>NC_091282.1:52760379-53366450 GCF_032444005.1 Ranitomeya imitator | reverse complement strand
ACAATTATGTATTTACAATGATGGTCCAGCCATCTTCAGGGGGTGGGGGATAGATGGAGATAGTGAATGGGCTACACACACACAAACATAAAATGACTTTGATTAGTGAACGTGATAGGCCGCTCTGAACAAATGTGTTTTGAGCGAGCGCATAAAACTATGCAAATTATGGATGGTCCTAATATCTTGGGGTAGAGCATTCCAGAGGATTGGCGCAGCGTGGGAGAAGTCTCGGAGTCGGGAGTAGGAGGTACGGATTAGGGCAGAGGTTAGTCGAAAGTCATTTGCAGAGTGCAGTGGTCTGTTAGGCCGATAGACAGAAATGAGGGAGGAGATGTAAGGGGGTGCCGCACTGTGGAGAGCTTTGTGGGTGAGAACAAGTCCTTTGAATTGTATCCTGTAATGAATGGGCAGCCAGTGTAATGACTGGCGAAGAGCGGATGCGTCCGAGTAATGATTAGCTAGATGGACGACCCTGACTGCTGCATTAAGGATGGACTAGAGAGGGGAAAATCGAGTGAGGGGGAGGCCAATTAATAGAGCATTGCAGTATTCCAAGCAGGAGTGGATCAGGGCGACAGTGAGGGTTTTTGTTGTTTCCATGGTGAGAAAAGGGCAGATTCTAGAGATGTTCTTTAGGTGTAAGCGGCACGAGCGGAAAAGAGATTGTATATGGGATGTGAAGGAGGAATCGGAGTCAAACATAACACCCAGACAGCGCGCCTGCTGCCAGGGTGTTATTATGGTGCCACCCACGGAGAGGGAAATGTCAGATTTAGGGAGGTTAGTAGATGGCGGGAGCAGAAGAAGTTCAGTTTTGGAGAGGTTGAGTTTCAGATAGAGAGCGGACATGATGTTGGAGACTGCGGACAGACAGTCACTGGCGTTCTGTAGTACAGCGGGAGTAAGGTCAGGGGATGACGTGTATAGTTGTGTGTCATCTGCATAAAGATGGTACTGAAATCCAAATCTGCTGATGGTCTGTCCAATTGGGGCCGTGTAGAGAGAGAACAGAAGGGGGCCAAGGACTGAGCCCTGAGGTACCCCAACAGTGAGAGGAAGAGGAGATGAAGTGGAGCCAGAGAACAGAACACTGAAGGAGCGGTCAGAAAGATAGGAGGAGAACCAGGAGAGAGCAGTGTCCTTAATGCCAAGTGACTCGAGCCTAGAGGGTAGGAGAGGGTGGTCAACAGTGTCAAAAGCTGCAGAAAGGTCGAGAAGAATGAGCAGAGAGTGGTCACCGTTACGTTTTGCTGTCAGAAGGTCATTGCTCACTTTGATGAGTGCAGTTTCTGTCGAATGTAGGGGGCGGAAACCGGACACTGAAGTGTCTAGGAGGGAGTGAGTGGAGAGGTAACGGGTAAGGCGGGAGTATATCAGGCGCTCCAAGAGTTTAGAGATGAAGAGGAGATTGGAGACTGGTCTGTAGTTGTTTGTGCAGGATGGGTCGAGGGAGGGTTTCTTTAGCAATGGAGTAATGCCAGGAGGAGGGGAAAATGCCAGAGGAGAGGGAGAGATTAAAGATTGTAGTTAGGTGAGTTGTGATGACTGGAGAGAGAGACTGGAGGAGGTGTGAGGGAATGGGGTCAGTTGTGCATGTAGTTGGACGAGGAGAGGAGCCTGGAGACTTCGTCTTCTGTGATGGGATCGAATGTGGAGATTGAGCCAGGGGAAATGCAGGGAGGGATGGGAGTCACTGAACTTGGTGATTGGGAGTGGATTTCCTGACGGATATTGTCTGTTTTCTCTATAAAGTAGGAAGCCAGGTCATCAGCACAAATGTCTGTGACAGGGGCTTGTGCTTTTGGCCTGAGGAGGGAGTGAAAGGTGTCAAAACGTTTCTTGGGGTTGTTGGATAGTGAGGAGATCAGAGTGGTGAAGTAGGTCTGTTTGGCGAGGTGAAGGGCAGAGTTATAGGTGCTTAACATAAATGTGCATAAATAAGTGTTCTTTGCACACTCGCTCTCACTCAGTGAGATTTTCACATCTTCTAACAGATTCTGAATGTGAATAAGGTCTCGACTGTGACTGGACCATTCACACACATATGAATGTGCTTACATATAAACCATCTATTGTAGCTCTGGCAGTATGTTTAGTGTCCGTGTCCTGTATGATGCTGCCACCACCATATGTGATGGTGGGGATGGTATTTTCAAAGTGATGTGCAGTGTTAATTTTCTGCCAGACCTAGTGTTTTGCATTTAGCCCCAAACGTTCTCCTTTGGTCTCATCTGACCAGAGCACCTTCTTCCACATGCTCACTGTGTTAGATACATGGGTTTTTGCAAACAGCACATGGGACTTATGACATGCTTTCAAAAATGGCTTTCTTCTTGCCACTCTTCCATAAAGGCCAGATTTGTGGAGTATATGACTAATAGTTGTCCCACCTGAGCTGTAGATCTCTGCAGCTCCTCCAGAGTGACCAAAGGCATCTTGGCTGCTTCTCTAATGAGTGCTGTCCTTGCTCGGGATCTCAGTTTAGGTAGATGCCCAGGTCTTGGTAGGTTTGCAGTTATGCCATACTCCTTCCATTTTTGGATGAAGGATTGCACAGTGTTCCATGAGATGTTTAGAGATATTTTGTAATAATCTAACCCGGGTTTACTTTTCTCCACAACTTTATTCTTGACCTGTCTGGTGTGTTCCTTGGTTTTCATGAAGCTGTTGGATAATGTTCACAGAAGAGCAGTAGTTATACTGAGAATAAATTACTCTCAGTCAGGGGACTCAATGTACTAAATATATGACGTCTGGAGACATTTCGTCACTCAGGATTTTATTTAGGGGGATCAGACTGCAGGGGGCTGAGCACAACTGCATGTCAAAATTTTCAGATTTGTATTTTTTTTAAAATAATTAGAAAAGCATATATAATTTTTTTTAGACTTCAGAAATATTTGCTACTTTGTGTTGGTATGTCACAAAAAATCTCAATAAAATACATTCAAGTGTGTGAGTTTAACATGAAAAAATATGGAAAAGTTCACAGGGTATGAATACTTTTTCAAGGCACTGTATAGAGGTTGTCCATTTCCTGCTAATATGCTTTATTAGGAGACCAATTTCCCCACCACAAAGTGACCATATTAATAACTGTTTGTGTTCACTGCACCTCCACCAAAACATGCAATAAAAATCTAACCAAATGTTGTACGTTTAGTTACATTGGTGTAAAAATTAAAAATACCGTATATACTCGAGTATAAGCTGAGATTTTCAGCCGACCTTTTTGGGCTGAAGTCCCCCTCTCGGCTTATATACGAGTCATACCCAGGGTTCGGCAGGGGAGGGGGAGCGGGGGCTAATTATACTCACCTACTCCTGGCACGGTCCCTGCACGTCCCTGCTTCCAGCGCTGCAGCTTCTTCCTGTACTGAGCGGTCACATGGTACCGCTCATTACAGTAATGAATATGCGGCTCCACCTCCCATAGGGGTGGAGCCGCATATTCATTACTGTAATGAGCGGTAACAGCTCACTACAGAAAGAAAATCCGGCGCCAGGGAACAGAGATGCAGCGACGGCGCCAGGAGCAGGTAAGTATGATGGGGGCAGAGCGCGATACTCGCCTGCTCCTTGTTCCACCGGCGGTGCAGCTGTGTCTTCCGCAGTGACGCTCAGGTCAGAGGGCGCGGTGACGTGATTAGTGCGCGCCGCCCTCTTCCTGAATGTCGGCGCAGAGGATGGGAAGACACAGCGGCGGTCAGCGGTGGAACAGGAAAGGTGAGCAAGTGCCGGGGGCCTGAGAGGTGAGTATGTAATTTTTTTATTTTTTCAATCGCAGCAACAGCATATGGGGCAAATATCTGTATGGAGCATCTTATGTGGCCATGTGCAGCATTATATGGGGCAAATATCTGTATGGAGCATCTTATGTGGCCATGTGCAGCATTATATGGGGGCAGTTATCTGTATGGGGCATCTTATGTGGCCATGTGCAGCATTATATGGGGGCAAATATCTGTATGGGGCATCTTATGTGGCCATGTGCAGCATGATATGGGGCAAATATCTGTATGGAGCATCTTATGGGGCCATGTGCAGCATTATATGGGGGCAAATATCTGTATGGGGCATCTTATGGGGTCATAATCAACATTTGTGGAGCAATATACGGGGCAAATATCTGTATGGAGCATCTTATGTGGCCATGTGCAGCATTATATGGGGCAAATTTCTGTATGGGGCATCTTATGTGGCCATGTGCAGCATTATATGGGGGCAGTTATCTGTATGGGGCATCTTATGTGGCCATGTGCAGCATTATATGGGGGCAAATATCTGTATGGGGCATCTTATGGGGTCATAATCAACATTTGTGGAGCAATATACGGGGCAAATATCTGTATGGAGCATCTTATGTGGCCATGTGCAGCATTATATGGGGCAAATTTCTGTATGGGGCATCTTATGTGGCCATGTGCAGCATTATATGGGGGCAGTTATCTGTATGGGGCATCTTATGTGGCCATGTGCAGCATTATATGGGGGCAAATATCTGTATGGGGCATCTTATGTGGCCATGTGCAGCATTATATGGGGGCAATTATCTGTATGGGGCATCTTATGTGGCCATGTGCAGCATTATATGGGGCAAATATCTGTATGGAGCATCTTATGCGGCCATGTGCAGCATTATATGGGGCAAATGTCTGTATGGGGCATCTTATGTGGCAATGTGCAGCATGATATGGGGGCAAATATCTGTATGGGGCATCTGTATGGGGCCATGTGCAGCATTATATGGGGGCAAATAACTGCATGGGGCATCTTATGTGGCCATGTGCAGCATTATATGGGGCAAATATCTGTATGGGGCATCTGTATGGGGCCATGTGCAGCATTATATGGGGGCAAATAACTGCATGGGGCATCTTATGTGGCCATGTGCAGCATTATATGGGGCAATTATCTGTATGGAGCATCTTATGGGGCCATAATACACATTTGTGGAGCATTATACGGGGCAAATGTCTGTATGGAGCATCTTATGGGGTCATAATCAACGTTTGTGCAGCATTATATGGGGCATATTTTAATATGGAGCATCTTATGGAGCCCATCACAAACTGTATGGAGCATTATATGAGGCTCCTGATTCAATATGGATATTCAAAAACACTTAACCTACTGATGTCTCAATTAATTTTCCTTTTATTTGGTATCTATTTTTCTTTTTGAAATTTACCAGTAGCTGCTGCATTTTCCACCCTAGGCTTATACTCGAGTCAATAAGTTTTCCCAGTTTTTTGTGGCAAAATTAGGGGGGGGTCGGCTTATACTCGAGTATATATGGAAATCGAGTCTCAGAAAATAGCAAAACAAACTACAATTTTTTTATTTACACATTTGTAAAAAAATGTTTTAATTACTAAATAAAAAAATACTATATAAAAGTTTGGTATCACCATAATCAAACTGACCTGGCAAATGGGATCACCAAGCAATTTTTACCACATAATGAACCATTTTACCCCACTTGGATTTTTTTCCCTATTTTTCCAGTACCCATTGTATGATAAAGTGGATGGTGTAATTCAAAAGTGCAACTCGTCCCACAAAAAAACGAGCCCTCAGACAGCTATGCCGATGGAAAAATACTAAAAAAAGTTATGGCGTTTTGGAGAAGAGGAAAGGAAAAAAATGCAAAAAATGATAATTGGCTCAAATAGGAAGATAATAAGTTGATAAAGGATCTTTTTGATTTTGAAAGTTCAACAACGTTCTAATATTCTAGTAAACCTGCTGGCATGTAGTCTTCCATATTCATGAGCTCTGTATAACCCTGCCCTCTCGACTGATTGGCAGCTTTCTGCCTATGCACAGTATACACAGAAAGCAGCCAATCACTGATGTGGGCGGGGTTATACACAGCTCAGCATTTAGAGAACTGCTAAATCAGCAGAGAAAACAGGGAATTTAAGAAAACTGAGGCACCCAGTAAGTGATACTTTACATTGCTTGAATCAGGGTGCTTTAAAGAATGATTAATAAGAGGTGAATTGCAGAGTTGCTTGTTTTTACAAGAACTTTGCAATTTTACCAGTTTAAGAAGTTGAGATAATCCCTTTAAGGCACCGTATACCTCAAGATACATAAGCGGTAAAACTATCAGGGCTGTGGAGTCGGAGTCATGGAGTTGGAGTCGGAGCCAATTTTGGTGGAGTTGGAGTCATATTCGGTGTCATGGAAATTGAGGAGTTAGAGTCGGTGGTTTGGCTTACCGACTCCACAGCCCCGGCTGGGCTGTGGAGTTGGAGTCATGGAGTCGGAACCCATTTTGGTGGAGTCGGAGTCAGTGTCATGGAAATTGAGGAGTTGGAGTCATGGAGCCGGAGCACATTTTGGTGGAGTTGGAGTCAGTGTCATGGAAATTGAGGAGTCGGAGTCAGAGGTTTGACTTACCGATTCCACAGCCCTGAAAGCTATGATAGAACTCAAGCAACATATGATATTAGTTGCCGGACCACTTTAGACTTCCGGTAATAGCACATGAATGCTATCATAAACCTTCAACACACCCAATCTAAAACCTTAAGACATGATATGGGTAGATAGTTGGTCAAATTTTCATATTTGGAGGGCGTCTTGGTGTCTTGGCACTCGGTACCCCATGCACCTGGAAGCCCTCTTCACAAACTTCCATAGCATTTTATTATATACCATGTCTAAGAAATAAGTGGAAGCTTAAGGTGCTGATTATACACCCACATCTAGCACTGACCTGTGCGCTGTCAGCCAGTATAAATGGCAAAAGATGTTTTTGGCAGCGCAGTCTTGTAATATTCCGCAGCATGGTTCTCACTTCCTGTTATGTTACCATTCCGCCAACATGCCGAGTGCCAGGATTCAAGAATAGGATGTTGTAAGCTGGCAGCTGCACCTCTGTGGTAAATCAGCTATTTCCACCCCTGTTTATTCTGTATATGACCTCTCTGCACAATGTAAGATCACTGCGAAAAGCTGCAACACCTGAGGGAAGACGACAAAGGAAAAGAACGTGCCCACAGTTATGGGTTCTAGACTTCAAGGTGGCAAGAAAATGTGTCATCTTATAGATGGGATAGTATATTTTCTTATAGTTAGGGAGCAGTATTATAACATTTATATTCTCATACATCAAAGCGATATTATAATAGGTATATTCGTGTACATAGGGGGCAGTATTATAGTAGTTATATTCTTGTACATATGAGCAGTATTATAGTAGTTATATTCTTGTACATAGGGGCAGTATTATAGTAGTTATATTCTTGTACATAGGGGCAGTATTATAGTAGTTATATTCTTGTATATAGGAGCAGTATTATAGTAGTTATATTCTTGTATATAGGGGCAGTATTATAGTAATTATATTCTTGTACATAGTGGGCACTATTCTAGTAGTTATATTTTTGTACATAGGAGCAGTATTATAGTAGTTATATTATTGTACATAGGGAGCAGTATTATAGCAGTTACGGTATATTTTTATACATAGGAGCAATATTATAGTAGATATATTCTTGTACATAGGAGGCTGTATTGTAGTAGTTATATTCTTGTACATAGGAGGCAGTATTGTAGTAGTTATATTCTTGTACATAGGAGCAGTATTATAGCAATCAAAAAAAAAAGGGGAGAAGCCAGCGCTGCTTATGGTCAGAACGCAATACATGCATATATTGTTTTCTAACTGTGTTTCAAAATGAGACATTTAGCAAACAATTGATCAATTCTTTGAGCCACCCCACCACGTCAAGGCATTCTCATAATGGGGCAGTCCTACTCTACATTTTTTATATTCGCTGTGCCATTACGGCCTCCTAGGAACCGTTCCTGTCAGACAAATCTGATCAATTTCTATGAAGAGGTAAGTTCCGGACTGGACCAAGGGAACCCAGTGGACATACTGTATATGGACTTTTCAAAAGCTTGTGAAACGGTGCCACACAAAAGGTTGACGATAATGGGGATAGGGGAAAGTATGTGTAAGTGGGTTAAGAGCTGGCTCAGGGATAGGAAAAAAGGGTGGTTGTTACAGAACCTCCAGCACCAAGAATATGTTATGCTATATATATATATTATGTATAATAGGTTCCATGTGAAATGCATCAGTCCACAGGCTGCATCCCTGGGCAGAGGGGACAAGATATTCTGCTTCTGACCTCCCCTACCTTTGTAATTCCCACAGTAAATACCAGCAGGCTCCGGCCCCCTGCGGCTATTGTAATGTATGTCTGGCCTGTTTTTTCTATTGGCCTGCCCTCTGTATCTGTGTTATATATTCTGTGTGTTGTAAATAAAGTGTGTTCTTTTAGACTGGAAATACCTGGAGTAGCAGTCAGCTTTTATATGCTCCCATGTAATCAAGAAATCCTAGCCAGCGTCCTTCATTCAGAATCCAGCAAAAGCAGAATGGACCTCCTGAAACACGGGGGGTGCTGAAAGAGGTACTACAGCACAGTAGACCCCAGTACACTGGTGGCAGACAGCGGGATGTGATACCCCTTCTACAGGAGGAAAGGAATGAATGGAAGACAACTACCAGAAGTTAAAGAGGACTACACTAAACGATCTGGTGGAAGCCCGAGGGTTAATCGCCAGCAACAAAACAAAAGCGTATTTGTTAGCAGCCATCATGGAACACGACAGTGCAGCGCCCCCCAATGTGAACGTGGAGGAGACTGAATTCCAGAGGGAGGTAAAGAACAGACTGGCGTTCTATGGCCCAAAGAGGTACTACAGCACAGTAGACCTCGTTACAGTGGTTATTAATGGAGCACACTCGGACTGGGTCGCGTTTAGCAGTGGGGAACCACAAGGGTCAGTATTGGGCCCTCTTCGTTTTAACATATTTATTAATGACCTTGTAGGGGCATACAGAGTAGAATTTCAATATTTGCAGATGTGTTGTGAATTCTGTGGCCAAGCTCCCTCCTGTGGTCATGAGTGGTACTGCAGCTGCTTCTGTCTATAAGCTTCCTTTGGTGGATGAGAGTGGTACTGCGGCTTCTGAGTTTCCTTCCTCAGGTAATGAGGTTAAGTCGTTAGGTGCTGCTCTATTTAACTCCACCTGGTGCTTTGATCCTGGCCTCCAGTCAATGTTCTAGTATTGGTCTTGCTTCCTCCTGGATCGTTCCTGTGGCCTGTCTATCCTGCATAAGCTAAGTTCTGCTTATGTTATTTTTGTTTGCTATATTTTCTGTCCAGCTTGCTATATTGGTTTTTCTTGCTTGCTGGAAGCTCTGAGACGCAGAGGGAGCACCTCCGTACCGTTAGTCGGTGCGGAGGGTCTTTTTGCCCCTCTGCGTGGTTGTTTGTAGGTTTTTGTGTTGACCGCAAAGCTATCTTTCCTATCCTCGGTCTATTCAGTAAGTCGGGCCTCACTTTGCTAAATCTATTTCATCTCTGTGTTTGTATTTCATCTTTACTCACAGTCATTATATGTGGGGGGCTGCCTTTTCCTTTGGGGAATTTCTCTGAGGCAAGGTAGGCTTATTTTTCTATCTTCAGGGCTAGTTAGTTTCTCAGGCTGTGCCGAGTTGCATAGGGAGCGTTAGGCGCAATCCACGGCTACCTCTAGTGTGGTGTGATAGGATTAGGGATTGCGGTCAGCAGAGTTTCCACGTCTCAGAGCTCGTCATATGTTTTTGGTAAATGTCAGGTCACTTTGTATGCTCTGAACTTCAAGGTCCATTGTGGTTCTGAATTACCTGTTCATAACAGTACTGGAGGCCCAAAGTACTAATGCTTCTCAATAGAGGGAAAAGAGAAGTTCTGAGACCATTTTTTTTTCTTTGCACTGTGTTCTGTCTTTCTTTTCCCCTATACATCAGGGTGGTTCAGAACACAGGTGTGGACATGGACATTCAGGTCCTGTCCTCTTTGATGGATAATCTCACTATAAGAGTATAGAACATTCAAGATTTAGTGGTTCAGAATCCTATGTTAGAACCTAAAATTCCTATTCCTGAGTTATTTTTTGGAGATAGAGCTAAGTTTTTGAATTTTAAAAATAATTGTAAACTATTTCTGGCTTTGAAACCCCGCTCCTCTGGTGACCCAGTTCAACAAGTTAAAATTATTATTTCTTTATTACGTGGCGACCCTCAAGACTGGGCATTTTCCCTTGCGCCAGGAGATCCTGCATTATGTAATATTGATGCGTTTTTTCTGGCGCTCGGATTGCTGTACGACGAACCTAATTCAGTGGATCAGGCAGAGAAAAATTTGCTGGCTCTGTGTCAGGGTCAGGTTGAGATAGAGATTTATTGTCAGAAGTTTAGAAAGGGGTCCGTTCTCACTCAATGGAATGAATGTGCGCTGGCAGCTATTTTCAGAAAGGGTCTCTCTGAAGCCCTTAAGGATGTCATGGTGGGATTTCCTATGCCTGCTGGTCTGAATGAGTCTATGTCTTTGGCCATTCAGATCGGTCGACGCTTGCGCGAGCGTAAATCTGTGCACCATTTGGCGGTATTATCTGAGCATAAACCTGAGCCTATTCAGTGCGATAGGACTTTAACCAGAGCTGAAAGGCAAGAACACAGACGTCAGAATGGGCTGTGTTTCTATTGTGGTGATTCCACTTATGCTATCTCCGATTGTCCTAAGCGCACTAAGCGGTTCGCTAGGTCTGCCACCATTGGTACGGTACAGTCGAAATTTCTTTTGTCCGTTACTTTGATCTGCTCTTTGTCTTCCTATTCTGTCATGGCATTTGTGGATTCAGGCGCTGCCCTGAATTTGATGGACTTGGAGTTTGCTAGGCGCTGTGGGTTTGTCTTGGAGCCCTTGCAGTGTCCTATTCCATTGAGAGGAATTGATGCTACGCCTTTGGCCAAGAATAAGCCTCAGTATTGGACCCAGCTGACCATGTGCATGGCTCCTGCGCACCAGGAGGATATTCGCTTTCTGGTGTTGCATAATCTGCATGATGTGGTCGTGTTGGGGTTGCCATGGCTACAAGTCCATAACCCAGTATTAGATTGGAAATCAATGTCTGTGTCCAGCTGGGGTTGTCAGGGGGTACATGGTGATGTTCCATTTCTGTCTATCTCATCATCCACCCCTTCTGAGGTCCCAGAGTTCTTGTCTGATTACCGGGATGTATTCGATGAGCACAAGTCCAATGCCCTACCTCCGCATAGGGATTGTGATTGTGCTATCGATTTGATTCCTGGTAGTAAGTTTCCTAAGGGTCGACTGTTTAATTTATCTGTACCTGAGCACGCCGCTATGCGGAGTTACGTGAAGGAGTCTTTGGAGAAGGGTCATATTCGCCCGTCATCGTCGCCATTGGGAGCGGGGTTCTTTTTTGTGGCCAAGAAGGATGGTTCGCTGAGACCTTGTATTGATTACCGCCTTCTAAATAAAATTACGGTCAAATTTCAGTACCCCTTGCCGCTGCTGTCTGATTTGTTTGCTCGGATTAAGGGGGCTAGTTGGTTCACCAAGATAGATCTTCGTGGTGCGTATAATCTTGTGCGTATTAAACGGGGCGATGAATGGAAAACAGCATTTAATACGCCCGAAGGCCATTTTGAGTACCTGGTTATGCCATTCGGACTTTCTAATGCTCCATCAGTGTTTCAGTCCTTTATGCATGACATCTTCCGAGAGTACCTAGATAAATTCCTGATTGTATACTTGGATGATATTTTGGTCTTCTCGGATGATTGGGAGTCTCATGTGAAGCAGGTCAGAATGGTGTTCCAGGTCCTGCGTGCTAATTCTTTGTTTGTGAAGGGGTCAAAGTGTCCCTTTGGTGTTCAGAAGATTTCATTTTTGGGGTTCATTTTTTCTCCTTCTACTATCGAGATGGACCCTGTTAAAGTTCAGGCCATTTATGATTGGACTCAGCCTACATCTCTGAAGAGTCTGCAGAAGTTCCTGGGCTTTGCTAATTTTTATCGTCGCTTCATCGCTAATTTTTCTAGCATTGCTAAACCGTTGACTGATTTAACCAAGAAGGGTGCTGATGTGGTCAATTGTGTTGTGGATTCTGTTTTTGGGCTCCCTCTGGTGGTTACAGATGGTACTGGGTGACTTGTGTTCTCTGCGGTCTCTGGTGTCCACCTGTTCTATCAGGATATGGGAGTTTCCTATTTAACCTGGCTTTCTTGTCATTTCCTCGCCGGCTATCAATGTAATCAGTGTGTCTTGTTACCTCTGCTTCCCGCTTCTGTATTCTTCAGGACAAGCTAAGTTTTTGATTTTCCTGTTCCACGTTTTGCTTAATTTTTGTCTTAGTCCAGCTTGCAGATATGTGATTCCTTTTTGCTGGTTGCTCTAGTGGGCTGATATTACTCCTCATGTTCCATGAGTTGGAACATGAGTTCAAGTAATTTCAGGATGGCTTTTTGTAGGGTTTTTCGCTGACCGCGCAGTTCACTTTTGTATCCTCTGCTATCTAGTTTTAGCGGGCCTCATTTTGCTGAATCTGTTTTCATAACTACGTATGTGCTTTCCTCTCATTTCACCGTCATTACATGTGGGGGGCTGCTATTTCTGTGGGGTGTTTCTCTGGAGGCAAGAGAGGTCTGTGTTTCTTCTAATAGGGAAAGTTAGTTCTTCGGCTGGCGCGAGACGTCTAGGAATCATCGTAGGCACGTTCCCCGGCTACAGCTAGTTGTGTGTTGAGGTTCAGGATCGCGGTCAGCTCAGTTTCCATCACCCTAGAGCTTGTTTTGTTTTTTGTGCTTGTCCTTTTGTGATCCCCTGCCATTGGGATCATGACAGTATAGCCGGCCAAAAAGTGGTAATCGTATTGGCTGAAGTAGGAGGAAAAGTAGTCTGAGGAAGTTTTTTTTTTTTTCCCCCTCAGAGTTTGCTGCATAGCCTTAATTGCAGCCTGGCTGCGTCTTACCTCCTCTTAATCCTTGAATGGCTCTGACCTCAGCTGTTTATCATGGACGTCCAGAGTTTGGCTTCCAGCCTGAATAATCTTGCTGCTAAGGTTCAAAATATACAAGATTTTGTTGTACATGCTCCTATGTCTGAACCTAGAATTCCTATCCCAGAGTTTTTTTCTGGAGATAGATCTAGTTTTCTGAATTTTAGGAACAATTGCAAGTTGTTTCTTTCTTTGAAATCTCGCTCTTCTGGAGACCCTGCTCAGCAAGTCAAGATTGTTATATCTTTCCTGCGGGGTGACCCTCAGAATTGGGCATTTGCATTGGCACCAGGGGATCCTGCGTTGCTCAATGTGGATGCGTTTTTTCTGGCATTGGGTTTGCTCTATGAGGAATCTAACCTAGAGATTCAGGCTGAAAAAGCTTTATTGGCTCTCTCTCAGGGGCAAGATGAAGCAGAAATATATTGTCAGAAATTTCGGAAATGGTCGGTGCTTACTCAGTGGAATGAGTGCGCCCTGGCTGCAAGATTCAGAGATGGCCTTTCTGAGGCCATTAAAGATGTCATGGTGGGGTTCCCTGCGCCTACAGGTCTGAATGAGTCTATGACTATGGCTATTCAGATTGATCAGCGTTTACGGGAGCGCAAACCTGTGCACCATTTGGAGGTGTCTTCTGAACAGGCACCTGAGACAATGCAATGTGATAGAATTCAGTCCAGAAGTGAACGGCAAAACTATAGGCGGAAAAATGGGTTGTGTTTTTATTGTGGTGATTCAGCTCATGTTATATCAGCATGCTCTAAACGCACAAAAAAGGTTGATAAGTCTGTTGCCATTAGTACTTTACAGTCTAAGTTCATTCTGTCTGTGACTCTGATTTGTTCATTATCAGCCATTTCCGTCGATGCCTATGTGGATTCAGGCGCTGCCCTGAGTCTTATGGATTGGTCATTTGCCAACCGCTGTGGGTTTAGTCTGGAGCCTCTGGAAGTCCCTATTCCTTTGAAAGGAATTGACTCTACACCTTTGGCTATGAATAAACCTCAGTACTGGACACAAGTGACCATGCGTATGACTCCCGTTTATCAGGAGGTGATTCGCTTCCTGGTACTGTATAATTTACATGATGTCTTAGTGCTTGGTCTGCCATGGTTACAAACTCATAACCCAGTCTTGGACTGGAAAGCAATGTCTGTGTTAAGCTGGGGATGTCAGGGGGTTCATGATGATGCACCTCCGATTTCTATCGCTTCATCTACTCCTTCTGAGGTTCCGGTATTTTTGTCTGATTATCGGGATGTTTTTGAGGAGCCTAAGCTCAATTCGCTTCCTCCTCACAGGGATTGCGATTGTGCTATAGATTTGATTCCTGGCAGTAAATTTCCTAAAGGTCGTTTGTTCAATCTATCAGTGCCAGAGCATACTGCTATGCGGGATTATGTTAAGGAGTCCTTGGAAAAGGGACATATCCGTCCATCTTCGTCCCCTTTGGGAGCAGGTTTTTTTTTTGTGGCCAAAAAAGATGGTTCCTTGAGGCCTTCTATAGATTACCGTCTTTTGAATAAGATTACAGTTAAATATCAGTATCCTTTGCCATTGTTGACTGATTTGTTCGCTCGCATTAAGGGGGCTAAATGGTTCACTAAGATTGATCTTCGGGATGCGTATAATCTTGTGCGGATAAAGCAGGGTGATGAGTGGAAAACCGCATTTAATACGCCTGAGGGCCATTTTGAGTATTTGGTGATGCCTTTTGGACTTTCTAATGCTCCTTCTGTGTTCCAGTCCTTTATGCACGATATTTTCCGTGAATATCTGGATAAATTTATGATTGTGTATTTGGATGATGTTTTGGTTTTTTCGGATGACTGGGAGTCCCATGTTCAGCAGGTCAGGAAGGTGTTTCAGGTCCTGCGGGCCAATTCTTTGTTTGTAAAAGGTTCAAAGTGTCTCTTTGGAGTCCAGAAGATTTCTTTTTTGGGGTATATTTTTTCCCCTTCTACTATTGAGATGGATCCCGTCAAGGTTCAGGCTATTTGTGACTGGACGCAGCCTACATCTCTTAAGAGTCTACAGAAGTTCTTGGGCTTTGCTAATTTTTATCGTCGTTTCATAACTAATTTTTCTAGTGTTGTTAAGCCTTTGACGGATTTGACTAAGAAGGGTGCTGATGTTGCTGATTGGTCTCCTGCGGCTGTGGAGGCCTTTCAGGAACTTAAGCGCCGGTTTTCTTCTGCTCCTGTGTTGCGTCAGCCAGATGTTTTGCTTCCTTTTCAGGTTGAGGTTGATGCTTCCGAGATTGGAGCGGGGGCGGTTTTGTCACAGAGAAGCTCCGATTGCTCAGTGATGAAGCCATGTGCGTTCTTTTCTAGAAAGTTTTCGCCCACTGAGCGGAATTATGATGTTGGTAATCGGGAGCTTTTGGCCATGAAGTGGGCATTTGAGGAGTGGCGTCATTGGCTTGAGGGTGCTAGACATCGTGTGGTGGTCTTGACTGATCACAAAAATCTGATTTACCTTGAGTCTGCCAAGCGTCTGAATCCTAGACAGGCTCGTTGGTCACTGTTTTTCTCCCGTTTCGATTTTGTGGTTTCATACCTGCCAGGTTCAAAGAATGTGAAGGCGGATGCTCTTTCTAGGAGTTTTGTGCCTGACTCCCCTGGAAATTCTGAGCCCACTGGTATCCTTAGGGATCGGGTGATTTTGTCGGCTGTCTCCCCAGACTTGCGACGTGCTTTGCAGGAGTTTCAGGCGGATAAACCTGATCGTTGTCCGCCTGAAAGACTGTTTGTTCCGGATAATTGGACCAGTAGAGTCATCTCCGAGGTCCATTCTTCTGCGTTGGCAGGTCATCCTGGAATATTTGGTACTAGAGACTTGGTGGCCAGGTCTTTTTGGTGGCCTTTCCTTGTCGAAGGATGTGCGTTCTTTTGTGCAGTCTTGTGAAGTTTGCGCTCGGGCTAAGCCTTGCTGTTCTCGGGCCAGTGGATTGTTGTCACCTTTGCCTATCCCGAAGAGGCCTTGGACGCACATTTCCATGGACTTTATTTCGGATCTCCCTGTCTCTCAAAAAATGTCCGTCATCTGGGTTGTGTGTGACCGCTTTTCTAAGATGGTTCATCTGGTACCCTTGCCTAAGTTACCTTCCTCCTCTGAGTTGGTCCCTCTGTTTTTTCAGAACGTGGTTCGTTTGCATGGGATTCCGGAGAACATCATTTCTGACAGGGGATCCCAGTTTGTGTCTAGATTTTGGCAGACGTTCTGTGCTAAGATGGGCATTGATTTGTCCTTTTCGTCTGCATTCCATCCTCAGACGAATGGCCAGACGGAACGAACTAATCAGACCTTGGAAACTTATTTAAGGTGTTTTGTTTCTGATCAGGATGACTGGGTTACCTTTTTGCCGCTTGCCGAATTTGCCCTTAATAATCGGGCTAGTTCTGCTACCTTGGTTTCTCCTTTCTTTTGTAATTCGGGGTTTCATCCTCGTTTTTCCTCTGGTCAGGTGGAGCCTTCTGATTGTCCTGGAGTGGACATGGTGGTGGATAGGTTGCATCAGATTTGGAGTCATGTGGTGGACAATTTGAAGTTGTCCCAGGAGAGGGCTCAGCAGTTTGCTAATCGCCGTCGCCGCGTGGGTCCTCGACTTTGTGTTGGGGACTTGGTGTGGTTGTCTTCTCGTTTTGTTCCTATGAAGGTCTCTTCTCCTAAGTTCAAGCCTCGGTTCATCGGTCCCTATAGGATCTTGGAAATTCTTAACCCTGTGTCGTTTCGTTTGGATCTCTTCATCGTTTGCTATTCATAATGTGTTCCATCGGTCGTTGTTGCGGAAGTATGAGGTACCTGTTGTTCCTTCGCTTGAGCCTCCTGCTCCGGTGCTGGTGGAGGGAGAATTGGAGTATGTTGTGGAGAAGATCTTGGATTCTCGTGTTTCCAGACGGAAACTCCAATATTTGGTCAAGTGGAAGGGTTATGGTCAGGAGGATAATTCTTGGGTGGTTGCCTCTGATGTTCATGCTGCTGATTTGGTCCGTGCATTTCATAGGGCTCATCCTGGTCGCCCTGGTGGTTCTCGTGAGGGTTCGGTGACCCCTCCTCAAGGGGGGGGTACTGTTGTGGATTCTGTTTTTGGGCTCCCTCTGGTGGTTACAGATGGTACTGGGTGACTTGTGTTCTCTGCGGTCTCTGGTGTCCACCTGTTCTATCAGGATATGGGAGTTTCCTATTTAACCTGGCTTTCTTGTCATTTCCTCGCCGGCTATCAATGTAATCAGTGTGTCTTGTTACCTCTGCTTCCCGCTTCTGTATTCTTTAGGACAAGCTAAGTTTTTGATTTTCCTGTTCCACGTTTTGCTTAATTTTTGTCTTAGTCCAGCTTGCAGATATGTGATTCCTTTTTGCTGGTTGCTCTAGTGGGCTGATATTACTCCTCATGTTCCATGAGTTGGAACATGAGTTCAAGTAATTTCAGGATGTTTTTTTGTAGGGTTTTTCGCTGACCGCGCAGTTCACTTTTGTATCCTCTGCTATCTAGTTTTAGCGGGCCTCATTTTGCTGAATCTGTTTTCATAACTACGTATGTGCTTTCCTCTCATTTCACCGTCATTACATGTGGGGGGCTGCTATTTCTGTGGGGTGTTTCTCTGGAGGCAAGAGAGGTCTGTGTTTCTTCTAATAGGGAAAGTTAGTTCTTCGGCTGGCGCGAGACGTCTAGGAATCATCGTAGGCACGTTCCCCGGCTACAGCTAGTTGTGTGTTGAGGTTCAGGATCGCGGTCAGCTCAGTTTCCATCACCCTAGAGCTTGTTTTGTTTTTTGTGCTTGTCCTTTTGTGATCCCCTGCCATTGGGATCATGACACAATTGGTCTTCTGCTGCTGTGGAAGCTTTTCAGGAGTTGAAGCGTCGTTTTTCTTCTGCCCCTGTGTTGTGCCAACCAGATGTTTCGCTTCCGTTCCAGGTCGAGGTTGATGCTTCCGAAATTGGAGCAGGGGCTGTTTTGTCGCAGAGAAGTTCTGATTGCTCGGTGATGAAACCATGCGCCTTCTTTTCCAGGAAATTTTCGCCTGCTGAGCGAAATTATGATGTTGGCAATCGAGAGTTGCTTGCCATGAAGTGGGCATTCGAGGAGTGGCGTCATTGGCTTGAAGGAGCTAAGCATCGCGTGGTGGTCTTGACTGATCACAAAAACTTGACTTATCTCGAGTCTGCCAAACGGTTGAATCCTAGACAGGCTCGTTGGTCGCTGTTTTTCTCCCGTTTTGACTTTGTGGTTTCGTACCTTCCGGGCTCTAAAAATGTGAAGGCGGATGCCCTGTCTAGGAGTTTTGTGCCCGATTCTCCGGGTTTGTCTGAGCCGGCGGGTATTCTCAAAGAGGGGGTAATTTTGTCTGCCATCTCCCCTGATTTGCGGCGGGTGCTGCAAAAATTTCAGGCTAATAGACCTGACCGTTGCCCAGCGGAGAAACTGTTTGTCCCTGATAGGTGGACGAATAAAGTTATCTCTGAGGTTCATTGTTCGGTGTTGGCTGGTCATCCTGGAATCTTTGGTACCAGAGATTTGGTGGCTAGATCCTTTTGGTGGCCGTCTCTGTCGCGGGATGTGTGTTCTTTTGTGCAGTCCTGTGGGATTTGTGCTCGGGCTAAGCCCTGCTGTTCTCATGCCAGTGGGTTGCTTTTGCCCTTGCCGGTCCCGAAGAGGCCTTGGACACATATCTCTATGGATTTTATTTCGGATCTCTCCGTCTCTCAAAGAATGTCGGTCATTTGGGTGGTTTGTGATCGCTTCTCTAAGATGGTCCATTTGGTGCCCTTGTCTAAATTGCCTTCCTCCTCTGATTTGGTGCCGTTGTTTTTCCAGCATGTGGTTCGTTTACATGGCAATCCAGAGAACATCGTTTCTGACAGAGGTTCCCAGTTCGTTTCGAGGTTTTGGCGAGCTTTTTGTGCTAGGATGGGCATTGATTTGTCTTTTTCCTCGGCTTTCCATCCTCAGACAAATGGCCAGACTGAACGAACCAATCAGACCTTGGAAACATATCTGAGATGTTTTGTTTCTGCTGATCAGGATGATTGGGTGTCCTTTTTGCCTTTGGCTGAGTTTGCCCTTAATAATCGGGCCAGCTCGGCTACTTTGGTTTCGCCGTTTTTTGCAATTCTGGGTTCCACCCTCGTTTCTCTTCAGGGCAGGTTGAGTCTTCGGACTGTCCTGGTGTGGATACTGTGGTGGATAGGTTGCAGCAGATTTGGACTCATGTAGTGGACAATCTGACCTTGTTCCAGGAGAAAGCTCAACGTTTCGCTAACCGCAGGCGCTGTGTGGGTCCCCGACTTCGTGTTGGGGATTTGGTTTGGTTGTCATCTCGTTATATTCCTATGAAGGTTTCCTCTTCTAAATTTAAGCCTCGTTTCATTGGTCCATATAGGATTTCTGAGGTTCTTAATCCTGTGTCTTTTCGTTTGACTCTTCCAGCTTCTTTTTCCATCCATAACGTGTTCCATAGGTCATTGTTGCGGAGATACGTGGCACCTGTGGTTCCATCTATTGATCCTCCTGCTCCGGTTTTGGTTGAAGGGGAATTGGAGTATATTGTGGAGAAGATTTTGGATTCTCGTGTTTCGAGACGGAAACTCCAGTATTTGGTTAAGTGGAAGGGTTATGGTCAGGAAGATAATTCCTGGGTCTTTGCTTCTGATGTCCATGCTGCCGATCTGGTTCGTGCCTTTCATGTGGCTCATCCTGGTCGGCCTGGGGGCTCTGGTGAGGGTTCGGTGACCCCTCCTCAAGGGGGGGGTACTGTTGTGAATTCTGTGGCCAAGCTCCCTCCTGTGGTCGTGAGTGGTACTGCGGCTGCTTCTGTCTATAAGCTTCCTTTGGTGGATGAGAGTGGTACTGCGGCTTCTGAGTTTCCTTCCTCAGGTAATGAGGTTAAGTCGTTAGGTGCTGCTCTATTTAACTCCACCTGGTACTTTGATCCTGGCCTCCAGTCAATGTTCTAGTATTGGTCTTGCTTCCTCCTGGATCGTTCCTGTGGCCTGTCTATCCTGCATAAGCTAAGTTCTGCTTATGTTATTTTTGTTTGCTATATTTTCTGTCCAGCTTGCTATATTGGTTTTTCTTGCTTGCTGGAAGCTCTGAGACGCAGAGGGAGCACCTCCGTACCGTTAGTCGGTGCGGAGGGTCTTTTTGCCCCTCTGCGTGGTTGTTTGTAGGTTTTTGTGTTGACCGCAAAGCTATCTTTCCTATCCTCGGTCTATTCAGTAAGTCGGGCCTCACTTTGCTAAATCTATTTCATCTCTGTGTTTGTATTTCATCTTTACTCACAGTCATTATATGTGGGGGGCTGCCTTTTCCTTTGGGGAATTTCTCTGAGGCAAGGTAGGCTTATTTTTCTATCTTCAGGGCTAGTTAGTTTCTCAGGCTGTGCCGAGTTGCATAGGGAGCGTTAGGCGCAATCCACGGCTACCTCTAGTGTGGTGTGATAGGATTAGGGATTGCGGTCAGCAGAGTTTCCACGTCTCAGAGCTCATATGTTTTTGGTAAATGTCAGGTCACTTTGTATGCTCTGAACTTCAAGGTCCATTGTGGTTCTGAATTACCTGTTCATAACACAGATGACACTAAACTCTGCAGAGGAGGACAATTTTATATTACAGGATAATTTATGTAAACTAGAAGCTTGGGCTGATAAATGGCAAATGAGCTTTAATGGGGATAAATGTAAGGTCATGCACTTGGGTAGAAGTAATAAGATGTATAACTACCGTATATACTCGAGTATAAGCCGAGATTTTCAGACCCCCAAAAATGGGCTGAAAGTGCCCCTCTCGGCTTATACTCGAGTCATGGAAGGTGGGAGGGGTCAGCGGGTGAGGGGGAGCGATGCCTGTCAAATACTCACCTGATCCTGGCGCGATCCCCGCGTGTCTCACGGTCTTCGGGCGCGGCAGCTTCTTCCCCTGTTCAGCTGTCACTGGTACCGCTCATTAAAGTTATGAATATGGGGCGGAGCCGCTCCCGAAGACCGTGGGACATGCGGGGGCCGCGTCAGGAGCGCCGGGAGCAGGTGAGTATTTCATATTCTCCTTTCCGCATTCCACCGCAGCCTCGTCTTCCGCGTCCTCTGCAGTGACTGTTCAGGTCAGAGGGCGCGATGACGTATTAGTGTGCGCACCGCCCTCTGCCTGAACAGTCAGTGCGGAGAGACGGGACGTTGAGGAGCAGCGACGAGAGGTATGTCTTTTTTTTTTTAGTGCAGCAGCAGCATTACATGTGGCACAATGCTATATGGAGCGTCTATGGGACCATAAAGAACTGCATGGAACATTATATGGGGCATATTTGTATATGGAGCATCTTATGGGGCCATAATGAACTGTATGGAGCATTATATGGGGCTCCTGATTCAATATGGATATTCAAAAACACTTAACCTACTGGCGTCTCAATTAATTTTACTTTTATTGACATGTATTTTTATTTTTGACATTTACCGGTAGCTGCTGCATTTTCCACCCTAGGCTTATACTCGAGTCAATAAGTTTTCCCAGTTTTTGTTGCAAAATTAGGGGGGGGTCGGCTTATACTCGGGTCGGCTTATACTCGAGTATATAGGTATGTGCTTAATTCTAAAACTCTGGTCAAAACCGTCAATGAAAAAGACCTGGGTGTATGGGTGGATGACAAACTCATATTCAGTGGCCAGTGTCAGGCAGCTGCTACAAAGGCAAATAAAATAATGGGATGCATTAAAAGAGGCATAGATGCTCATGAGGAGAACATAATTTTACCTCTATACAAGTCACTAGTTCGACCACACTTAGAATACTGTGCACAGTTCTGGTCTCCGGTGTATAAGAAAGACATAGCTGAACTGGAGCGGGTGCAGAGAAGAGCGACCAAGGTTTTTAGAGGACTGGAGGGTCTGCAATACCAAGATAGGTTATTACACTTGGGGCTATTTAGTTTGGAAAAACGAAGGCTAAGGGGTGATCTTATTTTAATGTATAAATATATGAGGGGACAGTACAATGACCTTTCTGATGATCTTTTTAATCATAGACCTGAGACAGGGACAAGGGGTCATCCTCTATGTCTGGCGGAAAGAAGGTTTAAGCATAATAACACGCGGATTCTTTACTGTAAGAGCAGTGAGACTATGGAAATCTCTGCCGTATGATGTTGTAATGAGTGATTCATTACTTAAATTTAAGAGGGGACTGGATACATTTCTTGAAAAGTATAATGTTGCAGGGTATATATACTATATTCCTTGATAGGGCGTTGATCCAGGGAACTAGTCTGATTGCCGTATGTGGAGTCGGGAAGGAATTTTTTTCCCCAAGGTGGAGCTTACTCTTTGCCACATGTTTTTTTTTTTTTTGCCTTTCTCTGGATCAACATGTTAGGGCATGTTAGGTTCGGCTATGGGTTGAACTAGATGGACTTATAGTCTTCTTTCAACCTTAATAACTATGTTACTGTTACTATGTAAATGTATTAAAAGCAAGACCACATTAAATGCAAGCTATACCTTTCTCCCCTTTTATTTTCAGTATTATAGTAGATATATTCTTGTACATAAGAACAGTATTAGAGTACTTATTTTTTTCTACATGCATAGGGGCAGTGTTATAGTAGTTATATTCTTATACATAGTGGACAGTATTATAGTAGTTATATTCTTGTACATAGGAGCAGTATTGTACTAGTTATATTCTTGCACATAGAGGCAGTATTATAGTAATAATATTCTTGTACATAGGGACAGTATTATAGTAGTAATATTTTTATATATTGGGGCAGTGTTATAGTAGTTATATTGTACATAGGGGCAGTATTATAGTAGTTATTTTCTTGTACATATGAGCAGTATTATAGTAGTTATATTCTTGTACATAGGGGCAGTATTATAGTAGTTATATTCATGTAAATAGGAGCAGTATTATATTCATGTAAATAGGAGCAGTATTATAGTAGTTATATTCTGGTACATAGGAGCAGTATTATAGTAGTTATATTCTTGTACATAGGGGCAGTATTATAGCAGTTATATTCTTGTACATAGGGGGCAGTATTATATTAGTTATATTCTTGTACATAGGGGCAGTATTATAGCAGTTATATTCTTGTACATAGGGGGCAGTATTATAGTAGTTATATTCTTGTACATAGGAGCAGTATTATAGTAGTTATATTCTGGTACATAGGAGCAATATTACAGTAGTTATATTCTTGTACATAGGAGCAGTATTATAGTAGTTATATTCTTGTACATAGGGGCAGTATTATAGTAGATATATTCTTGTACATAGGAGCAGTATTATAGTATTTATATTCTTGTACATAGGAGCAGTATTATAGTAGTTATATTCTTGCATATAGGGGGAATATTATAGTAGTTATATTCTTGTATATAGAGGCAATATTATAGTAGTTATATTCTTGCACATAGGGGGAATATTATAGTAGTTATATTCTTGCACATAGGAGCAGTATTACAGTAGTTATATTCTTGTACATAGGAGCAGTATTATAGTAGATATATTCTTGTACATAGGAGCAGTATTAAAGTAGTTATATTCTTATACATAGGAGACAGTATTATAGTAGTTATATTCTTGTACATAGGGAGCAGTATTATAGTAGTTATATTCTTGTACATAGGGGCAGTATTATAGTAGTCATATTCTTGTACATAGGAGCAGTATTATAGTAGTTATATTCTTGCACATAGGGGGAATATTATAGTAGTTATATTCTTGTATATAGAGGCAGTATTATAGTAGTTATATTCTTGTACATAGGAGCAATATTATAGTAATTATATTCTTGTTCATATGAGCAGTATTATAGTAGTTATATTCTTGTACATAGGAGCAATATTATAGTAGTTATATTCTTGTACATAGCATGCAGTACTATAGTAGTTATATTCTTGAACATGAGTGCAGTATTATAGTAGTTATATTCTTGTTCATATGAGCAGTATTATAGTAGTTATATTCTTGTACATAGGGGCAGTATTATAGTAGTCATATTCTTGTACATAGGAGCAGTATTATAGTAGTTATATTCTTGTACATAGGAGCAGTATTATATTAGTTATGTTCTTGTACATTGGAGCAGTATTATATTAGTTATATTCTTGTACATAGGGGCAGTATTATAGTAGTTATATTCTTGTACATAGGGGCAGTATTATAGTAGTTGTATTCTTGTACATAGCGTGCAGTACTATAGTAATGTTCTTGTACACAGGGGCAGTATTATATTAGTTATATTCTCTACATAGGGGCAGTATTATAGTAGTTATATATTTGTGCGTAGAAGTAGTGTTATGTTAATCATATTTTCATGCATCTGAAAGCAGTATTTTACATTCTATATCACTTACTATTGCTGGATGGGACATTTTTCAGAATTTCAAATATCTGGTTAGCGAATTCTTTCATTTTTTTTAAGGAGATCAGTTTAACACTTTTTCGGAACATCCTAATGATTACTGTATTTAGTGTATGTAGTAGTTCACAATGAATGTTTCACCTCACTGCGATTAAGGCTGGGACTCTTGTACCTTGTGTTCTGCGCCCACTAAGGTAGCGGGTATCACGGTATTACCTATAGGTACATCCCAGTCTTTTTTGGGTGTTGCATTTTTTGGGAGCTTTTATGATATCCACACAAGTTATCGCTACGTATATATTCCCCCTATTATTTTGCCCAACCAGACACAACTATTTGACTTCTGCGCTGTGTGAATCTGTACGGCCGAGATCAGGGTGTTTTCACGCTGTGTTACATGCAGCTGTCGCTGTACTGGGCTGGGAAGGAAATCACTGTTAGATAAGACTTGGGAAATACTAGATGTATCCTACTTTTAGGACATACTATAAATATTTCATGCACTTTCACAGACAGATAATGCTGCCATCATTTTTCCTTTTTTTGGCGGCTGCTGATTTTCTATACTTTACAGCATGGATGTATTATATAAGTGTATTTAAAAGTTGTATATGTGGCTACCTTTTTTATGAAATATTGAAATATTGAAGGAAAAAGAACATCCAAGGGCAAAAATGTCACTGCTGGAACAAAAAGGCAGGTTGTTGTTTTTCTGCTTCTTTTTTTTAGACCATGTTCTCAATCCGGTTTGTTGCTAATAGCAGTCTGCTGTGTTGCTTTTTTTGCTGTGTTTTTTTTTTTTACTGCGGTTTCCCCTTTTTATATGCATTTTAGGTGTAGGTTTTTTGCCACTTTGCTATTAGTTTTTTATTGCAGAAATGCTCGGATTCTGCTCTTAAAAAGGCAGTTGAATTTTTCACGCTTTTTTATTCGCTCGTTACCACCCCCCCAAAAAAGCTTATAAGGAAAACATGCACCAAAAATGCACTCTAAGTTCATTAGTTCATATGATTTTTATGCCTTTTTTTGCACTTGTTTTCTGCTGAAAAAATACAGTATTTTACAATAACAGCAAAATGAGATCAGATCTCTAAAATCTCATTCATTTTTTTTCCTTTGGGTTTTTGGATCTGAGGTATGTATTTTACATACGTGTCAATCTTGGAATCTTTAACCCTTGATGTCCAGTAGGTTTGGACCTCAGTTCCTTCTTCCCATTGGCATGGACCTTTCTTCAATGATGTCTCTTTTGTCCAGTAAAATTTTACACTTTCCCGTTAGTTACGGTACACATATTTGATATCGACCCCCACCTATAAAACTGTCCCACTAATTAACCCCTTTACTAAAAAGTGAGGCAAAAAAACTATTCTTTATCATCATACCGCCAAATAAAAAGTGGAATAAAACGCTATCAAAAAGGCTAATGGTAAAAAGAAAACATAATCTTGTCCTGCATAAAAACAATCCACAATACAGCTCAATCAACCAAAAAATTAACCCCTTCATGACCCGGGGTATTATCGTTTCTCGCTCCCCAGAGCCATAACTTTTTTATTTTTCCAACAATATGGCCATGTGAGGGCTTAATTTTTGAGGGACAAGTTGTACTTTTGAACAACACCATTGGTTTTTGCAAGTCATGTACTAGAAAACAGGAAAAAAATTCCAAGTGCGGTGAAACTGCAACAAAAGTGCAATCCCACACATGTTTTTTGTTTAGCTTTTTTGGTAAGTTCATTAAATGGTAAAACTGACCTGCCATTATAATTCTCCAGGTCATTACGAGTTCATAGACACCAAACATGTCTAGGTTCTTTTTTATCTAAGTGGTAAAAAGAAATTCCAAACTTTGCTAAAAAAAAAACAACAAAAAACAATTTTCCAAGACCCGTAGTGTCTCCATTTTTCGTGATCTGGGGTTGGGTGAGGGCTTATTTTTTGCGCGCTGAGCGATCAGGTTAATCCTTTTTTTATTGATAGATTGGGTGATTCTGAACTCGGCGATACCAAATATGTGTACATTTTTTTTTTTGTTTGTTTTATTTTGAATGGGGCGAAAGGGGGGTGATTTAAACTTTTATATTTTTTTCATATTTTTTTAAACTTTTTTTTACTTTTTGCCATGCTTTAATAGGCTCATAGCCATGGGAGGCTAGAAGCTGGCACCACTCGATCGGCTCTGCTACATAGGAGCGAAGCATAGATCGCTCCTATGCAGCTGAATTGCTGCATCGCTATGAGCGCCAACCACAGGGTGGCGCTCACAGCAATCCGGCATCAACTACCATAAAGGTCTCAAGGAGACCTCTGGTTGTCATTCCGACACATCGCTGAACCCCGATCACATGATGGGGGTCAGCAATGCGTGCATTTCCGGCCCCATGGCCGGAAGCGCTAGTTAAATGCCGCAGCGGCATTCAACTAGTTAATTGCGGCGGCTGAATTGCAATTCCACCCGCCGCTATTGCGGGCACATGTCAGCTGTTCAAATCAGCTGACGTGTCTCGGCTTTGATGCGGGCTCACCACCGGAGCCTACATCAAAGCTGGAGATCTGACCTCGAACGTACTATCCTGTCCGAGGTCAGAAAGGGGTTAAAAAGTTATAGGTTTCAGAACAAAGCGATCCAGAAAATATTTTTTTTCTATAAAATAGTTTTTTATTGTGTAAAAGCGACAAAACATAAAAAATATATATATGTGGTATCACTGTAATGATACTGAGCCGAAGAATAAAGCCCCTTTATCAATTTTACCTGACCTGTGATCCAGCAGTGTCCGTCTTTTTAGGATTGCATAAAAGTGCTGTTTGTCCAATAAAAGCTTCAACTCAGTCAACAAAAAAAAGCAAGTCCTCATTCAGGTCCGTCGTCTATTAATGGAAGTATAGGGGGCTTCCATGTTACTGGCGGTACAAAGGCTCTGAAAAGTGAAATGGCTCCTCGCTCCCCAATATAAAAAATTCAGCAAATGCCCCCTCCCTTCTGAACCCCAGCGTGCCTAAACCACATTTAGAGTCCACATGTAAAATCTGGGGTGAAAACAAAATTTTGGTGGTAAAAATATAATTATATTTTCTTCCCTGCCCAGTGGTATAAAATTTTGTGACACTCCTGTGGTGTCAATATAATCACTGCACTCCTAGATGAATTCATTGAAAGGTGTAGTTTGTTAAACCGGGATTCTAATGGAGGGTTCTGCTGTTCTGGCATCTCAGGGGCTCTGCCAATGTGACATGGCACCCTCAAACCAACCCAGCAAAATCTGAAATCCAATATGGTGCTTCTTCCCTTCTTAGCTTTGCACTGTGCCTCAAAAGTAGTTTTCGACCATATTGCACAAGAAATTTGGGGGTCCATTTTCTCCTGCTATCCTTGTGAAAAGGAAAAAAATTGGAGCTAGAACAATATTTTTGTGGGAAAAATATATATTTTTTCATTTTCACAGCTCAGTGTTGTAAAGTTATGTGCAGCACGTGTGAGTTCAAGGTGCTCACCACACAGCTAAATACATTTTTGAGGGTTCTAGTTTCCAAAATGAGGTCACTTGTGATGAGATTTCCACTGTTTAGGCACATCAGGGGCTCTCCAAAAGCCACATGACACCCTCAGACCATTCCATCAAAGTAGGTGTTCCTGTTGTGAATTCTGTTGTCAAGCTCCCTCCTGTGGTCATGAATGGTACTTCGGCTGGTTCTGTCCATGGGCTTCCTCTGGTGGTTGTGAGTGGGGCTGCGGCTTCTGAGTTTCCTTCCACAGGTGACGAGGTTAATTCGTTAGCTGGCTGCTCTATTTAACTCCACTTAGATCTTTGCTCCATGCCACCTGTCAGTGTTCCAGTATTGGTCTAGTTCGCTCCTGGATCGTTCTTGTGACCTGTCTTCCCAGCAGAAGCTAAGTTCCTGCTTGTTTTTCTCTTGTTTTGCTATTTTTCTGTCCAGCTTGCTTTTTGCGCCTTCTGCGTGGTCTTTTTGTAGTTTTTGTGCTGACCGCAAAGTTACCTTTCCTATCCTCTGTCTGTTCAGTAAGTCGGGCCTCACTTTGCTAAATCTATTTCATCTCTGTGTTTGTATTTTCATCTTAACTCACAGTCATTATATGTGGGGGGCTGCCTTTTCCTTTGGGGAATATCTCTGAGGCAAGGTAGGCTTTATTTTTCTATCTTTAGGGCTAGCTAGTTCCTTAGGCTGTGACGAGTTGCATAGGGAGCGTTAGGAGCAATCCACGGCTATTTCTAGTGTGTGTGATAGGATTAGGGATTGCGGTCAGCAGAGTTCCCACGTCCCAGAGCTTGTCCTGTATTATTAGTAACTATCAGGTCATTCCGTGTGCTCTTAACCACCAGGACCATTATTGTCCTAACCACCAGGTCATAACATGTTCCAAAGCGTTACTCCTTCCTTTCTAAGCCCTGCTGTGCACCAACACAGTAATTTTCCTCCACATATGGGGTATCAGCGCAGTCAGGAGAAATTGCGCAGGAAATTTTTGTGGTACATTTTTCCTGTTACACTTTTTTTAATTATTATTATTATTTATTTATATAGCACCATTAATTCCATGGTGCTGTACATGTGAAAATGGGTTACATACAGGGTTATAGATATCGTTAACAGTAAACAAATTTACAATGACAGACTGGTACAGAAGGGAGAGGACCCTGTCCTTGCGGACTTACATTCTTAATGGGGAAGAGACAGGAGGTTGGTGTGCTGCAGCACTGGTGGTGGTGAGGCAGCAGCTCTGGTGGTTGGTGAGGCGGCAGCTCGGGTGGTTGGTGAGGCGGCCGCTCGGGTGGTTGGTGAGGCGGCAGCTCTGGCGGTGGTGATGCGGTAGCTCGGGTGGTTGGTAAGGCGGCAGCTCGGGTGGTTGGTGAGGTTCACACTTGTGAAAATGCAAAATTTTGTGAAGCACTTGTGAGTTCAAGGTGCTCACCACACATCTAGATAAGTTCCTTGAGGGATCTAGTTTCTAAAACCGTTCAACTTCTGGGGCGTTTCCACTGTTTAGGGACATCAGGGGCTGTCCAAACTCGACATGGCATCTGCTAATTATTCCAGCAAATTTTGGATTCAAAAAGTCAAATGGTGCTCCTTCCCTCTGAGTCAGGCCGTCTGCCCAAACAGTAGTTTTTCTTCACATTTTGGGTATCCGCGTACTCAGGAGAAATTGCATAAGAAATTGGATGGTGCGATTTCTCCTGTTACCCTTGTGAAAATGCAAAATTTGCGACTAAAAACATTTTTGTAGGAAAATTTTAATTTTTTCATTTTCTTGGCTCATTGTTACAAACTTCTGTGAATCACCCAGGGGTTCAAGATGCTCACATAGAATAAAAACGATTCAGCTCACCCTTAGTTGGTTCCTTATGAACTCAGAAGAAGAAGAACAGGATCGTGTCTCTGCCAGACGCTGGGGTAATTACTTGTAGAAAAATAAAAGATCCAGCTTCATCAAATAAAATCAAAAACTTGTATTCATATGCATTAAAATACCACATAGCTGCTATGACATACTCTGCTGGTGTTAACTGGAGGAAGGGTGCCAATAGAAGAACTGAAAGCATTTTGAACACGTGTGTGTTCATAGACTCCCATAGAACTGATATATCCTATCAAAAAGCAGGAAGCATATACTATAAAATAAAGAAATATTTATTGAAACAAATCAAGAAACAACATTAAAATAGGTAGGGACAAAGGTGCAAAAAAACCACCTGAAAATCAATGCTCAAATAATGGCTAGCATTATAAGTAGTCCACCACATTAAAATTAAATGTAAATGCCAATTCAATAGTTGACCAAATAGGTTCCCTTCAACAAATACTATAGTAGAAATATTTGCATAAATTACAATAGGCAATATGCCTTACCCAGATTACCGGTGTAAAACAAATAAATTTATGATGTGCATAATAGGGTTAAAAAGTTACTGGTCAATATAGTACAAAGAATATATGTCAAGGTATAAAAGTGCAAGAGTGCATAAAATTACTGAGCAAAAATAATGGTAGGTAAAATGCCTTACCATATTACATAAGTGCATATACCAGCCATAAAAGATTTTTTATATAAAGTGCAAATGTACAAATACCTGCCAGCAAGTATAGCAGCTAAGGTTTGTACCTGAATGTGTTGTAAAGGTAATGCAGCAAGTGCTGATGTGGCGAACTTCCCCTGGGATAAAGCTAACGCGAAACGCGTGTCGGGGTCCATCTGTGCCCCCTTAGTCTGCTCAACAGGTCAGTTCGCCACATCAGCACTTGCTGCATTACCTTTACAACACATTCAGGTACAAACTCTACGGTCAGTAAATGCTGCATGTCAATTTATCTTGCGGAGACGCTCAGTTTCCGCAAGATAAATGTCCCCATACAATGTGTTGGATGCGGTGATTCCGCACGGTTCAATGAACACATGCGGAATCACCTGCGTTCAAAAGCCGGCAGCGCTTTGGACGGAGCGGACATGTGCTGCGTCCTAAGCGCTGCCAGTTCCTGACCGTGGGAACACATCCTAAGAAGTTTCCACTGTTTAGGCACATCAAGAGCTCTCTAAACACAACATGGCGTCCGCTAATTATTCCAGCAAATTTTACATTTAAAAAGTCAAATGGCACTCCTTCCTTTTCAGAGCCCGCGGGCTCACAAAAAGTAGCTACCCTGTACATATTTAGTATCAGAATACTCAGGAGAAATTGGACCATCCAAATTGTTGTGCAATTTTTCCTGTTACCCATGTGGAAATGCAAAATGTGGGCTAGAAAACATTTGAAAACAAAAAGTGAGTTTTTTATTTTCTTGGCTGAAGATTATAAACGTCTGTGAAGCATTTAAGGGTTCAATGTGCTCACAACACATCTCTATAAGTTCCCTGAGGGGTCTAACTTCCAAAATGGTGTTACTTGTGGGGGATTTCCACTGTTTGGGCACATCAGGGGCTCTCCAAACGCAACATGGGGTCCGCTCTCGATTCCAAACAATTTTGCTTTGAAAAAGTCAAATGGTGCGCCTACCGTGTCTGCCATGCACCCAAACAGTAGTTTTCTCCCACATATTGGGTATCCGTGTACTCAGAAGACATTGGATAACAAATTTGAGGATCCATTTTCTCCTTTTACCCTTGTGAAAATAAAAAATATGGGCTAAAGTAAAATTTTTGTGTAAAAAGTAAAATGTTCATTTTTTCCTTGCACATTGCATTAATTTCTGTGATGCAACTGAAAGGTTAATAGACTTCTTGAATGTGAGGACATTGAGGGGTTCAGTTTTTGGAATGGTGCCCACTGGGGTATTTTCTTTCATATAACCTCCTCAAGGTCTCTTCAAATTTTATGTGGTCGCTAAAAAAAGGTTGTGTTGGAAAAATTAGAAATTTCTGATCAACTTTTAACCCCTCTAATTTCCTAACAAAAAAAAATATGTTTCAAAAATTTTGCTGATGTAAAGTAGACATGTGGGAAATGTTATTTATTAATTATTTGCATCACATAACTCTGTGGTTTAAGGGCATTAAAATGAAAAGTTTGAGCGTGGTGACATTTTCACAAAATTTCCAATATTTTCGCAAATAAACGCATGTCGTATCTAACAAATATTACCACTAACATGAAGTACAATATCTCAGAATCAGTGGAATCCATTGAAGCATTCCAGAGATATTACCTCATAAATTTCCACTGGTCAAAATGAAAAAAATTGTCCTAGTCAGCAAGGTGAAAACAGGCTTCGGGGTGATGGGGTTAAAATGTCCTGAATGAAAATGTCAAAGTTAGTGGCCAGACCTTAGCAGAAACAATGTGCTAACTTACACAAAGAGAACTGGCCCCAAAGAGAAAAAACCAAGAGCCTGAACAGGTGAGTAACACTGAGCTCAGTGATTAGCTGCTGCCGTGATATGAGCTGTCAATGTGACATTACCGCTGCAGCCAAAATACAGGACATGTTCTCTGTTCTACCTAGTGAGGGAGTGGATTTTGTGGGATGAGCGATGGAGCCAAGTCCCAGGCTTCTGTTCCCCAAACCAGGCTGGTGGGGGGGCAGGAGAAGCCAGCCACTGGCCTGCACATCAGAGGACTCGGGGGTGAGATGCTCCACCAGGCATCCCAGCAATGTGGCTCCTACTACCCCGGCGTATGTGGAGACCCAGAGAAGCCGGAAGGCTTCTAACATGGAGGAAAAACCTGCTAGTGTGTATGATGACGGTCCTCCCGGAGGAAAGCTTAGTGGTCCTACTCCCCCCGGGTATGTGGAGATCCAGAATAGCCGGAAGGCTTCCAACATGGAGGAAAAACCTGCTAGTGTGCATGATGGCGGTCCTTCCGGAGGGAAAGCTTAGTGCTCCTTCTCCCCCCGGGTATGTGGAGACCCAGAATAGCTGGAAGGCTTCCAACATGGAGGAAAAACCTGCTAGTGTGTGTGATGGCGGTCCTTCCGGAGGAAAGCTTAGTGCTCCTTCTCCCCCTGGGTATGTGGAGACCCAGAATAGCTGGAAGGCTTCCAACATGGAGGAAAAACCTGCTAGTGTGTGTGATGGCGGTCCTTCCGGAGGAAAGCTTAGTGGTCCTTCTCCCCCGGGTATGTGGAGACCCAGAATAGCCGGAAGGCTTCCAACATGGAGGAAAAACCTGCTAGTGTGCGTGATGGCGGTCCTTCCGGAGGAAAGCTTAGTGGTCCTACTCCCCCCGGGTATGTGGAGACCCAGAATAGCCGGAAGCCTTCCAACATGGAGGAAAAACCTGCTAGTGTGCGTGATGGCGGTCCTTCCGGAGGAAAGCTTAGTGCTCCTTCTCCCCCCGGGTATGTGGAGACCCAGAATAGCTGGAAGGCTTCCAACATGGAGGAAAAACCTGCTAGTGTGTGTGATGGCGGTCCTTCCGGAGGAAAGCTTAGTGGTCCTACTCACCCCGGGTATGTGGAGACCCAGAATAGCCGGAAGGCTTCCAACATGGAGGAAAAACCTGCTAGTGTGCGTGATCGCGGTCCTTCCGGAGGAAAGTTTAGTGCTCCTTCTCCCCCCGGGTATGTGGAGACCCAGAATAGCCGGAAGGCTTCCAACATGGAGGAAAAACCTGCTAGTGTGTGTGATGGCGGTCCTTCCGGAGGAAAGCTTAGTGCTCCTACTCCCCCCGGGTATGTGGAGACCCAGAATAGCTGGAAGGCTTCCAACATGGAGGAAAAACCTGCTAGTGTGCATGATGGCGGTCCTTCCGGAGGAAAGCTTAGTGCTCCTTCTCCCCCCGGGTATGTGGAGACCCAGAATAGTCGGAAGGCTTCCAACATGGAGGAAAAACCTGCTAGTGTGCGTGATGGCGGTCCTTCCAGAGGAAAGCTTAGTGCTCCTACTCCCTCCGGGTATGTGGAGACCCAGAATAGTCAGAAGGCTTCCAACATGGAGGAAAAACCTGCTAGTGTGCGTGATGGCGGTAATTCCGGAGGAAAGCTGAGTGCTCATGGAGGTGAGGCTGACCTCGCTGAGGAAGGCTAGGGGCTTTCTCCGTGAGTATGAAGATGCGAATGAGACCATCAGGAGTCCCAGAGAGGAGCTGCGCTACACAAGCCCCAAAGCTGCGGGTATCTCCAAACCAAGGAAGACCCAACTCCAGACACAGGCCAAAAATTGACATCAATGATCTGGAAGGGAGGAAATCTTTTAGCAGAGGAAAAGGTGGACCGTTTAAGAGAAAACTTATGAATGAAGATCGATTCAGGAATGTGGCTGATAAAAGAGCAAAAGCAGACGAGACTGAAGCCTGAGAGCCAGGTGGATCATGAGATTGATGATTGTTTTGTTACGGTTCAAATAATTGTGATTGAACAGTTTTGCCATATTTTTTGTGATGTCTAATGATGTTTGTTTTTGTTATAATAGTTTGATACGAAGAGAAATATCCTGTGAGCATATTATGACGTATGCGCTGACTGATATGATGAATTGGCTTTGGTCTTGGTGAATGCATAAATATGCATTTCTCATTTGAGGGTTTGTAATGCCTTCCAATTCACAGTCTGCTGTCATTTGGTGCTAGACCTTGATGTTTTTAAATGGCAAAAGACCACAACAGACGCAAGATGACTGTATGTGGAAGCCATTGTGGGAGAGAGAGAGATTGGAAGAGAGAGGACACTGAGAGACCAGGCTGATTGACTCCTATGTAATGTATGACTATTGATTATGTGTTATTTTGAGTGACTGTTTATATTTATTATCTTTTATTAAGTAAATTCATTTTAGTTTATTCAATTTTCGTGTGAGCATTTATTTATTCATCACAATTCTTTGAACCTTAACATAACAATGATGACCGGCCGACAGCTCTACGTGGCAACCTGCAAAGTCACCCGCAGGCCACGCGATGTAACTCAGAATCAGCAAAACTCCAGTAGTGTAGTGTACTTGCATACTGACGTTTAATACATTTGATCTATACAATGGGGTTCGGAGATGAATATACGTCGGTGTAGAAGTTCAGAATATTCAGGCTCTCAGGAGTCTCAGATTTGGGCAGATGTTCTTCATTTTCCACCTTTAAGAATCCTTGTTCTGCTCTTTGGAACACTTATCGGAAAAATACCCAGTGTGACTTTTTGTCATATTGCTAGCCAGGCTTCATAGCGCGTATGGTGAAAGGATTAGAAGCAATATTATAATGTCCGTACAATATTGATTCTGGTTTCATGCATGTTCTTATTACTTGGGAGATATAGTCGATTTTTGAGAACTTTGTGTTTGTGCAATTTTTTTGCATTTAATTTAAAAAAAAAAATTGGAATCACTTTTCTTCTTTGCAACATTATTTTCCTGCATTAGCTGAGCACCTCACATGCTGAGGTCCTGCTCTATCCACTATCCGCTGCTCTCCTGAAATCCTCTGTGCTGTCTAGCGCTTCTGATCCTTCCACTCTCTTTCTATGTGATTTCTCCCTCTGGTTTCCATTCTCATATCCTGACACTGTTCATCTTCTCACTTTGCGTCTCTCTCGTCACCAGCATCATTACGTGAGTGAGCAGGTCACTGCGCCCTATAAAATCAGCGCACTCTTCTAAAGTTCTTTGTGTTCCTGGGTTATCTCCATCCTTCTATTCGCTTTCAGTGTGTCTCCTGCACCCTATTATGATGATGTGTAGCATATAATGCATTGCACATTTTTTCTCTTTAATGGGGTGAAGGGTTTCGGGGGTTAAATGTCCAATTGATTCTGCATGTTGGGGGTCCGATGTGATTTTTTAGGAGATCGGTTCTGGCTGCATTCTCCCTTTATATAAGTGACCTGCAGATGTGCTCACTAGCTCCCTCTGCTGGCAGCAACTGGAAAAGGGCAGAAGCACAACGCGTTTTTATTTTTCTGCATCAGATTCTGCATTTCTCAATAATCTCACATTTATAGACTTCTCAGTGTTTGAGAGCTCATAACATTCCTGATTTAAGCTGTACGACTCCCACCTCCCGCGGGTTGCCTGGCAACTCTGGCCGCAGCCCCGTAATATGCTGTAGGTGTTACACCGTAGTTTGCTGTTTTATAGGTACTATATTTTTAGATTTAATTTCTGCAACAAACCAAATGGAGAAACACTTAAAACAACAGACAGCAGCGCGGCAGTGAGAGATAACAAAGGGGTAGCAAACGGCTGGGAAAAAGTATGTGACCCCTTGCAAACATTTTTTATTTTTTGCACAGTAGTTTTTACTTCTGGATTTTTATTTTGTATCTTAATTTCTGTGTTTTTTTATGGAACAAAATAATAAATAATTCATATTATGCTCACGGAGAAGTAACATCTGGTTGCACATACTCTTGAAGCAATATTTGCATGCAAACCTTTTGTTATATAGCACAGGTTTTCTTGATTATTGCCTTTGTTGTATGGTTTTGTATAGGACTAATGCTGGTGGGTGTGGGCCCACTGCACCATGGGTCGGACTTACACTGGAGGGGCGTGACTAAGTGTCTAGTATTTGCTAGAGCCTCTGATGGTGAGGATAGGCTGGGCCGCCCGGTAGACATTAGGCACCACTCCAGGGCAGTCCCCAGGACTGTAACAGCTGACCCACGGATCATGGCAGGTGTACAAGGTACAGGAGGGGCAAGACATAAACATAGATGGTCGTAGGAAGGCAGCACGGCTTTAGAAAACTAAGCCGGTGTCAGGAGTAGAGAGGTCATACAGAACGGGTAAGCGAGCCGGGATGGTAGCAGGTGAGACGAGACAAAATAACACAGGACTGATTGCTGAGATTGGCAAGAACATAAGCTCAGGCAAAGGTTAGGAGGACGGTGTCACCTAATATAGTACCTGCTGGATGGTGATTGGCTGGGGAATCGAAACCCTTCAGGACACAGAAGGGATAAATTCCTGCAGGATCTCGCCGCCCTCCCACCCCCTCTATAGCCATGTGGAGACATGAAACAGAGTTGGAAGTACTGCATGGACTCAGCATGGTGGCATGGCAGAGTGGCGAACGCAGTGAGAAGCACTGTGGCGTGAATTCATGCAAGTTACTGCCATGACAGTGCCCCCACTTGTGATCCCCCCTCTTTAAGCCAGACCGACAGAGATTCTTCTCTAAAATGGCAGGGGCGCAGATATTTTCGTCAGACTCCCAAGAAATCTCTTCAGAGCCCAAATCCTTCACTTCAAACACATCCACAGAAACCACAGGGACAGGAGGAACCGATGGAGGCAGAAGGAACCCAGCAGGCTTTTTACTGGAGAACTTGGGTATGACCAAGTCTTTCTCCTCCTCCTAGCCGATGGAACAACGGTTTTACTCCAAGAAATGTCCCTTTGAAGGAAAAAAAGCCATTTTCCCAACCTAAACCGGCTAAGTGATATATTGTGGTTCCTCCTCCGAATCAGACAAATCGAAGGATCGAGACAAGACACGAGTTTCAGGCAGGGACAGGGGAAACACTAGACCATGCGCCAGAGAGGAAAGGTGCTCAGGCACAGAAGGCGAAATTTTGGGCACCATCCTGGCAAGGCAGTTGGTAACACAATTCAGTCCCCACTTAAACACCTGGCCGGTGGACCAGTCAACAGCGAATGTCGATGCAGCCATGCAGACCTAGAAGAACCAAGTTTCTATCACTGGCAGCGTGATATAATGAATAGGTTCTGCCAGGATTTGTCCTTCAATGGAAGTAACAGGCATGTGGTGATCTAGCTGTTGAGTAGAGAGCTGAAGATGACGTACCAGATCCAGATGGATGAAGTTGCCTGCAGAGTCGGCATCCAGAAGGACAGCCGTGGACATGGACCTCTTCTGCCATGGCAGGGTAACTACGGTCACCAGTTTTGGAGAACAATCTCTCTCTGACCTAGGGTCATCTCTCTGACCATACCTAGAAGCATGGGTTTGATGGGCTTTACTGGGCACTGACAAACATAATTGCCTGTCAGGACTCAAACCTGGCAGCTCTTGTGCACCAGGCAGCAGCTCTTCCCTCTGAGCCATTCAGCTTGCTGAACAGTTCCATGCTAACCCATATACTTGTACCTGTGTAGCTTATGATTGTCTCCACCCTGAGTTCCTCATTGTCTCGACCCTGATTGAACACCATATTTAAAACTGGCATAGCACTCCCAGTCCCTTCCTTGCTAGATTATTGAGCTACCAGCCTGTAGTCAAGCTTCCTTTTACATGCTCCTTCATTCTAAGATTATACTGCTGCTCCTGTGTAGCTCCTGTGTATCTTCTTGCCTTCTGGGATTCCCTGTCCAGCTTTTGATTATCTGGCCTGGCACGGCGGCATCATTGCGGCGTGATGCACAGATAATTTTGCGCCAACCCATCTAATCAAAAGCCGCACCAAGGATAGCCGAAGGTAAAGGATTCGCGAGCCTGCCATGCTACAGCCAGAGGCTACTGACCTGGCCCATGGACCGGAGTTCCGGAAATTGTTCTGCCCATTTCTACTATTTACTGAGCACCGTAAATAAACGGCTCTCTGTATGATAAGGGTTGTTAGAAAAACTGGTATACCAAATGTGTAAATGTTATTTACTGATTTGTGACATTTATTTTTAAAAATGTGATTATTGTAATTGATTTTTTAAGTTATTTTTTAGTAAATTTTAACCCCTCTGTGACCTTAGACGTATTATCCCGTCGAGGTGCCCTGGGCTTATCTGACCCTGGACGGGATAGTACGTCATAGCGATCGGCAGCGCTCACGGGGGGAGCGCCGCCGATCGCGGCCGGGTGTCAGCTGCTTATCGCAGCTGACATCCGGCACTATGTGCCAGGAGCGGTCACGGACTGCCCCCGGCACATTAACCCCTGGCACACAGCGATCAAACATGATCGCGATGTGCCGGCGGTGCAGGGAAGCACCGCGCAGGGAGGGGGCTCCCTGCGGGCTTCCCTGAGCCCCCCGCAGCAACGCGATGTGATCGCGTTGCTGCGGGGGTCTTACCTCCCTCCCTGCATGCTCGAGCCCCGGATCCAAGATGGCCGCGGATCCGGGTCCTGCAGGGAGGGAGGTGGCTTCACAGAGCCTGCTCAGAGCAGGCACTGTGAAGGCTGCAGCGCTGCATGTCAGATCAGTGATCTGACAGAGTGCTGTACAAACTGTCAGATCACTGATCTGTGATGTCCTCCCCTGGGACAAAGTAAAAAAGTAAAAAAATTTTTTTCCAAATGTGTAAAAAAAAATAAAAAAAAATATTCCAAAATAATGAAAAAAAAAAAAAATATTATTCCCATAAATACATTTCTTCATCTAAATAAAAAAAAAACCCAATAAAAGTACACATATTTAGTATCGCCGCGTCCGTAACGACCCGACCTATAAAACTGTCCCACTAGTTAACCCCGTCAGTAAACACTGTAAGAAAAAAAACAAAAACGAGGCAAAAAACAACGCTTTATTATCATACCGCCGAACAAAAAGTGGAATAACACGCGATCAAAAGGACAGGTATAAATAACCATGGTACCGCTGAAAACGTCATCTTGTCCCACAAAAAACGAGCCGCCATACAGCATCATCAGCAAAAAAATAAAAAAGTTATAGTCCTGAGAATAAAGCGATGCAAAAATAATTATTTTTTCGGTAAAATAGTTTTTATCGTATAAAAGCGCCAAACCATAAAAAATGATATAAATGAGGTATCGCTGTAATCGTACTGACTCGAAGAATAAAACTGATTTATCAATTTTACCAAACGCGGAACGGTATAAACGCCTCCCCCAATAGAAATTCATGAATAGCTGGTTTTTGGTCATTCTTCCTCACAAAAATCGGAATAAAAAGCGATCAAAAAATGTCACGTGCCCGAAAATGTTTTCAATAAAAACGTCAACTCGTCCCGCAAAAAACAAGACCTCACATGACTCTGTGGACCAAAATATGGAAAAATTATAGCTCTCAAAATGTAACATAGTAAGGCCGAAAAAAGACATTTGTCCATCCAGTTCAGCCTATATTCCATCATAATAAATCCCCAGATCTACGTCCTTCTACAGAACCTAATAATTGTATGATACAATATTGTTCTGCTCCAGGAAGACATCCAGGCCTCTCTTGAACCCCTCGACTGAGTTCGCCATCACCACCTCCTCAGGCAAGCAATTCCAGATTCTCACTGCCCTAACAGTAAAGAATCCTCTTCTATGTTGGTGGAAAAACCTTCTCTCCTCCAGACGCAAAGAATGCCCCCTTGTGCCCGTCACCTTCCTTGGTATAAACAGATCCTCAGCGAGATATTTGTATTGTCCCCTTATATACTTATACATGGTTATTAGATCGCCCCTCAGTCGTCTTTTTTCTAGACTAAATAATCCTAATTTCGCTAATCTATCTGGGTATTGTAGTTCTCCCATCCCCTTTATTAATTTTGTTGCCCTCCTTTGTACTCTCTCTAGTTCCATTATATCCTTCCTGAGCACCGGTGCCCAAAACTGGACACAGTACTCCATGTGCGGTCTAACTAGGGATTTGTACAGAGGCAGTATAATGCTCTCATCATGTGTATCCAGACCTCTTTTAATGCACCCCATGATCCTGTTTGCCTTGGCAGCTGCTGCCTGGCACTGGCTGCTCCAGGTAAGTTTATCATTAACTAGGATCCCCAAGTCCTTCTCCCTGTCAGATTTACCCAGTGGTTTCCCGTTCAGTGTGTAATGGTGACATTGATTCCCTCTTCCCATGTGTATAACCTTACATTTATCATTGTTAAACCTCATCTGCCACCTTTCAGCCCAAGTTTCCAACTTATCCAGATCCATCTGTAGCAGAATACTATCTTCTCTTGTATTAACTGCTTTACATAGTTTTGTATCATCTGCAAATATCGATATTTTACTGTGTAAACCTTCTACCAGATCATTAATGAATATGTTGAAGAGAACAGGTCCCAATACTGACCCCTGCGGTACCCCACTGGTCACAGCGACCCAGTTAGAGACTATACCATTTATAACCACCCTCTGCTTTCTATCACTAAGCCAGTTACTAACCCATTTACACACATTTTCCCCCAGACCAAGCATTCTCATTTTGTGTACCAACCTCTTGTGCGGCACGGTATCAAACGCTTTGGAAAAATCGAGATATACCACGTCCAATGACTCACCGTGGTCCAGTCTATAGCTTACCTCTTCATAGAAACTGATTAGATTGGTTTGACAGGAGCGATTTCTCATAAACCCATGCTGATATGGAGTTAAACAGTTATTCTCATTGAGATAATCCAGAATAACATCCCTCAGAAACCCTTCAAATATTTTACCAACAATAGAGGTTAGACTTACTGGCCTATAATTTCCAGGTTCACTTTTAGAGCCCTTTTTGAATATTGGCACCACATTTGCTATGCGCCAGTCCTGCGGAACAGACCCTGTCGCTATAGAGTCACTAAAAATAAGAAATAATGGTTTATCTATTACATTACTTAGTTCTCTTAGTACTCGTGGGTGTATGCCATCCGGACCCGGAGATTTATCTATTTTAATCTTATTTAGCCGGTTTCGCACCTCTTCTTGGGTTAGATTGGTGACTCTTAATATAGGGTTTTCATTGTTTCTTGGGATTTCACCTAGCATTTCATTTTCCACCGTGAATACCGTGGAGAAGAAGGTGTTTAATATGTTAGCTTTTTCCTCGTCATCTACAACCATTCTTTCCTCACTATTTTTTAAGGGGCCTACACTTTCAGTTTTTATTCTTTTACTATTGATATAGTTGAAGAACAGTTTGGGATTAGTTTTACTCTCCTTAGCAATGTGCTTCTCTGTTTCCTTTTTGGCAGCTTTAATTAGTTTTTTAGATAAAGTATTTTTCTCCCTATAGTTTTTTAGAGCTTCAGTGGTGCCATCCTGCTTTAGTAGTGCAAATGCTTTCTTTTTACTGTTAATTGCCTGCCTTACTTCTTTGTTTAGCCACATTGGGTTTTTCCTATTTCTAGTCCTTTTATTCCCACAAGGTATAAACCGCTTACACTGCCTATTTAGGAAAATGTGGTATTGCAAAAATATTTTTTACAATAAAAAGCGTTTTTCAGTGTGTGACGGCTGCCAATCATAAAAATCCGCTAAAAAACTCGCTATAAAAGTAAATCAAACCCCCCTTCATCACCCCCTTAGTTAGGGAAAAATTAAAAAAAATGTATTTATTTCCATTTTCCCATTAGGGCTAGGGTTAGGGCTAGGGTTAGGGCTAGGGTTAGGGCTAGGGTTAGGGCTAGAGTTAGGGCTAGGATTAGGGCTAGGGTTAGGGCTAGGGCTAGGGTTAGGGCTAGGGTTAGGGTTGGGGCTACAGTTAGGGTTGGGGCTAAAGTTAGGGTTAGGGTTTAGATTACATTTACAGTTGGGAATAGGGTTGGGATTAGGGTTAGAGGTGTGTCAGGGTTAGAGGTGTGGTTAGGGTTACCGTTGTAATTAGGGTTAGGGGTGTGTTTGGATTAGGGTTTCAGTTATAATGGGGGGGTTTCCACTGTTTCGGCACATCAGGGGCTCTCCAAACACGACATGGCGTCCGATCTCAATTCCAGCCAATTCTGCGTTGAAAAAGTAAAACAGTGCTCCTTCCCTTCCGAGCTCTCCTGTGTGCCCAAACAGGGGTTTACCCTCACATATGGGGTATCAGCGTACTCGGGACAAATTGGACAACAACTTTTGTGGACCAATTTCTCCTGTTACCCTTGGGAAAATACAAAACTGGGGGCTAAAAAATAATTTTTGTGGGAAAACAAAAAGATTTTTTTATTTTCACGGCTCTGCGTTATAAACAGTAGTGAAACACTTGGGGGTTCAAAGTTCTCACAACACATCTAGATAAGTTCATTGAGGGGTCTAGTTTCCAATATGGGGTCACTTGTGGGGGGTTTCTACTGTTTAGGTACATTAGGGGCTCTGCAAACGCAATGTGACGCATGCAGACCAATCCATCTAAGTCTGCATTCCAAATGATGCTCCTTCCCTTCCGAGCCCTCCCATGCGCCCAAACGGTGGTTCCCCCCCCCACATATCGGGTATCAGCGTACTCAGGACAAATTGGACAACAACATTTAGGGTCCAATTTCTCCTGCTAACCTTGGAAAAATACAAAACTGGGGGCTAAAATATAATTTTTGTGGAAAAAAAATATTTTTTATTTGCACGGCTCTGCGTTATAAACTGTAGTGAAATACTTGGGGGTTCAAAGCTCTCACAACATATCAAGATGAGTTCCTTAGGGGGTCTACTTTCCAAAATGGTGTCACTTGTGGGGGGTTTCTACTGTTTAGGTACATTAGGGGCTCTGCAAACGCAATGTGACGCCTGCAGACCATTCCATCTAAGTCTGCATTCCAAATGGCGCTCCTTCCCTTCCGAGCCCTCCCATGCGCCCAAACGGTGGTTCCCCCCCCCACATATGGGGTATCAGCGTACTCAGGACAAATTGGACAACAACTTTTGGGGTCCAATTTCTCCTGTTACCCTAGGGAAAATACAAAACTGGGGGCTAAAAAATAATTTTTGTGGGAAAAAAATTTTGTTTTATTTTTATGGCTCTGCATTACAAACTTCTGTGAAGCCCTTGGTGGGTCAAAGTGCTCACCACACATCCAGATAAGTTCCTTAGGGGGTCTACTTTCCAAAATGGTGTCACTTGTGGGGGGTTTCAATGTTTAGGCACATCAGTGGGTCTCCAAACGCAACATGGCGTCCCATCTCAATTTCTGTCAATTTTGCATTGAAAAGTCAAACGGCGCTCCTTCCCTTCCGAGCTCTCCCATGCGCCCAAACAGTGGTTTACTGCCACATATGGGGTATCAGCGTACTCAGGACAAATTGGACAACAACTTTTGAGGTCCAATTTCTTCTCTTACCCTTGGAAAAATAAAAAATTGGGGGCAAAAATATAATTTTTGTGAAAAAATATGATTTTTTATTTTTACGGTTCTGCATTATAAACTTCTGTGAAGCACTTGGTGGGTCAAAGTGCTCACCACACCTCTAGATAAGTTCCTTAGCGGGTCTACTTTCCAAAATGTTGTCACTTGTGGGGGGTTTCAATGTTTAGGCACATCAGTGGCTCTCCAAACGCAACATGGCGTCCCATCTCAATTTCTGTCAATTTTGCATTGAAAAGTCAAACGGCGCTCCTTCCCTTCTGAGCTCTCCCATGCGCCCAAACAGTGGTTTACTGCCACATATGGGGTATCAGCGTACTCAGGACAAATTGGACAACAACTTTTGAGGTCCAATTTCTTCTCTTACCCTTGGAAAAATAAAAAATTGGGGGCAAAAATATAATTTTTGTGAAAAAATGATTTTTTATTTTTACGGTTCTGCATTATAAACTTCTGTGAAGCACTTGGTGGGTCAAAGTGCTCACCACACATCCAGATAAGTTCCTTAGGGGGTCTACTTTCCAAAATGGTGTCACTTGTGGGGGGTTTCAATGTTTAGGCACATCAGTGGCTCTCCAAACGCAACATGGCGTCCCATCTCAATTCCTGTCAATTTTGCATTGAAAAGTCAAACGGCGCTCCTTCCCTTCCGAGCTCTCCCATGCGCCCAAACAGTGGTTTACTGCCACATATGGGGTATCAGCGTACTCAGGACAAATTGGACAACAACTTTTGTGGTCCATTTTCTCCTGTTACCCTTGGTAAAATAAAACAAATTGGAGCTGAAGTAAATCTTTTGTGTAAAAAAGTTAAATGTTCATTTTTATTTAAACATTCCAAAAATTCCTATTAAACACCTGAAGGGTTAATAAACTTCTTGAATGTGGTTTTGAGCACCTTGAGGGGTGCAGTTTTTAGAATGGTGTCACACTTGGGTATTTTCTATCATATAGACCCCTCAAAATGACTTCAAATGAGATGTGGTCCCTAAAAAAAAATGGTGTTGTAAAAATGAGAAATTGCTGGTCAACTTTTAACCCTTATAACTCCCTAACAAAAAAAAAATTTGGTTCCAAAATTATGCTGATGTAAAGGAGACATGTGGGAAATGTTACTTATTAAGTATTTTGTGTGACATATCTCTGTGATTTAATTGCATAAAAATTCAAAGTTTGAAAATTGTGAAATTTTCAAAATTTTCGCCAAATTTCCGCTTTTTTCACAAATAAACGCAGGTACTATCAAAGAAATTTTACCACTATCATGAAGTACAATATGTCACGAGAAAACAATGTCAGAATCACCAGGATCTGTTGAAGCGTTCCAGAGTTATAACCTCATAAAGGGACAGTGGTCAGAATTGTAAAAATTGGCCTGGTCATTGACGTGCAAACCACCCTTGGGGGTAAAGGGGTTAAAGGAATATGTAGGTATGTAGAGTTGTAATGATAGAAAAGCTCTGATCTTAATATAATCTACGGTAATCTGTCTGGGATAACTACATAGTAGTCAGTACACAATGATTTACAGGGATTCTGATAAAACCTATATAAACTTTTGCTGTTCTAGTAGAATTTTCCTGACATTTTCTTAGTTGCATTTTACAGCAATGGCCAAGGACCGTAAACAGCTTACAACACAGCAAAGGGATCTTGTTGTTATCAGTCAGGAGATGGGTACAAAATCTTTTTTTAAGGCATTAGATATAGTACTGAACACTGTGAAGGGGTCATCAAAAAGTGGCTTTGATTTGGCACAACAGTGACATTTCCTAGAACTGTATGTACCATAAAAATGTATGAAAAAAACAATTAGATTAAATTGGTCAAGGGGCTGCTAAGAGGTCTACAGCAACATTATCGGAGCTGCAGAAGTTTCTGGCAAGTAGTGGTTGTGTACTGCATGCAACCACAATCTCCTGTATTCTTCATATTTCTGGCCTGTGGATGGCAAGACGGACGCTGTTCCTTACAAACGAAAACTTTCAAGCTCGGCTATGCTTTGCCAAAACTTACATGAAGTCTGCCAAAAGCATATGGGGAACATGTCATGGTTTTAGGAGACCAATGTTGAACTTTTTGGCCATAATTTTAAAAGGTTATTTGACGCAAAGTCAACACTGTGCATCACCAAAAAAAAAACACCATACCCACATTGAGGCATGGTGGTGCCTTGTTCTTTGGGGCTGTTTTTTGTCAGGTGGAACTGAGGCTTCAAAAAAGGTGGAAGGAATTATGACGAATTTGAAATATCAGTCAATGTTTCAACAATACCTTCAGTCCTCTGTTAAAAAGTTTAAGAAGTTGAATTTAGCCTTTCAGGTCCTAATCGACCTCCAAATCAGCAAAGAACGGCTTTGACAAAAGATCAAAGTTTTGGAATTGCCCAGCCAGATCCCAGACCTGAATCCAATAATCTGTGGGTGACTTAAAGAGGGCGCTGTACACAGGAGATGCCCCCGCAATCTGACAGATGTGGAGCTACTGCAAGGAAGAGTGGGCAAAGATTGCCAATTCTAGATGTGCCATGTGCTGATACACTCCTATCCACCTACCCAAAGAGACTGAACGCTATCATGAATCCAATGACGACTTTAAGCAAATTATTAGTTTAAGGGTGTGCAGACATATGCAATCCCATTTTTTGTTGTTTTTTATTTTTATTTCCAAAACATTTCAGTTTGTTTCTCAACGGACTTGTACAGATTATGGGCGACATTAAAAGTGGAAAAAATTGTGAAATTCTTCTTCTGTGTATGATTTTTTTTACATGACAAAACCCTACTGGGGTGTGTAGACTTTTTATGTCGTATATACTGTATACTGTATATATATCTTTTTTAAGTTGAAAAACCTCATGCTTTAACCTAGATATTTATTTATAATATTAGTGGTAGCGTGATCTCATCATCCGGAGTATTTGTCATACCAGCCATAGACAAACACTGTACAGCAGTCGGCTGATGTATGTAACCACTTATCTCTAGAGAGATTGATAGGAAAATAATAGACTTCACTCCAGACCTGTGTGTACAGAGCGGCGGTCACACTCACGGCTCCTGCAGCGCTGTATGGTAAGGAATGGTTCACTTATTCTACACAGAAACGCTCTGGTAGAAGAATGGATCACACAAGCAGGCAGGTGTATTGTCGTAAGGAAGGGTCCCCCAAACACCTCTGATCCTTGTTGCCCCCAATGTTAACAATTATGACGATTATCTTCAACCAGGGAATTTTCCCCATTAATGACCTGAAAATGTAACTAAGATTACACAGCATTTTTGTAATCTGGTCCCTAACATCATTTATACAGCCATACAGAGCCCACGTAATATTACTCCACTTAGGTCCATAATACTGAAGTGCAAAGTCAATTATATACTGCCATACAGAACCTACATCATACCGCTGCACTAAGGCAGCTGCATAATATTGTAGTACATAGCTAATTTTGTTCTTCCATACAAAGGCCACATAATACCATCACATACAGGTCAAATAATAACGCAGCACACATCTCATATAATACTGAGGCATACATCCCACATAATACTGCCGCACACAGTCCATATAATACCGACGCTCACATCATATGCAATACAGATGCCTACATCCCACATAATAGAGATAGCCCTTATAATATCACCTAATACACAATACTGCAACACACAGTCCACATAATACCACTGCACACCTCACATAATACCTCTGCATGGAACCTACATAATACCGCTGCACACAGCCCACATAATACTGCTTCACACCTCACATAATACTGACACACTTCCCACATAATACCTCTGCATGGAACCTACATAATACTGACACACAGCCCACATAATACTGCTGCACACAGTCCACATAATACCGACGCTCACATCATACGTAATACTGATGCCTACATCCCACATAATAGAGATAGCCCATATAATATCACCGCCCACATAATACTGCAACACACAGTCCACATAATACCACTGCACACCTCACATAACACCTCTGCACGGAACCTACATAATACCGCTGCACACAGCCCACATAATACCGCTGCACACCTAACATAATACTGACACACTCATCCCACATAATGCTGCTGCACACTGCCCCATAATACCACCAGCCCTGATGACACCACTGTGTACAGCCAACATAATACCGTTGCACACCTTACATAATACCTCTGCACAGAACCTACATAATACTGACACACAGCCCACATAATACTGCTCCACACAGTCCACATAATACCGAAGCTCACATCATACGTAATACTGATACCTACATCCCACATAATAGAGATAGCCCATATAATATCACCGCCCACATAATACTGCAACACACAGTCCACATAATACCACTGCACACCTTACATAATACCTCTGCACGGAGCCTACATAATACCGCTGCACACAGCCCACATAATACCGCTGCACAGCTAACATAATACTGCCACACACATCCCACATAATGCTGCTGCACACTGCCCCATAATACCACCAGCCCTGATGACACCACTGTGTACAGCCAACATAATACCGCTGCCCACTTAGTCGCACGTCTTTTTTGTGCCGTTTTCACCAGACAGCGCAGCCATGGTGACATCTGTAGCACTTTGAGCCAATCTGGTTTTAATGAGACTCAGCCTCTTTTATGTACTGACAACCCCAAAATGCTCATGATGAGACCTGGAAGCTTCACCATCATTTACTATCACAGACAACAATCGATCACTATAGTTCTGTACATCCGTATGTTGCCATGGTAACAGACTACATACAGGTCCTATGTAGTCAGATGCTCGGGGCTTGTTTGTAGTCTGTGTCCGTGGTAACGTATAGATCTGTATGGGAGCTGCAGACGCAAAGTGAAAAGGCACTTTTAGCAAAAATGACTTGTAAAATGGCTTTATTTCTCATTTTAGCTGCAGGGAGCACTGTAAAATACATAAATGACCCCTTAGGACTTGATCCACCAGTGCAGATTATAATTTAGTGTCTGGCCTCATACTCACTGGTTTTAGTAATAATCTGCAGGGAGGGGTCAAGTTTGATAAGTGGGAAAGAGCAGTAGATTAGGACAAAGGTGTCACGTAGTACCAACCTCAGCCTTCCTGTACTGTTGTTGGTTTTCGTCTGGTCGCCATGACGGAGCACACCCATGTACTTGATATCTAATCTCCTAATTAAAATCCTTCTCCAGGTAAACAAAGGCCAGAGCCATGAAGGCTGAGAGTCTTTATACGTATGAATGGTATAAAAGAGGATCTGCTGTCAAAAGTAAAGCGATCTCAGGAATTTCTGTAACACTCCAGGTAACCAGTTGTTACAGTGATGTTGCCTTCCCTTTCGGGGAGGGTGATATCATGCTTGGAGGCAAGGAGGATTCCCTTTACCAGGTAACGCACCTACATGCAACACATTCTGAATCCAGGCCAGGAGGGGGAGCTCTGTACCAAGATTCAGGGGAGCTTCACTAGATATATGTATTCTGGTCTGGAGGAGGAGGTAAGTTAGTCTGGAGAGACAGTGGAGGAGTGAGGACGGAGAGCAGAGAGTGAGGCCGTGTAGCCAGGACTGAACTGCAGCTCCAGGGGAGGAAGTAAACTTGATGGGTTGGATCATAGTGAAACATCAGAGGAAATAAGCACAGGAGAAGGAAAGGGACTCAGAGGGGAACTGTGACCGGGCACTCTCAGAGCCGAAGCGCAGGAACCGGGCATCGGGAGCCCGAGGTTGTGTTGTACTCCAGTTCGACGGCAGAATTGGAGCTCACAGGACTTTATGTAATTTGCCAGCACCCACACCTGAAGGTGCAGCAGTACACTAAGAGCCCGGGTCGTGATAGAGACCCTATAAAAAGGCTCCCACTGCCCACCATACGGGTATCTGTCCCAAGACAGGAGAGAGAGGACTTTGCCAGCAAGCTACAGGCAGCAGGGACCTCGCATACTAGTGCTTGTAGGAAGGCTTACGGACCTCACCTGGGAGAGGGACAACCTTTGCCTCCATGCCGGCCGGACCTTATCACCACCTGTTCCTGGTACTCTGAACTGTGGACTGCTACCATCAGTAAACCAGGTAAAGACGTTACAACTCAGTGTCCGCCATTTATTTGCCGGCATACACCATCTCTGCCCAGCACACTGGGAGCCCTGGGGAACTCGTTTCATCTGTGGGAAGCATCACCATCATGCTGCAGTAACATCACCCCAGAGGACCCCTTTAAGCAGCATCGGTCCCCTCTGCCCGAGAACCACAGGTGGCGTCACGAACACAAACTTTATTAAACCCTTAAAAGACCTTTCCCCTTTTGATTGAGTGCCCAGGGCCATGGATCGGGTCACTGCCACCGTGACATCCCGTTTAATTGTGACCGGACCCGGTACAGAGTACCCCACTGCCCTGGCTGGCGACTTATTTCCATTAGTGGGAACTCTAGTGATCAGCTGCTATCGAAAATGTGGGATCAAGTGATCAGTTTCTCTGCAGCTCCCCCGCAGGAAAAATGAGGTACTACATCGTTAATTCTGAAGTCAATGGGCTACATTTAGTGGTTGTAGCACTGGGGATCCAGACACGCTCCACTGACTGCACAGTATGTTCAGCTATTTACCACCAGCGCCTTAGCCCTCAACAGTCATTAATGAAAGGGGTTGTCTGGTGAAGAGAATATCCAGAGGATAGACAATAACTTATAGATTGTGGGGGTCCAACAGCTGGGACCCCACCAATGTGGCACTATAACTAAGAGCGGCACTGCACATACTATATTAATTCTCACTGGGTCTGCCGAGCACTATGCAGTGGCGGTTGAGCATACGCACTGCAGCTCCATCCCGACGGGGGTAAAAGTGCCCCTTTATGGCAATCAGTGTGGGTCCAAACAGTCCGACCCACTCATGTAACACTTCTATACACAGCTGATAACACAATATCCACCAATCACAATAGGGATGTCACAGCTCCCCCTCCCTTCTATGACCTTTGCACACGCTCATTAGATGCCTCAATAACAAGGAGTATGTTCATTGCTGTTAATGTACATGTGCATTTCCTGAAACAATAGGATGTTACTGTCTAAAAAAAAAACTCCGGTCGTCAGTGTGACAATTGCAATATTTCAAATTTCTATTTTTAATAAAGATTGTGATATGAAAGCAAAAACAAAAATTACATTTAGTACAAATAAAATTAACAATAGGTCAATTTCTACTTACATATTCTCTTTAAGTGTCGTGCTTAGGCCTAGATATACTGCAGCACAGTATCACAGATGACTGGCTTAGATACAGCGGCACAGCAGCACAGTATCACAGATGACTGGCTTAGATACAGCGGCACAGCAGCACAGTATCACAGATGACTGGCTTAGATACGAGGCACAGCACCACAGTATCACAGATGACTGGCTTAGATACAGCGGCACAGCAGCACAGTATCACAGATGACTGGCTTAGATACAGCGGCACAGCACCACAGTATCACAGATGACTGGCTTAGATACGAGGCACAGCACCACAGTATCACAGATGACTGGCTTAGATATGGGGGAACAGCAGCGCAGTATCACAGATGACTGGCTTAGATACAGGGGCACAGCAGCACAGTAACAACGATGACTGGCTTAGATACGGGGGCACAGTATCACAGATGACTGGCTTAGATACTGGGGCACAGCAGCACAGTATCACAGATCACTGGCTTAGATACGGGGGCACAGCAGCACAGTATCACAGATGATAGGCTTAGATACGGGGAAACAGCAGCACAGTATCACAGATGACTAGCTTAGTTACGAGGGCACAGCAGCATATTATCACAGATGACTGGCTTAGATACAGGGGCACAGCAGCACAGTAACAACGATGACTGGCTTAGATACGGGGGCACAGTATCACAGATGACTGGCTTAGATACGAGGCACAGCACCACAGTATCACAGATGACTGGCTTAGATATGGGGGAACAGCAGCGCAGTATCACAGATGACTGGCTTAGATACAGGGGCACAGCAGCACAGTATCACAGATGACTAGCTTAGTTACGAGGGCACAGCAGCATATTATCACAGATGACTGGCTTAGATACAGGGGCACAGCAGCACAGTAACAACGATGACTGGCTTAGATACGGGGGCACAGTATCACAGATGACTGGCTTAGATACTGGGGCACAGCAGCACAGTATCACAGATCACTGGCTTAGATACGGGGGCACAGCAGCACAGTATCACAGATGATAGGCTTAGATACGGGGAAACAGCAGCACAGTATCACAGATGACTAGCTTAGTTACGGGGCACAGGAGCATATTATCACAGATGACTGACATAGATACAGCGGCATAGCAGCACAGTATCAGATCACTGGCTTAGATACGGGGGCACAGCAGCACAGTATCACAGATCACTGGCTTAGATACGGGGGCACAGCAGCACAGTATCACAGATGACTGGCTTAGATACAGGGGCACAGCAGCACAGTAACAACGATGACTGGCTTAGATACGGGGGCACAGTATCACAGATGACTGGCTTAGATACTGGGGCACAGCAGCACAGTATCACAGATCACTGGCTTAGATACGGGGGCACAGCAGCACAGTATCACAGATGATAGGCTTAGATACGGGGAAACAGCAGCACAGTATCACAGATGACTAGCTTAGTTACGAGGGCACAGCAGCATATTATCACAGATGACTGGCTTAGATACAGGGGCACAGCAGCACAGTAACAACGATGACTGGCTTAGATACGGGGGCACAGTATCACAGATGACTGGCTTAGATACGAGGCACAGCACCACAGTATCACAGATGACTGGCTTAGATATGGGGGAACAGCAGCGCAGTATCACAGATGACTGGCTTAGATACAGGGGCACAGCAGCACAGTATCACAGATGACTAGCTTAGTTACGAGGGCACAGCAGCATATTATCACAGATGACTGGCTTAGATACAGGGGCACAGCAGCACAGTAACAACGATGACTGGCTTAGATACGGGGGCACAGTATCACAGATGACTGGCTTAGATACTGGGGCACAGCAGCACAGTATCACAGATCACTGGCTTAGATACGGGGGCACAGCAGCACAGTATCACAGATGATAGGCTTAGATACGGGGAAACAGCAGCACAGTATCACAGATGACTAGCTTAGTTACGGGGCACAGGAGCATATTATCACAGATGACTGACATAGATACAGCGGCATAGCAGCACAGTATCAGATCACTGGCTTAGATACGGGGGCACAGCAGCACAGTATCACAGATCACTGGCTTAGATACGGGGGCACAGCAGCACAGTATCACAGATGACTGGCTTAGATACAGGGGCACAGCAGCACAGTAACAACGATGACTGGCTTAGATACGGGGGCACAGTATCACAGATGACTGGCTTAGATACTGGGGCACAGCAGCACAGTATCACAGATCACTGGCTTAGATACGGGGGCACAGCAGCACAGTATCACAGATGATAGGCTTAGATACGGGGAAACAGCAGCACAGTATCACAGATGACTAGCTTAGTTACGAGGGCACAGCAGCATATTATCACAGATGACTGGCTTAGATACAGGGGCACAGCAGCACAGTAACAACGATGACTGGCTTAGATACGGGGGCACAGTATCACAGATGACTGGCTTAGATACGAGGCACAGCACCACAGTATCACAGATGACTGGCTTAGATATGGGGGAACAGCAGCGCAGTATCACAGATGACTGGCTTAGATACAGGGGCACAGCAGCACAGTATCACAGATGACTAGCTTAGTTACGAGGGCACAGCAGCATATTATCACAGATGACTGGCTTAGATACAGGGGCACAGCAGCACAGTAACAACGATGACTGGCTTAGATACGGGGGCACAGTATCACAGATGACTGGCTTAGATACTGGGGCACAGCAGCACAGTATCACAGATCACTGGCTTAGATACGGGGGCACAGCAGCACAGTATCACAGATGATAGGCTTAGATACGGGGAAACAGCAGCACAGTATCACTGATGACTAGCTTAGTTACGGGGCACAGGAGCATATTATCACAGATGACTGGCTTAGATACAGGGGCACAGCAGCACAGTATCAGATCACTGGCTTAGATACGGGGGCACAGCAGCACAGTATCACAGATGATAGGCTTAGATACGGGGAAACAGCAGCACAGTATCACAGATGACTAGCTTAGTTACGGGGCACAGGAGCATATTATCACAGATGACTGACATAGATACAGCGGCATAGCAGCACAGTATCACAGATCACTGGCTTAGATACGGGGGCACAGCAGCACAGTATCACAGATGATAGGCTTAGATACGGGGAAACAGCAGCACAGTATCACAGATGACTAGCTTAGTTACGGGGCACAGGAGCATATTATCACAGATGACTGACATAGATACAGCGGCATAGCAGCACAGTATAACAGATCACTGGCTTAGATACAGGGGCACAGCAGCACAGTATCAACGGTAACTGGCTTAGATATGGGGGCCCAGTGGCACAGTATCACAGATGACTGGCTTAGATACGGGGGCACAGCAGTACAGTATCACAGATGATTGGCTTAGATACGGGGGCACAGCAGCACAGTATAACAGATGACTAGCCTAGATACGGGGGCACAGCAACACAGTAACACACATGACTGACTTAGAGACGGGGGCACAGCAGCACAGTATCACAGATGACTGGCTTAGATACGGGGGGCACAGTAGCACAGTATCACAGATGACTGGCTTAGATACGGGGGGCACAGCAGCACAGTATCACAGATGACTGGCTTAGATACGGGGGCACAGCAGCACAGTATCACAGATGACTGGCTTAGATACGGGGGCACAGCAGCACAGTATCACAGATGACTGGCTTAGAAACAGGGGCACAGCAACACAGTATCACAGATGACTGGCTTAGATACGGGGGCACAGCAGCACAGTATCACAGATGACTGGCTTAGATACGGGGCACAGCAGCACAGTATCACAGATGACTGGCTTAGATACGGGGGCACAGCAGCACAGTATCACAGATGACTGGCTTAGATACGGGGGCACAGCAGCACAGTATCACAGATGACTGGCTTAGATACGGGGGCACAGCAGCACAGTATCACAGATGACTGGCTTAGATACGGGGGCACAGCGGCACAGTATCACAGATGACTGGCTTAGATACGGGGCACAGCAGCACAGTATCACAGATGACTGGCTTAGATACGGGGGCACAGCAGCACAGTATCACAGATGACTGGCTTAGATACGGGGGCACAGCAGCACAGTATCACAGATGACTGGCTTAGATACGGGGGCACAGCAGCACAGTATCACAGATGACTGGCTTAGATACGGGGGCACAGCAGCACAGTATCACAGATGACTGGCTTAGATACGGGGGCACAGCGGCACAGTATCACAGATGACTGGCTTAGATACGGGGGCACAGCAGCACAGTATCACAGATGACTGGCTTAGATACGGGGGCACAGCGGCACAGTATCACAGATGACTGGCTTAGATACACAGCAGCTCAATGCCTCTGGAGATGACTTTATTGATGTTGGCCTCAATGTGTGTGACTAACATGGGCAGTTTGGGGCAGACATCTCGGGCTCATAGGTCACCTGTGTGGCCTGAGCTTGGTGACTTTTCTCTCAGAGCTGTCATGGTCGCTCTCCAACAATAACATTGAGGCCGAGCCTGTGCCGTCCATGTATTGTTTGTTCCTATGAGACATTTCTCCAGAAGACGGGAAGGTTTGGCTGAGATATCACAGCGGCATCCTGGGACTCGGCGTATTCCGGAGACGGACATGGCATCATATTTTATGTACATACAGAATGCACGGTGTTCAATTAAACATCTTCCCTGTCATTTATAAAATCAAAGAGTAGCAAACATTATTTATTTTTTCTCACTTATAAAGCTCCATTAATTCCGCAGTGCTTTACAAACATTATCATCACTGTCCCCGTTGGGGCTCACAATCTATGGTCCCTATCAGTCTGTCTTTGGAATGTGGGAGGAAACCGGAGTACCCGGAGGAAACCCACGCAAACACGGAGAGAACATACAAACTCCTTGCAGATGTTGTCCTTGGTGGGATTTGAACCCAGGGATGCAAGGCTGCAGTGCTAGCCACTGAGCCACCATGCTGCCCCCATTACAGCCAGTGTGACACCTAGCTTTCCTAAGTAGATGTAACGGTGTGAACTGTACTGTCGTGTGCCTACCCCTGAAGACAACAATTGCATTGTGTATATGTCATGCGGTATTATACCGATTTTGTGGTATGTGAAGTGTGAATTATGTCCTGCGGCTTTTAGAGAGTAATGAGAAGTGGTAATGTATAGTGTATAAGTAATGTAAAGAGTTAATGTACAATGTGAGTAATGTATAGTGTATGAGTAGGCACAGTATCAGTAGGAATATAGGGAAGTATTAGATAAATGGTATAATACGGTTTTGTGAGGGTGGTCTGCCGGGTTACATATAGTAGGGACAGACATAGTTAAAGTTGGGAGTAGCCCATGGTGGTATGAGCAAGACCCACTAAAAGGGAACTGTTTCCTGATAGATGGTCATGTTGAAGTTGCAGTGGGCAAGCATCTTTTATTCGTGGCAGTGGGAGGCCTTACAGGTACTACAAAGAGTGCCTAATCGTCTGGTGTACAGTGAACAATGGACGCTGAACCGCATGAAGGGAAGGTAACGGATCCCGGATGCACTGGATGGGAAATACCTGGGTCTGACAAAGCCAGTTAATGTAGGGATAGTCCAGGAGAAATGGATAGTAATCCTGGAAATGTACTGTATTAAGGAAACAAGGAATAAGACGTGTTGTGCCCAATACTGCATGCTACAATCTGATGAACTTGAAATGTCCAGTAAACTTACAATTGTTAAAATGAAATGGGTGTCCCCTGAGTTATGTGCGGCGGCTCCTGAAGATGGAGGCCTGTGGCCTACAAGTGAGTGCATTCTGCCACCGATGTGAACACGGTTCTCTGTATAAACAATAGCAGATAGCGTTACTCGCTAACTTGTGCTCCTATTCCTGATGAGCTGCACATGATTAGTCCGGAAGGATGATGCAGTGTAGAATTCAACAGGTTTTATTTACAGTACCTTGATGAGATGAGGTGAGATGTTAGGGAAGATTATTATTATATATTTATATATCACCATTAATTCCATGGTGCTGTACATGAGTTATAGATATTGTTTACAGTATACAAATTTACAATGACAGACTGGTACAGAGGGGAGAGGACTCTGTCCTTGCAGACTAACAATCTATGGGCTAAAGGGGAAGAGACAGATGGCCGGGGGTGCTGCAGCTCTGGTGATGGTGACGCAGCAGCTCTGGTGGTGGTGAGGTGGCAGCTCTGGTGGTGGTGACGCAGCAGCTCTGGTGGTGTTGAGGCGGCAGCTCTGGTGGTGGTGAGGCGGCAGCTCTGGTGGTGGTGAGGCGGCAGCTCGGGTGGTGGTGGTGAGACAGCAGAATGGTAATTGCAGGCTGTAGGCTTTCCTGAAGAGATGGGTTTTCAGGTTCCGTCTGAAGATTCCGATGGTGGTGGATAATCAAATGTGTTGAGGCGTGGGATTCCAGAGGATGGGGAATATTCGGGAGAAATCTTGGCGGCAGTTGTGTGAGGAACGAATAAGTGTGGAGGAGAGTAGGAGGTCTTGGGAGGATCGGAGATTACGTGAGGGAAAATAGTGGGAGATTAGTTCAGAGATATAGGTGTGGTGCCCCTGGGTCCTGGTCATCACAGTGGTATTGCTGTGATGCTACTGTTGTGAATTCTGCTCTTGGGCTCCCTCCGGTGGTTGTTGATGGTAATGCAGTTATTCCTGAGCAGCAGTCTTGGACAGGTGTTTCTGCTAATTGCAATGTTCCTTTGGAAGTGTTGGTCCTCTGCCTGGCCTCTCCTGCTTGCTGCCAATTCAGCTAAGATAAGTGTTTTCTTCATTTTTTAGACACACTGCTGTGTGTTTATTTTCTGTGCTTATCTTGTTTCTATTTTGTTCCTGCTAGACTGTGCCTGATGTTTTTCTCAGTCTAGTTGGACTCGCTGGAGTCGCAGATATACTCTCCACATCTTTAGTTAGGTGGTGGAGTTTTTGTATTTTTCTGCTGTGGATATTTTGTAGTGTTTTATGCTGCCCGCATAGTATCCTGTACTATCCTTTCCTATCTAGGTAGAAGTGGCCTCATTTGCTTATCCCTGTTTTCTGTCTGCGTGTGTCTTTTCCTCTCCTGCTCACAGTCATTATTTGTCTTTCCCTGCTCACTTCCACTATGTCCGTACTCCCCCGAGCCGTGAACACGCTACTATGGATTTTATATCTCCAATAAAGGATTGAACCACGCCATCTGGTGAGTGCTGCCGCATTTTTTTCTTTGTTGTATTCATTATTTGTGGGGGCTACCTATCCTTTGGGGGTCTACTCTGAGGCAAGAGAGTTTTCCTATTTCCATCTTTAGGGATATTTAGTCCTTAGGCTGTGTCGAGATGTCTAGGTCTGGTTAGGCACACCCCACGGCTACTTCTAGTCGCGGTGATAGGATCAGGGTTTGCGGTCAGTAAAGTTACCACTGCTCCAGCGAAGGTCATTTCATGCTGCTCCAAGACCACCTGATCATAACAGCTACGTTCAGAGGCAAGGAAGGATAACTGCATCCAGGTATCAGAAACATGCAATACATTTCATACTCCAGGCCACCAGGGGAAGCTTCTGATCCCTAGGTGACTCCCTATATATATATATATATATATATATAACTGGTAGTCTGTAGGGAAAGTTAGTTAGTTCCAGACATCAGTCTGAGGATGACAGAGGGTCCACAGAGCTGTGCATGCCCTCAGAACTGCAGCTCCCAGAAAGAGACATTTTGAAGGCAGAACTGTGTTGCAGTGAGTGTGAAGGAAGGCAAAGGAGAGGATACCAGAAGGGGACCAGCCCCGAACAGGCTGCCTCCTTCTGAGGCGCAGAACACCAGTAGCCGGATCACCGAGGTAGTAAGGAGACCGGCAGGACAGCTAATTGCATGTTACCTGTCCGTACGTACACCCAGGTGGCACGGTGACACCCCACAGAGCTGGGTTATCTAAGAGACACTATAAACAGGCTCAAGTCACCAGTCATACGGGTTTTGTCCTATCCTATACGGGGGACAGAGAGCGAGACACCACATCTGTGCGGAACTTATTTGAAGCTTATGCAGTAAGGGACTACACCACTACAGAGCTAGGGAAGGCTATTGATTTCCACCTGGACAAGGGGACTCTGGACTTGCCTCTGAACTGACCGGACTTTGCCTGCCCTGTGGTCTGGTGCCCTGGACTGCAAATGCTGAAGTCTTCAGTAAAGGTAAAGAGACTGCAACCTTGTGTCCTCGTTCTTCACTGCGCCATTCACCATTCACCATCTAGACACTGGGAAGCCCTGGGGATACACTTCACCTGTGGGAAGGTATACCATCTGGCTGCCATAACATCACCCCAGCGGACCCCTTAAAGCAGCGTCGGTCACCCTGACCGAATACCACAGGTGGCGTCACGAACAATAGGTTTTATCCCTTAAAAGACCTTTCCCTTTATTACGGACGTCCCAGGGCCACGGACTGGGTCAGCCACATCCCCCCTGTGAACCGCAGGACCCGTACCGAGTAACCCCTTGCCCTGACGGGGCGCTCCATAGAGAGTGGACAGGTTGTGGATGGCTTTGTAGATCAGTGTTAGTAGTTTGAACTGGATTAGTTGGGGAATTGGGAGCCAGTGGAGGGATTTGCAGAGGGGAGAAGCAGGGGAGTAGCGAGGAGAGAGGTGGATTAGCCGGGCAGTAGAGTTGAGGACAGACTGGAGTGGTGCAAGAGAGTTAGCGGGGAGGCCACAGAGGAGGGTGTTGCAATAATCGAGGCGGGAGATGATGAGGGCATGCACAAGAGTTTTGGTAGATTGTGGGCTGAGGAAGGGACAGATTTTGGCAATATTTTTGAGTTGGAGGCGACAGGAGGAAGATGAAGGGATGAAGATGAGGTAGAAGTTAGTACTGCAGGTTAGAACTGGTATTAGAAGCACAAAGTTAGAGGTAACAAGAGAATCCTTTCTCCAGTCCTGAAGCATGTGTTGTCCAAGATGGCACTGACCACAGGACAAAGTGAGATAACAGTTTTTCTTATTCTTTTGTGCCCCTCCTTCCCAAAGTTATGCCAGTAAAGATACAATTTTTCTCTTTAACCAACCACAGAACTTCTCTGTGGGCATTTGTTTATTCACCCCTGAATCTGGCGAATCAAAACATTGCCACGCCCACAGGGAATTTTTTTGGCATAACTTTGGAATGGAGGGGCACAGAAGAAAAACAAAATCTGTTCCAGGATCAGTGGAGCAGTGACAAATTTTAAGAGGTACTCCGTTTAAATTAAAAAAATCCAATGAATGTCCCCTCTAAGAAGACATCAGTGATTAAAACCAGCTCCAGTTTCTGCTGTCGGAGGCAGATGCCGCCTGTACAACACAGTTGGAATCTGCTGAGTATAGAGCAGGTTTGATATGCCCAAAATCATACTTATCCTAAAAGCCTACTAAAAAACCCCAACCTAGAGATGACAGAGGTCAGAACCCCACATACCGTATGTTAGCGATATGCCACCACTTTATGAGATTGGAATACGCCTTTTAAAAAAACAACAACTTCAGAATGAATTTTTGGAATTCATCCAGAACACAAGACGACGTACGAGACAAGACACCTAAAGATGTAAACGGTTAAAGCTTATTCCGCGCTCTGTCAGACCTATGATTTGCCCGCGTCGCTTTGTTTTCCAGAAATATCTCTTCCATAACGCTGACGTTAATGCGTTTTGTCTGTTGAGAGTTGCCCCCACCCCGGCATCCTGCCTTCCCTCTGCCTGTAATTACCGAGCCCAGCTCCCGTCCACGCGGACACGTTCTCATTGGTCAGTGTCATCCAGGATGCACCGGAGGATTCTTCCTGACATCGATGTGACTGTAGGGACTTCATCAACACCTCCAAGGGGCTCAGCAGCCGAGCTCGGTGTCTGACGTGACAGCAGGAAAAGGTCCAAGGTGTATAGATCTGTTTTCTAAAAATGCCATCTCCAGGCTTCTCATCTCATCAGTATTCAGGAAGAGAAGTGCCAAGGGCACAAGGATTATCTAGCAGAGAGGAATATGTATCTCTTGCAGTTTGCTCGCACAGCTGAGCATTTCCACTTAATACTCCAGGAGAGACTAAATTCTTACTTAATACACTTATGTGTCCTGAAGCATTATTCCAAGGATTAGCCCGTGTGTATTTGGAGGAGCAATATGCCATGGGACCAAGAAGCATTTGTCCTAGGGCCTACACCGTCCTATCTAAACTAGGTGTCACCTGCTTTATATTTCTTTTCTAATGGCTCTGGTTGAATTATTTTATAGTTATATTTCATAGTCATTTTTCATAGTTAATATGGATGAAAAAAAGACTGGGCTAATCAAGTTCATCCGAGGGATGGGAAATTATGAAGGGATGAGGTATAGGTACAACCACAATGCATGATCCAGTCTTCTCCAGAAGAGCTCATCTTTCTCTTCTGTTGCCAGTTGTCAACCCACTGGACCAAACATTGAGAAACGAATTTTACCTGTTTACGTAATTACTTTTTTTGGGATTAAACCCTTTTTGAAAGGTGCGACCGGCTGCGGAGGTATAATATTCCAGAGATTAATAGCTCTTACGTTAAAGAAGACTTGTATCCTTTGGAGATTGAACCGTTCTTTCTCCAGACGGCAGTGGGGAAGCCTCCTCGTCTTTTGAGGAAGTTTTATACAAAACAACTTTTGACCATACTTTATGTAAGGGCCATTTATGTATTTGTACAAGTTAATCATATCCCCCTTAGACATCTTTTCTGAAGACTAAATAAATCTTCCATGCCTCTTATCGGTTTTGAGTCTCTTCTTTGTACCCTTTCTAGCTCCCTGACATTCCGTCTATGAACCGATGCCCAGATATCAGCATATCTCAGATTAGGTCACTCTAACACTTCGTAAAGTGGTAGTGTTATGACTGCAGAGACCCGTGTGTCGTAAACAGTGCCTTTCCCCCTTCCCACCAATCCCGTAATGAAACACAGACAGGCCTGGATGGGTTGAACAGGTCGGTCACAGTTTATTAATTTGATAAACAGGGAAGGGCAATTACAAGTCATAACGGACTCATCGCTGAAGGCCCTGTCAGTGACCGCCAGGCGAGCAAGCCGATGAGCGGTTACGAACCTTTGCCCCCTCTACACTACCACTGTGACGTAATAAGAATTATTATTATTATAAACATTCTTTTTTTTTTTTTTTTTAATGTTTTAACGACCATAGCACAGTACATTCATGAGTATATAAGGGAGGGAGGGTGTTACAACAGCTTCCATTGTCAGTCGGGGAGGAAGAGGAAGGCACTGACCCCAGCACCCTAATTTAACCCTCGAGGGTGTGGCCAGATGCTCCTTCCTCTTTCTTCCCGTTGGTCAGTTGGGCTTCCCAATTTTGGCATCACCTGGGGAGTACTGGGAAGGGGAATTGGGCACTGCACAGAGTTTACTTCTAGTTTTAACCCTAAGGGCTACGCAGTCAGAGGCACATTCCTTAATCAGTACCGTGCCTGCCAGTACCTGTCCCACAAGTTTATACCTCCTTTTCATACATGACAATATCCTGCTGGCCTTAGAAGCTGCTGCTTGACATTGAACACTCTTACTTAGTCTATGATCTACAAGTTCACCCAGATCCTTCTCTATATGTGAGTCTCCTAGTTTTACTTACCCTAGATAGAACATATGATATTCACATATTATTAGTGCCCAGGTGCATAACTTTACATTTCACCAAGTTAAAACTCATCGAGTAGATGCCCAAATACTTAATTTGTCCAAGTCCGCTTGTAACTGATGAACACCCTCCAAAGACCGCAATATAATACATAGTTTGGTGTCATCTGAAAAAATAAAAGCAACATTATTAATGTCGTCTTCTATGTCATTAATAAATAAATTGAATAATAGCGGACCTAGCACTGAACCTCATGGTCACTACTTACAACTGGAGGCCATAAAAAGAAGTAGTCCTTCAACACAGTTCTCTGGGTATGGTCTTTTAGCCAGTTTTTGTCACTGTATTGTCACGGTATTATTTATTTTTCTATTTGGTATTTGCTCACTGTATGACTCTATTATAGATATTATTATGCAGCTCATTTTACTATTTCTATTTGGCATAGTATAATGGTCTTGTTTAGTCAGTGTGGCGGTATTATTTATCTATCTTACATTGGTATGAGCTCACTATAATGTTTTACGGTAGACAATATTATGTGATATCACTATATGGCATAGTATAATGGTTTTGTTTAGTCAGTATGATGGCAATACTACCATTTCTCTTCTTCGTAGTGGTACATTTTTGGCACTGTCTGGCAATATTATTTATTTGTCTGTCTTGCACTGGGATGATGAGCTCACAATGTGTCTCTACTGCAGGGAATAATATGTGAACTTACAATAATGATGCTGTTTGCCTATATTATTAAGTCAGTATTATGGCAATATTGATGACTCCCTTCTTGGTTGTGGTTATATTTTGGCACTATATGGCAATATTATTTTGGCTGTACTTTGCACTGATATGAGCTCAGTGTCTCTGTCGTAGGCTTCCTATAGTATTGCTATTTGGCACTGATCTTGTTCATATCTTGTCAATATTATAGCGACATCGCTATGTCCGTTCTTGCAAAGAGACAAATCCTCTGATACCTTTTTGATGAAAACCGAGTCAGATTTTTGTTCATAGGTCGGAGAAAGATGGTGTCTTCCCATATGGCAGATATCATGGCAGCCATGTTGCTTTCACAGATAAATATATATATTTTTGTAAGAACAAAGGTCTAGTGAATTTTTGACTGTGCAAAGGCTCAGATGACTTTATATAAAAGGGACCAGAAAGTATGAAGGGAGAAAATAGATTAGATATTAGAAAAAAACTTTTTGACAGAGAGGGTGATCAATGAGTGGAACAGGTGGCCACGAGAGGTGGTGAGTTCTCCTTCAATGGAAGTCTTCAAACAGAGGCTGGACAGACATCTGTCTGAGATGGTTTAGTGACTTCTGCATTGAGCAGGGGGTTGGACACGATGACCCTGGAGGTCCCTTCCAACTCTAATATTCTATGATTCTATGAGCAGTGGAGTGTTCCTCCAGGAAGATTTTACTACCTTTAGTCTACCTGACTTGCAGTTTGTTCTTAATGGAGCATTTTAGCTAAAAATAATTTATCACTAGGGATGAGCGGACCCGTGGAAGTTCAGGTTCTGGTACCTGACCCAAACTTTATTTTAAAGTTCGGTTCGGGTACCAAAACTGTACCAGAACCTGAACCCCGTTGAAAGCAATGAAGACCCGAACTTTCCTGGAAAAAAATCTCTCTCTTTGTAACTGACTCCCGGGAGAAGTCCATGTTCGGCACTTAACACTGGTTAGTAACTTGCCGGTACGAACCCCGAACTTTTAAGTTCGGGTTCGATCATCTCTGTTACAAGATGATCAGTGTGAGACTAATAGAGATCTAGCTGATCATACGGATGAGATCCCCACAGACTCTTGTTCCTTCCTCAGCCATGATACCTGCAAGAAGGTGTGTAAATGGGGCGGCTGCCGAGCATGATCTTGGTCTACGGCCCAGACAAAATCAGTCATGCACATGTCTAGGCCATATACTGGGGATCTGTGATTGGAAAGAATACCAGGGATGGAACGGATAACTAATATATGTTTTGGGCTGGCTACATGGTAAGTACATAGTCCTACCACTTTACAAATCACTATTCGGACCCCATATGAAATATAATGGCTTGTTCGGCCTTCCTCTGGATCAACATGGCAGGAAGTTAGGCTTGACTTGATGGACTGGTTTAATCTTTACAAACATTGTGACTGCATTACCTCTTTAAGTATGAAGCAGACAAAACCTTTACTTTTCATCAGCAAGATCATAAAAACATATTTTCCAAAAACAAATATGGATCCAGCAGGCTGGAAGCAGAATAACGATGCGTCCGTGTTGACATATTGAGTCTTATAAGTCATTCTCGTCCATCTGGCTTCGCAGCTGTCAGACGTTCGTATCTTTGTAATTAATGAGCGGTGTCTAATAACAAGAACCATCGTAGCTTCTTACAAGGTTCCTTTATTAGAACTTTTTCCACAGTTTTTAGATCAGTTATCTCTGTTGGGTTCTGGATTACATAACTTCAAGGAGAACATCAAATCCCACGGTGGATCTCCTGTTGTCCTCAAGTATCTCATTAGGAAAGCTCATAATTAAGATATGCTAAAATCAGCCATAAAATTAATACACTGCAAAAAGCTTCCCCCCAAAAAACATATTAGATAGCTGTCAGATGTACAGACGTCTCTCCAAACTCCCCTATACACAGGAACCCCGGTTTGGCCAAGATCTCATGTCTTTGAGAAGGTGGCTTTTCAACCGGAGAGCAAAAGGTTCGGCAGAACTCATTTAAAAGTCCGTGTACATTGGTCTCAGCACGGACTGGCCACAGGTCTCCCGACCTGAGCGTCACAGCCTCATATATCGCTCTGAGGTTGTGACCTTTGAGTCAGAAGAACCACGGCCACGCCTTACAATCTGTTCTCGGACAGATTTGCACTGATGTCTGAATGCGTCCTAAAGGTCTGGCTACATCTTGACACCTTCAAAGGTCTTCTCAAGTCCGTGGCTTGACGGGTCGAAGACGTATTGGTGGCACGAGGAGATCCTACACAATATTAGGCAAGTGGTTTTAGCATATGTCCTTTTTTCTTATCCATGTGGTTTTCCGTATGACATCTGTTGTTTACATCCACCAGTAATAAAATTTGCTATGCAATCATTGCAAAAGAATCAGTGTGAAATCTTTTTTTTTTTACGCATCCATTGAGTTTTTGGGTGAGATTCATTTGCAAAATAGAAGAGACTTGTGCAGTGTTTCCTCCACACAGAATATGCTCCATGTAGAAAAAAAATGACATTGAATAAGTTTATTCTCTTATGTTGGTTAGTGCGGTGTGTTTGTGCAAAACGGATTCCACATTGACCAAAAACACGGACATCTGGATCCTGGCCGCATTGGGACTTGTAATAAATTTTCTTTCAGTCCCAATAATCTTTTTTTGGCAGCAGATGCAGAGGACAAGTATCCCGTTTTACCTTTCCAAACAGAAAGCCTAATAAAAGACAAATTTATCACAATTCCCGTGTAGTGCCCTAGGCTGGTGCCTAGTTTTCCTACAGGATTTGTAGCATTTTGTATATTTCATGCTGTGTTGTTCTTGCTGTATGATATCATTGGATTTATGAACAGTCTTGACTCGAGCCGCCAATGGTAATCTCATCCTTGTCTTTGGATCTTTCTGTGACACCTAATCCTATGAGACTGACTGGAGTCTTTGAATGTCGTGAAACGTCTGATCACCTCAACGTAAAGTTTCAGCATCAGTGCTCCTCCCTGCATGACACAAGCAATAAAGTCAGCAGTACGGGAGACGCTAGCACCCAGAACAAGCACAGCAGAGAATTACCCTATATAATGTACACCCTGCTGTTGTGAATTCTGTGGCTGAATTCACTCCTGTGGTCACAAGTGGTACTGCAGCTTCTGAGCTTCCTCCCTCAGGTGTTCTGGTGAGCTCGTTAACTGCTTCATTGCTTAACTCCGCCTGATGCTGCTATCCTTGCTCCTTGTCAATGTTTCAGTGTTGGATCTGAGCTTCTCCTGATTGTTCCTGTGACCTGCTGCTCTGTATAGCTAAGTGCTTTTTGCTTTTTTGTTGCTTTTTTTCTGTCCAGCTTGTCTTTTGTTTTGCTGGAAGCTCTGAGACGCAAAGGGTGTACCGCCGTGCCGTTAGTTCGGCACGGTGGTTTTTTTTTTGCCCCCTTTGCGTGGTTTTGCTTTAGGGTTTTTTGTAGACTGCAAAGTTCGCTTTACTGTCCTCGCTCTGTCCTAGAATATCGGGCCCCACTTTGCTGAATCTCTTTCATCCCTACGTTTTGTCTTTTCATCTTACTCACAGTCATTATATGTGGGGGGCTGCCTTTTCCTTTGGGGAATTTCTCTGGGGCAAGTCAGGCCTATTTTTCTATCTTCAGGCTAGCTAGTTTCTTAGGCTGTGCCGAGTTGCCTAGGTAGTTTTTAGGCGCAATCCACAGCCGCTTTTAGTTGTGTTTAGGATAGGATCAGGTGTGCAGTCTACAGAGTTTCCACGTCTCAGAGCTCGTTCTTGTATTTTTGGGTATTTGTCAGATCACTGTGTGCGCTCTGATCGCTAAGCACACTGTGTTTCTGGATTGCCTTCATAACACCTGTCATTAGCAAATATAACAGTACAAGGAGCCACACTAATGATTCTCAATAGAGGGAAAGAAAAAGTTCTGACATCATTTTTTTTTTTTCTCTGCTCTGTGTTCACTTTTTTTTTTCCCCTAGACATTTGGGTGATTCTGGACACAGGTGTGGACATGGATATTCAGGGTCTGTGCTCTTCAATGGATAATCTCGTTATAAATGTACAAAAAATTCAAGATACTATTGATCAGAAATCTATGTTAGAACCAAGAATTCCTATTCCTGATTTGTTTTTTGGAGATAGAACTAAGTTTCTAAGTTTCAAAAATAATTGTAAGCTATTTCTGGCCTTGAAACCTCATTCTTCTGGTAATCCTATTCAACAGGTTTTGATTATTATTTCTTTTTTGCGCGGCGACCCTCAAGACTGGGCATTTTCTCTTGCGCCAGGAGACCCTGCATTGAGTATTGTCGATGCGTTTTTCTTGGCGCTCGGATTGCTGTACGATGAGCCTAATTCAGTGGATCAGGCTGAGAAAAATTTGCTGGCTTTGTGCCAGGGTCAGGATGATATAGAAGTATATTGTCAGAAATTTAGGAAATGGTCAGTACTCACTCAGTGGAATGAATCTGCGCTGGCAGCTTTGTTCAGAAAGGGTCTCTCTGAGGCTCTTAAGGATGTCATGGTGGGATTTCCTATGCCTGCTGGTTTGAATGAGTCTTTGTCTTTGGCCATTCAGATCGGTCGACGCTTGCGCGAGCGTAAATCTGTGCACCATTTGGCGGTACTGCCTGAGGTTAAACCTGAGCCTATGCAGTGCGATAGGACTATGACTAGAGTTGAACGGCAGGAATACAGACGTCTGAATGGTCTGTGTTTCTACTGTTGTGATTCCACTCATGCTATTTCTGATTGTCCTAAGCGCACTAAGCGGTCCGCTAGGTCTGCCGTCATTGGTACTGTACAGTCCAAATTCCTTCTGTCCATTACCTTGATATGCTCTTTGTCGTCATTTTCTGTCATGGCGTTTGTGGATTCGGGCGCTGCCCTGAATCTGATGGATTTGGATTATGCTAAACGTTGTGGGTTTTTCTTGGAGCCTTTGCGGTGTCCTATTCCATTGAGAGGAATTGATGCTACACCTTTGGCCAAGAATAAACCTCAATACTGGGCCCAGCTGACCATGTGCATGGCTCCTGCACATCAGGAAGTTATTCGCTTTCTGGTGTTGCATAATCTGCATGATGTGGTCGTGTTGGGGTTGCCATGGCTACAAACCCATAATCCAGTATTGGATTGGAATTCCATGTCGGTATCCAGCTGGGGTTGTCAGGGGGTACATGGTGATGTTCCATTTTTGTCGATTTCGTCATCCACCCCTTCTGAGGTCCCAGAGTTCTTGTCTGATTATCAGGATGTATTTGAAGAGCCCAAGTCCGATGCTCTACCTCCGCATAGGGATTGTGATTGTGCTATCAATTTGATTCCTGGTAGTAAATTCCCTAAAGGTCGATTATTTAATTTATCCGTGCCCGAACACGCCGCTATGCGCAGTTATGTGAAGGAATCCCTGGAGAAGGGACATATTCGCCCATCGTCATCACCACTGGGAGCAGGGTTCTTCTTTGTAGCCAAGAAGGATGGTTCGCTGAGACCGTGTATTGATTACCGCCTTCTTAATAAGATCACTGTTAAATTTCAGTATCCCTTGCCATTGTTATCTGACTTGTTTGCTCGGATTAAGGGGGCTAGTTGGTTCACTAAGATAGATCTTCGTGGTGCGTATAATCTGGTGAGAATCAGGCAAGGAGATGAATGGAAAACTGCATTCAATACGCCCGAGGGTCATTTTGAGTATCTAGTGATGCCATTCGGACTTGCCAATGCTCCATCTGTGTTTCAGTCTTTTATGCATGACATCTTCCGTGAGTATCTGGATAAATTCCTGATTGTTTACTTGGATGACATTTTGATCTTCTCAGATGATTGGGAGTCTCATGTGAAGCAGGTCAGAATGGTTTTTCAGGTCCTGCGTGCTAACTCTTTGTTTGTGAAGGGATCAAAGTGTCTCTTCGGTGTGCAGAAAGTTTCATTTTTGGGGTTCATCTTTACCCCTTCTACTATCGAGATGGATCCAGTTAAGGTCCAAGCCATCCAGGATTGGATTCAGCCGACATCTCTGAAAAGTCTGCAAAAGTTCCTGGGCTTTGCTAATTTTTATCGTCGCTTCATCTGTAATTTTTCTAGCATTGCCAAACCATTGACCGATTTGACCAAAAAGGGTGCTGATTTGGTTAATTGGTCTTCTGCTGCTGTGGAAGCTTTTCAGGAGTTGAAGCGTCGTTTTTGTTCTGCCCCTGTGTTGTGTCAGCCAGATGTTTCTCTTCCGTTCCAGGTCGAGGTTGATGCTTCTGAGATTGGAGCAGGGGCGGTTTTGTCACAGAGAGGTTCTGATTGCTCAGTGATGAAACCATGTGCTTTCTTTTCCAGGAAGTTTTCGCCCGCTGAGCGTAATTATGATGTGGGCAATCGAGAGTTGCTGGCCATGAAGTGGGCATTCGAGGAGTGGCGTCATTGGCTTGAAGGAGCTAAGCATCGCGTGGTGGTATTGAATGATCATAAGAACTTGACTTATCTCGAGTCTGCCAAGCGCTTGAATCCTAGACAGGCCTGTTGGTCGTTATTTTTTGCCCGCTTCGACTTTGTGATTTCGTACCTTCCGGGCTCTAAAAATGTGAAGGCGGATGCTCTGTCTAGGAGTTTTGTGCCCGACTCTCCTGGTTTATCTGAGCCAGCGGGTATCCTCAAGGAAGGAGTCATTGTGTCTGCCATCTCCCCTGATTTGCGGCGGGTGCTGCAAAAATTTCAGGCGAATAAACCTGATCGTTGTCCAGCAGAGAAACTGTTCGTCCCTGATAGGTGGACTAATAAACTTATCTCTGAACTTCATTGTTCGGTGTTGGCTGGTCATCCTGGAATCTTTGGTACCAGAGAGTTAGTGGCTAGATCCTTCTGGTGGCCATCTCTGTCACGGGATGTACGTACTTTTGTGCAGTCCTGTGGGATTTGTGCTAGGGCTAAGCCCTGCTGTTCTCGTGCCAGTGGGTTGCTTTTGCCCTTGCCGGTCCCAAAGAGGCCTTGGACACATATTTCGATGGATTTCATTTCTGACCTTCCCGTTTCTCAAAAGATGTCAGTCATTTGGGTGGTCTGTGATCGCTTTTCTAAAATGGTCCATCTGGTGCCCTTGGCTAAATTGCCTTCCTCCTCTGATTTGGTACCTATGTTCTTTCAGCATGTGGTTCGGTTGCATGGCATTCCTGAGAATATTGTTTCTGACAGAGGTTCCCAGTTTGTTTCAAGGTTTTGGCGAGCCTTTTGTGGTAGGATGGGCATTGACCTATCCTTTTCCTCAGCTTTCCATCCTCAGACTAATTGCCAGACCGAACGAACCAATCAGACCTTGGAAACATATCTGAGATGTTTTGTTTCTGCAGACCAGGATGATTGGGTGTCCTTTTTGCCGTTGGCTGAGTTCGCCCTTAATAATCGGGCCAGCTCGGCTACCTTGGTTTCTCCATTTTTTTGCAATTCTGGGTTCCATCCTCGTTTCTCTTCAGGACAGGTTGAGTCTTCGGACTGTCCTGGTGTGGATTCTGTGGTGGATAGGTTGCAGCAGATCTGGACTCAGGTAGTGGACAATTTGATCTTGTCCCAGGAGAAAGCTCAACTTTTCGCTAATCGCAGACGCCGTGTGGGTCCCCGACTTCGTGTTGGGGATCTGGTTTGGTTATCTTCTCGTCATATTCCTATGAAGGTTTCCTCTCCTAAATTTAAACCTCGTTTTATTGGTCCGTATAGGATTTCTGAGGTTCTCAATCCTGTGTCTTTTCGTTTGACCCTCCCAGACTCCTTTTCCATACATAATGTATTCCATAGGTCGTTGTTGCGGAGATACGTGGCACCTATGGTTCCATCTGTTGAGCCTCCTGCCCCGGTTTTGGTGGAGGGGGAATTGGAGTATATTGTGGAGAAGATTTTGGATTCTCGTGTTTCTAGACGGAAACTCCAGTATCTGGTTAAATGGAAGGGTTATGCTCAGGAAGATAATTCCTGGGTTTTTGCCTCTGATGTTCATGCTTCCGATCTTGTTCGTGCCTTTCATGCGGCTCATCCTGGTCGGCCTGGGGGCTCTGGTGAGGGTTCGGTGACCCCTCCTCAAGGGGGGGGTACTGTTGTGAATTCTGTGGCTGAATTCACTCCTGTGGTCACAAGTGGTACTGCAGCTTCTGAGCTTCCTCCCTCAGGTGTTCTGGTGAGCTCGTTAACTGCTTCATTACTTAACTCCGCCTGATGCTGCTATCCTTGCTCCTTGTCAATGTTTCAGTGTTGGATCTGAGCTTCTCCTGATTGTTCCTGTGACCTGCTGCTCTGTATAGCTAAGTGCTTTTTGCTTTTTTGTTGCTTTTTTTCTGTCCAGCTTGTCTTTTGTTTTGCTGGAAGCTCTGAGACGCAAAGGGTGTACCGCCGTGCCGTTAGTTCGGCACGGTGGGTTTTTTTTTTGCCCCCTTTGCGTGGTTTTGCTTTAGGGTTTTTTGTAGACTGCAAAGTTCGCTTTACTGTCCTCGCTCTGTCCTAGAATATCGGGCCCCACTTTGCTGAATCTATTTCATCCCTACGTTTTGTCTTTTCATCTTACTCACAGTCATTATATGTGGGGGGCTGCCTTTTCCTTTGGGGAATTTCTCTGGGGCAAGTCAGGCCTATTTTTCTATCTTCAGGCTAGCTAGTTTCTTAGGCTGTGCCGAGTTGCCTAGGTAGTTTTTAGGCGCAATCCACAGCCGCTTTTAGTTGTGTTTAGGATAGGATCAGGTGTGCAGTCTACAGAGTTTCCACGTCTCAGAGCTCGTTCTTGTATTTTTGGGTATTTGTCAGATCACTGTGTGCGCTCTGATCGCTAAGCACACTGTGTTTCTGGATTGCCTTCATAACACCTGTCATTAGCAAACATAACACCCTGCCCAACCGTTTATACCATGTGTTCATTGCTTCTGATATTCGGCCTACATTTAGAATTGAAGTTGAGTTATCACCAGCCATGAATGCCATACAAGACTGAAGAGATAAATCATACCTGTCCTTTCATATAATACCTGTAGAAAAGCAAAGTTTCACTGTTCTCATTTCCGATATCAAGATAAATTGCTCCTGTGGCAAATAAAAGTGTTATATATCCAGGAACTGTCCCAATTCTCATGCTCCATAACCTGTCATCTACTCTTTTTGATTTTGAGACTCCATTTCCTTAGCATTCTGCCAGCACTATAGGAAATGGAACTTCCATTGCCTCACTTCCCAGAATGCATTGCTCCAGCCGTTGTCCAATGGGTTGTCTGCCTGAAATGAAAGCCCGCCTCTCTGCTATGCCTGTATGCAGTTTGACTGATGGGGAGCAGAGACAAAAAACCCTTACCCTACTTCCTTTAGAGCAAAAAAGACCCACCCTCTCTCCCTATAGATACATAGACCAGTCTGCACTTCCTGGAGGAATACAAAGACCCGCCCCCCACTTCCTGGAGGAATACAAAGACCCGCCCCCCACTTCCTGTAAGGATACAAAGACCCGTCTGCACTTCATGTAGGGATGCAAAGACCTACCTTCCACTTCTTCTAGGGATACCCACCTTCCAACCCCAAGTCCTGTAGGGATACAAAGACCTGCCCTCACTTCTAGTAGGGATGCAAAGACCTACCTTCCACTTCTTCTAGGGATACAAAGACCCACCCTCTAATTCCTGTAAGGATACAAAGACCTGTCCTGCACTTCTTCTAGGGATACAAAGACCCACCCTCTAATTTCCTGTACAAAGACCCACCCCCACTTAATGTAGAGATACAAAGACCCGCCCCCACTTCATATTGAGATACAAAGACCCGCCCCCACTTCATACTGAGATACAAAGACCCGCCCCCACTTCATACTGAGATACAAAGACCCGCCCCCACTTCATACTGAGATACAAAGACCCGCCCCCACTTCATACTAAGATACAAAGACCCGCCCCCCACTTCATATTGATACAAAGACCCGCCCCCACTTCATACTGAGATACAAAGACCCGCCCCCACTTCATACTGAGATACAAAGACCCGCCCCCACTTCATATTGAGATACAAAGACCCGCCCCCACTTCATACTGAGATACAAAGACCCGCCCCCACTTCATACTGAGATACAAAGACCGGCTCCCACTTCCTCTAGGGATACAAAGACTCACACCCGTTTCTAATAAGGATACAAAGACCTGTCTTCCACTTCCTGTAGGGATGCAAAGACTTGCCCTCTACTTCTTGTAAGGATACAAAGACCCGCCTGCACTTTATGTAGTGATGCAAATATCCATCTTCCAAACCCAAGTTCTGTAGGGATACAAATACCTGCCCTCACTTCCAATAGGAATACAAAGACCTATCCTCCACTTCTTGTAGGGATAGAAAGACCTACCCTCTACTTCCTGTTAGGTTATAAAGACCCACCCCCACTTAATGTAGGGACACAAATACCCACTCTCCAACCCCATCTCCTGCAGGTATACAAAGACAAGCCCTCACTTCCAATAGGGATGTAAATACATACCCTCCAGTTCCTGTAGGGATGCAAAGACCCACCTCCCCACTACCTGTAGGGATACAAGACCCACTCTCTACTTCTGTAAGGATACAAAGGCCTGTCCTGCACTTCCTGTATGGATACAAAGACCTGTCCTCTACTTCCTGTAAGGATATAAAGACCTGTCCTCTACTTCCTGTAAGGATACAAAGATCTGCCCTCTACTTCCTGTAAGGTTACAAAAATCTGCCTCATTTAATGTGGAGGTACAAAGACCAAACCCCATTTCTTAAAAGGATACAAAGACCTGCCCTCTAATCCACACTCACATCCTATAGGGATACAAAGACCCACCCCAACTTACTACAGGGATACAAATACCTGCCCCAACCTGTTTTTCACTTCATATAAAGATACAAAGACTTGTCCTCTACTTCATGTAAGGTTACAGAGACCCACCCCAACTTCCTACAGGGATTAGTGATGAACAAACGCGCTTGGTGATACTCGGATATCACTTGAGTATCTGGGTGCTCAGATGTGCTCAGCATTAACTGAGCATTGGCTGGTGCTTGGAATTAATACTCGAGACCCTGCCCCGCATGTTTTGCACCTGTCACACAGTCAAAAACATGCAGGGATTGCCTGCCAGTCTGTCATGCTGGGTGACTGAGAAGCTAGGTGCACAACAACAGGAAGGGGGTGGGGAAGTCCAAACGCTAAGAAAGGGAGGAGTGGAGACACCTAGGCAGACCTGACAACACCCTGTCTCCCCTAACATCCCTACATAGGTTTCACACCTATCGCCAAGCAGGAGCCTAATCCCTGACTGCCCCTAGCAAAGGCCCTGGATAGGGAGGGGACAGGGTAGGGAATACACTTATCTTGAGAAGACACCAAAGACATCAGGCCAGCTAACCTCCAAGAAGGAACTACTCGACTGCTAGTACTCCAACCAGACAGAGGGAAATAGAACTATCACCGGTGTCCTGTTGAAGCAACTAAAGGTATTTAACCCCGTACTATTACGCCCGATGTCGGACTCCCTCCCGTTGATGTGGGCTCCAACGGTGAGCCCACATCTTTCCCAGCACATATCAGCTATTTTGAAGAGCTGACATATGCCCGGAATAGCCGCGGGTGGAATCGCAATCCACCCGAGGATATTAGCCCCTTAAATGCCGCTGTCAAATGCTGACAGCGGCATTTACATTGCGCTTCCATCAATTGTGCCAGAAATACGCACACCTGTGACCCCATCATGTGATCGCGGGTCACCGATGTGTTGGCATGACAACCGGAGGTCTCCTGGAGACCTCTATGGTTGTCAGTGCTGGCTTGCTGTGAGCGACTCCCAGTGGTTGGCGCTCATAGCTAGTGAGAAAATCTGCTATATAGAGGCGATCTGAGCATCGCCTCTATGTAGCAGAGTCGATCGGGTTATGGCAGCTTCTAGTCTCACATGGAGACTATTGAAGCATGGCGAGAAAAAAAAATGTTTTTAAAAATATAAAAAAAATAAATATAAAAGTTCAAATCACCCCCTTTCACACCATTCGAAATAAAACAATAAAAATAAAATAAAAACATACACATATTTGGTATCACCACGTTCAGAATCACCAGATCTATCAAAAGAAAAAAGGATTAACCTTATCGCGAAACGGCATAGCAAGAAAAAGTCAAAACGCCAGGATTACGTTGTTTTGGTCGCCGCGACATTGAATTAAAATGCAATAACGGGCGATCAAAAGAATGTCTCTGCACCAAAATGGTATAATTAAGAACGGCAGCTCGGCATGCAAAAAATAAGCCCTCATTAAACCGGAGATCACGAAAAATGGAGACGCTATGGGTATCGTAAAATGGTTCTTTTTTTTTTTTTAACAAAGTTTGGAATTTTTTTTTCACCACTTCACCGCACTTGGAAATTTTTTTCCCGTTTTCTAGTACACGACATAGTAAAACCTATAGTGTCATTCAAAAGTACAATTCGTCCCACAAAAAGCAAGCCCTCACATGGCCATATTGACGGAAAAATAAAAAAGTTATGGCTCTGGGAAGAAGGGGAGCGAAAAACGAAAATGCAAAACCGAAAAAAGCTCCAGGGTGTTAAGGGGTTAAACATCTAGCAAGGGTGTGTTAATCAGCAACAGACGTGGAGATCATCGCTAGGTTCTAGGGGGAGAAGGATATCATTCCATAGCAGAGATGCAAGATCCAGAAGGTGTCTGCAGAGCCAAGCCTACTGACCTTCTAGAGCTGGATCCAGAATGACTGTCACACATGACACAACCGTGACACAGTGCCATAGCCATCTTGGTAGTGGCATTACTGTGATTGGCAGGCCGCATTACCTCATCAGAGGTTATAAAAGGACCGTCGGCATCACGCTCGGCACATTGATGCCATTGTACAGCTCAGGCACAGTTCTGATTGGAGGGAGAGAGTAGATGTCCAGGTCTGTGTGCACAGTTTTTGGAATTAAAGTTGCTGTTTCTATGAGATACTTTCTACATTTACCCTAGGGACAGCCACTGGAGCAGGGAGAGTGGAGGAATACAGCCTCTAAGCAGGGCTTAGGGCTTTGCAGTCCATTGCTAAATATATAGCTGCTACAGGTGACCACATTGTTTTCTTTTTTGTGAAAAAAATGTTTTGTATTGTCATCCATACAGTTTAACGTGTTTTGTGTGAAATTACAATGGTTTGAAATTTAGAAAAAAAAAACGCTTGGCTTTTGTCATAGAAGATATTAAAAAATCTTTGAGGTCCCTCATATCCCCTCTCCCTTTTTTTATTTCCTCTACGATTTGTCCTAAGGAGACAGGAGCTAGTACTCACACCTGCCTTTATGTAAAATGGCAATGCACAAAGATGTTAAGCAGCTTAATTAAAAAAAAATATAGAATATTGGAATTTTTACCCATCTGATATTAATGAGACGTACATTGTAACTAGGCAAAAATACACATTTTCTCATAATTATAACCCCCACCAAAAGGCCCCAAAACTATAGGGGCCATATAACTGCCAGCAGCTAGGCCATTTTTGGTCTCCAAGCATAGATAAATTCCCGATACAAACAGGGGTGGATTAAGGGTAGCCAGGGCCCTGGGCTGTTCACACACTGTGGGCCCCCCCGGTCATGTGACGGGGGTCATGTGACGGGGGTCATGTGACGGGGGTCATGTGACGGGGGTCATGTGACGGGGGTCATGATATACCTGAACCAGATTATTCCAGAAAAAGGGCCGGGCCCTACTCTACTGTAACCTAGGAAATATTTGTTAAAATCTGCAATACAATTTAGGTATATCTTGACCAATAATATCACATACAAGGAACAAATACCACCGCACCATTTCCAGACCACATATTACCATACCTCCCAACTTTTGAAGTTGGGAAAGAGGGACAAAGTTTGCGTTGCGCGCCGCAGCAAATTTTAGGACACACCTCTGACCACACCCATTCACTAGTCACACCCATATCCATGTCTCAACCACACCCATTTAGCACTGCTGATCACACTGTTCATAAAGAATAATTATAAAAAAAAAATATGGCCACACAGTGCTCGATACTGTATAATGGCCACACAGTGCTCCATACTGTATAACGACCCCACATGACCACATGATGCTCAATACTGTATAATGGCCACACATGATGTTCAATACTGTATAATGACAGCACATGATGCTCCATACTGTATAATGACCGCACATGATGCTCCATACTGTATAGTGACTGCACATGATGCTCCATACTGTATAATGGCCCCACGTGATGCTCAATACTGTATAATGACCCCACGTGATGCTCAATACTGTATAATGGCCACACATGATGCTCCATACTGTATAGTGACTGCACATGATGCTCCATACTGTATAATGACCGCACATGATGCTCAATACTGTATAATGGCCACACATGATGCTCCATACTGTATAATGGCCACACATGATGCTCCATACTGTATAATGACCGCACATGATGCTCTATACTGTATAATGACCACACATGATGCTCCATATTGTATAATGACCGCACATGATGCTCCATAATGGCCACACATGATGCTCCATACTGTATAATGACCGCATATGATGCTCCATACTGTATAATAGCCGCACATGATGCTCCATACTGTATAATGACTGCACATGATGCTCCATACTGTATGACAGCACATGATGCTCCATACTGTATAATGACTGCACATGATGCTCCATACTGTATAATGACAGCACATGATGCTCCATACTGTATAATGACAGCACATGATGCTCCATACTGTATAATGACCGCACATGATGTTCAATACTGTATAATGACCCCACATGATGCTCCATATTGTATAATGACCACACATGATGCTCCATACTGTATAATGGCCACACATGATGCTCCATACTGTATAATGACCGCACATGATGCTCCATACTGTATAATGACAGCACATGATGCTCCATACTGTATAATGGCCACACATGATGCTCCATACTGTATAATGACCGCACATGATGCTCTATACTGTATAATGGCCACACATGATGTTCCATACTTTATAATGACCGCACATGAGGCTCCATACTGTATAATGGCCACACATGATGCTCCATACTGTATAATAGACGCACATGATGCTCCATACTGTATAATGACCGCACATGATGCTCCATACTGTATAATGGCCACACATGATGCTCCATACTGTATAATGACCGCACATGATGTTCCATACTGTATAATAGCCGCACATGATGCTCGATACTGTATAATGACCGCACATGAGGCTCCATAATTTATAATGACCGCACATGAGGCTCCATACTGTATAATGACCGCACATGATGTTCCATACTGTATAATAGCCGCACATGATGCTCCATACTGTATAATGACTGCACATCATGCTCCATACTGTATAATGACCGCACATGATGCTCCATACTGTATAATGACCGCACATGATGCTCCATACTGTATAATGACCACACATGATGCTCCATAGTGTATAATGACCGCACATGATGCTCCATACTGTATAATGACCGCACATGATGCTCCATACTGTATAATGGCCACACATGATTCTTCATACTGTATAATGACCGCACATGATGCTCAATAATACTGTATAATGACCGCACATGATGCTCCATACTGTATAATGGCCACACATGATGCTCCTTACTGTATATTGGCCGCACATGATAATGGCCACACATAGCTACTCCTACACACGCGGCTGTGCTCCGTAAACTTTGCATACACGGCTCCGCTCCGTACACACGGCTCCACTCCATACATCTCATACACACACGGCTCCGCTCCGTACACATTCAGCTCCGCTCCATACACGACTCTGCTCCATACACCTCATACACACACGGCTCTGCTTCATACACCTCATACACGGCTCCGCTCCATACACCTCATACACACACGGCTCCGCTCCATACATCTCGTACACACGGCACTACTCCGTACACCTCATACACACACTGCTCCGCTCCATACACATTGCACACACTGCTCCGCATACCTTGCACACACACAGCTCCGCTGCGTACACCTCATACACATACGGCTCCTCTCCATACATCTCGTACACACACGGCACTACTCCGTACACCTCATACACACGTGGCTGTGCTCCGTACACCTCGTACACACGCGGCAGTTCTCCGTACACCTCGTACACACGACTACGCTCCGTACACCTCATACACACGTGGCTGTGCTCCGTACACCTCATACACACGTGGCTGTGCTCCGTACACCTCATACACACGTGGCTGTGCTCCGTACACCTCATACACACGCGGCTGTGCTCCGTACACCTCGTACACACGCGGCTGTGCTCCGTACACCTCGTACACACGCGGCTGTGCTCCGTACACATCGTACACACGGCTCCGCTCCGTACACCTCGTACACACGCGGCTGGGCTCCGTACACCTCGTACACACGCGGCTGGGCTCCGTACACCTCGTACACACGCGGCTGTGCTCCGTACACATCGTACACACGGCTCCGCTCCGTACACCTCGTACACACGCGGCTGGGCTCCGTACACCTCGTACACACGCGGCTGGGCTCCGTACACCTCGTACACACGCGGCTGTGCTCCGTACACCTCGTACACACGCGGCTGTGCTCCGTACACCTCGTACACACGCGGCTGGGCTCCGTACACCTCGTACACACGCGGCTGGGCTCCGTACACCTCGTACACACGCGGCTGTGCTCCGTACACCTTGTACACACGACTCCGCTCCGTACACCTCGTACACACACGGCTCCGCTCCGTACACCTCATACACACGTGGCTGTGCTCCGTACACCTCATACACATGCGGCTGTGCTCCGTACACCTCGTACACACGCGGCAGTGCTCCGTACACCTCGTACACACGCGGCTGGGCTCCGTACACCTCGTACACACGCGGCTGTGCTCCGTACACCTCGTACACACGCGGCTGTGCTCCGTACACATCGTACACACGGCTCCGCTCCGTACACCTCGTACACACGCGGCTGGGCTCCGTACACCTCGTACACACGCGGCTGTGCTCCGTACACCTCGTACACACGCGGCTGTGCTCCGTACACCTCGTACACACGCGGCTGTGCTCCGTACACCTTGTACACACGACTCCGCTCCGTACACCTCATACACACGCTGCTCTGCTCCGTACACCTCGTACACACGCGGCTGTGCTCCGTACACCTTGTACACACGGCTCCGCTCCGTACACCTCGTACACACGCGGCTGGGCTCCGTACACCTCGTACACACGCGGCTGGGCTCCGTACACCTCGTACACACGCGGCTGGGCTCCGTACACCTCGTACACACGCGGCTGCGCTCCGTACACCTCGTACACACGCGGCTGCGCTCCGTACACCTCGTACACACGCGGCTGTGCTCCGTACACCTCGTACACACGCGGCTGTGCTCCGTACACCTCGTACACACGCGGCTGTGCTCCGTACACCTTGTACACACGACTCCGCTCCGTACACATCGTACACACGGCTCCGCTCCGTACACCTCGTACACACGCGGCTGTGCTCCGTACACATCGTACACACGGCTCCGCTCCGTACACCTCGTACACACGCGGCTGGGCTCCGTACACCTCGTACACACGCGGCTGGGCTCCGTACACCTCGTACACACGCGGCTGTGCTCCGTACACCTCGTACACACGCGGCTGGGCTCCGTACACCTCGTACACACGCGGCTGGGCTCCGTACACCTCGTACACACGCGGCTGTGCTCCGTACACCTTGTACACACGACTCCGCTCCGTACACACACGGCTCCGCTCCGTACACCTCATACACACGTGGCTGTGCTCCGTACACCTCATACACATGCGGCTGTGCTCCGTACACCTCGTACACACGCGGCTGGGCTCCGTACACCTCGTACACACGCGGCTGTGCTCCGTACACCTCGTACACACGCGGCTGTGCTCCGTACACATCGTACACACGGCTCCGCTCCGTACACCTCGTACACACGCGGCTGGGCTCCGTACACCTCGTACACACGCGGCTGTGCTCCGTACACCTCGTACACACGCGGCTGCGCTCCGTACACCTCGTACACACGCGGCTGTGCTCCGTACACCTCATACACACGCTGCTCTGCTCCGTACACCTCGTACACACGCGGCTGTGCTCCGTACACCTTGTACACACGGCTCCGCTCCGTACACCTCGTACACACGCGGCTGGGCTCCGTACACCTCGTACACACGCGGCTGCGCTCCGTACACCTCGTACACACGCGGCTGCGCTCCGTACACCTCGTACACACGTGGCTGCGCTCCGTACACCTCGTACACACGCGGCTGTGCTCCGTACACCTCGTACACACGACTCCGCTCCGTACACCTCATACACACGCTGCTCTGCTCCGTACACCTCGTACACACGCGGCTGTGCTCCGTACACCTTGTACACACGGCTCCGCTCCGTACACCTCGTACACACGCGGCTGGGCTCCGTACACCTCGTACACACGCGGCTGGGCTCCGTACACCTCGTACACACGCGGCTGCGCTCCGTACACCTCGTACACACGCGGCTGGGCTCCGTACACCTCGTACACACGCGGCTGTGCTCCGTACACCTTGTACACACGACTACGCTCCGTACACCTCATACACACGCTGCTCTGCTCCGTACACCTCGTACACACGCGGCTGCGCTCCGTACACCTCATGCACACGGCTCCGTACACATCGTACACACACGACTCCGCTCCATAGACCTTTCACACGCTGCTCTGATCCATACACCTCGTACACACACGGCTCTGCTACATCCACCCTGTAAACACCTCCTGACCTCACACATATGCTGCCTTACCTTCCTGCGGCGCCATGGCAACCAGCAAAGTCCTGTACACGGAGGTCCTCCTCCCGATCATGTGACCCCCTGACTCCTCCCATCCTGTGACCTCATCACAGGTCCTGTGCACAGAGCAGCCATTATGTGGTGTGCTGCTGTGCAGGCCTGGTGCAGGGACTCGGAGCTCTCAGCTGACCGGCTGATACACACACCTCCCAACCAATGCGGGCCCCCTCTCTCTGCCCACCGGGTTCGGGGGCACACAAATGCCGGCGGGCATTCAGACAATTAGTGGAGGGTCAATCTGTGCGGTAGCCCAGGGCCCCCCCAGACCACTGGGCCCTGGGCTACCGCCCATATTGACCCTCTGATAATCCGCCCCTGGATACAAAAGATAACATCAGTCTCAAACTTCTGCGATTGCACTATGAGGAGTTATTGTATAAGTTGGGATTCCTAAACATCATAAAGGGCTGAGACCAGCCCACAACCGGGCCCATGTGAGGTCATCACAGGAGGGTGTGTGGGTGGAACTCAGGGTCTGATAAAAGATCAATCCCAAACATCATCTGTGTCCGTGCAGAGAGCTATATATCGTGTATGTAGGGACCCCGTTTATTGACGGCCAAATAGACGCTCTCCTTCAGCTGAACTGAATCGTCTCTGCGATCGGTGTAGTAAGTTCTCCTGTTAATCCCTTTTGTTTTCTGTAACTATTTATTCTGTATTGTTTTGTAACACTTGTAAAATCTTTGGTATATTTTTGATAAACACTGTCTCCCTTTGGATTAAAAATAAAATGTAATAGTTCTATTCCTTCTGTTTTGTAAACTAGGCCCCGAAGCATAAGCTACCGTAAGAGGTGTTCAAACGACCAAGACAGTTTTGTGGTGGCGGCAAGTAGTCTGAGGTTATCAAAGAGTTAGCGGTTACCATACCAGGGTGTATATACATATTCAATGTGTTGGAATCCGGAGGTGTACAGGTTTCCGATAGCCGGCCTAGTGGAACGATTAGGCGGCCTTCTCCGTTGATCGTCGGCCAGTCGTGTATTTGTCTGGACGATAGGGGGCAGCAGAGAGCTGTTCACTCCAAAGATCACAGCGGGTGGTACTCGTGACCTCCCGGACTGTAATATCAGAAATTTGTGGAATTAAGAAAGTCCTTGAGAAATTAAATTCCTGACAGCCTTCTACAGGTGACCCAATTTTTTTGTTCCAAAAATTGACCATTGTCATCCATACAGTTTAATGTGCTTTATGCAAAATTACGGTGGTTTGAAATTTAAAGAAAAAACGCTTGGCCTGCTACAGTTGACCACATTTTTTTTTAATAAAAAAAATTAGTTTCAATTAATCAGGGAAATTTGGTTTTCAGAAACCTAGCAATTAGAAAATGTGTAAGGTGCGTGGTAATATATGGGGAAGTGGAAGTGCTGATGATAGTGCACGTATATGTTGAGGACATGGGGCTGATGCGGCTATGCCTGTTCCTGGACCACAAGCAACAAGCCCATCCACGACACATACTGTGGCTTCCTGTCCCACTTTGCAGGGAGGCATTAGACACCACTTCTCAAGCCACCCCAGTGCAAACAGGTGGTCGGTTGGATAGCAGATAATGCTTTCAGCAAGGATGGCAGCACCACCCAGTCTTCCACATGGTCCAGTCTCGACATCCAAGAGTCTGGATCACTTAAACCTCACCATGATCCTCCTTCCTCCCTCCATGTTACGTCCCAGGAGAGCAGTGATCCCATACTAGAACTCTCCCATGAGCTATTTACATAAACATTTCTTGATTGTTGCCCCTCACCCTCCATGTTCCAGGAGGTACAGTAGGACATTCTTCTTAGTGTTGCACAAAACTTAGAGCAGCCACGGTCACAAGAAGATGACGTGGGTGGGGAACTACAAATATTGTCTAAGGAGGAGGATGATCATGAGACACAGTTGCCGATAAGTTAAGTTGTTGTTAAGTCACCAAGTCAGAAGGACCAGGGTGCAGTGGTGGAAAACAAGGTGGTGGATAACGAAGTTACTGACCAAACCTGGGAAGCTGGCTTACAGAGCAAGGCCAGCAGTGATGAGAGGGAGGGATTAACAGCACCTAAACACGCAGGAAATGTCAGTGGGTTGACCAGAGTGAGAAGGCGGACAAATGTTTCGTAGAACACCGATACTCATGAATTTCTACTTGAAGGAGTTCCCCAGTCTGGGACTTTTTAAAAGAGAGTTCTTAGACAAAGAAATTGTAATTTTCAACCTGGGCCATGCCAAGATCAGTAGGGGCTTGATCACTAACAGCCTAACCACTGACATGACCAGGCAAATGTCAACTAAGCAGCCGACTCGGTGGGCTGATTGGCTGGGTCCACAATTGGTGCCAGCGAGTGACACCATTGGCTCTTCCCCTGTGCTAGGTGCTTGCCAATCCCCTGTCCATGACTCCCACCCTGCACCTGTACTTGCACATTCTGAGGCACCAACACCAGGCACTGCCACATCTTTGTATGAACACAGAGTTCAGCTGTCCCTACCCCAGGGCTTGGAATGAAGAAGAATGTTCCAGCCACCTATGCACAGGTCCAAATGTTAAATGGGCATATTTCTAGGCTGCTTGCTATGGAAGTGTTGCCATTTAGGCTTGTCAACAGGGAGGATTTCCTCCAGCTCATGGCGGCAGCTGTCCCTAGGTACTCGAACCCAAGCCACTCTATTTCTCTCAGTGTGGTGCCCACACTTTGTGCCAGCATATGTCAAGGAACATCACCCATACCCTTACCAACGCACTTACAGAGATTGTCCACTTAAAGACCAACACATGAACAAACGCTTGTGGCCAGTGACGCTTTATTTCCCTGACAGCCCACTGGGTGAACACTGTGGTGGCCGAGGCTGGCCCTGGCACAGCACATGTGCTACAGACAACGAGAATTGCTGGCCGTACATCTATCAGGGTTTCCTCCACCTCCTCAAGCAGTTCCTGCACCCCCCTCCTGCTTCTCTTCATCCTCCATCTCCGATATGTTATCTGATAGCACATCGTCCACATCACCCAGAAGTGGGAAACTCTGTCTCAGCAAAGTGGGAATAGGCTCTGCTAAATTTAATTTGTCTAGGAGGCAAACTGCACACCGCGGCAGAGTTATTGAAAGGAATAACACACCAGACAGATCTGTGGCTCTCGCTGCTGTACCTACAACCGCGTAAACACCCATTTCCGCAAGTCGGCTACAGTGGCCGCCGCTCTGGCAGTGCTGCAGCAGCTCATGCAAGTACCAGCTCACCGACTGGTGTGTGACGTCACCATGCACTGGAACTCCACGCTGCACATGCTGGCAAGGCTTTGAGAGCAACAATGGCCAGTTGTTGAATACCAGCTCCAACACGCCTGTCGGTATTCTGGTCATTACCACACATAGCAACTGAAGACTGGGCATGGATGTCTGACATTTGTGTGGTTTTCCAAGACTTTGAGGACTCCACAAAGATGGTGAGCGGAGCTGATGAAATGATCAGTGCAACGATCTCCATTTCTGTGCCTACTTAAACACTTTATGCTCACAATTAAATATGAAGCTTTGCATGCAGAGCAGCTGGGGATGGAGGAAGACATGAGACAGTGCGATAATATAAAGCTCAATGAAATAGGGAGGTGGAGGCTGAGGAGGAGGAGGAGGAACAAGAGCTGGTTTCTAACGCAGCAGAGGTTAGTACCCACACAAGCTTCATCCTGTCACTCTCACATGGATGAGTTTTACAATTCAAAAATACTGCCTTTTGCTAATGCCAGGAAAAATATTTTAATTTCACTTGACTCCGAGTAAAAATGCAGGCTGAGTTAATAATTTACAGACCAGGTGGAAACCCTAATCACAACACATTTTAGAGCAGTGATTTAATATCTCTATTTTTTTATTATTAAATCCTAATTTCCTGCAAATTAATCCTTGACTTTTCGTAAGGCTGAATTCAGACATTCGTGTGTCACGGGCAGTGTATGAACCACGATGCTTGGACTGGCAATGAATCTCCTGACCTGAACTTGGCAGCCTCATATATTCCTACTGAACTGTGGCCAGTCTGGGCTTTGAAGCTCATACTTGGACAGTGATACACAAAACCTCAAAGACGTGTAAATCGCTATTCTCTTTTCCTCTTCACTATCTGGACAGTTTCTTCAGTGTTTTATGGATTCCTCTCATCTCTATTCCTAAGCTGTGAGCTGTGATGTATTCTCACTATCCAGAGTCACTACAAAGTGGCGGCTGCATTGCCTGCCTCTGCTTTTACACTGGCTATGATAGTCATTCCTGATTGGCTGTGCTATACCATGTGATAAGATACCAGAAAGGCATTGGTGGGGAATTCCGCCAGAGGTAATCTGATCCTTCTCTGGCTGATGCGATCTTCTGCAATGTGTAAAATTTCAGCAGCCGGTTTAGGCGATTCACGCAAAGTGAATGGCAAAGAAATAGATTAAATTTGCCAGGTTCAGTGAATTCCTAAAAATTCAGTTTTCAAGTCTTGTGAAATGTCCAATTGCTACTGGCGCATAATTTTTGGGCACACCCCTATAAATGTAGGACCCCCTAGAATAGCCTGAATTTAATATTCATCAGCTTAACTACCTTGTAAACTGTTTGCCTTCACTGTCCCACATGGAAGGGGTAAAGGAGGTTTCAAATTAACTTCTTCACTACTAGATCACCCGCGATTTTGAAATTCTGAGCAAACAGTTTTTACCTTGCTTGTTGTCCATGACCAGCTGTTCTATAAAGGTGACCCTGGCCTTGTGTATCCCCCTATTGCATCTCAGTATTCTCTACGTAATGCTTTATATTATACATGGATATACTGATTAAATATGGATGGGAAATACTGTTTGATATGGAGTCTATGGAACGTTTGATATATCTGGTACTGAATCCTCATCACCAGCCTCTGCTGCAGTTCCCATCCGCATCCCAGAAAATACACAAAATCAAATCATCAAGGGAAATAAAGGAGATAGTGTACGTCAGGTATGACCACATTTCAGAAAAATCCCTGCTATAACTCGGATAGGGATTGGCATTCAGCTTTTCCAGGTCCCTGAATGGCAAATCACCCTTGTTATTCAGTGACATGTAAGGGGGAACTGTAACAGAGCTAATTTTATCGGCAATTCCATGTCACTATGGTCTTGCAGTCTGTCAGTGCTTGAGTGTGAAGAACCAGACACCGCAACATTAAGGTAAAGTAACCTCCTTTTTTTAAATCAGTGATCCTTCAGGCATTGCAAAGTTATGAATTTTTGTAATATATTTAATGAATCTTACTTTGCTTCCTTCTCCCGGTTTCCCAACATTCTTCTGCAGTGCCGTTCCATGCTCCTTTAGAAGCTGCTTTCAACTGCTGCTCAGCAAGATCCATGCACTATTTTCACACAATCTCCAACAATCTACTCTTTGCTCCTCAATTCTCTAATCAGACAGTGGTATTCGCATATTATGGTTGTGGTTGATTGAATATAGCGTAGAGATATTGCTGAGCAGCAGTGGAAAGCAGCTTCTAAAGGTGCATGAACTATCGGTGTGAAACAGCACTGCAGCATAATGTTTCGAATAGAAGGAAGCAAAATAAGGTAATGAATTAGGTTACAAAAATGTATAACTTTGCAATTACTGGAGGATACTTCAATTGAAAAACTTTTAGTTATTGTAATGAGCAATTACAAATTCCCATTTCTAGTTCCAAATGGGCAATAATTTGAAGGTCTCTCCCAGTCCATTGGATAAGGGTTAGATTGGCATGTTTGCCATCACAAAAATAAGTACTTATTCCAGAAGTGTAATGTAGTTGCTGGTCGCACATGCGCACTGGTGTTCTTTTCGTTGTCTATGGGAGTGACCATCATTTCAAGACGCAGTGCTAGAGTATCTTTGTCTATGCCATAGACTTTAAGTGGGGGGCAAGGCAAATGAGTGCCCGTCTGCTTCATTCAACTTCTTGTAGTCGGGGTCTTGTGCCAGGGGAGAACAAGGGTCTTACAGTCAGGGCCCTATTTGTCAGTATCACAGACTTTAAATGGAGTAGAAGGACACAAGTGCAATGGGACATGCACGCAATATACATATATATATAGTATATACCTGTGTGTCATGTCCTCCTGTATATAGTATATACCTGTATGTCATCTCCTCCTGTATATAGTATATACCTGTGTGTCATGTCCCCTGTATATAGTATAAATGTGTGTGTCATCTCCTCCTGTATATAGTATATACCTGTGTGTCATCTCCTCCTGTATATAGTATATACCTGTGTCATCTCTCCTGTATATAGTATATACTGTACCTGTGTGTAATCTCCTGTATATAGTATATATCTGTGTGTCATCTCCTCCTGTATTAGACCGCATTCACACATTATTTGGTCAGTATTTTTACCTCAGTATTTGTAAGCTAAATTGGCAGTCTGATAAATCCCCATCCAACAGGAAGCCCTCCTGTTATGATGTGGTGGTCTAGGAGCAACATGGAACGAGCTCTGAGGGAAGTGGTAACTGTACTGACCGCAGTCCCTAAGCTCAACACAACACTAGAAGTAGCCGTGGAATGCTCCTAACTCTCCCTAGGCATCTCGTCACAGCCTAAGAGCTAACTACCCCTAAAGACAGAAGCAGGAAAACTATCTTGCCTCAGAGAAAATCCCCAAAGGATAGATTAGCCCCCCACAAATAATGACTGTGAGTGCCCATCCTAGCACAAAAGGCCCGCCAAAATCTAGAGACAAACTGAGAACCTCTGTCAGAGACAATATTCTCCGGAATGCCATGCAAACGAACCACATGCTGAAAAAATAATGGAACCAGATCTGAGGAGGAAGGCAACTTAGGCAAAGGTACCAGATGGACCATTTTAGAGAACCGGTCACAAACAACCCAGATAACAGACATCTTCTGGGAAACAGGAAGATCCGAAATAAAATCCATGGAAATATGCGTCCAGGGCCTCTCAGGGACCGGCAAAGGCAAAAGCAACCCACTAGCGCGGGAACAGCAAGGCTTGGCCCGGGCGCAAGTCCCACAGGACTGCACAAAAGCACGCACATCGCGCGACAAAGAAGGCCACCAAAAGGACCTAGCAACCAAATCTCTGGTACCAAAAATCCCAGGATGACCAGCCAACACTGAACAATGAACCTCAGAAATAACCTTACTTGTCCATCTATCATGAACAAACAGCTTTTCCACTGGACAGCGGTCAGGCCTATCAGCCTGAAATTCCTGAAGCACCCGCCGCAAATCAGGGGAGATAGCAGAAAGAATCACCCCCTCCTTAAGAATGCCAACCGGCTCAAGGACTCCAGGAGAATCAGGCGAAAAACTCCTAGAGAGGGCATCAGCCTTAACATTCTTAGATCCCGGAAGATACGAGACCACAAAATCAAAACGGGAGAAAAACAGGGACCATCGAGCCTGTCTAGGATTCAGCCGCTTGGCCGACTCGAGGTAAATCAGATTCTTATGATCGGTCAGGACCACAACGCGGTGTTTAGCTCCCTCAAGCCAATGTCGCCACTCCTCAAACGCCCACTTCATAGCCAACAACTCCGGATTGCCGACATCATAATTGCGTTCCGCAGGCGAAAACTTTCTGGAAAAAAAAGCAGACGGTTTCATCAAAGAACCATCAGACTCCCTCTGAGACAAAACGGCACCTGCCCCAATCTCAGAAGCGTCGAACTCAACCTGAAAAGGAAGAGAAACATCCGGCTGACGCAACACGGGGGCAGAAGTAAATCGGCGTTTAAGCTCCTGAAAGGCCTCAACAGCCTCAGAGGACCAATTCGTCACATCAGCGCCTTTCTTCGTCAAATCAGTAAGGGGCTTAACCACACTGGAAAAGTTGGCAATGAAACGGCGATAGAAATTAGCAAAGCCCAAAAATTTTTGAAGGCCCTTCACAGATGTGGGTTGGATCCAGTCATGAATAGCTTGGACCTTAACAGGATCCATTTCTATAGACGAGGGAGAAAAAATAAAACCCAAAAAAGAGACCTTCTGAACTCCGAATAGGCACTTAGACCCCTTCACAAATAAAGCATTATCATGAAGGATCTGGAACACCATCCTGGCCTGCTTCACATGAGACTCCCAATCATCGGAAAAAATCAAAATATCATCCAAATATACGACCATGAATTTATCAAGATAATTGCGGAAAATATCATGCATGAAAGACTGGAACACAGATGGAGCATTAGAGAGCCCAAATGGCATCACGAGATATTCAAAATGGCCTTCGGGCGTATTAAATGCAGTTTTCTATTCGTCACCCTGTTTAATACGAACAAGATTATATACCCCTCGGAGGTCAATCTTAGTAAACCAACCAGCCCCCTTAATCTGAGCAAACAAATCAGTAAGAAAAGGCAAGGGATATTGGAATTTGACCGTGATCTTATTAAGAAGACGATAATCAATACAGGGTCTCAAGGAGCCATCCTTCTTAGCAACAAAAAAGAAACCCGCTCCCAATGGTGAAGAAGATGGCCGAATATGCCCCTTCCCCAAAGACTCCTTAACATAACTCCGCATGGCGGCATGCTCTGGCACAGACAGATTGAAAAGTCGGCCCTTAGGGAACTTGCAACCAGGAATCAAGTTAATAGCACAATCACAGTCCCTGTGCGAAGGAAGGGAACTGGACTTGGGCTCATCAAATACATCCTGGAAATCCGACAAAAACTCAGGGACCTCAGAAGAGGGGGAAGAGGAAATTGACATCAAAGAAACGTCACTATGTACCCCTTGACAACCCCAACTAGTCACCAACATAGTTTTCCAATCCAGCACCGGATTATGTTCCTGTAACCATGGAAAACCCAGTACAACAACATCATGCAGGTTATGCAACACCAGAAAACGGCAATCTTCCTGATGTGCTGGAGCCATGTACATAGTCATCTGTGTCGAGTACTGAGGTTTATCCTTGGCCAAGGGTGTAGCATCAATACCCTTCAAAGGAATAGGGCTCTGCAAAGGCTGCAAGGAAAAACCACAGTGCCTGGCGAATTCTAAGTCCATTAAGTTCAGGGCAGCGCCTGAATCCACAAATGCCATGACAGAAAAGGACGACTATGAGCAAATCAGGGTCACAGATAAGAGAAATTTAGGCTGTATAGTACTAATGGTAACAGACCTAGCGACTCTCTTAGTACGCTTAGGGCAATCAGAGATAACATGAGCCGAATCACCACAGTAAAAACACAGCCTATTCTGACGTCTGAATTCCTGCCGTTCTGTTCTAGTCAAAATCCTATCACATTGCATAGGCTCAGGACTCTGCTCAGAGGATACTGCCATATGGTGCACAGCTTTGCGCTCGCGCAGACGCCGATCGATCTGAATGGCTAGAGACATAGATTCGCTCAAACCGGCAGGCGTAGGAAAGCCCACCATAACATCTTTAAGGGCTTCAGAAAGACCTTTTCTGAAAATAGCAGCCAGAGCCTCTTCATTCCATTTAGTGAGCACAGACCATTTTCTAAATTTCTGGCAGTATAACTCTGCCGCTTCCTGACCTTGACACAAGGCCAACAGGGTTTTTTCTGCATGATCCACAGAATTTGGTTCGTCAATACAATAATCCGAGCGCTTGAAAAAATGCATCAACATTCAATAATGCCGGATCCCCTGTTTCAAGAGAAAAAGCCCAGTCTTGAAGGTCACCACGCAGCAAGGATATGATGATTTTTACTTGCTGAATGGGATCACCAGAAGAACGGGATTTCAAAGCAAAAAACAATCTGCAGTTATTTTTAAAGTTCAAAAACTTGGATCTGTCCCCAAAAAACAAATCAGGAGTAGGAATTCTAGGCTCTAAAGCCGGAGTCTGGACAACATAGTCCTGGATACTCTGTACTCATGCAGCAAGTTGATCCACACGAGAAAACAAACCCTGAACATCCATGCCAAAGCATATATCCTGCACCACCCAGATATCAAGAGGAAAAATAGACAAACCAGAGAGCAGAAAAAAAAATGGTTCAGAACTTTCTTTTCCTTCTTTTGAGATGCATTTAATTCATTTTTGGCCACTTGTACTGTTATGATGTGGTGGTCTAGGAGCAACATGGAACGAGCTCTGAGGGAAGTGGTAACTGTACTGACCGCAGTCCCTAAGCTCAACACAACACTAGAAGTAGCCGTGGAATGCTCCTAACTCTCCCTAGGCATCTCGTCACAGCCTAAGAGCTAACTACCCCTAAAGACAGAAGCAGGAAAACTATCTTGCCTCAGAGAAAATCCCCAAAGGATAGATTAGCCCCCCACAAATAATGACTGTGAGTGGAGAGGAAAAAGACATACACAGAATGAAACCAGGATGAGTAGAGGAGGTCAGTCTAGCTAGATAGATAGGACAGGATGGAATACTGTGCGGTCAGTATAAAACACTACAAAAATCCACGCAGAGTTTACAAAAAGAAAAATCTCCACACCTGACTAAAGGTGTGGAGGGTAAATCTGCTTCCCAGAGCTTCCAGCAAGACAGAATTAATTCATACTGATAACGCTGGACAAACATAGAAAGCACTGAACGGATAAGTCCACAATCTGTGAACAGAAAAGCGCAAGCAAAAACTTAGCTTTGCTGAACTGGTCAGGATAACAGGGAAATCCAAAGAGATGTGAATCCAACCAGGAACCATTTACAAGTGGCACTGGCTGAAGGAACAGGCAGGCCTAAATAGCCGAGCAGAAGAGACGATAAGTGGAGGCAGCTGATGACGGCTAACTCCAAGGAGCAGCCATACCACTTGAAACCACAAGAGGGAGCCCAAGAGCAGAACTCACAAAAGTGCCACTTACAACCACCGGAGGGAGCCCAAGAGCGGAATTCACAACACCCTCCCCCCTGGCAGTATATATTAGCTCACACATACACATAATAGACAGGTCATGTGACTGACAGCTGCCGTATTTCCTGTATGGTATATTTGTTGCTCTTGTAGTTTGTCTGCTTATTAATCAGATTTTTATTTTTGAAGGATAATACCAGACTTGTGAGTGTTTTAGGGCGAGTTGTGTCAAGTTGTGTGTGTTGAGTTGCATGTGGCGACATGCATGTAGCGACTTTTGTGAGATGAGTTTTGTGTCGCGACATGCGTGTAGCAACTTTTTGTGTGTCGAGTTGCATGTGACAGGTTAGTGTAGCAAGTTGTGTGCAGCAAGTTTTGCGGATGGCGAGTTTTGCGCGTGGCGAGTTTTATGTGTGGTGCGTTTTGAGTATGTGCAAGTTTTGTGTAAGGCAACTTTTGCATGTGTTGCAACTTTTGTGCATGTGGCAATTTTTCCGCGTGTGCAAGTTTTGCATGTGGCGAGTTTTCCATGAGGTGAGTTTTGCACGTGTGGCGAGTTTTGCATGCGGCTAGTTTTGCATGTGGCGAGTTTTCCATGAGGTGAGTTTTGCATGTGTGGCGAGTTTTGCATGCGGCTAGTTTTGCATGTGGCGAGTTTTGCGCGTGGCGAGTTTTGAGCGGCGACTTTTGTGTTTCGACTTTTATGTGGCGAGGTTGGTGTATGTGTGGTGAAATGTGTGCTGAGGATGGTATATGTGTTCAAGCACGTGGTAGTTTGTGGCGCCTTTTGTGTGTGTGTTCATATCCCCGTGTGTGGTGAGTATCACATGTCGGGGCCCCACCTTAGCAACTGTACGGTATATACTCTTTGGCGCCATCGCTCTCACTCTTTAAGTCCCCCTTGTTCACATCTGGCAGCTGTCAATTTGCCTCCAACACTTTTCCTTTCACTTTTTCCCCATTATGTAGATAGGGGCAAAATTGTTTAGTGAATTGGAACGCGCGGGGTTAAAATTTCGCCTCACAACATAGCCTATGACGCTCTTGGGGTCCAGACGTGTGACTGTGCAAAAATTTGTGGCTGTAGCAACAGTGCAGATGCCAATCACGGACATACATACATACATACATACATACATACACACACATTCAGCTTTATATATTAGATTTTTGTACCCATTAGTGCACTTGCCTTATCCCGCTAGAATGGCACCATCCCCGATGCATGTTTCGCCTCCAGCCTTCATCTGGGGTTTCAGCTGCAGAAACTGAATAGTTGTTGTAAAAAAATCCAACATATGCAAACAAGGAAGCAATGGTCATGAGTATTACACAAAAAAAATCTTTATTATAGATAATAATTCTCTTTTACCACAATTAGCATAAACAAGTAGTATAAAAAATGGAGATGCACATGCAAAACCACAGTAGGTGCAGGTACGATAACACATCTATTTGCATATCTCTAAACTTGCATACACGGAAAAAATATATACAGTGGGGCAAAAAAGTATTTAGTCAGTCAGCAATAGTGCAAGTTCCACCACTTAAAAAGATGAGAGGCGTCTGTAATTTACATCATAGGTAGACCTCAACTATGGGAGACAAACTGAGAAAAAAAATCCAGAAAATCACATTGTCTGTTTTTTTAACATTTTATTTGCATATTATGGTGGAAAATAAGTATTTGGTCAGAAACAAAATTTCATCTCAATACTTTGTAATATATCCTTTGTTGGCAATGACAGAGGTCAAACGTTTTCTGTAAATCTTCACAAGGTTGCCACACACTGTTGTTGGTATGTTGGCCCATTCCTCCATGCAGATCTCCTCTAGAGCAGTGATGTTTTTGGCTTTTCGCTTGGCAACACGGACTTTCAACTCCCTCCAAAGGTTTTCTATAGGGTTGAGATCTGGAGACTGGCTAGGCCACTCCAGGACCTTGAAATGCTTCTTACGAAGCCACTCCTTCGTTGCCCTGGCGGTGTGCTTTGGATCATTGTCATGTTGAAAGACCCAGCCACGTTTCATCTTCAATGCCCTTGCTGATGGAAGGAGGTTTGCACTCAAAATCTCACGATACATGGCCCCATTCATTCTTTCATGTACCCGGATCCGTCGTCGTGGCCCCTTTGCAGAGAAACAGCCCCAAAGCATGATGTTTCCACCACCATGCTTTACAGTAGGTATGGTGTTTGATGGATGCAACTCAGTATTCTTTTTCCTCCAAACACGACAAGTTGTGTTTCTACCAAACAGTTCCAGTTTGGTTTCATCAGACCATAGGACATTCTCCCAAAACTCCTCTGGATCATCCAAATGCTCTCTAGCAAACTTCAGACGGGCCCGGACATGTACTGGCTTAAGCAGTGGGACACGTCTGGCACTGCAGGATCTGAGTCCATGGTGGCGTAGTGTGTTACTTATGGTAGGCCTTGTTACATTGGTCCCAGCTCTCTGCAGTTCATTCACTAGGTCCCCCCGCGTGGTTCTGGGATTTTTGCTCACCGTTCTTGTGATCATTCTGACCCCACGGGGTGGGATTTTGCGTGGAGCCCCAGATCGAGGGAGATTATCAGTGGTCTTGTATGTCTTCCATTTTCTAATTATTGCTCCCACTGTTGATTTCTTCACTCCAAGCTGGTTGGCTATTGCAGATTCAGTCTTCCCAGCCTGGTGCAGGGCTACAATTTTGTTTCTGGTGTCCTTCGACAGCTCTTTGGTCTTCACCATAGTGGAGTTTGGAGTCAGACTGTTTGAGGCTGTGCACAGGTGTCTTTTTATACTGATAACAAGTTTAAACAGGTGCCATTACTACAAGTAATGAGTGGAGGAAAGAGGAGACTCTTAAAGAAGAAGTTACAGGTCTGTGAGAGCCAGAAATCTTGACTGTTTGTTTCTGACCAAATACTTATTTTCCACCATATTATGCAAAAAAAATGATAAAAAAACAGACAATGTGATTTTCTGGATTTTTTTCTTCTCAGTTTGTCTCCCATAGTTGAGGTCTACCTATGATGTAAATTACAGACGCCTCTCATCTTTTTAAGTGGTGGAACTTGCACTATTGCTGACTGACTAAATACTTTTTTGCCCCACTGTATATATATATAAAGCTATTGCACATACTATATAAGGACAACTGAACCAGATCAGAGGTCAAAGGAACAGGCCAAGGAGCTCAGAGACAGAATTGTGGCAAGGCACAGATCTGGCCAAGGTTACAACAGAATTTCTGCTGTACTCAAGGTTCCTAAGAGCAAAGTGGCCTCCATAATCCTTAAATGGAAGAAGTTTGGGGCCATCAGAAGTCTTCCTAGACCTGGCCGTCTGTTGTGAATTTTGCTTTTGGGTTCCCTCCAGTGGTTGTAGGTGGGAATGCAGTTGTCTCTGAGTCGCAGTCCTGGACAGGTGTATCTGCTGATTGCAGTTCTGACTGGGATATTTAGGTGTGCAGGATTCATTAGTCCTTGCCAGTTGTCAATGTTTCTTGGGAAGTGTTGGATCTCTTTCTGGCTTCTCCTGCTTAGCTGCCAATTCAGCAAAGATAAGTGTCTATTTCTTTTTCTGTGGCACACATGCAGTGTGCTTATATTCTGTGCTATTCATTTGTTTTCTCTTGTCCAGCTTAGACTGTGTCAGTGTTTTCTCAGTCTTGTTGGATTCTCTGGAGTTGCAGATATATGCTCCACATCTTTAGTTAGATGGTGGAGTTTTTGTATTTTCTGCTGTGGATATTTTTGGGAAGGATTTTAATACTGACCGCTTAGTATCCTGTCCTATCCTTCCTATTTTAGCTAGTGTGGCCTCTTTTGCTAAATCCTCTTTCCTGCCTGCGTGTGTTTTTTCCTCTACTACTCACAGTCATTATTTGTGGGAGGCTGCCTATTCTTTGGGGTTCTGCTCTGAGGCAAGGTAGAATTCCTATTTCCATCTATAGGGGTGTTTAGTCCTCCGGCTGTGTCGAGGTGTCTAGGTTTTGTTAGGCACACCCCACGGCTACTTCTAGTTGCGTTGTTAAGATCAGGGTTTGCGGTCAGTATAGTTACCACCTACTCCAGTGAAAGTTTTCATGCTGCTCCAAGGTCACCTGATCATAACAGTACAACTGGCCCATAATGAGTTAAATGCATCTCAGAAGAAGGGAAGAAAGGTCTTGAGCCATTTTTTTTTCTTCAGTCTACTTTGTCTTCTCCTCCGTCTCTATCTCTGGGTGGCTGAAGAGCCTTGTGCTAGCATGAATGTTCAGGAATTAGCTTCTCGTGTAGACCAGCTTGCTGCTAGGGTACAGGGTATTTCTGATTTATATTGTTCAGACTCCTGTTTTAGAACCGAAGATTCCTACTCCTGATTTGTTTTTTGGTGACAGGTCCAAATTTTTGAGTTTTAAAAACAACTGTAAACTGTTTTTTGCTTTGAGACCTCGATCCTCCGGTGATTCCATTCAGCAGGTTAAAATCGTCATCTCCCTGCTGCGTGGCAACCCGCAGGATTGGGCATTTTCCCTGGAATCTGGGAATCCGGCTTTGCTTAACGTAGACTCCTTTTTTCAGGCTTTGGGATTATTATATGATGAACCTAATTCTGTGGATCAAACTGAGAAGACCTTGTTGGCCCTGTCTCAGGGTCAAGAGGCGGCAGAATTGTATTGTCAGAAATTCAGAAAATGGTCTGTGTTGACTAAATGGAATAATGATGCTTTGGCGGCAATTTTCAGAAAGGGTCTTTCTGAATCCGTTAAAGATGTTATGGTGGGGTTTCCCACGCCTTCCGTTCTGAGTGATTCTATGTCTCTGGCCATTCAGATTGACCGGCACTTGCGGGAGCACAGAACTGTGCGCGTTGTGGCGTTATCCTCAGAGCAAATTCCTGAGCCAATGCAGTGTGATAGGATTCTGTCTAGAACGGAACGACAAGGTTTCAGACGTCAGAATAGGTTGTGTTATTATTGTGGCGACGCTTCTCATGTCATTTCTGTCTGCCCTAAGCGGACAAAGAGGATCGCCAGTTCAATTACCATCAGTACTGTACAACCTAAATTTTTGTTATCTGTGTCCTTGATCTGCTCATTGTCATCATTTTCTGTCATGGCGTTTGTGGATTCAGGCGCCGCCTTGAACTTAATGGACTTTGAGTTTGCCAAGCGTTGTGGTTTTCCCCTGCAGCCTTTGCAGAACCCTATTCCTTTAAGGGGCATTGATGCTACACCCTTGACTAAAAATAAGCCCCAGTTTTGGACACAGGTGACCATGCGCATGGTGCCAGCCCATCAGGAAGATTGTCGATTTCTGGTGTTGCATAATTTGCATGATGCTGTCGTTTTCCGTGGTTGCAGGTACATAATCCTGTGTTGGATTGGAAGTCCATGTCTGTGACTAGTTGGGGTTGTCAGGGGGTTCATAATGATGTTCCTTTGATGTCAATCTCCTCTTCTTCCTCTTTTGAAATTCCAGAGTTTTTGTCTGATTTTCAGGATGTTTTCGATGAGCCCAAGTCCAGTTTCCTTCCACCGCACAGGGACTGCGATTGTGCTATTGACTTGATTCCAGGCTGTAAGTTTCCTAAGGGTCGACTTTTCAACCTGTCTGTGCCTGAATATATCGCCATGCGGAGCTATATTAAGGAGTCTTTGGAGAAAGGGCATATTCGACCATCTTCTTCACCGTTGGGAGCGGGGTTCTTTTTTGTTGCTAAAAAAGATGGTTCCTTGAGACCCCGTATTGATTATCGCCTCTTGAATAAGATCACGGTCAAGTTTCAATACCCTTTACCTTTGCTTTCCGATTTGTTTGCTAGGATTAAGGGAGCTAGTTGGTTTACGAAGATTGACCTTCGGGGGGCATATAATCTTGCTCGTATTAAGCAGGGTGATGAATGGAAAACTGCGTTTAACACGCCCGAAGGCCATTTTGAATACCTTGTGATAATGCTCCATCTGTTTTTCAGTCCTTCATGCATGATATCTTCCAGACTTATCTTGATAAATTCTTTATTGTATATTTGGACAATATTTTGATTTTTTCCGATGATTGGGAGTCTCATGTGCAACAGGTCAGGATGGTATTTCAGATCCTTCGTGACAATGCTTTGTTTGTGAAAGGGTCTAAGTGTCTCTTTGGGGTGCAGAAGGTTTCTTTTTTGGGCTTTATTTTTTCTCCCTCGTCTATAGAGATGGATCTGGTTAAGGTTCAGGCCATTCATGATTGGATTCAGCCCACATCCGTGAAGAGCCTTCAGAAATTTTTGGGTTTTGCAAATTTTTATCGCCGTTTCATTTCTAATTTTTCCAGCGTGGTTAAACCCTTGACCGATTTGACGAAGAAAGGTGCTGATGTGGCGAATTGGTCCTCTGCGGCTGTCTCTGCCTTTCAGGAGCTTAAACATCGATTTACTTCTGCTCCGGTGTTGCGCCAACCGGATGTTTCTCTTCCGTTTCAGGTTGAGGTTGACGCTTCTGAGATTGGGGCAGGGGCCGTTTTGTCTCAGAGGGATCCTGTTGGTTCCTTAATGAAACCGTGTGCCTTCTTTTCCCGTAAGTTTTCGCCTGCTGAACGCAATTATGATGTCGGCAATCGGGAGTTGTTGGCTATGAAGTGGGCGTTTGAGGAGTGGCGACATTGGCTTGAGGGAGCTAAGCACCGTATTGTGGTCTTGACCAATCATAAGAATTTGATTTACCTCGAGTCTGCGAAACGGCTGAATCCTAGACAGGCTCGATGGTACTTGTTTTTTTCCCGTTTTGATTTCGTGGTCTCGTACCTTCCGGGTTCTAAGAATATTAAGGCCGATGCCCTCTCTAGGAGTTTTTTGCCTGATTCTCCTGAGGTCTTAGAACCGGTCGGTATTCTGAAAGAAGGGGTGGTCCTTTCTGCCATTTCCCCTGATTTACGATGGGTTATCAGGAATTTCAGGCTGACAAACCTGACCGCTGTCCTATGGGGAAACTGTTTGTTTCTGACAGATGGACTAGTAGAGTGATTTCTGAGGTTCACTGTTCCGTGTTGGCTGGTCATCCTGGCATTTTTGGTACCAGAGACTTGGTTGGTAGGTCCTTTTGGTGGCCTTCTTTGTCGCATGATGTGCGTTCTTTTGTGCAGTCCTGTGGGACTTGTGCGCGGGCCAAGCCTTGTTGTTCCCGTGCTAGTGGGTTGCTTTTGCCATTGCCAGTCCCTGAGAGGCCCTGGACGCATATTTCGATGGATTTTATTTCTGATCTTCCGGTCTCCCAGAAGATGTCTGTTATCTGGGTTGTTTGTGACCGGTTCTCTAAGATGGTTCATTTGGTGCCTTTGACTAAATTGCCTTTCTCTTCAGATTTGGTTCCGTTGTTTTTTCAGCATGTGGTTCATTTGCATGGTATTCCGGAGAATATTGTGTCCGACAGAGGTTCCTAGTTTGTTTCTAGGTTTTGGCGGGCCTTTTGTGCTAGGCTGGGCATTGATTTGTCTTTTTCTTCTGCATTTCATCCTCAGACAAATGGCCAGACCGAGCGAACTGATCAGACTTTGGAGACTTATTTGAGATGCTTTGTGTCTGCTGATCAGGATGATTGGGTGGCCTTCTTGCCATTGGCCGAGTTTGCCCTTAATAATCGGGCTAGTTCAGCTACTTTGGTTTCGCCTTTTTTTTGTTGTATTTTTGGTTTTCATCCTCGTTTTTCTTCTGGGCAGGTTGAGCCTTCTGACTGTCCTGGTGTGGATTCTGTGGTTGACAGGTTGCAGCAGATTTGGGCTCATGTGGTGGACAATTTGGTGTTGTCTCAGGAGGAGGCTCAACGTTTTGCTAACCATCGTCGGTGTGTTGGTTCCCGGTTCCCGGTTCCGGTGTCTTTTCGTTTGGCGCTTCCGGCCTCTTTTGCTATCCATAATGTCTTCCATAGATCTTTATTGCAGAAATATGTGGTGCCCGTTGTTCCCTCTGTTGATCCTCCGGCCCCTGTGTTGGTTGATGGAGAGTTGGAGTATGTGGTTGAGAAGATTTTGGATTCTCATTTTTCGAGGCGGAGGCTTCAGTACCTTGTCAAATGGAAGGGTTATGGCCAGGAGGATAATTCTTGGGTTTTTGCCTCTGATGTCCATGCTGCTGATTTGGTCCGTGCCTTTCATCTGGCTCATCCTGATCGTTCTGGGGGCCCTGGTGAGGGTTCGGTGACCCCTCCTCAAGGGGGGGGGGTACTGTTGTGAATTCTGCTTTTGGGTTCCCTCCAGTGGTTGTAGGTGGGAATGCAGTTGTCTCTGAGTCGCTGTCCTGGCCAGGTGTATCTGCTGATTGCAGTTCTGACTTGGATATTTAGGTGTGCAGGATTCATTAGTCCTTGCCAGTTGTCAATGTTTCTTGGGAAGTGTTGGATCTCTTTCTGGCTTCTCCTGCTTAGCTGCCAATTCAGCAAAGATAAGTGTCTGTTTCTTTTTCTGTGGCACACATGCAATGTGCTTATATTCTGTGCTATTCATTTGTTTTCTCTTGTCCAGCTTAGACTGTGTCAGTGTTTTCTCAGTCTTGTTGGATTCTCTGGAGTTGCAGATATACGCTCCACATCTTTAGTTAGATGGTGGAGTTTTTGTATTTTCTGCTGTGGATATTTTTGGGAAGGATTTTAATACTGACCGCTTAGTATCCTGTCCTATCCTTCCTATTTTAGCTAGTGTGGCCTCTTTTGCTAAATCCTGTTTCCTGCCTGCGTGTGTTTTTTCCTCTACTACTCACAGTCATTATTTGTGGGGCGCTGCCTATTCTTTGGGGTTCTGCTCTGAGGCAAGGTAGAATTCCTATTTCCATCTATAGGGGTATTTAGTCCTCCGGCTGTGTCGAGGTGTCTAGGTTTTGTTAGGCACACCCCACGGCTACTTCTAGTTGCGGTGTTAAGATCAAGGTTTGCGGTCAGTATAGTTACCACCTACTCCAGTGAAAGTTTTCATGCTGCTCCAAGGTCACCTGATCATAACAGCCGTCCAGCCAAACTGAGCAATCGTGGGAGAAGAGCCTTGGTGAGAGAGGTAACGAAGAAACCCAAGATCACTGTGGCTGAGCTCCAGAGATGCAGTAGGGAGATGGGAGAAAGTTCCACAAAGTCAACTATCACTGCAGCTTTCCACCAGTCGGGCCTTTATGGCAGAGTGGCCCGATGGAAGCCTCTCCTCAGTGCAAGACATATGAAAGCCCGCATAGAGTTTGCTAAAAAACTACATGAAGGACTCCCAGACTATGAGAAATAAGATTCTCTGGTCTGATGAGGCCAAGATAGACTTTTTTGGTGATAATTCTGAGCAGTATGTGTGGAGAAAACCAGGCACTGCTCATCACCTGCCCAATACAATCCCAACAGTGAAACATGGTGGTGGCAGCATCATGCTATGGGGGTGTTTTTCAGCTGCAGGGACAGGACGACTGGTTGTCATTGAAGGAAACATGAATGCGGCCTAGTACAGAGATATCCTGGATGAAAACCTTTTCCAGAGTGCTCTGGACCTCAAACTTGGCCGAAGGTTCTCCTTCCAACAAGACAATGACCCTAAACACACAGCTAAAATATCAAAGGAGTGGCTGCAGAACAACTCTGTGACCATTCTTGACTGGCCCAGCCAGAGCCCTGACCTAAACCCAATTGAGCATCTCTGGAGAAACCTGAAAATGGCTGTCCACCAACGTTCACCATCCAACCTGACGGAACTGGAGAGGATCTGCAAGGAAGAATGGCAGAGGATCCCCAAATCCAGGTGTGAAAAACTTGTTGCATCTTTCCAAGAAGACTCATGGCTGTACTAGCTCAAAAGGGTGCTTCTACCCAATACTGAGCAAAGGGTCTGAAGACCTATGACCATGTGATATTTCAGTTTTTCTTTTTTAATAAATTTGCAGAAATTTCTATATTTCTGGGCTTTTTTGTGTCAAGATGGGGTGCAGAGTGTACATTAATGAGAAAAAAATGAACTTTTTTAAATTTACCAAATGGCTGCAATGAAACAAACTTTGCTAAAAAAAAAATAAAAAATAGTGCAATTTTCCATTTTTAGCGTCTCCATTTTTCACTATCTGGGGTCGGGTGAGGGCTTATTTTTTGCGTGCCGAGCTGACGTTTTTAATTATATCACCTCGGTGCAGGTATGTTTTTTTGATCGCCTTTTCAGTGCAAAGTCGTGGCGACCAAAAAAATGTAATTCTGGCATTTTGAATTTTTTTTTCTCACTACGCCGTTTAGCGATCAGGTTAATTTTTCTTTTTATTGATAGACTGGGCGATTCAGAATGCGACGATACCACATAGGTGTATGTTTGATTTTTTTTCTATTGTTTTATTTTGAATGGGGTGAAAGGGGGGGTGGTTTGAACTTTTATATTTTTTTATTTTTTTCATATTTTTTTAAAAACATTTTTTACTTTTGCCATGCTTCAATAGCCTCCATGGGAGACTAGAAGCTGCCATAACCCGATCAGCTCTGCTACATACAGTAGAGGTGATGTTCAGATCGCCCATATGTAGATGAATCACCGCCAGAGCCCACCTCAAAGCGGGGGTACTGACCTCGAACGTACTATTCCGTAAGGGGTTAAGTAATGAGTAATGATGAGAATGAATGGATGAATGAAAGAAGCTGAGGAATAAGGGGTCCACTGAGACTGGAAAATTCTAAAGGCCCTTCTAATCCTGGAGTCCTGGAAGTTAAAAACAAAATTGACCCTATTTTTTTATTTGAAGCACATTTTTACTAGACTATACTTATTGCAATTTAGTTTTCAGCTTTACTATGTAGACTGGGACGAAGTCAACAGAATCATCTCATCATCATAAGATGACACATTTAAAGCGCAGACCTGGCATATCCATGCATTACATGGGCAGCCACTACTTTAGATTGCCACTGTGTAATGTTACATGTTCACTGCAGGGGAATTTTTTTTTTTGGTATAAAATCCTATACATCTTAAGAAAATTCTTTGATATTAAAGTATATTTTCAGGTCAATTTTCAGAACAAGCTGCCATGTACTTACTTAAGCAATATAAATCTTTCTTTATATGACTTGCATTCTGAATTTTTGTACTAGTTTTCCCTTCTACAGGCTTTATGTCTAATTTCAGTTGTCTCTGAGCTACTGGGTGGAGACTATCTGTTATGAAGTCTCCCATACACAGCACACACTGATATGAGGGATTCCTGCTTTCTTGTCTCTATGTAGCACATGTTCAGTAGCCGCCGCAGCATCGAGGGCATTATACAATAACACATCTGTGGATCTAGCACTGGGGTGACATAAAACAATTACTAGAAAGCTATGAGTCTTTGCATCTGTCTCTCTGCTGCTGCTTCCTCCTCTTCCCTCCTGCTCCTTACGCTCCACTCTATAGATTTCTACAGACGTAATCTGATCCCTCAGTGAGCTAAAAATACATCTTGTCTCCCAAGGCAGATTTTGTCAGTATTTCAGATGAAAAGATGAATTCAGGAGACATGAAGGAGATAAAAAGTGCTGATAAATGGATAAATAGGTATTTTTCTTTAACCACTTTGCGCACACTGCTGTACACGTACTTAACTGTGGCGCTGCGTCACTTCTCATGAACAAGCCATGAGGCGTGGAAGTCTAAGACCCTGAGGTTAAATGCCAGGAGGGTACATCAAAGACAAAGGGATAAGACAAACGCATAGTCAGAGGCAAAGTCCGAGGTCAAGTAACTAAGGACAGAGTGTGTCACAGGCAAAAGGGGTAATACAAACGAGTAGTCAAAAGGTAAATCCAAGGTCCGACAACAAAGATCAGAGTATCAAAACGCAGATCACAGAGCTAACACACCATTGAGCAAGGCTACAACTGGCAATGGTCTAACCACTGCCAGCCAGCTAAATAGCTAGGTAGTCACCCTGAACGGATGAAACCTGGAGGGAACCCCACAGACCCAGCCAGATTGGGCAGCTGTGCTGTCATTCACAATACTAACAGCCCAGCACATCGCTGTCTCAGTTTGGATGACTGGGCTGTGACTCACAATACTCGACAGTCCTGCGCATCATGACAGCAACAGGCTCTGATGATAGTGAGACTGCTGAAAAGTTTTCTGTAAAGTAGAGGAAGTGTGTGTCTAAAATAGCCCCAGTAAACAGTATGAACATTGCAAGATCTGTAATTTTTTTTAATACAGTGATGTGAAAAAAAACCTCATTGACAAAATATTTTTTAAAAATACAATAAACACAAAACGCGGATTTAAAGAATAGGTGATTTTCAGATTAGACATTCCCTTTAAAGAAATGTAAACCCTTGGACTTACCACCCACTAAATGAAGTGATAAAACAATGATCGCAATAAGCGCCATACTGCGTGTTTTCCTCCCCCAGCTTAAACAAAAACAGCAGGCGATATTCGGGAGAATGCAGGCATTTTCTTTACACGGGCAGAAGAAAGGCGCAGGCCTGACATCCAGCTGGCACACTAGAGCAAATGATTTAAGATCAATAGTAAAATCAATGATGATGCGGGCGCATCTGACTAGAGGGGACATCGGGCACCTGAGCAGTGGCAGCGCACAGGGAGGAACGCTTTACAAGAGACTCCTTCCCTGGTGTGATGAGAGCGCCCTGCCGCTGCTTGCTTTTTTATTGAAGCTGTAAAGCTTTTGTCATTTAAACCACATTATGGCAGGAGACAAAAAAAAAAAAATCGCACAGACGCCTTTTTACAAAGTGTATAAACTCATGGTTTTCCTTTATTTAACCATTTACTGTATTCTGAAACTGTTCTTTTTTTTACTTTTTTTTCTTAAAGGTGTTGTCCCAAAAAATTTTTTAAATTAAATATATAAAATTTACGAATATATATATATATATATATTTTTTCCATATCTGTCCTGATTTGATCTCCAGATATCAGAGATGTTTTGCATCCTGGTAATTTCAATTCAGCTGCTCTAAAGAGGAGTATTTTCTGTGTCCTGTGTGTAAAAGCGACTGGCTGATTGGCTCAATTTAATAGCTAAGCCAGCCCCCTTCTCTTTTACAGCCAATGTAAAGAAAGGGGGCTGGCTTAGCTATTGAAATGAGCATTGATGAAGGGCCCTCACTGGAAAAACTCTCATGTTCAGCACAGGGCTTGAAGTGGCGCTTTCAGGACCATCCTGAGCACCTTTGGAAACACAAGTATACTATAAATTCAATATATTTATGTTGCAAACACATTTATCGATCAATTTTAGAAAAGTGGACAATCCCTTTAAAAGGGTTGTTCTCTGCTTAGATATTGATGGTCTATACCTGACACCCCACCTTTTAAGTGCTTGCAGTGCCGCCACAGTGTACAGAGTGGAACACAACGATGTTATAAACATGTACACACTCACACATGGGTAATGGACAAAGGGAAGTTCAACCACAGGGCGATGTCGCACCTACACCTAACTGGTCCCTGTACACACTACAATGGCTGTAGCCGCAAAACTAAAAACACCACCTCGGATTAAACCCCCTGAAAGGCTCTTGAAGGGTTTGTCATACCTCCTGAGGAACCAGATTTGGCAACACACTGCCCACAAAGGGAGAAGAAAGTGTGAAGAAAGATATGAAAATCCAGGGTAAGAAAGTAAAACACATTCATAGGTTGAGAGGGATAACTAAGGGGAACCAGAATAAAAGGAACAAGTAACCTCCCAGAAACCTAACAGTGGTAAAATGAAAAGGTGCTGGGAGTGAAAGAAAACAGATTCACAGGAAATATACAACTGGAGTTTATTAAACAACTTAAATTCCCTAGCTGAAGGGCTGGAACTCCTGAACACACATCCACCAAGAGGTATAGCCAGCAAGGAACTGCAGTGAAGGTTGAAGAAATAGAACCCAACTCAGAATATGAAAGGGTAGACCAAAATGGGAAAACAAGAAACATCAAGAGAGGAGAAAACCAAGAATGGAAAACAAAGACAATTGAAACCATCAGCATTTGGACAGGGAAGAAAGGGCACTATAACAAAACCAGACCACATATTACTAAAAGGGGAAATTAGGCTACTAGCACTATATAGTGAGAGAAAGCCCAAAGCCTAGAAGCAAGGCAACCCACTCCATATCAAAATTGAAACACACGGAGAAAAAGGAGTATAACGGGTATAAACTATTTATTATATCAAAAGAGAAGAGGATTATACATAATAGCAAGAATAAATAACTAAACACATATAAATACCAATAAGGTGCACAAGGATGGTAAGAGGGGAACAGGTAACCACCGGTGTGTAGTATGCCCCTAATAATATAGCCAGTCTGACATAGTCAGAGTACTGGAAAAGGCAGGGCGGCAAGTCACGTATCCATATATAATTTAGTTGGTGCAGGACTTACCACAAGTAGCAGGGCAATAAAACACACCCGGCTGGAACCAGAGTAGAATAAAAGAGCCCCCGACGCGCATTTCGCTAGGAAATGTGCTGCTTTTTCGGTGTAGGACCTGCGGTTCGACCGGCGCATGCGCCGCTACTGCCGCCTACTATTGGCTGCTACGAAGCATGTGATGTATCACATGCTTTTATTTAAGGTCCTTTTCGGCACATTTGCACTATTCCCCTTGAGAAAGCAGCACATTTCCTAGCGAAACGCGCGTCGGGGGCTCTTTTATTCTACTCTGGTTCCAGCCCGGTGTGTTTTATTGCCCTGCTACTTGTGGTAAGTCCTGCGCCAACTAAATTATATATAGATACTTTATCTTTTACTATGGCGGTGACTTGCCGCCCTGCCTTTTCCAGTACTCTATGTCAGACTGGCTATATTATTAGGGGCATACTACATACCGGTGGTTACCTGTTCCCCTCTTACAATCCTTGTGCACCTTATTGGTATTTATATGTGTTTAGTTATTTATTCTTGCTATTATGTATAATCCTCTTCTCTTTTGATATAATAAATAGTTTATACCCGTTATACTCTTTTTTCTCCGTGTGTTTCAATTCAGGGAAGAAAGGGCAGTAGTTCAGCAGACATGGGAACAGACCATGCAACAACAGGTCACCGGATGGAATCGCCAAACCAAGGCATGATAAACAGCCCCAATCACTGTGTAGTGGCCATTCTTAGATACTGCAACTCAGCTCCTATCAAAGTACATAGGACTGAGCAGTAATGCCTGCTGATCTTTGGGGTGCCGGATGTTGGACCCCGACTGATCTAATATTAATGACCTCTCCTAAGGCTGGCTACAGATTCACAGAACGGACATGAAGGAGCCGGTATACTGCAATACATCCTGTGCCATGCAAATAACACGTAATAAATCTCTGCATCCAGATTTATTCGAGAGTAATGAGTGATCATTTTACAGGACAATGTTGGAAAAATTGATTTTGTCTTTGAAGAAAAATGAAAATACATATTTTCCTGTCTCAGATATTAACACCTTGTCATTTTTAGGTGCTGGTAAATTTTATTACATATCTTTATTGTGATCAGAGATATATTTTTTTCTTATACAGAGGTCTAAATCATTTGCATGATCGATTTCTGTCTGCCTGCAGGAGCCACTAGGGGGAGCTCAATGTATACTAGTTTAATATTGAATTTAAAGGGGGTTCTGTCTGTCACCCCCAAAACTAAAATAGAACTATTTAGACCTACATATGAAGGGACTTGGCCCTATAAAAATTGTATTGACACTGTCCATTTTAGTAAATTTGTTTTATTACATATGGAAATGAGGAGCTTCAGTGCACCCTTGGTGTGACTAAGGCCTTGGTGCATCATTCCTCTCGCTCAATTGCCATTGTCCCCTTATGATGATTGACAACACTCATTTAGGAGTGCTGCCTCATCTAAATTCCTAGCGTGTGCAGGGGCCGAGTTCTCATGTCTCTGTCCTGTGTGTAGTGGCCATTCGCTGCACACAAGATCTCAAAGGAGCGGCTGCCGATACTGAATGAAGGGGAGATGGAGATGAGGGAGGGAGATGAGAGCGTGCACAGTGTCAGTATGCGTGTGTTCTCATCTACCTCTCCTGTGTGTAGTGGCGCCCAACGCTATGCGATCCTGTGTGCAGCAAGCGACCACTACATACAGGAGAAAGAGATGAGAACTCGACCCCTGCAGATTCAGTGAGTTCAGGGCTGGCGACATAGATCAGGCACGGCTGCAAAGCAAACCCTGTGAATCACCATAAAGGGAGGGGCAGAGGATGGTATCTGAGTGGGCAAAACAGTGTCCTGAGCACTTGGCCACACCAAGGGTGCACCTAAGCCCCTCATTCACACATGTATGTAATAAATTTACTACAACTTTTAGTACCAGTATGATTTTTATAGGAGCTATGTCCCAGATATGAAGATCTAAATACCATAGATCTATTTCACTTTTAATTTATAAATCCATTTGCAGTAATCTAATGATGGGAGAGTGGATAATGCGGTTTCACAAGTAAACGTACAGGACTGTATGCCTCTCTCATATGATTTTGCATATGATTATAGCATGGAAACATTTGGAAATCCACAGGGCACTGTTGTCTGTTGCAGGACCATGCATTACAGCTGTCACTCATCTCTCTTGGCTCCAGCATTTGCTCTTGTGTCCTCTTTATCTGTGAGGTCCATGAGTTGGTCGCACTCCAGTGATTTTCCTCCAGGGCCATTTAGCCCATATCAGGTGGCAGTGCGCCAGAGTATTCAGGTAGTTGGCATCCTGACGCCACTTAATTCCTCCATACAACTCTGCTATTCCATGGTTTTCACACTGCCAGATCATCACTTGTACAAGTCTGCTATTCCAATGATTTAGCTCTACTACATCAGTCATCGTTGATTTAGCAATGCTACATCATTTCGGCATCTTCTCTCTAGCAACTCCTCCAACCTGCTGCACCTGTCCAAGCTGCTCAGGAACTTCTGAATTAGAGGCTTCAAGGGTCCACCTTACCAGGTGAGACAATACATCAGCTCACGGATTTCAGACAGATCTGTTTAATGTTTAATTTTTCATTGTGGAGCGAAATCATATACTTGGATCGCCCCCCAAGAGCAGTGGGGTACTCGGTACCGGGTCATTCGGTTCACAGGGGGATGTCACGGTGGCTGACCCGGTCTGTGGCCCTGGGATGTCCATGTAAAAGGGAAAGGTCTTTAAAGGGATAAAGTTTATGTTCATGACGCCACCTGTGGTATTCGGTCAGGGTGACCGACGCTGCTTAGGGGTCCGCTGGAGTGATGTTATGGCAGCTAGATGGTATACCTTCCCACCGATGAAGTATGTCCCCAGGGCTTCCCAGTATGTAGATGGTGGATGTTGAGAGGTGCAGAGAAGAACGAGGACACAAGGTTGCAGTCTCTTTACCTTTACTGAAGACTTCAGCATACACTGTCCAGGGCACCAGATCCCAGGGCAGGCAGAGTCCGGCCTGTTTGGAGGCAAGTCCAGAGTCCCCTTGTCCAGGTGGAAATCAGTAGCCTTCCCTTGCGCTGCGGTGGTGTAGTCCCTTACTGCCTAAGGCTTCACATAAGGGTCTCACAGATGTGGTGTTTCCCTCTCTGTCCCCCGTATAGGATAGGACAAACCCATATGACTGGTGACTTGAGCCTGTTTATAGGGTCTCTTAGATAACCCGGCTCTGTGGGTGTCACCGTGCCTCCTGGGTGTAGGTGCGGACAGGTAACCAGCAAATAGCTGTCCTGCCAGTCTCTGAAATAAAGCGTAGAGGTCCTTACTCCCTCGGTGTTCCGGCTACCGGGATTTTGCGCCTCAGAAGGAGGCAGCCTGAGCGGGGCTGGTCCTCTTCTGGTATCCTCTCCTTTCCTTCGACTTTCTTCACGCTCGCTGCAATACAATTCTGCCTTTTAATGTCTCTTTCTGAGAGCTGCAGCTCTGAGGGCATGCACAGCTCCTTTAACCTTCTGTCCTCCTCAGACTACTGTCTGGAACTGACTCCTACAGAACTCCTGTCTGGAGCTCTGTCAGGAACTAATTCCTGTCTGGAACTTTCTAACTTTTCCTACAGACTACCAGTTATATATATATATCTATATATATAATTGTCTAAGGGTTTTTCCGTCTGTCTGTCTCTGTCTGTCTTTCTGTCCTGGAAATCCCGCGTCTCTGATTGGTCGAGGCCGCCAGGCCTCGACCAATCAGCGACGGGCACAGTATCGACGTAGAAATCCCGCGTCTCTGATTGGTCGAGGGCGCCAGGCCTCGACCAATCAGCGACGGGCACAGCGACGATGATGTCAAAAAGGACGTAGACATCCAGCGTCTCTGATTGGTCGAGGCCGCCAGGCCTCGACCAATTAGCGACGGGCACAGCAACGATGATATCATAATGGTTACCATGGCGACAATGTCATAAAGGTTGCCTCGACCAATCAGCGACGGGCACAGTCTGCCGCGAATTCTGGAATCATCATTGTCCATATACTACGGGGACATGCATATTCTAGAGTACCCGATGCGTTAGAATCGGGCCACAATCTAGTATATATATAATTGTCTAAGGGTTTTTCTGTCTGTCTGTCTGTCTGTCCTGGAAATCCCGCGTCTCTGATTGGTCGAGGCCGCCAGGCCTCGACCAATCAATGACGGGCACAGCATGGCGACGATGATGTCATAAAGGTTGCCTCGACCAATCAGCGACGGGCACAGTCTGCCGCGAATTCGCCTCGACCAATCAGCGACGGGCACAGTATCGACGTAGATGTCATAATGGCTGCCATGGCGACGATGATGTCATAAAGGTTGCCTCGACCAATCAGCGACGGGCACAGTCTGCCGCGAATTCGCCTCGACCAATCAGCGACAGGCACAGTATCGACGTAGATGTCATAATGGCTGCCATGGCGACGATGATGTCATAAAGGTTGCCTCGACCAATCAGCGACGGGCACAGTCTGCCGCGAATTCTGGAATCATCATTGTCCATATACTACGGGGACATGCATATTCTAGAATACCCGATGCGTTAGAATCGGGCCAACATCTAGTATATATATATATATATATATATATATATATATATATATATATATATATAGGGAGTGTCCTAATAAATAGGAGCAGGAGCTCCCCCTGATGGCCTGGAGTGTGAAATGTGTTGCATGTTTGTGATACCTGGATGCAGTTGTCCTTCCTTGCCTCTGAACGTAGCATCACAGCAATACCACTGTGACGACCAGGACCCAGGAGCGCCACACCTATATCTCTTAACTAATCTCCCAATATCTTCCCTCACGTAGCATCACTCTCCCCGAGAGGAAAGCAATACCACTGCGACGACCAGGACCCTGGGGCGCCGCATACTTGACGCAGATTTCCCCAGAAATTACAGCTGACTAGTGGGGGTCGGAGCTTAGAGGCACCTTTTGTTTTATAACATAATTTTGTATAACGTTTTGGGGAAAACTTGCTCCTTTAAGGAAAACTGGTTGGGTATGGAGTCTTAGGCTCTGTTCACACTTTGCGTTTTTTTTCTGCAGGCAAAACCTGCTTTCTTGGTAGGAAAGATGCTGCTTTCAAAAGGCAGGTTTTGCTGCATTTTCTGCTGTGTTTTTGCTGCAATTTTTACTGTGTTTTTCACATCCCAAAATTCAGCTTTTCCTCCACCACAGAAGCTTGAACAATACAAGGTGTTATGTCACCAATGCAAAACATGTGTGAAACCATAAAACCATTTTGGAAAAAAAGAGACAATTTGATCAAATTATGTAGAGCAAAAAGATTTTTATGTCTGAAAAATAAGGACTATTCTGAACCAAAAAAAATCATGAAAAAATACAAAATTACAAATTTAACACCCGGGGAGAGGGTGAAATGGTTGGGAATAGTTTAAGACATTGGCAGAGTTTGTAGGACACTGTTTACTTTCACACTTTGGTCGGCCTTTCAGTTGATCAAGCATTGTTCAATTTCTCACCTTGGTCGGCCAAAGTTTACTTTACACATATCACTAATTTAATGAAACGGTACTAATCCTAACTTCCATAGTTTCAGGTGAGGAAACAAAAACATTATGGTTTAAACTTGGGAAAAACTGCGTAGTACCTGCTTGTTTTCACTAAAAACGCAGTAGAATCTGCTACATTTTTTAATGTGTTTTTGCACTTACTCATTTCTTTCTAGGGTTGAAAAAATGCTGAAAAAACACTGAAAGAAGTGACATGCTATTTTACAAAAAGGAAGCAGTTTTCCAATTGAGCAAAAAAAACAGTGTGTGCATGATATTTCTGAAATCTCATAGCTTTTTCTGGTACTGTAAAGCGCAGCTTAAAATTTACATTAAAAAAACGCTCCAGAAACGCAAAATGTGAACATAGTCTTACTATACTTCATGGGGAAACATGAAAATCTGGGTGGAACTAGTAACATAGTTTTCTTTCCTTCCGGGTGAGAGATAATTTGATAATTTCCATAGTTTTGATTTAATTCCACGGGGCGTGGGGTGAGATTGCCTACAACTTAAATGTCTTTTATTAAAATAATCAGATAAAGGCGAAGGGGGTAGGGCCATATTTTGCATATATACCAGTAAAGTAACGGGACCACAAGCTTCCCGCCGCTAATACTAACCAGCTGCTCAGTCCCACACCAGCCAAATGCAGGAATGAATGCCCAATTTCTCACTTGTCTTCCAAAGGCCAAGTCTAACTCCAACTTTTTATGGAGTTTTGTTATAAAAGTGAAAGTCAATCACAATCACAGAGAAGACTCCGATATTTTATATTGTCGTTCAACAGCCAAATTACTTGTGCAACACAGGATTGAGGTTCATCTGAGCTGATCACCAGTGATCAGCAAGGAAACCTGGCAGGAAATGTTCAGTTTCCCTACAGCGCCTCCAGAGGTAAAATTAAGTATTTCACCGTCCTTATTAAAAATCTATAGACTGCTCTTGTAATGAACTAACATGCTGGAATAGGCATAGACGCTCTTTGTTGCTACTCCCCATCTTATTACTAGAGGTCTTCATGAACTCAGGATGTCCTAGTGGGTTTTATAAAGCAGACAAACTCTTTAATTACAGACATTGCACTGGATTATTTCATGATACTGATCTTAATATTTCACAAGTCATCCTCAGTGCGGGAACCTTATTAAAAAGGATTATAAACCTAGAGGAAAAATAATTTTTTTTTTTGCTCATTAATTGTGTTTTAATCCAATTTTGCCGCTCCACAGAATAATATATTGACATGGTGCACCGTCCCTCAGGGTGTCAGGAATACACAGGACAGTCTGCATCTTGATTCTTCCAATGGTTCCTCATTCTTGTTCTGTTAGGCCGGTTTCACACGTCAGTGGCTCCGGTACGTGAGGTGACAGTTTCCTCACGTACCGGAGACACTGACTCACGTAGACACATTGAAATCAATGTGTCTCTGCACATGTCAGCGTGTTTTCACGGACCGTGTGTCCGTGTGCAAAACACGGAGACATGTCAGTGTTCGTGGGAGCGCACGGATTACACAGACCCATTAAAGTCAATGGGTCCGTGTAAAACACGTACCGCACACGGACGCTGTCCGTCTGCAGTCCGTGTGCTGTGCAGGAGACAGCACTACAGTAAGCGCTGTCCCCCCAGCGTGGTGCTGAAGCCGCCTTTTTATATCTTCTCTCCAGCAGCATTCGCTGGAGAGAAGATATGAAAAATCCTTTTTTTTTTTCGTGTTTAAAATAAAGATCTCTGTACCCTCCCCCCTCCCACCCCCTGTGCGCCCACTCGCTGTTAATAAAATACTCACCCGGCTCCCTCGCAGCTTCCTCTCAGCGCCAGCTTCTCCTGTATGAGCGGTCACGTGGTGCCGCCGATTACAGTCATGAATATGCGGCTCCACCTCCCATAGGGGTGGAGCCGCATATTTATGACTGTAATGGACACGGGGCCGCATGAGTAAAAATCACAGCAGTAGGTACATGAAATTTTTCACAGACAGACTGAATGGAGAAACATTTTATTTTTCTCTCCACCTCTGGGAAAATCGCATCCCACTGTGATCAAACTCCGATCAGAGTGTGATTAGGAAAATCGGACCAATTTTCTTGGATGGAGAACATACGGCTGTCTGCACCTGCCCTAATGTTTTTTAAAAGAGTTTTTATTTAATCAAGGACTAACGACAATTGGGTGAACATTTTGAGCAATCGTTTCGATTGAAATAGCTTTGATTAAACACACAACTATATTACAAGTTTGTGAAAAAGAAAATGATAAATTAAAGAGTTGTTCCTAAGTCTTACCTTCTGGAGTCACCATTTCCTTGCCTCCTGGTTTCCTGTTGGCGCTCATGAAGATGTAATGTTCAGACCAAGGCACGATTGCTGCCCTGTCGTGAACCGTACACTCTCCGATACTGCTGTAGCGTCAGAGAAATGCAGGGTCTCTAAAACCGGACGGATCGTGATGCCGCGAGCTTTAAATTGGCATTTACAAGCTCTATTGAAAAAGAGCAAACTCAGCTCTTATATATCGCAGAGTCAAATCTGCCATACTGCAGTCAGCTCTGCATTGGACTCTATGACAAACTTTGCTCTGCTACATCACTGACTTAACTCTACTTACACCATCGGTCCATCTACACTTCACATGCTACAAAAGACATGACAGGTTCCCTTTAACTGCCGGGTCACTCAGTTCAGCTACAATGGTTTCTCATCACTAAGGCTAATTTGCTTCCTTGTGGTCTACAATTCTGTCATGACTGTTTTCTCAATTTTGCCTCATCTGGGATTCCCCTTTGCGTCTCCTGTTGCCATTTTGCCACCAGATCTTCAGATTTTCCATCTAGATCTCCCAGCTGAACCCACATCTTCTGTCCATGCTGCATCACAACTGTCCATCCGGACCAATGGATTTGAGGATCCACCTCACCTGGTAAGACATGATACAATGGGAGTTTTGGTTTCTGGATCCAAACTTATGAAATGGTGGACATGTTCAATATGGCGGTTCCAGATCCTCTACTAGATTGGGAAATGCTCAACATGCATGTTTAGAGCTCAATATGCTAAAATAGATTACGATGCCAGATGAAGACCCTTTTTAACTGCATGATGTTGATGTCCATAAGCTTAGAGAGGCCATAACGACAGGTGGTTTACCAATTGACAAAACTCCATTGAGTTTATCCTAGTCATCGGTTACTGCTACAAGTGGTCTTTCTTGATTCCGATACAAGACAGAAATGAAACAAGACAAGTTCATCCTTTAATGACCGTTGGCCTCTTCTTCTCTATCAATTGGTGAAAATCAGCCTGTTTTTGGACATGCCTACCATCAACCTCATCTCTTGGTTATTATTGGCATATTTATGGCCTTCTCTTGGTGAAGATTAACCTGTTCATGACCATGCCTACCATCAACCCAACACCTTATTTTCTATTGGCCTGATCTTAGCCATGCTTACAATCAACCCCATCCCTTGTTGACTGTCAGCCTGTTCTTGTCCTTGCCCAACATCAACCTCATCCCTTGGTGACCATCAGCCTGTCCTTGGCCATGCCCACAATCAACTTCATCCCTTGGTGACTATTGGCCTGTTTTTGGCCATCCCTTGGTGATGATCAGCCTGTTCTTGACCAAGCCCACCATCAATATCATCCCATGGTAAATATTGGCCTGTTTTTAGCCATGCCCTCAACCAACCTCTTCCCTTGTTGACTCAGCCTGTTCTTGTCCATGCCCACCATCAAGTGACATTCAAAAGAATCATAAGCAGGTTGTAATGGAAGCAGAATGTGAACAACTTGGAACTTTTTTTTGGTGGTCATCTCTATAGGACATCATTGTATTCCATAAGAATCTAGACTTTAGTCGGAGCTTATAATGATGATGTGATGCAACGACATATCTGCATTGCATCCAATCGTGACCACGTAACCTTCTTTTAGACTCCAGTTGCAGCCATAAATGAGGGTATATTGGACGAAGAAGACTATAAATCCCATTTCTATGTACTGTATTGTATAATATGGCTCCTCACAGTCTTAGCACAAGCAAATGCTTTATTCATCTGGGACTTGCAGATAATAGGTCATTGTAGACTGAATTACTATGTTGCTTTTTGGTCAATTACTATTCCCCTGTTTTCCAGGACATGGGTCATGGCTGATTGCTAAGTAGCTACCTGCTTCTGAGTGAGCTGAAATATTTATAGATCCTCAAAATGCAGCAAATCTCTAAAGCCGAGCGCCGTAATTGGTCTTGTATTACATTCTTTGAGGCGACTTGGCCTTGGGAAATGAGATTTAAAAGATTTAGACCAATCTAGGTTTCTACACAGAAGCAACTATAAGGCACAAACCTGTCAATCGTTGCCACAAGGCTCTAAAGAGGGGACTGCGAGGCATTAAGTGTCATAGATGGTATCTTCAAAATTAATTTGTACATTTGACCCTGATTCGAGGTCCCTCTTTACCACGATTGCATTTCTCACGATTAACTGTAGGGTTTACGTCAAGCAAAAAAGGGGAAAAACAACCCCAGGGGTGCTGAAAGTGCATTAATTGTGTCCAGACCTTCAGCTTGTAAGGAAGTCGACGTTTTACCGTGAAGAGATATAAAATGATGTAATGGTGTTTGAAATGTCTAGTGATCTACATTGTTAGAGCTATAGTTATGTTCGGCCCAGCACTAGGTAGTTGACAACAATAATTGAAGATAATAGTTGGGACTAGCCCAGAGCGGAGGAGGTTAGCGAGGGCATGACAGAGAGTTCCCAGGTAGAATATCAGATAGGGATGTGCCTGAGGCAGTAGCAGACCCAAGGTCTGGCTGAGTAGCCGAACTGCATGTGGTGGGTGCGTTTGTGGAAGAAAGGAGATGATTGAGGCAGATATTAAATTCTACGAAGGAAGCGACACCAAAATGGAAGTGGTTAGTGTCCAGAGTCGGTCCAGAGTGAAAGAGCGGAAAGTAAGAAGCATTGAGGCCTGGGACAGGAAGCCTAGAGGGACGGTATAGAATTGTCTGTCAGTCCGGTAATGGAACGGAGAAGGAAGGACAAGCAAGATGAAGAGAAAAGGCCCCGCGTGATAGTCCAGAGGCGTCAATAAAGCAGAAAGTTAAGTGGAAGCCATATTGGCATAGAAAACTTCCCTAAGGGGAAAATGACGTGGAACAGTGGGTGGAAGTACAGGACTCTTGCTTGCTGGACTGTAGTGCCATTACTGGAGACTAGGATAGAGAATGCTGGTGTGTGTGAAGGGAGAAGAGTTAGATAAAGTAGTGGGCGAGAGTGACTCCCGGGAAGACAGGAAGAAGAGTGTGATAATGTTTCTAGTCATAACAGAAATGTCCATGAAGATGAATTCCTACTACATGCTGTACATAGTTCCTCAAACGTTATTGTTCAGTAAAAACACATTTATTTATGAACTATGGCCTCCCTCATTGAACTCTGTAACTGCTGGTCATGGCTGAAAACAACGGCACTATGCAATCTCCAAGGGCCTATCGCCATCACAGCTGAAGTGCACACAACCAGCCAGGACTTCCATTTTCATGTAGTATGCCGGGGCATGAGTACCTCGCCCACGGTTACCGGCCCGTGTCATGTTATGAGCTGTTTGTTATGAGCTGTTTATGCTCCACACGTCTCCCAATGTTCACAGTTCTAAACCTACTTCTTGTCAGCCATATTAACTCCCAGGAGGCTAATGTTTTATGTCAGATGGTCGAGCACCGTCTATTACTGTGTGTAACCACTTCTGGTCTCTTGCCCCACTCAACCCACCCTGGACTTGTAGTTTAACTTAGGAATGGCCAACTGTTCCAAACCAACTCATTAAGGGTTATTTCTCTTGATATGTGCAAATTGATTGGTACCGAATCCAATATCCCGCAAAATGGGTTCCAGCTAAATTCATTTTTGCTGTCTGCCCTTTGAGGGCCATAAATGTGTGAAGTAATGAAATAAATTATGCTCATCTGCCCTTACGCCACCTTCACTTTCTCTGTGACAGTTTTCGGCTCTTCCGACATTCCCTTTTGGAGATAAAGTCAATGATTGGCTTCACATGAAAGGCGAGGGTGGGCATCGCATATTATTAAGGGCAAAGACTTGTACCACCACCCTCCATGTGACCATGTGAGGCCAATTACTGGTTTCAGTGCAGGAAGAACCAAACACTGGCACTGAAGACAGGGGACTTGCGCCGCAGGTGGCATAAGGACCGGTATGTATAAAGTATATTATTTTTTAACCCTTTTTCTCCTCCCAGTTTATTAAGCAATGGGCTCTGGAGAGTCCTCAGAGGGTAATAAACATATTTTCACGGCAATTGGGGAACTTAAGAAAAAAATCAAATCTGGGGGCCAAAATGCGTCAACCTTCCCAAAAGAATTTAGCAAGATTCGAACATTCTATTTTTTTCAGGAAAAAAACCCCTTATTGGTTATTCTTTTGGCTCGGCCATTGACCTCAGATCATCAGAATGATGGGACAGCACTGCCATCACCCACAGCTCTGACTGATTCTTGAGCCTTCTCCTTCTATGATCATAAGGCTACTTTCACACTTGCGTCGTTTGGCATCCGTCGCAATCCGTTGTTTTGGGAAAAAACCGGATCCTGCAAATGTGCTCGCAGGACGCGTTTTTTTCCCATAGACTTGTATTAGCAACGGATTGCGACGGATGGCCTCATGTCGTGTCCGTCGTGCAACGAATCCGTCGTGTTTTGGCGGACCGTCGGCACGAAAAAAACATTCAAGTGAACTTTTTTCGTCCGTCACGTCTGCCATTTTCTACCGCGCATGCGCGGCCGAAACTCCTCCCCCTCCTCCCCGGACTTCAGAATGGGCACAAATGGGCACAACGTGCGTCGGTACGTCGGCCCAACGCGTAACGACGGACCCGTACCGACGCAAGTGTGAAAGTAGCCTAAGGCCAGTCTCACACGTCCAGATAATTCCGGTACCGGAAAAATCGGTACCGGAATTATCCGTGTCCGTATGCCTGTGCTTTTCTGTGGCACATCAGTGTGGCACACGTGCGGCACACGTGTGCCGCCCGTGTGCCCACTGGGTACCACACGCACCGTGCTGGGTACCACACGCACCAGCATCTGGTGCTGAAGCCGCGATTCATATCTTCCCTGCAGCAGCGTATACTCCCTTTTTTTTTTTTAGTTTCTCGTGTTTAAAATAAAGCTCCATGTCCCCACCCCCTGTGTGCCCGCCCGCTGTTCTTAAAATACTCACCCGGCTCCCTCGCTGGCGCTGCTTCCTGTCCTGGCCGCACCTTCTACTGTATGAGCGGTCACGTGGGGCCGCTCATTTACAGTAATGAATATGCGGCTCCACCCCTATGGGAAGCTTTATTTTAAACACGGAGCTTTATTTTAAACACGAGAAACTAAAAAAAAAAGGATTATTAATATCTTCTCTACAGCAAACGCTGCTGCAGGGAAGATATGAATCGCGGCTTCAGCACCAGTGGGGGGGACAGCGCTTACTGTAGCGCTGTCTCGAGCACGGCACACGGACTGCACACTGACAACGTCCATGTGCGGTACATGTTTTACACGGACCCATTGACTTTAAAGGGTCCGTGTAATCCGTGCGCTCCCACGAACACTGACATGTCTCCGTGTTTGGCACATGGAGACACGGTCCGCAAAAAATCAATGACATCTGTACAGATGCATTGATTTTAATGTGTCTACATGTGTCAGTGGCTCCAATACGTGAGGAAACTGTCACCTCACGTACCAGAGCCACTGACGTGTGAAACCGGCCTAAGGGAGGATTTCAATCTCAAATTTTGACAACCCAGATTTGGCGATTTTAAGGGGACTTTCATACTCAGTCATAGTATAATAATACATAAAGTAAAGTAAAATAAAGAAAATATCATAAACTTTTTAGAATTTTGTATTCAGCTGCAAAAAAAAATTAATGCAAATGAAATGCTAATCATATACCCCCCCAAAAAAGAGAAGAAGAAAAATCAAGACCTCGTACAGCAATATTAAGAGAAAAAATAAATAATTTTATGGGGAAAAATGATGCATATTCTGCGTCCGGAAGGAAAAAATTGTTTCCGTAAAGGGTTATTAGAATTCAGTAGATCTAGATTTTTCAGGAGATTTAACTCCGGTTTATGACCTGACAAGACGTCCACACGTTTCATGTTATCCAGGTTGCTGTATAAATCCATTCATCCGCTCCCGCTGCACAAGAATAATCCGGTCATTACAGTCTTCTGCTTAGATACCGCTCCCTACTGTGCTGGCCAGGATGCCGGGAGCACCTGTCCTTACATGATAAGAAGTAAAATCTCACTATGAAGCAGAGAGATAGAAATGGAAAACGATAGATGTTTGTGTCAGAGGTTGTGTATAATCAAAGTGATGAATGCAAACATTTATGAAAGGCCTAAAATTATACTTCAGTGATTTTGATTAATCCCTTAAAGGGAATTTGTCAGCAGGTTTTTGCTATTTAATTTGAGAGCAGCATAATATAGGGTGAGAGACCCTGATTCCAGGGATGTGTCACTTTCTGGGATATGTTTCGCTCTTTCAATAAAATCAGTGTTTTATCAGCAGGAGATTATCACTACAGGACTAGGTGTCACGTGCAAGCCAGTCCAGCTAATCTATATAACTCCGCCCCCACCACTGATTGGCAGCTTGCTGACAGTGCACAGGGAAGCTGCCAATCAGTGATGTGGGCGCGGTTATGCACAGCTTACTATTCGAGCTCTGCTACATCTACAGTAGAGAAACCTGTGATTGTATCAAAACTGCACAAAGCAGCCTAGTAAGTGATACTGCATGAATCAGGGTCTCTGCCCCTACACCTTAGGCTTTGTGCACACGATGTGGATATTGCTGCGGATCCACAGCCGATCCGAAGCTGTGGGTCCGCAGTAGTTTCCCATGAGTTTACAGTATAATGTAAACCTATGGGAAACCAAAAACGCTGTGCCCATGCTGCGGAAAAAAATGCGTGGAAACGCAGCGGATTACATTCTGCAGCATGTCAATTCTTTGTGCGGAATCCACAGCGGTTTTACACCTGCTCCATAATAGAAAACCGCAGGTGTAAAACCGCAGTGGAATCTGCACAAAAAACGATAAATCCGCAGTAAATCCGCGATAAATCCGCAGGAAAAATGCAGTGTTTTTGCCCTGTGGATTTATCAAATCCGCTGCGGAAAAATCCGCAGTGGACCATTCTACGTTTGCACATACCCTTACTGCTCTCAGATTTCATAGCAAAACCTGCTGACGGATTCTCTTTAAGGATTAATGTTCAGCATTTTTTTCTGCACACCTTCATTATGCCCATGTCATTGCTGAATGACGGCTTGTTATTTGCAGCAGAAGATGTATTTTTCCATATTTTTCACACTTTGGTTTATTTGTTTTCTTTTATTTTGCCGGTCCCATTAGTCTTGGAATGGTGATCCTTTAACTCTTTCCCAGCACAGACATTCCTGGTAACACTATCATTTTTTCTGCCTCACCTTTCAAAATTATTTTTTGTTCTCCTTTTTCAAATACTATGTTTTTAGTTTTTTTTTTTTTTTTTTAAAAAAGGGAATAAAAATGGAGAAAAAAAACACAATTTTGCAATGTATGCCTCCTGACTCTCTGCACTGCTCAGCACAGGGCGCTCTGTAGTGACGTCGTCACGCCCTCTGCCCTGAGACGGCACAGAGTCAGAAGAAGCTGAAGACATGGAGCTGAGGGGAACGGGAGAGGTGAGTATTTGAGGGGGGGCTTGGTGCCAGCGGTGGCATTGGGATCCCCAAACTCATAGCGTGCCAATGTCCCTGACAGCGAGTGGGCCCCCCATTCACCCAGGGCCTCAGCACTTGCCTAGGTGCCTCGGGTGATGACGCCGGCCCTGGTCGTCGCGGCGGGTCAGGTCAGCGTGTACGCGTGCCCCTGCCTCCTGCTCTTTTAAAGGGCCCGTGCCCCTAAAAAAAAATGTTTCCCCTTCTTCTCTCTCAGGCATTTCACAGTTACCCCGCCAGGCTAATCTAAACCTGGCAAGATCTGCAGCACAGAAAATGGTGATTATATCAAAAAGACAGCGGAAGACCATTAAGTAATATGATGATGGAATCAGGGTCTTTGCCCCTACATTCTGATGCTCTCAGATTACATAGCAAAAACTCACTGAGAGATTCCCTTTAAGGGGTTAAACACATAATAAAGAAGCCTAAAACTAGGATCATGCAGTTTGCACCAAAAGCTGATAAAACTTGGCAGTTTCCCCACAAAGTCTAGTCATACTCTCAATAGCAAATCTGCACTATTGATTTAAGAAAACATACTGTATAAGGGAATATGGGGGATGTGACCCCTTGGACTGACCACAATCACTGCTGCAGTTGACATTGTTTTCTCTCCATCGGCCTGTGTATATCGTACCAATTTTGGATGCATCGGTATGTGGGTACTGTGGCTGACACAGCCATTGTTTTAGGGCACAATGGCTGGCACTGTTATCACTGGATAAAGGGGTTGTCTCATGTTAGCAGTCAGGAGCTCATTGCCTCTTGCCTGCCGGGGAACTGTGTACACCTGATGATTGACAGATCAGACCTGTAGCATCGTTGGGCTGCTGAACCGAACTGTGTACTCTGCCATGCTGCTTGCAGAGGCCACGTTACCTCTGCAGCATCGGAAGAGTGCAGGGACACTGGAGATGCCTAGATCCACCAATCTGCCCAGGGCCGCACTTGCAAGCTCCTTGTCTAGGATAACGGCCACCACAGCTACCAGTTCAAAGCTCTGTAAAATCCAGAAGACACACTTGATAAGTAGAGATGGATGAACCCGAACAGTAAAGTTCAGCGCCTGTACAAAACACCTACTTTTTGGGCACGGACCCCCGAACACCAGGTGTTTGTCGCAAATAGCAAACACTGCTTCTGATCAGCGGTAAAATCATTGCTGGCAGTCAGACAGATGCGGTTCCCACGCTATCAAATGACAGCGTGAGCCCGCAGCTGTGATCGGAGGTAAAAAGTTTACCTCCGGTCACTGGCGTGGGCTGATGGGACTACTGCTCCCATCAGCCTATGCCTGCTGCCGCTAATAACACCCTGCGCTCTAAATAAATAATTTTAAAAATCGAAGGTCCACCCTCCGCTGTTAACCTGTCCCTAAGGAGACTATTAAATACAGTAAAAGTAAAAATAAGTGTTTATAAATATGAAAAAAATACAAAAAGCACAAAAAAGTCAAATCACCCCCTTTTGCACAGTTATAAATAAAACAATAATAAAAAAAATTGATATCACTGAATTTGTAAAAGTCCGATCTATCAAAATATAAAATAAATGAGTCCGATCAGTAAACAGCGTAACGAGAAAAAAATAAAATAAAAATGCAGAATTATAGTTTTTTGGCCTGCGAACATTGCAGTAAAATGCAACAAGAGGCGATCAAATATTGTATCTATCCCAAAACAGTGTCAGTAAAAACATCAGCCCTCACCCAATCCGAGATCCCAAAAAGTGAAAATGTTATGGGTCTCTGAAAATGGCGACACAGAGAAGGTTTCTTTTTTTTAATTTTTTACAAATTTTTTATTTTTTTTTCACCACTAAAATAAAAACAACATGTTAGGTATCTGTGCACTTGTACTGGCCTGTAGAATCACATTGCCAGGTTAGTTTTACCGTATAGTGAACATGGTAACTAAAAAAAAAAATAAAACAATTGTGAAATTGCACTTTTTTTTTTACAATGTCATCGAAATTGGATTTTTTCCCCTCCCCCCCCCCCCCGCTTTCTAGGGCATTACATAATAAAATGAACGGTGTCATTCAAAAGTTACAACTCGTCCTGAAAAAAGAAAAAAAAGAAAAATAGCCATATGTGAAAAATAATTTTAAAAAAAGTTATGACTCTTGGAATAAAGGGAGGAAAACCCCCCGAAAAACTCAAAATGGCCATGGCATGAAGGGGTTAAAGAAGGGGGTGGAAAACGACAGTCGTAAAAACCTCCTTGAGGTTCCAAAAGTTAATCATTTTGTAAAAATCTTTTTTTTTTATATTGGGAATTTTTTAGGCACCACCATGGCACTGCCCGCGGGCGCCAAACTCCGCCGTTGGGTTAAACCCATGTGACCCTATTGTAGTGAATATTGAAGTCCAGGAAATGGACGGAGGGACCGGTCTAATTCATATGGCCGTTTGGAGGGGCCGCCGGTGCCCACCCTGTATCTCTGGGTGGGTTGCAGTGTCAGAGATTCTGCTGTGTGAACATGTGTGGGAGAGGCTAAGAAAAACATTCCATCCTGAGCAGAGATTGGGGAGGGGGAGGGCGGCCCAGGCTGAAGTCATGTATTTTTTAAGGAGGGTGTTTGTGGATACAACATGTTCCTAATTCTGTCTTCTCTTCAAGCTGCATTGATGCTGGCACCGGCTCACGGCGGAGGATCTCGCAGGCACCGGACGGCCATTTTTTACTGTATACCGTTAATACAGATGTGGCAGATTTGTCGACGATGGGTTAACCCTCCGTGGTGCACCTGTCACTGGGAGAGTTTAAAAAAAAAAAAAATCTAAAAATAATTAAAAAAAATGTACATGAAAATGAATACGAGCTATTTAATTATCGCGGCGTAATATAACATACAAATTGCGATATACTCCAATAGACGTACTGATAGGAAATCTAGATTGTGAGACCCAATGGGGACAGCGGTGCTGATGTCTGTAAAGAACTGTGGAATTAATGGCGCAGTATAAAAGAGTAAAATAAAGAAATAAATATAGACAACACAATAACACAATAAAGCCATTGAATTTGTATTGTTAGGTGACGAATTAAGCTTTTTTCGTATTTTTCTCCATCATGATCTGTATACTCAATGTATAAAATACAAATAAATTGTAATTAAAAAAAAGAATGGACACTAACCTACCATACCCCTGCCCGCTGGCTGACACAGACAGAAGATGGACCCTGTGCAAGAATAATATATGGGCCAAAAATTCATCATAATGCAAAATTCCATCTGCATTGGAAGTGGAAATGAGCCCCCTTACATCTTGGGCCCCAGGTTGCACTAATGATATGTTTGCTCCTGCTATCTCCAGTACATGACCAATTGTTCTGATCGGCTCTGTATATCCTGTTACAGTCATATGAATATGCTACCACTGCAGCCAATCACTGACTGCAGTGGTGACAGTCACATGCCATTCCTACCTTCAGAGGAAGCATGGTGACCAACGGGGATTAAGGCAACACTAGAAGAGGAGCAATGGTGGTGTACAGTATGCTGGGCCTTTAAAAACCAATAGGGGTGAAGGGTTGTCCACTACCTTGATAGTGATGATATATCCCTAGAATAGGTCAGCAATACCATGGTGGGGGTCCCACATCTGGCAGCTATTCCAATCAGCTGTTATCAGCTACTAGACGGGTCATCAATATCAAAGTGGTGGACATCCCTTTTAGAGGAAGACTGTCATAAGAAAATGACCCTTTGTTTACATTTATTTTTTTTTGGCAATGTTTTCTAATTTTTTTTTTCTTTTTACCTTATCATGATCTCTCAGAATTAAAAAAAAAATAGAAATCTTGTAATTCTCACGCTGACCACCGGGGCTTGTTTAGACTCTAACTTCCTGTTGTTTCAGGAAGTGCCCATGTACATTAGTCATAATGAACCCTATCTTTTGTATTGAAGCATCTAATGAGCGTGTGCAAAGGTCAGTGTTAAGGGAGGGGGAGTAGAGTGTTATCCTCTGTGTATAAAAGGGATACCTGTCATTGTAACCCTGATGATCATGAAACAGCTGAAAACTTCCTGGAAGTATCAGTCTAAACAGTCCTAGTGGCCAATACAAAAATGTCAATATTACTTTTACCATATTTTTATTTTTTTTAATCGAGATTTGAAAAAAAAAATGCTTCCATTTTTTTAAAAAATGCATGAATCACAAAAAATACGATTTAAACAAAAGGTAAATTTTTGATGACAGCTTCTCTTTAAGCACAAATTACTTTATATATCAATCCATCTATATATAATCGTCTAAGGGTCACTTCCATCTGTTTCTCTGTCTGTCACGGAAATCCCGCGTCGCTGATTGGTCGCGGCCTGCAGGCGACGGGCACAGTCCAGCCGCGAATTCGCCCCTTCCTACTCTCTGTCAGTGCCCCCTCCATACTCCCCTACAGTCAGCGCTCACACAGGGTTACTGGCTACATTACACTGCGTTATGCCACGGTGTAACACAGTCCATTAACGCTGCTATTAACCCTGTGTGACCAACTTCTTACTATTGATGCTGCCTATGCATATAAAAATCATTATATACTCACCTTCCGACGCCTTTCCCGCTCCTCGCGATGCTCCGGGCCATGCATTACGGTCTCGCAAGATGATGACATAGCGGTATCGCGAGACCGCTACGTCATCATCTTGTGAGACCGCAGTGTATTCTTGGGACCGGAGCGTCGCGAGGAGCATCGCTAAATGTCTCGCCAAGATCCGGGGGCTGCCGGAAGGTGAGTATGTAACTATTTTTTATTTTATTTCTTTTTTTAACAGGGATATGGTGCCCACATTGCTATATACTACGTGGGCTGTGCTATATACTGCGTGGGCTATGTTATATACTACGTGGGCTGTGTTATATACTACGTGGGCTGTGTTATATACTGTGTGGGCTGTGTTATATACTATGTCTCTGTGCTACATAATGCATGGGCTGTGCTATATACTACATCGCTGTGCTATATACTACGTGGGCTGTGTTATATACTGCGTGAGCTGTGTTATATACTGCATCTCTGTGCTATATACTATGTGGGCTGTGCAATATATTACGTGGCTGGGCAATATACTACGTGGCTGTGTTATATACTGCGTGAGCTGTGCTATACACTACGTGAGCTGTGCTATATACTACGTGAGCTGTGCTACATATATATACTACGTGGCTGTGTTAAATACTACATGGGCTGTGCTATATACTACATAGCTGTGCAATATACATGGCTGGGCAATATATTACGTGGCTGTGCTATATACTACGTGGCTGTGTTATATACTATGTGGGCTGTGTTATATACTACGTGGCCTGTGTTATATACTAAGTGGGCTGTGTTATATACTACATGGGCTGTTACACACTTTGTGGGCTGTGTTATATACTATGTGGGCTGTGCTATATACTAAGTGGGCTGTGTTATATACTACATGGGCTGTTACACACTTTGTGGGCTGTGTTATATACTACGAGGGCTGTGCTATATACTACGTGGGCTGTGCTATATAGTACGTGGGCTGTGCTATATACTATGTGGCTGTGCTATATACTACGTGGCTGTGCTATATGCTACGTGGCTGTGTTATATGCTACGTGGGCTGTGTTATATACTATGAGACCTGTGCTATATACTACGTGGCCTGTGCTATATGCTACGTGGGTTTTGTGCTATATGCTATGTGGGCTGTGTTATATGCTACGTGGGCTGTGTTATATGCTACGTGGGCTGTGTTATATGCTACATGGCTGTGATATATACTACGTGGCCTGTGCTATATACTACGTGGCCTGTGCTATATGCCACGTGGTCTATGCTATATGCTACGTGGCTGTGTTATATACTACGTGGGATGTGTTATATACTACGTGGCTGTGTTATATACTACGTGGGATGTGTTATATACTACATGGCTGTGCTATATACTACGTGGCTGTGCTATATACTACGTGGGCTGTGTTATATACTACGTGGGCTGTGTTATATGCTACGTGGGCTGTGTTATATGCTACGTGGGCTGTGTTATATGCTACGTGGGCTGTGTTATATGCTACTTGGCTGTGGTATATTCCTCTGCTGTATCTGTGCATCATGAATTGTGGTATGTTTTAAAGAGGGGGGCCCACTGAGACTCTTTCGCCTGGGGCCCTCAAAAACCTGGAGCCGGCCCTGGCTTCACTGATTGGTCACGCCTGGCCGGCCGCGAACAATCAGCAGTCTGGCCGCGAATTGGCGCGGAATTTTAACCACGCTTCGCTAATTGGTCGCATCCGGGCGGCCGAATCCTTTGTATAAATTGCATTATTCTGAAAACTTCATAAATAAACTACATTCATATTCTAGAATGCCCAATGCGTTAGAATCGGGCCACCATCTAGTATATAATTTTATCCCATAATAACATTAAACCTCCTTGAATAATATATTTAGCTATTAACCCTTTTACCACCCTCTCATTCTGTTTAATGGGGATATAGGATTGTCCCTATTCAACTATTTTTTACCCCACAAGCCTAAAAGATCTCACAAGCTCCAAAGATACCTATGGGGCTGCACCCTAATATGTCCCCTTCACCCCTCTACACGCATTCAATAATACGGATCCCCTACTAAGATAGCAATACAGAGAATATAACAATGTCCAAGGCAAAGTAATAAGAGCAAGTGACTGCATGCAGATGGCACAAGCTGCTTGGCTCAGTGATTGGCTGCAGCGCTGTTCCTGTGATGTCACCGCTGCAGCCAATCAACAGAGACCGAGGCATTGCCAGAGATATAGGAAGGGTAAATATAGACACCTACGTGTTTTGTTTTTTATTTTATGGAATTTTTTTTTTGTTATTTCCTATTTGATTTTTTGCCTTAAATCAATGAGTTAAACATATTTTTAATTTGTGTTTATCTTCCCACTGACATTAATAATTAGAGGGATTGCATCACCAATTTGAAAAAAAAAATATGGCGTAAACTTGTTCTTGATGACTAAAACCAGGAGTATTTTTAAGAAATGAGTAATCCACTGATTTTATCTTTTTAATGTGCTGCTTTTGACTCCAATCAGATCCCAGGGGGGGGGGCGCTAATGCACGAATATCTATGGAAAGAATTTGGATGTACTGTGGAGAAAATTGGTACTGCAATGGCAAATTACTGACACCTAGACGGGTGATTTATTTTTATTTATTTTTTTTAATGAAAATTTTTACATTTTTTGCAATGTGACATTAGAGCTCATCTGGTGGGCACAAATGTGGTCATTAAATTACATTTTTTAGGATAGGCCTGCAATTTCTGATTAGGGTCAGCTAAGCAGGGAGGGGTGCGGGAATCTGATATTGTTGACCCATCTATAGAATATGATAAAACCCCTTAAACTCTTTGAAGACGCAATTTCTATGTCAAATTTATACAGTGTTAAAGGGGTTCTCTGCTTTGGACAATCCTATCCCTGATCACAAAGTGTTCTCCTGATTGGCATCCAGCAATTACCTGTGAGTAGGAAAATCTCTCTGTAAGTGTTCAATTTCTCTGCAGCACCTCCGCAGGAGAAATGAAGAATTACACTGTGTCTAAACAGATAAGTAGATTGCCTGTGCAATGTAGGACAGGACAGGTCCTGGAGGGCGAGAGACGCCCTATGCACTTGGTCTGGAGGGCGAGAGACGCCCTATGCACTTGGTCTTCATTTTGACACCAAAAAGTGAGGATTCTGGAATAGAACTCAAGACTTCTCAATAGAACGTTAAAAATAAAAAAATAAAGATTATTATAAATTGTTTTTTTCCAAATTATACTACCCCATAATGTTACAAAACCTGGAATTAAAATGATCGATTTTAACATTATATGATAGGAAGGGTACATGTTCCAAATCCTTCACTACCCCAATGATTCTGTGCATGCTAGTAGGGGGTCTGTGTAACGTCCATAGACTTCAATGGTGAAGGACTGGTGCATGCATAGAGTTTCAGGGGGTGTCTGGGTCTCAGATGGGGGATGGCGAACCCTCCAGCACAATCCAGCCCTGATTACGCTGGGGTTATTGAGCATTTCAGTTGGGCAGGGTGCCTTTTTGTAGCTTTGTAGCATTCAGACCTTACCCTAGTTTGTACTGTACACCTTGTGAAAATCAGACGAGATAGATTCATGGCGGTTTAGCTGCAGCTTTGCAGGACACTGAATGATGACAGCTACTGTATGCAATAGCAAACAATCGTCTGGCAGAGGGATTAGTGCGTTTACTACCACACAACCTGAGGATGAGGAGGCGGAGGAGAGCACCTCGCAACATCGAGTAATGGCATCCTAATTCTGATCATGAACGATAATGGATCAGCAATCTGCATGAATGCAGCACCGAGCAGTGTCTCCTGGGGCAGGAAAATAAGCTTTAAAGAGATCCTGTCACTAGGTCCATACTGCTCGAATCACAGCAGCAAGAATCGGACATTGGCTGTGCGAATGCAGCATGGTATGCTTTACTCTGCAAAACACTTTGAAAAGCCAGCTGAGGACTATGCGTCTTTGCTGACGGATAGAATCATAGAATCCTCAACCGCTTCTGATTCTCTAATTCACTCTATGTTACTGCAAACTTGCTAATCCTCACAGTGTGTGCTGTCAGGATTCTCCAGTGCTGGTGCTGGGACCAGGCGAGCAGTCTAGTGACTGCAAGTATTTAAGCACAGTTTTTTTTTCATTGAAGCTAACATTAAATGATTTAGAAACACACTCTATACATTGTTAATGTGGTAAATGACTATTCTAGCTGCAAACGTTTGTAATGCAATATCTGCATAGGTGTATAGAGGCCCATTTCCAACAACCATCACTCCAGTGTTCTTATGGTACTTTGTGTTTGCTAACTTGTAAGAAGGCTAATGGATGGATAGAATACCCTTGAAACCCCTTGTGCAAGTATGTTAGCACAGCTGAAAACACTTTGGCTGATTAGAGAACCTATAAACCTGACCTTTCTTTGAGCTAGTTAAGAATTTGGAACATTACATTTGTTGGTTCCATTAAACTCTCAAAATGGGCAGAAAAAAAGAACTTTCATGTGAAACTCGACAGTCTATTCTTGTTCTTAGAAATGAAGGCTATTCCATGTGAGAAATTGCCAACTGAAGATTTCCTACAACGGTGTGTACTACTCCCTTCAGAGGAGAGCACAAACAGGCTCTAACCAGAGTAGAAAGAGAAGTGGGAGGCCCCGCTGCACAACTGAGCAACAAGACAAGTACATTAGAGTCTGTAGTTTGTGAAATCGACGCCTCACAGGTCCTCAACTGGCAGCTTCATTAAATAGTACAAGCAAAATGCCAGTGTCAATGTCTACAGTGAAAAGGCGACTCCGGGATGCTGGCCTTCAGGGCAGAATGGCAAAGAAAAAGTCATATCTGAGACTGGCTAATAAAAGGAAAAGATTAATATGGGCAAAAGAACACAGACATTGGACAGAGGAAGATTGGAAAAAAGTGTTATGGACAGACGAATCCAAGGTTGAGGTGTTTGGATCACACAGAAGAACATTTGTGAGACGCAGAACAACTGAAAAGATCTAATAACTATAGCAATTGTTACCATCCACCTCTCGTGTCTCCCCTTTTCCTCATAGTTTGTAAGCTTGCGAGCAGGGCCCTCATTCCTCCTGGTATCTGTTTTGAACTATATTTCTGTTATGCTGTAATGTCTATTGTCTGTGCAAGTCCCCTCTATAATTTGTAAAGCGCTGCGGAATATGTTGGCGCTATATAAATAAAAATTATTATTATTATTATATAAGAGTGTCTGACGCCATCTGTCAAGCATGGTGGAGGTAATGTGATGGTCTGGGGTTGCTTTGGTGCTGGTAAAGTGGGAGATTTGTACAAGATAAAAGGGATTTTGAATAACGAAGGCTATCACTCCATTTTGCAGCGCCATGCCATACCCTGTGGACATCGCTTGATTGGAGCCAATTTCATCCTACAACAGGACAATGACCCAAAGCTCACCTCCAAATTATACAACAACTATTTAGGGAAGAAGCAGGCAGCTGGTATTCTATCTGTAATGGAGCAGCCAGCGCAGTCACCAGATCTCAACCCCATTGAGCTGTTGTGGGAGCAGCTTGACTGTATGGTACGAAAAAAGTGCCCATCAAGCCAAACCAACTTGTGGGAGGGGTTACTGGAAGCATGGGGGGAAATTTCTCCAGATTACCTCAGCAAACTAACTGCTAGAATGCAAAAGGTCTGCAATGCTGGAATTGCTGCAAAGGGAACATTCTGTGACCAAAGCAAAGTTTGAAGGAGAAAATTATTATTTCAAATAAAAATCTTTTTTTTGAACCTTGTCAATGTCTGGACTAGATTTTCAATTCATTTGGTAACTCATTTGATTAATAAAAGTATGAGTTTTCATGGAAAACACAAAATTGTCTGGGTGACCCTAAACTTTGGAACCGTAGTGTATGTCACACAAAATAGTTAATAAATAGCATTTCCCACATGTATACTTTACATCAGCACAATTTTTGAAACATTATTTTTTGTTAGGATGTTATAAGGGTTAAAAGTTGACCAGAGATTTCTTATTTTTACAACGAAATTTGCAAAACCATTTTTTTTAGGGACCACATCAAATTTGAAGTGACTTTGAGGGGCCTATATGACAGAAAATACCCAAAAGTGACAACATTCTAAAATCTGCACCCCTCAAGGTACTCAAAACCACATTCAAGAAGTTTATTAACCCTTTAGGTTTTTCACATGAATTTTTGGAATGTGGTAGGAAAAAATAAACATTTACTTTTTTTCACAAAAATGTTCCTTTAGATGTTATCTTTTTTACTTTCGCAAGGGTAACAGGAGAAAATGGTCCATACAATTTGTTGTGCAATTTCTCCTGAGTATGCCGATACCCCATATGTGGGGGATATCTACCATTTGCGCGCACGGCAGGGCTCGGAAAGGAAGGAGCGCCATTTCACTTTTTGAATGTAAAATTCATTGAAATAATTAGCGGATACCATGTCCCATTTGGAGAGCCCCTGATGTGCCTAAACAGTGGAAACCCCCAACAAGTGACCCATTTTGGAAACTATACCCCTTTGGGAACTTATCTAGATGTGTTTTGAACACCTTAAAGCCCCAGGTGCTTCACAGACATTTATAACGTTAAGCAGTGAAAATAAAAAAAATCACATTTTTCCCGTAAAAATCTTTTTTTAGCTCCAAATTTTGTATTTTCACAAGGGCAATTTCTCCTGAGTTCTCCGATACCCCATATGTGGTCAAAAACTACTTCTGAGGCACAGTGCCATGTCACATTGGAAGAGCCCCTGAGGTGCCAAAAAAGTAGAACCCCCATAAGTGACCCCATTTTACAAACGAAACCTCTCAATGAATTAATTTAGGGGTGTAGTGATTGTATTGACATTTTTACCACCAAAATTGTGTTAGCCACAAATTTTACATTTTCATACTGGGAAAACGGTAAAAATGGCACCAAAATTTGTCCCGCAATTTCTGCTGAATGTTGAAATATCCCATATGTGGCTGTACAGCACTACTTAGCCATATGGAAAGACTCAGGAGGGACGGAGCGCTATTTGCCTCCTGGAGCACAGATTTTCCTAGAATAGTTTGTGGACTCCATATACAGAGCCCCTAAGTGCTAGAAAAGCAGAATCCCGCCTTAAGAGACCCCATTTTGGAATTTACAACCCTTTGGGAATTTATCTACAGATGTAATGATGATTTTGACTCCATGGGTGTTTTCCAGAAACTGAGTGGAAATTGCAAACTGCCGTTGTAGTGATCAGTATGCTGTAGTGACCAGTACGTTGCAGTGACCAGTACATTATGCTCTGCCCGTGCTTCTGGAGGCATGCAGCACCCATTAGGTAGTCGAGCCCTTATCACTACAGAAATGCCAAACATGTGGTTTAGACACATTGGGGCTCAGAAGGGGATCCACTTGAATTTGGGAGTGGAGAATTTGACGAATTTCTTTTGAGGGACGAGACATTTTGCTTTTCCAGAGCGTTTGTGCTACCAGTAACGTAGAAGCTCCTATATTTCCATTAACAGATGACAGACCTGGGTGAGGACTTGCTTTTTTGTGGATTGAGTTGAAGCTTTTATTGGGAACATTTTACATAACATTTTTCACATTTATCCAGCGCTCTACACTGAGCGCTTACAGCGGGGTTTCCATCTAAATCTCCGAGCGATGTGACAGATGAAACTCCCGATGAATCCATTTATTATAATGAGGCAGAAGAGTTAATCTGGACTCCATCTGGCCTCTGTTCAGCGGTATCCTTCTTTTCAGAAGTGCACAAAACTGTTGCCGACGGCACTTTTATGCAATCCTAAAAAGACAGACACCGCCAGATCACAGGTCCTAGAGCCAAAATGGTGTCACTTGTTGGGGGTTTCCACTGTTTAAGCACATCAGGGGCTCTCCAAACACAACATGGCATCCACAGTGCCTCCATCTGCCTTATTATAGGGAATCTTCCACCAGTGGTTCCATCTGAATCACGTATTTCAGAGATCTACACGGAAACCCTGGTGTAAGCGCTCATTGCAGAGCGCAGGATAAATGTGTATCGAGCTTTACGGCGATCTTTGGGAGGCAGAATGAAAACATCAACAGCATGTAAGGAATTGGTTTTATTTATTTTACGCCGTTCCTCGTGCAGTATAAGTGATTTGGCGACTTTATTCTTCGGGTCGATGCAATTACAGTGATACCAGATTTATATCAGGTTTTTATGTTTGGCTGCTGTCACACACTAAAAGGCGCTTTTTATTGCAAAAAATAGCTTTTGCATCACCACATTTTGAGAGCTATAATTTTTCCATGTTTTGGTCCACAGATTCATGTGATGGCTTGTTTTTTACGGGCCGAGTTGACGTTTTTATTGGTACCATTTTCAGGCACATGACATATTTTGATGGTTTTCTATTCCGATTTTTGGGAGACAGAATGAACAAAAAACAGCAATTCAGGAATTGCTTTTTATTTTTATTTTTTTATACAGTTCCGCATGTGTTAAAATTCATAAGACATCTTTCTTCTTCGGGTCACTACAATTACAGCGATACCCAATTAATATTTTTTTTGTTATGGTGCTTTTACACAATAAACACTAATTTATAGAAAGAATAATTATTTTGCATTGCTTTATTTTGAGAGCTAGAACTCTTTTTATTTTTCTGCTGATGGAGCTGTATGATGGCTTGTTTTCTGCTGGACAAGATGATGTTTTCAGCGGTACCATTTTTTATTTACATTCGTCTTTTTGATTGCGTTTCATTGCACTTTTTTTGTTTGGCAGTTTGATAATAAGCATTTTTTTTGTCCCTTTTTTACGGTGTTTACTGAAGGGGTTAACTATTGGGATAGTTTTATAGAGCGTGTTGTTACAATACCAAATATGTGTACTTTTCTTTTCATTTATATGTATTTATTGGAAAAATATTTGATTCCTTTTTTTTCTTTATTTGGGGATTTTGTTAAAAAATATTTGAACACTTTTTAATATTTTTTTTACATTGTCCCATCCTGTGGCATCACTGTTTTACATCAGATTGCTGATCTGATGTTCTGCAATGCATCTGCACTGCAGAACATCGAAGCAGCGACTGACAAGCAGGGAAGGAGGTGTCTCAGGTCCTGCTCTCTGCAGGAACTGGGAAGCCACCTTTCCTACAGGACCCGGAAGGACCCCGCGGCCATCTTGGGGGTCTCCATGGAGACCATCAGGATTACGCGATCGCATCGTGTTGTCCTGATGGAAGTGTGCAGGGAACTCATTCCCTGCATGATGCTCCTCTATGCCGCTATCACTACTGACAGTAGCATCAGAGGGGTTAAATGCCCGTGATCGGTGCTAGCACCAATCGTGGGTGTTGCTGTGGGGTTTCCGCTCTCACACAGAGCTGACCCTTGTGCACTATCGCCGCGATGCTCAGCATGAGGCTGTGCGAAAGTGCTGCCGTACATGTACTGCTCTTTGTGGGAACGTGGCTCATGCAGAGCAGTACATGTATGGCGCATGTCGGGAAAGGGGTTAAGAGGCGCCTCTTATTGAATCAGGCGAAACTCTGTGTTCCTTGCCATAAATCTTACTCCAGTCAGGGACGAACCACAAAGCTGTGACATCACACCATCGGTGCAACCCTGTCACAACCCACGTTAATCCGTTTTGGCAGAGCTTTGAGAAAGTGGTGTGAAAGCTCCAGAAGTAGAAATTTATTTTTATTTTTTTTTTGGGGGGGGGGGCAATTCCAAGTTGCGCTAAAAATTTGCGACATCAATTAATACTACAATTCTGGTGTAATTACTTTAATGATTTCTCACTAGATTTTAAAAGTATGTTTTCTCTGAAGCACTGCAGTGTTTCAGAGTAAAATATACCCGGCGGCAAGGCAGTGTCTGAGTCATTGAAAACATTCCTGTCATTTCAGGTGACTCTTTAGTACAAGCTGTCATGTGTGTATATGGGGAATAACACTATTTCTGGCCACTTTGACTATATTCTGTATCTTTCCCCAGTTTTTCCCTCTCAGCCTCAATGTCAAGTTTGCAACTGACTCTGAGCTAGTGGGTGAACGAAAGCAGCCATTATGTCTCCCATCCACAGCGCACGCAGACATGAGGGATGTCGGCTCTCCTTTTTCTATGTATGTGTAAGGAAGTGGAGAATACAGTTGAAGTTGATGCCTAGCTGAGCAATTGCAAGCAAACACTGCCATCAGCTGGTCAATGCAAAAGTGAAAGTAAAGAAAGAATTACAGTTTTAGGAACCTATTAGTGGGAACCTATGTTCTCATAGGTACAGTTTAAAAGACAGCACCAGGTCAGGTAACACCTGTGTCGTAGTTACTAATTATAAAAGGCCAGAAGCAGCAGTTGGCACCAGAACCTGTACAGGACAGGTCATGTGGTTGTTAGGTGGGCTTACAGCCACCATTGCCACAGAATGATCTGAGAGCAATAAAATGCCAGAGAAGGTCTGAGCTGTGAGTAAATCTGTAAGCAGAGCCGACAGAAGTCCGTATGCAGCTAAGGTAGAAGATATGTAAGCAGCACAAGTAGTAGATCTGTAAGCAGCACCAGTAGTAGATCTGTAAGCAGCACCAGTAGAAGTCCGTAACCAGATCCGAACCAGGCTTGGGAGACGATCAGGCTGTAGCAGAGGACAGTTACTTGCTGCCGTTACTTCCAGCATAGATGTATGGTACAGGGTGTGGGCTGGGGCCATGCTTTAGGGAATGGAGATGGTCAGGGCAATGAGCATACTGTACACTCAGTAACTCGCATATCTAGGGCTTGCGGCCACGTGGGAAACACCGGTGACCTCCGCTAGGGCCAGCTGAATAATCAAAGGTGTTTACAAAAACTACGACGGGAACGGGAGAGTGACGCCTGTGAGGTTGAGACATACAGGCATTAACTGCTACATAACATGAACAGTGTATATAATAGAACGTTGCATATACAGTGGGGCAAAAAAGTATTTAGTCAATCAGCAATAGTGCAAGTTCCACCACTTAAAAAGATGAGAGGCGTCTGTAATTTACATCATAGGTAGACCTCAACTATGGGAGACAAACTGAGAAAAAAAATCCAGAAAATCACATTGTCTGTTTTTTCATCATTTTTTTTACATATTATGGTGGAAAATAAGTATTTGGTCAGAAACAAACAATCAAGATTTCTGGCTCTCACAGACCTGTAACTTCTTCTTTAAGAGTCTCCTCTTTCCTCCACTCATTACCTGTAGTAATGGCACCTGTTTAAACTTGTTATCAGTATAAAAAGACACCTGTGCACACCCTCAAACAGTCTGACTCCAAACTCCACTATGGTGAAGACCAAAGAGCTGTCAAAGGACACCAGAAACAAAATTGTAGCCCTGCACCAGGCTGGGAAGACTGAATCTGCAATAGCCAACCAGCTTGGAGTGAAGAAATCAACAGTGGGAGCAATAATTAGAAAATGGAAGACATACAAGACCACTGATAATCTCCCTCGATCTGGGGCTCCACGCAAAATCCCACCCCGTGGGGTCAGAATGATCACAAGAACGGTGAGCAAAAATCCCAGAACCACGCGGGGGGACCTAGTGAATGAACTGCAGAGAGCTGGGACCAATATAACAAGGCCTACCATAAGTAACACACTACGCCACCATGGACTCAGATCCTGCAGTGCCAGACGTGTCCCACTGCTTAAGCCAGTACATGTCCGGGCCCGTCTGAAGTTTGCTAGAGAGCATTTGGATGATCCAGAGGAGTTTTGGGAGAATGTCCTATGGTCTAATGAAACCAAACTGGAACTGTTTGGTAGAAACACAACTTGTCGTGTTTGGAGGAAAAAGAATACTGAGTTGCATCCATCAAACACCATACCTACTGTAAAGCATGGTGGTGGAAACATCATGCTTTGGGGCTGTTTCTCTGCAAAGGGGCCAGGACGACTGATCCAAGTACACGAAAGAATGAATGGGGCCATGTATCGTGAGATTTTGAGTGCAAACCTCCTTCCATCAGCAAGGGCATTGAAGATGAAACGTGGCTGGGTCTTTCAACATGACAATGATCCAAAGCACACCGCCAGGGCAACGAAGGAGTGGCTTCGCAAGAAGCATTTCAAGGTCCTGGAGTGGACTAGCCAGTCTCCAGATCTCAACCCTATAGAAAACCTTTGGAGGGAGTTGAAAGTCCGTGTTGCCAAGCGAAAAGCCAAAAACATCACTGCTCTAGAGGAGATCTGCATGGAGGAATGGGCCAACATACCAACAACAGTGTGTGGCAACCTTGTGAAGACTTACAGAAAACGTTTGACCTCTGTCATTGCCAACAAAGGATATATTACAAAGTATTGAGATGAAATTTTGTTTCTGACCAAATACTTATTTTCCACCATAATATGCAAATAAAATGTTAAAAAAACAGACAATGTGATTTTCTGGATTTTTTTTTCTCAGTTTGTCTCCCATAGTTGAGGTCTACCTATGATGTAAATTACAGACGCCTCTCATCTTTTTAAGTGGTGGAACTTGCACTATTGCTGACTGACTAAATACTTTTTTGCCCCACTGTATATTGTATTTAGTCGTTTTGCTTTGTCGTGATATATTGTATTAACCCTGTTACGGTAACTTATAAATACATTTTCCATTTTGTGTTAAAAAAAATAATGTTGGTTAAATACCGCTGTCTCCTAATTGTCTGCGCTGTTGCATCCAAGTAACTTGCTTACATATGTTCAGAAGCAGCTGCAGCATGCAGATCATTATACAGCGGCTCTGAGCTGTGTAGCTGTGAATCCAGCACTCGAATGAGATAAAATACTAGAAAACAGCAGTAAGCAGTTTGACCAAGATGAATTTCTTCTGTTTTTTTTTTTTAGAGTGGATGATAAGTATAGGAGGTTGAGGCAGGGAATAGATGATATAAAAGATTTATAATATATAATAAGATTTATTACAAAGTTTCTACTATTTTTACTATTGATATATGCAAAGCTTGTTGAAGTGACACTGAATATTTTCAAGTGTCTTCAGTAAATCATGGAAACTGACTTGTGTCTCAGACTTCCGCTTTTAGAACTTGAGACAGGAAATAGCTGCTTGATATCATGGTTTCCCATTTCTTTGTCACTCGGTCACACAAGATCTCCCTCTTCCCAGTCCTATTCTTTATTGACCTTCATTCTTCCATGCTTCTCACTTCTCCTTGCAGCTTGCATTCAAGATGTTTTTTTTTCTTCTTTACTTTAAATATGCTAAGGAACAACAAATGCTTGCAAGTATACAGTGAAATGTAAAAGTTTGGGCACCCCTGGTCAAAATTACTGATACTGTGAACAGTTACACAAGTTGAAGATGAAATGATCTCTAAAAGGCATAAAGTTCGAAATGACACATTTCCTTTGTATTTTAGACAAAAAAAAAGATAGTCATTTTTTACATTTTAAAAACTACAAAAAGAAAAATGGGCCAATGCAAAAGTTGGTGCACCCTTGGATAATTGTGTGTTTAGATAACTTTGACCAAGGCTTCAGTCCTTAATTAGCCGGTTGTAGTTATGGTTTGTTCTCTATTATCACTAGGAAAGGCCAGGTGATGCAAATTTCCCAGGAGCAGCCATAGGTTGTTGCAAGTAGTTACCTAGAATTCTGAAAATGAAAATGGTGGAGGGCCACAAAGCAGGAGAAGGCGATAAGATGATAAAGCATTTGCAAGTTGTTCTTTCGTTAGTTTGAAATGTAATTAAGAAATGGCAGATAACAGGAACAGTGAAGGTCAAGATAAGGTCTGGAAGGCCAAGCAAAATTTCAGTGAGAGCTGCTTTTAGGATTGCTAGAGAGGCAAATCAGAACCCCCACTTGACTGCAAAAGACATTCAGAAAGATTTAGCTGACTCTGAAGTTGTGGTACATTGTTCTACTGTTCAGAGACACCTGCACAAATATGGCCTTCATGGAAGAGTCATCAGAAGAAACCCTCTCCTGCGTCCTCACTATAAAATTCAGCATCAGAAGTATGCAAAAGAACATCTAAGCAAGCCAGATGCATTTTGGAAACAAGTCCCATGGACTGATGAGGTTAAAATAGAACTTTGTGGCAACAATGATCAAAGGTATGTGTAGAGAAAAAAGGGCACATAATTTTAGGAAAAGAACATCTCACCCACCATTAACCCCTTTCTGCCAGCTGACGGAATAGTACGTCAGCTGGCAGTATCCCCCGCTTTGAGGTGGGCTCATCAGTGCATTGCCATCACAACCAGAGGTCTCCTGCGGTCGGCACTCATAGCAATGCTGTAATTCAGCTACATAGAGGTGATCTGTGATCTTTTTGCAATTTGACCGCACGTGGAATTTTGTTTCCCGTTTTCTGTTACACAACATGGTAAAACCAAAGGTATCTTTCAAAATTACAACTCGCAAAAAATAAGCCCTCACATGGCCATATTGACGGAAAAATAAAAAATGGCTCTGGAAAGAAGGGGAGCATGAAACGAAAATGAAAAAAGCTCCAGGGGTTAATGATGGAGGTGAATCAATTATGATTTGGGGTTGTATTGCGACCAGTGGCACTGGGAACATTTCCACACAGGTAGAGGGAAGATTGTATTCAATGAAATTTCAACAAATTCTTGATGTAAACATAACACCATCTGTAAGAAAGCTGAAGTTGAAAAGAGGATGGCTTCTACAAATGGATAATGATCCTAAACACACGTCAAAATCCACAATAGACGACCTCAAAAGGCGCAAGCTGAAGGTTTTACAATGGCCCTCACAGTCCCCTGATCTGAACATCATTTAAAATATTTGGCTAGACCTCAAAATAGCAGAGGATGCAAGATGCCCCAGGAATCTCACAGAACTGGAAGAATTCTCCAAGGAAGAATGGATGAAAATCCTCCAATCAAGAATTGAAAAACTCTCGTCTGGCTACAAAAAGCGTTTGCAAGCTGTGATACTTTGAAAAGGGGGTGCTACTTTTTACCAGTTTGTGGAATTTATCAAGGCTTGTATTGCAGTTTTCTGGCAAAAAATAGTCACGAATTGGTCTGCACAGAAACTGATCTTATTATTCTTTAGTAGGATGGATGACAGAAAGCTCTTGCCCAATTTGTATTACTCTCTGACATATACACTATAAGGACATAAATATTGGGATTCCTCTACACTCTCCTCCAGGAGCTTTTCTGACCGCCCATCCTACATCCATAGATAATAATATGGAGTCTTCCCGTCTGAAGATATAATGGCTCACACTCTTTTAAGGAGGATTTCTACAAGATTTGGGGAATTTCTGCTCCTTCATCCAGAAGAGCATTTGTGAGGTCAGACCTTGATTTTGGGGGGAAGCCGGGGTCATAATCTCCATTATAGTTGTTGGATGGGGCTGAGGTTCGGGCTCTGTGCGGCCACTTATGTTCTTCCCCCTCTTTGTCTGTACGGACCTTGAGCACTGGGCACAGTCATGGGGAACAGAAAAGGGCCTTCCCCAAACTATTCCCAGAAAGCTGAAGCTACAATTGTCCACAATGTCTTGTGTGATCCATCACTGCACAGAACACGTCTCCTCCAGAATCCAGTGGTGACGACTTTACACCACTCCATCCGATGCTCGGTATTATGCTTGGTTATGTAAGGTTGCATGCAGCTGAACGGACTTGTTACCCCAGGGGCTCTAATTACAGGGTCGCACTGGTACCAGTGAGCTCTGCACCACCAGCCAATTTGTCACTTTAGGAAAATCAGACAGCATGGCAGGGGACGAAGATCTTACATCGGGGACGTTGAGCCGGATGCTGTTCACCAGGGTCAGTGGGGGGGTCTGGATGTTATATATTGAGATTAATGGGGCCTGGTATTATACACGGGGTCACTGAGGCCAGATGTTATACATCGTGGGGAATTGGTACAGAATTGGAAACCTGAATTCAATTATTAGAAGGTATGTTCTGTACTTTTGTCCATCTAGTGTAGGTCCTAAACACCCAGAAACATTTGCGTACGTGTGGTGACTAATATGATCCTCTCCCCTTAATGCTTTATACCACTTCTAAAAGCTTGTGACGTTAGATTTAGTGGCCTTTTAAGGACTATCCATGTTCATTATTCGATAGTTGTCAAATAAGATTTCAAGGGTCCGCGGAGCTTTGACATCCCCTTGGGTAGCCCTCCACATTCATGTGTTAGATGGCAGTGCCGAGCAAAGCATTGCAGTGAAGTGACGCCCAGGCTGACTGCTGAAATTACTGGGTTCTTTTAGGTCAAAATGGAAGCCTGTGGCCAAAAATTGTGTTGGACCTTACACAAGTATGGTCTATTAGAGCATTCAAAGGGGATTAATAAAAGAAGTCATAGCTCATAACACTGCAAGCTCGAAGATGAATATACATGCATGTGGGTGATGAGGGCGCGCTGCGTTCTGAGGTCATCATGCTTCTTCCCGTCTGTGGGTCACATGATCTAATAATTCTAGCCCCTTCCCGCATGCCTTACAGCTATACAAACACACCCAAAAACAAAATAAACACACCACACCTAGTGGATAAGGCCAAATCATATAGTTAACCTTCCTCCATAAATCATTTCCTATCGACACAGTACACGTGGAAGACAAATCATATCTTTAACTCATCTCTGCTGTTGGATGAGGTCAGTTCGGAACTCCAGTAGCCACAGCTTCTTCCATAATGTCTACTGTAGAAGAAAAATACATTGAGGATCCTAGATAGATATATAGTAGATCAACGAAATGTTTTTCCCATTTGAGAAGGATCCATTTTTTGCTTACTGGATCAATTTCAAATGGAAGAAAACAGATGGCTAATTAACGGATCCATTTTAAATAGACTTGTGTTAAAAAAAAAAAACAGATCAAGTTGAAATAAGTTTTTTGCAGAAGGACAAAAAAGTTGGGCGTACGCAACTTTTTTGTCAACGGATTGCTTCTGGATCCGTTCTAACGGATAATTACTGGACATGTGAACTTAGCCTTAAATAGTAGGAGTAAAGATTTCTATCTGGCTCTCCATAATGGATGTTTGCCATTGACTTCCAGATTTAGTCTGAGATTATTGGAGTAAATTGGGCCAAATGTCTTCCAAGGCACACAACAACTCAATTAATTTGGCTCATTTTTCACTAACTAAAGTCAGAAAATAAAATCTACAGGAAGAATTTTTGAAGTCAGTTTTGCCTGTGCCTGTGTTGCCCTTTGTTTGCATTATCTTTAGTTGCCGAAATTCATCCGTGTTCGTGTCGATGTTTGACACTTGGCGCATCTTTCCACTTTTTCCTCCACTCTCCCCTTTTTGGGAGTGAGTGCATTTTGTGTGACTTTTTGATAGTAGCAACACATAAATCTGACTGATCCTTATTTCCACCCAGATTGCTACCACTTTTCAAAGCTATGTAATATAGCAAAAAGTTGACATCTTTTGCACAAAAACAGCATGTAGTGAAGAGTGAACGTCCTCGGATAAGGTTTTAGACATTTTGACTCCAGAAAACTGGTGCAAAAGCATTAGCAGCTCCCCCACCCCCTTGCGTGCTATGAGCAGACATAGATTTATGACACATTTTGTTCCATTTTCTGGCTTTAGGCATATTAAATCCAGATTACAGTGCTCGTTAAACATGCCCAGAGGAAATTTTGCACAATTTGTGACCTTTTGAAACTTTTTGCCATTATCTGAATAATAAATGTTGTCCTGTAGATTTTATGATCTCCAGAGAGACTTCTTCATTCCCACGTCTTGTATGTCGCTCATTAACCTGCGTTGTAGGCTGCATTGTGTTCCAATACGAGTCATTTTGTTCAGACATTTTTTACACAATTTGCTTTGCCGCATAAGTAACAATTTCAATTTTTCCCACAAAGTTTTCTAGTTTTTTTTTAACATCATTCTAATTCCCAGACGTTGCTTTATTTGTCCTTTACCTCAGGTGGCGACCTCCCGACAGAACAGTTTGTGTAACTGTCACCAAAAGTGTCCTCTGCTTTTTGATCCTTTGCTACATACAAGTGCTTGCCACAAAATTAGAATATAATCAAAAAGTGATTTTATTTCAGTTCTTCAATACAAAATGTGAAACGCATATATTATGTAGAGTCATTAAAAACAGAGTGATCTATTTCACGTGTTTATTTCTGTTAATGTTGATGATTATGGCTTACAGCCAATGAAAACCCATAAGTCATTATATCAGTAAATTAGAATAATTTACAAAAAACACCTGCAAAGTCTTCCTAAGCATTTAAAAAGGCTCCTTAGTCTGTTTCAGTAGCTCCACAATCATGGGGAACACTGCTGACTTGACAGATGACCAGAAGGCAGTCATCGTCACACTCCACAAGGAGGGTAAGCCACAAAAGGTCATTGCTAAAGAAGCTGGTGGAGCGCCCCCCAATAGGGCAGTGGGGTACTCGGTACCGGGCCCTTCGGTTCTCAAGGGGGATGTCACGGTTGCTGACCCGGTCCGTGGCCCTAGGGGCGTCCGTTGATAAAAGGGGAAAAGGTCTTTAAAGGGATAGTGTTCGTGACGCCACCTGTGGTATTTGGTCAGGGTGACCAATGCTGCTTAGGGGTCCGCTGAGGTGATGGCAGCTAGATTGTATACCTTCCCACAGGTGAAGTATGTCCCCAGGGCTTCCCAGTGTGTAGATGGTGGATGGTGTGAAGCGCAGTGAAGAACGAGGACACAGGGTTGCAGTCTCTTTACCTTTTTACTGAAGGCTTCAGCGTTCACAGTCCAGAGCACCAGACCACAGGGCAGGCAGAGTCTTGTCAAACCAGTAGAAAGCACCTTTAAGAAGGTGCAAACTATTTACAAGCAGTTCAGAAATCATTCACCGTCCATGATCCTGCAGTCTTTAAGGCAACGATGAACTTGTGCAAAACTGATGCAAACTGGTACAAACAAACACAGGATCTCTTTAAGCAGGGGATCCCTTTAAGAGTTAACCCTAGATGGGTTTAAACTTGAAAAGCAGCAAGAAAAATGTTTTAAGAACTATTTACATTCATTTTTTTTCAGGGTTTCAAGGTTTATGTAAATAACTCTGGAGGTAGTACCGGCGGGGGTAGTCCTGCTGGATACGGGCGACTACCTGGTACTACATAGAGTGCATCAGCACTCCTGATGGGAGTCTGTGTACTGACAGTCCTCCGCGCCACAAATGTTTGGGTACACTTGGAACACGTGGTGACCGGTGCAGGGGTCACCTGTTCGGGTGGAGGTTGTGGCGTTCCTTTTGGTGTTAGATCAGGGCTGTGAGATGACGATGCGGTGGTTTCGAGTTTATACTTGTGAAAATGGAGGGCATAGCAACCCTTATCTCCCCAATGTCGTGTATATGTGACACGGTCACCAGGGTACAGATCCCGGCCTGGGTGTCCCTCCAAGAGGTGTGCCTCTACATCACGCCGGTTCACAAATACCTCAGGATAGAGGCCAGGTTCCTTAATAAAGCCCCAACCTCCTTGCAGGCGGAATGTCACAACGGTTCCACAATGCTGCGGGCCCCAGTCCTCCTGACTCATCTGTCGGGCCCAAACTTTGGCCTGCAGATCCTTTTCGCGGCCAGCCTGGCGTCGGCGCTCTGCCTCCCTCTCCTGCTATTCTCGCCGGAGGGTTTCCTGGCCTTGGTATTCTGCTAACCCAACCACGTCAACCTTCTCCCCCTCTGGCTGGGCCTCTCCAGGGAACCCGATCAGGTTGGTAGTGCGTGGGTCCATTTAAATGTCACCCACTCTCCCTGGACGTTCACAGTCTGTTTGGTGAGCTGCAGTGGGACGTCGGAGGTCCACAGGGTCTCCCAGGGCCTTTCGCATTCTATGCAGCTACACACCCAGCCGGGTGGTGGTGGTGGGGGCGAGTCTACGGCCACTAGCAGGGGTTCCTCGGGTACCGGGGCAGGACTGACGCCATTACCTGCCTCTGCGGCGTCTCCGGTGCTAGTCTCCTCCTCTGCAGGCTGGGGCTCTGGCGGCTGACTAGGTCGCTGCTCTGTTATGACCTAGTGGTCAGGCCAATAATGGACCTGGTGGTTAAGAGCACACGGAATGACCTGATAGTTACTGATAATAAGGACGAGCTCTGGGACGTGGGAACTCTGCTGATCGCAATCCCTAAACCTATCAAACACACTAGAAATAGCCGTGGATTGCGCCTAACGCTCCCTATGCAACTCGGCACAGCCTAAGAAACTAGCTAGCCCTGAAGATAGAAAAATAAAGCCTACCTTGCCTCAGAGAAATTCCCCAAAGGAAAAGGCAGCCCCCACATATAATGACTGTGAGTAAAGATGAAAATACAAACACAGAGATGAAATAGATTTAGCAAAGTGAGGCCCGACTTACTGAACAGACCGAGGATAGGAAAGGTTACTTTGCGGTTAGCACAAAAACCTACAAAAAGACCACGCAGAGGGCGCAAAAAGACCCTCCGCACCGACTCACGGTGCGGAGGTGCTCCCTCTGCGTCCCAGAGCTTCCAGCAAGCAAGACAAAAAATTAAATAGCAAGCTGGACAGAAAAATAGCAAACCAAACAAATACAAGCTGGAACTTAGCTTCTGATGGGAAGACAGGTCACAAGAACGATCCAGGAGTGAACAAACCAATACTGGAACATTGACAGGTGGCATGGAGCAAAGATCTAAGTGGAGTTAAATAGAGCAGCAGCTAACGAATTAACCTCGTCACCTGTGAAACTCAGAAACACCCACCAGAGGAAGTCCATGGACAGAACCAGCCGAAGTACCATTCATGACCACAGGAGGGAGCCCGACAACAGAATTCACAACACTGCTCCTCACTACCAGTCATCACACGATGCCATAAGCTCCGGAGCTGCCGACATAGTTTGTCCACTTTCGCTCCAAGAACCTCCTGGTTCATGCAGCCTGGCAGGGTTTTGCTGGGTTCCCATTGGCTGGGAGGGCTGCGGGTTTTCTCCCCCTCTTCCGGGCGACCTCCGCTCACCATGTTGCCAACCAGGTTCTGCCTAATGGCGTCCAGCGGTTCCCGCCCCTCCTCTTCTGGAGGGCGGTTTCTTCTTCTTCCTCGGCCGTCCCAGACCAGGAGGCGGACCTTTCTTGTTGATGGGCATATCTCCCAGACATAGTAGCATCTGTGAGGGGCCGGCTCCACTTTCGCACCGTTCTTCCAGGCTACGCCCACGATGACACGCCCCACTCCTCCTGCGCGCCACATGGTGCTGCAATTACGGCGGTTTTGGCGGGAATTTTGGCGGCAAATGGCTATACACAGTCTTTAAGCAAATCACAGTTCAAGCACAATTCTGGCACTGTTCTTAGGCGCACATGACCCGATTTTCAGGCTTAAGTAGATCCTGTTCGTGACGCCAAAGTTGGAGCTCCCCCCAATAGGGCAGTGGGGTACTCGGTACCGGGCCCTTCGGTTCTCAAGGGGGATGTCACAGTGGCTGACCCGGTCCGTGGCCCTAGGGGCGTCCGTTGATAAAAGGGGAAAAGGTCTTTAAAGGGATAGTGTTCGTGACGCCCCCTGTGGTATTCGGTCAGCGTGACCGATGCTGCTTAGGGGTCCACTGGGGTGATGTGATGGCAGCTAGATGGTATACCTTCCCACAGGTGAAGTATGTCCCCAGGGCTTCCCAGTGTGTAGATGGTGGATAGTGTGAGGCAGGGGCGGACACAGATAGCTTAGGGCCCCTGTGCAAGAAATGTATCTGGGCCCCCCTCCTTTCATCGCGACCAAGCTACAGATATACATATTTTTTACAGTCTTTTCTCATATATATTGCCGCCCTTATTACACAGTGCTCTCTTTATGTATAGCACTGTCCCTTATCATATAGTTCCCTCTTGTTATGTACAGCACCGTCCCTTACATATCAGATTCTCATTATTTTTGTTATTTATACCTCCCTGTTCTTTATTACACATCATCCACTCCTGTTAGATATAAACTGAAATGATGGCTGATGGAGCATGGGAAAGCTTCTTTTGTGATGGATGCGGCTGATGGACTGGTCTTCTGGTCAGATGCTGCTCCCTCAGCAGTCATTTTACAGGAGAGGATACCATGCAATAAAGAGAAGACGCTGTGAATAACAAAAATAATGAGAATACTCAATGTAAGGGATGGTGCTGTAGATGACAAGAGATGATACTGGGTAATAATGGACGCTCCACATAACAGGACGCTTAGTGATGAGCGAATATACTCGTTACTCGAGATTTCTCGAGCATGCTTGGGGGTCCTCCAAGTATTTTTTAGTGCTCAGAGATTTACTTTTTCTTGCCGCAGCTGAATGATTTACATCTGTTAGCCAGCATAAGTACATGTGGGGATTCCCTAGCAACCAGGCAACCCCCACATGTACTTATTCTGGCTAACAGATGTAAATCATTCAGCTGCGGCGAAGAAAACTAAATCTCCGAGCACTAAAAAATACTCGGAGGACCCCCGAGCGTGCTCGAGAAATCTCGAGTAACGAGTATATTCGCTCATCACTAGACGCTATATAATGAAGGACGGCACCATACATAAATAGGATGTTACGTAATAAGGGACGGGAGGGTACCAGTACCGCAGATGCAATTTCAGGATATGGTCACCGCCGAAGCAGTCACAGAAGCGAGCACTAATAACAGTACACAGGGTATGGGATATGGGATACTATATCAGACTAGGGATGGGGGACCTGGCAACATACAGTTGCATACACACCAACTACCTAACATACTGTAACTATAGGGATTGCTCAGGCACCTCCCTATTGAGGAGGGTGCTTTTTATAGAAGATGTTTCCACGCTTTTGGCTGGGAGACACGTTGCAAGTGAACACACATTTAACTAAATGCCTCCCAGCTGAGCATTTACCATGTGTACGTCCTGCCCCTTTTAGAACAGGGGAGTGCGCACACATGCACCCTAGGCACACCATCGGGACACAGTGCAGCATGCATAGTGGAGGTAGAAGGCAGGAGCATGCTGGAGACAGTGCCATGGGCCGGTGAGTAAGCTGGTGCCCCTGCATAGAGGGAGGAGGGGACACCATGTCAGGCATAGCGCTACATGCCCCTTTCTGAATTTGTCTTGTTCTTCTGCAACACATGGAAAACTTGATTCTACTCACCTTTCTCCGCTCCCATGCAACACGGCGTCCTCTTCTGCAACTGGCGCAAGAGCCGCCAGCTGACTTGTCGTCACTGCCATATGCCCTCAGTCATGGACACACCGAGGTCAGATGATGGATGCAAATTGGTCAGCGGCGTGTACTGCAGCAGAACTGGCGGATCACCGGTGCTGCAATATATTTCAGCTGAATGTGCGTCCAAGGATGCAGATCGAGCTGAAATATTCGCTGGTGTCAGTGGCCGCACTCCACTTCTGGGCCCAATGCAGTTGCGACTTGTCTGGCCCGGGAATGCCCCGCTAAAGGGAACCTGTCACCAGGTTTGGCAGATATAAGAGCACCTTTCAGGGCTCATCTACAGCATTCTATAATGCTGCATATAAGCCTCCGATCCGACCTGTAAGAGAAGAAAAATAAGTTTTATTATACTCACCCGGGGGCAGTCCGGTCTGATGAGTGTCACAGCTCCGGGTCTGGGGCCTCCCATCTTCTTATGATCGCCGCCGTGCTGCTTGCATCATGGCTCCCCGGCATTGCGCTCCTGCGCAGTCATACTTATCTGTGCATAGTACTGCAGTGCGCAGATGCCAGGAAAGGTCAGAGAGGCACAGTGCCTGTGCACTGCATGACTTTGCTCTGCCCTCAACAGGACAGATAAGTACACCTGTGCAGGAGCGCGATGCCGGGGAGCCATGAAGCAACAGGAGGACGGCATCGCAAGAAGATGAGAGGCGCCGAACCCTGACCTGCGACACCCATCGGACCGGACCGCCCTCCAGGTGAGTATAATAAAACTTATTTTTCTTATCTTTCAGGTCGGATTGGGGGCTTATCTACAGCATTACAGAATTCTGTAGATAAGCCCTGAAAGGTGGTGGCCGTATCTTATATCTTATAGCGGCCAAAACTGCTGACATGTTTACCTTTACACTTACTACCTTCTGTGTCTCAGGTACTAATATATATATATATTGTACATACATGCATAGATAACCAAAGTACACATCGATACATGAAAACACGTTTGGCCATGACTGTGTGTATGTGTGTGCATTATATGTAGCATATACAGTATACAGCAGGCTCGGACTGGCCCACCGGGGAACCGGAGGATCCTCCGGTGGGCCCTGACACTGGCATCTGCTGGCAGGGCCTCCCCCCGCTCCAGGGCCCTCCCCCCGCTCCAGGGCCCCCCCCGCCGCCACCCGCCCGCTCGCTCGCTCGCTCGCCTGCTCGCCTTGAATACTCACCCTGCCTGCTCCAGCGATGGTCTCGGCGTCTGCACTGCACGAGCGGTCACGTGACACCGCTCATTAAGATCATGAATATGCGCATATTCATGATCTTAATGAACGGTGTCACATGACCGCTCAAGCAGGAAGAAGGTGCTGCGCCGGCGCCGCCGCCTGGAGTCGGGACAGAGCGCGAGGGATGTCGGCACGGCCGTGCAGTGGGAAGACAGGTGAGTATGAGGGACGGGGGAACGGGGGGGGGGGGGTTTGAAGGAGGACATAAGCCGGCGCGCCGAGCAGGAGCGGAGAGATAAGCCTGCATACAGGGGGCAATATGAGCCATGCAGGGGGGGATATGAGCCATGCAGGGGGGGATATGAGCCATGCAGGGGGGGATATAAGCCATGCAGGGGGGAATATGAGCCATGCAGGGGGGGATATGAGCCATACAGGGGGGAATATGAGCCATACAGGGGGGAATATGAGCCATGCAGGAGGGGATATGAGCAATGCAGGGGGGGATATAAGCCATGCAGGGGGGAATATGAGCCATGCAGGGGGGGATATGAGCCATGCAGGGGGGAATATGAGCCATGCAGGGGGGGATATGAGCCATGCAGGGGGGAATATGAGCCATGCAGGGGGGAATATGAGCCATGCATACAGGAGGGGGTAATATGAGCTATGTATATGGGATAGGAGGGAGATGAGCCATGCATACAGGAGGGGGGTCATTATACAGTATGGAGCATCATGTGTGGCCGTTATACAGTATGGAGCATCATTTGTGGTCATTATACAGTACTAGATTGTGGCCCGATTCTAACGCATCGGGTATTCTAGAATATGCATGTCCCCGTAGTATATGGACAATGATGATTCCAGAATTCGCGGCAGACTGTGCCCATCGCTGATTGGTCGAGGCAACCTTTATGACATCATCATCTCCATGGCAACCATTATGACATCTACGTCGATTCTAACGCATCGGGTAATCTAGAATATGCATGTCCCCGTAGTATATGGACAATGATGATTCCAGAATTCGCGGCAGACTGTGCCCGTCGCTGCTTGGTCGAGGCAACCTTTATGACATCATCGTCGCCATGGCAACCATTATGACATCATTGTCGATACTGTGCCCGTTGCTGAATCAGAAACGTGAGATGTCTACGTCCTTTATGACATCATCGTCGCTGTGCCTGGCGGCCTCGACCAATCAGAGACGCGGGATGTCTACGTCCTTTATGACATCATCGTCGCTGTGCCCGTTGCTGATTGGTCAAGGCCTGGCGGCCTCGACCAATCAGAGAGCCGGGATTTCCAGGACAGACAGACAGACAGACAGAAAGACAGACAGACAGACAGACGGAAAAACCCTTAGACAATTATATATATAGATTGAGCATTATGTGGGATCATTATACAGTATGGAGCATCATGTGTAGCCATTATACAGTATGGAGCACCATTTGTGACCATTATACAGTATGGAGCATCATGTGTGGCCGTTATACAGTATGGAGCATCATTTGTGGTCATTATACAGTATTGAGCATTATGTGGGATCATTATACAGTATGGAGCATCATGTGTAGCCATTATACAGTATGGAGCATCATTTGTGGTCATTATACAGTATGGAGCATCATGTGTGGCCGTTATACAGTATGGAGCATCATTTGTGGTCATTATACAGTATTGAGCATTATGTGTGGCCATTATACAGTATTGAGCATTATGTGGGATCATTATACAGTATGGAGCATCATGTGCGGCCGTTATACAGTATGGAGCATCATGTGTGGTCATTATACAGTATGGAGCATTATGTGGGATCATTATACAGTATGGAGCATCATGTGCGGCCGTTATACAGTATGGAGCATCATTTGTGGTCATTATACAGTATTGAGCATCATGTGTGGTCATTATACAGTATGGAGAACTGTGTGGCCGTTATACACTATGGAGCATCATGTGTGGTGGCCGTTATACAGTATTGAGCATCATGTGCGGTCATTATACAGTATGGAGCACTGTGTGGCCATATTTTTTTGTTTATAATTATTGTATATAAAACAGTGTGATCAGCAGTGCTAAATGGCTGCGGTTGGGACGTGGATATGGGTGTGACTAGTTGTGAAATGGGTCTAGTCAGAGGCGTGGCCTAAAATTTGCCGCGGCGCACTACGCGCGCCGCAAACTTTATACCTTCTTCCCTTCTTCAAAAGTTGGGAGGTATGGTACCACATTTGCCAGATCACGGCAAGTGCCGCAAATCCCATAGAGAATGACTGAGGCCGAACGCAGTGTTGCCATAAGTGATCCGTCACGCGGCAGATGCAGAAAAACTGCCCGATCTACTGCAAAAGGCGACTTTCACATCAGCGATTTTTGCCAAAGTCACTGCTGATAGTGTCATACTCACCAAAAGGGGAGGCAGCGCTAAAAGTGCCTAGGGCAGCAGAAACTCTAAATACGGCCCTGGGGGGCTACATTATATTCTGTGGGGGGACTGCATTATACTCAAGGTACTACATTATATTATGGGGGCTACATCATACTTTATGAGGGGTTACAGTATACTCTATGGGGGGCTGCATTATATTCTGTGGTGGGGCTGCATTATTCTCTCAGGGGACTACATAATATTATGGGGGCTACATCATACTATATGAGGGGGCTACAGTATACTCTATGGGGGGGCTGCATTATATTCTGTGGTGGAACTGCATTCTCTCAGGGGACTACATTATATTCTGTGCTGGGTGGCATTATACTATATGAGGGGGGGCTGCATTATACCCTATGGGGGTGCTACATTATATTCTATGGTGGGGACTGTGTCATACCTGAGAGGGTTGCATTATACTTTGTGGGGTGCTGCATTATATTCTATGAGAGGGGACTGCATTATATTTTATGAGGGGGCTACATTATATTCTGTGAGGGGGCTACCCCAACCCTTGCTACATTATTAAGACGTGAACTACCTTATATTATACCCTGATATTAGCGCTTTTTACCGCACAATTGGTGGTCTTGTATCTATTTCTATGTAGCTACATAGTGGGCCCCAAGAATGATTTTCTCTGGTGGGCCCAAGGTGCTCCAGTCCGACGCTGGTATACAGTATATATATATATATAATTATAGACACACAGATAACTACTGTACACTCAGGTTCTAATACACACACATACTGTACATATTATATATATATCTAATATATAAAGCTGAATGTGTGTGTGTGTGTGTGTGTGTGTGTGTGTGTGTGTGTGTGTGTGTGTGTGTGTGTGTGTGTGTGTGTGTGTGTGTGTATGTATGTGTGTGTGTATGTCCGGGATTGGCATCTGCACCGTCGCAGCTACAGCCACAAAATTTTGCACGGTCACACGTCTGGACACCGAGAGCGTCATAAGCTATGTTGTGAGGCGAAATTTTAACCCCGCGCTTTCCAATTCACCAAACAATTTTGCCCCTATCTACATAATGGGGAAAAAAGTGAAAGGACAAGTGTTTGAGGCGTGGCAGCTACAGCCACAAAATTTTGCACAGTCACACGTCTGGACCCCGAGAGTGTCATAGGCTATGTTGTGAGGTGAAATTTTAACCCCGCGCTTTCCAATTCACCAAATAATTTTGCCCCTATCTACATAATGGGGAAAAAAGTGAAAGGAAAAGTGTTGGAGGGGTCGCAGCTACAGCCACAAAATTTTGCACAGTCACACGTCTGGACCCCGAGAATGTCATAGGCTATGTTGTGAGGTGAAATTTTAACCCCGCGCTTTCCAATTCACCAAACAATTTTGCCCCTATCTACATAATGGGGAAAAAAGTGAAAGGAAAAGTGCTGGAGGCGTCGCAGCTACAGAAACAAAATTTTGCACAGTCACACGACTGGACCCCGAGAGCGTCATAGGCTATGTTGTGAGGTGAAATTTTAACCCCGCGCTTTCCAATTCACCAAACAATTTTGCCCCTATCTACATAATGGGGAAAAGTGAAAGGAAAAGTGTTGGAGGCAAATTGACAGCTGCCAGATGTGAACAAGGGGGACTTAAAGAGTGAGAGCGATGGCGCCAAAGAGTATATACCGGACAGTTGCTAAGGTGGGGCCCCGACATGGGATACTCACCACACACGGGGATATGAACACACACAAAATGCGCCACACACTACCACGTGCTTGAACACATATTACCCTCAGCACACATTTCACCACACATACACCAACCTCGCCACATAAAAGTCGAAACACAAAAGTCGCCGCTCAAAACTCGCCATGCGCAAAACTCACCACATGCAAAAACTAGGCTCACGCAAAACTCGCCACAAGTGCAAATCTCACCTCATGGAAAACTCACCACACGCAAAACTTGCACACGCGCAAAAATTGCCACATGCACAAAAGTTGCAACACATGCAAAAGTTGCCTCACACAAAACTTGCACATACTCAAAAGGCACCACACATAAAACTCGCCACGCGCAAAAACTCGCCATGCGCAAAACTTGCTGCACACAACTTGCTGCACTAACCTGTCACATGCAACTCGACACACAAAAAGTTGCTACACGCATGTTGCCACACAAAACTCATCTCACAAAAGTCGCTACATGCATGTCGCCACACGCAACTCAACGCACACAACTTGACAAACGAAACTCGCCCTAAAACACACACAAGTCTGGTATTATCCTTCAAAAATAAAAATCTGATTAATAAGCAAACTACAAGAGCAACAAATGTACCATATAGGAAATACGGCAGCTGTCAGTCACATGACCTGTCTATTATGTGTATGTGTGAGCTAATATATACTGCCAGGCTGCCAATTTAGCTTACAAATACTGAGGTAAAAATACTGAGTAAACAACGTGTGAACGAGGTCTAATACAGGAGGAGATGACACACAGGTATATACTATATACAGGGGAGATGACCACAGGTATATACTATATAGAGGAGGAGATGACATACAGGTATATACTATATACAGGAGGAGATGACACACAGGTATATACTATATACAGGGGAGAAGACACACAGGTATATACTATATACAGGAGGAGATGACATACAGGTATATACTATATATAGAAGGAGATGACATACAGGTATATACTATATATAGGAGGAGATGACATACAGGTATATACTATATACAGGGGAGATGACACACAGCAGGTATATACTATATACAGGGGAGATGACATACAGGTATATACTATATACAGGAGATGACATACAGGTGTATACTATATATAAGGGAGATGACAAACATGTATATACTGAGGTGAAAATGAGAGGTGTGAGGTGAAAATGAAAAGGTGTGAGTGCAAAATGAGAGGAGTGAGGGAAAATAGTGGAGTGATCGGAAAATGACAGATGTGAGGTCGAAATGACAAGTGTTAGGGGGGAATAAGGGAGAAAATGAGAGATGTGATTGGGAAAATGAGAGGCGTGATGGGAAAATAAGAGAAGTGAGGTGCTATAACTAACCACAGATATTTACTATGCCCAGGCAACGCCGGGCTCTTCAGCTAGTATATATATATATATATGTACAGTGGGGCAAAAAAGTATTTAGTCAGTCAGCAATAGTGCAAGTTCCACCACTTAAAAAGATGAGAGGCGTCTGTAATTTACATCATAGGTAGACCTCAACTATGGGAGACAAACTGAGGAAAAAAAATCCAGAAAATCACATTGTCTGTTTTTTTAACATTTTATTTGCATATTATGGTGGAAAATAAGTATTTGGTCAGAAACAAAATTTCATCTCAATACTTTGTAATATATCCTTTGTTGGCAATGACAGAGGTCAAACATTTTCTGTAAGTCTTCACAAGGTTGCCACACACTGTTGTTGGTATGTTGGCCCATTCCTCCATGCAGATCTCCTCTAGAGCAGTGATGTTTTTGGCTTTTCGCTTGGCAACACGGACTTTCAACTCCCTCCAAAGGTTTTCTATAGGGTTGAGATCTGGAGACTGGATAGGCCACTCCAGGACCTTGAAATGCTTCTTACGAAGCCACTCCTTCGTTGCCCTGGCGGTGTGCTTTGGATCATTGTCATGTTGAAAGACCCAGCCACGTTTCATCTTCAATGCTCTTGCTGATGGAAGGAGGTTTGCACTCAAAATCTCACGATACATGGCCCCATTCATTCTTTCATGTACCCGGATCAGTCGTCCTGGCCCCTTTGCAGAGAAACAACCCCAAAGCATGATGTTTCCACCACCATGCTTTACAGTAGGTATGGTGTTTGATGGATGCAACTCAGTATTCTTTTTCCTCCAAACACGACAAGTTGTGTTTCTACCAAACAGTTCCAGTTTGGTTCCATCAGACCATAGGACATTCTCCCAAAACTCCTCTGGATCATCCAAATGCTCTCTAGCAAACTTCAGACGGGCCCGGACATGTACTGGCTTAAGCAGTGGGACACGTCTGGCACTGCAGGATCTGAGTCCATGGTGGCGTAGTGTGTTACTTATGGTAGGCCTTGTTACATTGGTTCCAGCTCTCTGCAGTTCATTCACTAGGTCCCCCCGCGTGGTTCTGGGATTTTTGCTCACCGTTCTTGTGATCATTCTGACCCCACGGGGTGGGATTTTGCGTGGAGCCCCAGATCGAGGGAGATTATCAGTGGTCTTGTATGTCTTCCATTTTCTAATTATTGCTCCCACTGTTGATTTCTTCACTTCAAGCTGGTTGGCTATTGCAGATTCAGTCTTCCCAGCCTGGTGCAGGGCTACAATTTTGTTTCTGGTGTCCTTTCACAGCTCTTTGGTCTTCACCATAGTGGAGTTTGGAGTCAGACTGTTTGAGGGTGTGCACAGGTGTCTTTTTATACTGATAACAAGTTTAAACAGGTGCCATTACTACAGGTAATGAGTGGAGGAAAGAGGAGACTCTTAAAGAAGAAGTTACAGGTCTGTGAGAGCCAGAAATCTTGATTGTTTGTTTCTGGCCAAATACTTATTTTCCACCATAATATGCAAAAACAATGATAAAAAAACAGACAATGTGATTTTCTGGATTTTTTTTTCTCAGTTTGTCTCCCATAGTTGAGGTCTACCTATGATGTAAATTACAGACGCCTCTCATCTTTTTAAGTGGTGGAACTTGCACTATTGCTGACTGACTAAATACTTTTTTGCCCCACTGTATATATTGTACTGTGATTATCTTTGTGTCCCACAGATACATATGAGCACTGTGCATAGGTACATATACATACACTAGATGATGGCCCGATTCTAACGCATCGGGTATTCTAGAATATGTATGTAGTGCGACATAGTATATAACACAGGCCACGGAGTATATTGCACAGCCACGTAGTATATAGCACAGCCTACGCAGTATATTAACACAGCGACGTAGTATTTAACACAGGCACGCAGTATAAAACACAGCCCACTCAGTATATAACACAGCCCACGCTGTATATAACACAGCCCACGCAGTATATTGCACAGCCACGCAGTATATAACACAGCCCACGCAGTATATAACACAGCCCACGCAGTATATTAGCACAGCCCAAGTAGCATATAGCACAGCCCACATAGTATATAACATAGCCCACGTAGTATATAACAGCCCACGTAGTATATTGCACAGCCACGCAGTATATTGCATAGCCACGTAGTATATAGCACAGCCATGTAGTATATAACACAGTCCACGTAGTATATAGAACAGAGACGTAGTATATAACACAGGCCACGCAGTATATAACACAGCCCACGCAGTATATAACACAGCCCACGTAGTATATAACACAGCCCACATAGTATATAGCACAGCCCACGTAGTATATAACACAGTCCACGTAGTACATAGCAGAGCCCACGCAGTATATAACACAGCACACACAGTATATAGCACAGCCCACGCAGTATATAGCACAGCCCATGTAGTATATAACACAGCCCACGCAGTATATAACACAGCCCACGTACTATACAACACAGGCCACATAGTATATAGCAATGTGTGCACCATATCCCTGTTAAAAAAGCAATTAAAATAAAATATAGTTCTATACTCACCCTCCGGCGGCTCCCGGATCCAGCACAGGCCTTTAGCGATGCTCCTTGCGATGCTCCGTTCCCAGTAATTCTTTGCTGCAGTAACCCGTGATCATGTAGCGTTCTCGCCGCAATGTATTCTTGGGGCCAGAGCGCGAGGAGCAGGAAAGGCTGGCGCGGATGGCGGCGGACGGTGAGAATATAATGGGTTTTTTTTATTATTATTTTTAACATTATACATTTTTACTATTGATGCTGCATTGGCAGCATCAATAGTAAAAAGTGAAGCGGTGTTTAACTCCCGCCCCAATAACGCTGATTGGTCACGGCCGGCCACGACCAATCAGCGACCCGGGATTTCCGTTACGGAAGTTACAGACAAACAGACGGAAGTACCCCTTAGGCAATAATATATATACTAGATGGTGGCCCGATTCTAACGCATCGGGTATTCTAGAATATGCATGTCCACGTAGTATATTGCCCAGCCACGTAGTATATTGCCCAGTCACATAGTATATTGCCCAGCCACGTAGTATTTTGCCCAGTCACGTAGTATATTGCCCAGTCACGTAGTATATTGCCCAGCCACGTAGTATATTGCCCAGCCACGTAGTATATTGCCCAGCCACGTAGTATATTGCCCAGCCACGTAGTATATTGCCCAGTCACGTAGTATATTGCCCAGCCACGTAGTATATTGCCCAGTCACGTAGTATATTGCCCAGCCACGTAGTATGTTGCCCAGCCACGTAGTATGTTGCCCAGCCACGTAGTATATTGCCCAGTCACGTACTATATTGCCCAGCCACAAAGTATATTGCCCAGCCACGTAGTATATTGCCCAGCCACGTAGTATATTGCCCAGTCACGTAGTATATTGCCCAGCGGCGTAGTATATTGCCCAGCCACGTAGTATATTGCCCAGCTACGTAGTATATTGGCCAGCCACGTAGTATATTGCCCAGCTATGTAGTATATTGCCCAGCCACGTATGTCACAGGTTAAAAAATAAACATACTCACCTAACGATCCGAGGGCCCCTTGTAGTTTTAATATACTCAACATTCTCGTCGCTGCTCCTCAGCGTCCCGTCTCTCCGCCTCCTGGGATCCAACGGTGCTGTGCTGATGGGCGCAAAATCTTCCGTTCCTAGCGAGACCGCTAGGTCTTCTGGGTAATTTCGCAAAGCATCGCTGGGACAGGAAGATGGTGGCAGGCGCGAGCGGACAACGGAGGGTAAGTATAGCAGGTTTTTTTTTTTTACTATTCTTAACATTACTTTTTTTACTATTGATGCCGCATAGGCAGCATCAATAGTAAAAGGTTGGGGACACACAGGGTTAATAGCAGCGGTAACAGAGTGCGTTACCCGCGGCATAACGCGGTCCGTTACCGCCGGCATTAACCCTGTGTTAGCGGTGACCGGAGGGGAGTATGGACCGGAGCGCCGGGGACACTGCGGGGAGTATGGAGCGGAGCACCGGGGACACTGCGGGGAGTATGGAGCGGAGCGCCGGGGACACTGACTGCGGGGAGCGGAGATAATGGAGCGGATCGCCGGGGACACTGCGGGGAGTAAGGAGCCATTTTCTTCCAGACTGTGCCCGTAGCTGATTGGTCGCGGCAGCCATGACAGGCAGCTGGCGAGACCAATCAGCGAATGAATAACCGTGACAGAAGGACAGACAGATGGAAGTACCCCTTAGGCAATTATATAATGTATATAGATACTTATATATAGACTTTTACAAACAGGTGCACAGAAGTATGGTAATACACATAGGTGATAGTAAGTCTGTACACATTTTGTTACTTACACGTGTCATCCCTCTGTCAGGTGCATTCTTCCATCTCCAGCAGCTCCATCCTGGGGGTCTTCAGTCCTCCATCAGCACTTACTGGCCTGATTTCCAGCTCTCGCCAGTCCTCCTGCCTCTTCACTACCTCTGATAGCTGCAGAGTGTTCTCCCCGTAGTCAGTGGATCTGAGACTTCTTCCTCCTGAGAAGTTCTGTCAGGTGCCTGACCCATGTGAACATCGGCCATCACATCAACCTCCCCTCCCCCTGTAGCCACTTACCACCCCTGTACTGAGGGGTCTTTACTGAGGAATGGCTGCACTGGCCCCTCTTCAGCATTCACACTGCAGCTCCTGAATCTGAATGGGCCAGTGCAGCGGTTTTCCAAAAAAGCCCCCTCAGTACCGGTGGTGGAGGTAGCTACGGGGGGATTGATAGCTCATGTGAACATTGATCAGGCAGTTCAGGTGTCAGAACTGCTCAGGAGGCAGCAGAGGTGACAGATGTACTGACTGCTCAGAGGCTGGTCCCATCAGCAGTCAGAGGCAGTGAGGAGGAGGCAGGAGACAGGACTGGCTGAGATCAGCCATACTTACCAGCCTGTTCCTGCCTGCCCTGCAGGAACCAGGAAGAGAAGCTGGGGGCGTGTCCAAGGATTCTGGGGGGCGTGTCCAGTGATCCAGGGCTCCTTCATCATATCAAAGAGCCAGCGGCTGCATCACCTCAGGAGGAGGGGGCCCCGCTCTGACAGCAAAAGACTCAGGTGCGGCCCCTTCCTCTCCTCTTAGTGTAGATGCAGCCGCTGGCTCTATGAGAGAGTAAGATATTTGAGCAGCTGATCGGGCCCCCTGTCCTCCTGGGCCCCTGTGCAGCTGCACAGGCTGAACATGCGGTGTGTCCGCCCATGGTGTGAGGCGCAGTGAAGAACGAGGACACAAGGTTGCAGTCTCTTTACCTTTTTACTGAAGGCTTCAGCGTCCACAGTCCAGAGCACCAGACCACAGGGCAGGCAGAGTCCGGCCGGTCTGAAGGCAAATCCAGAGTCCCCTTATCCAGGTGGAAATCAGTAGCCTTCCTCTAGCGCCTGAGTGTTGTAGTCCCTCCCTGCTGAGCTTCTCGGTGAGGTCCTCACAACTATCGTAGTCTCTTTCTCTCTGTCCCCCTGATGGATAGGATAGGACAAACCTGTATGACTGATGGCCTGAGGCTTTTTGCAGGGACCCTATCACGCCCCAGCCCCCACAAGTTGCCACCGTGCCTCCTGGGTATAAGGTCGGGCAGCCAACGTGGAATTAACTGTCCTGCCAGTCTCTGAAGTAAAGCATAGAAATCCTTACTCCCTCGGTGTTATGGCTACCGGAATCCTGCGCTTCAGAAAGGAGGCAGCCTTTACAGGGCAGAACTCCTTCTGGTTTCCTCTCCTTTTGCTATGACTTCTCACTCACCACAAGACAATTCCCTTCTGATGTCTCTTTCTTAGGATGCTGCCGCATGTGGGGCAGGCGCAGCTCCGTGGACCCTCGTCCTTCCCAGACCGCAGTCTATATCTGGCTCCCTCTCCCTCCAGCCAGCTTCGCTCCTCCTCCCTATCCAGACCACCATTTTTACCTAATTGTGAGGAGTGCCCTAATAAATAGAAGCATGGCTCCCCCTGGCGGCCTGGAGTGTGAAGTGTGTTGTGTGGTTTGTGATACCTGGTAAAGTGATCTCCTTTATTGCCATCAGACATAACATCACTCCCCCTGGTGGAAGAATGACATTACTGCAATGACCAGGACCCCGGGGCACTGCACTGGCTGTTCACAGGGTGCTGTGTCTAAGCATATTAATGGAAAGTTGAGTGGAAGGAAAAAGTGTGGTAGAAAAAGGGGCACAAGCAAATGGGATAACTGCAGCCTTGAAAGGATTGTTAAGAAAAGACCCAAAATTTGTGGGAGATTCACAAGGAGTGGACTGCTGCTGGAGTCTTTGCTTCACGAGCCACCACACACAGACGTATCCAGGACATGGGCTACAAGTGTCACATTCCTTGTGTCAGGCCACTCATGACCAATAGACAACACCAGAAGCGTCTTACCTGGACCAAAGAGAAAAAGAACTGGACTGTTACTCAGTGGTCCAAGGTGTTGTTTTCAGATGAAAGTACATTTTGTATTTCATTTGTAAATCAAGGTCCCAGAGTCTGGAGGAAGAGTGGAGAGGCCACAATCCAAGCTGCTGGAGGTCCCCCCCCCCCCCCCCCCCCCGCTGTTCTGAAAATAGTTCTCCTGTATTCGGTCACGTGGGGCCGCTCATTTACAGTAATGAATATGCGGCTCCACCCCTATGGGAGGTGGAGCCGCATATTCATGACTGTAATCGGCGGTACCACGTGACCGCTGATACAGTAGAAGATGCGGCCAGAACAGGAAGCAGCGCCAGCGAGGGAGCCGGGTGAGTATTTTCTGAACAGCGGGGGGGGCGCACAGGGGGTGGAAGGGCGGGGGGCACATAGATCTTTATTTTAAACACAATTATTCATATCTTCTCTACAGCAAACGCTGCTGCAGGGAAGATATGAATCGCGGCTTCAGCACCAGTGGGGGGGACAGCGCTTAATGTAGCGCTGTCTCCTGCATGGCACACGGACTGCACACGGACAACGTCCGTGTGCGGTACGTGTTTTACACGGACCCATTGACTTTAATGGGTCCGTGTAATACGTGCGCTCCCACGAACACTGACATATCTCCGTGTTTGGCACACGGAGACACGGTCCGCAAAAAATCAATGACATCTGTCACCTCACGTACCGGAACCACTGACGTGTGAAACCGGCCTTATATAGGGTCTATTTACCCCCTGGGTAACATGTTATTTTGGACAGCCCCATATAATATCACAGGTACGACTGCTATCCGTGAAAACCACAGATAGAACTCATTCGAAAAAATGGAGCCCTTAGTGGGGGACATGGTAGATGCGGGACCCTATTACACATTTTGCATTGGGGTCCAGAAGCTTCATGTTACAAAACTTTGCCGATTATTCTCTTCTCCTTTACTGCATTCTGTCCGTAGTAGATATACTGTAATTCAGACTAACAAATCTCGCCCAGGAGTGGCGCTGATGAAAGATGGCACCGTGCACAGTCCCACACAGAGCCGAGAGCTTAATTGTACAGGTGGACGGGAAGGGCTCCACGCCAAATACTTTTGGTTACGAGGGAGTGGTGGGAGTACATTCATGTAACCACTCCTAGGGAAGCAGTGCTCTCTTCATACAAATCAATGACAATTTCCAGTCCACACCCCCCCACCACCACCACTACTGATATTCTTCTTCTTCTTTTTTTTTTTTTTTTCTTCCCACTTTTGGAACAAACCAGCAGTTCTATAATAGCAGCCTGCTCCGACGGACACAACGAAAAAAGGTCAGTGACATGATTTCTTATAAAACCCCGGACGTTTATACTGTGTTAAAGGAGACAGACGGGATCTGGATTATTTTCGGAGAGGGCCCTGCTGGATACGTTGCAATGTGATATAAAAAGAGAAAAAATATATATATATGACCGGCTAAAAAGGGGATTAGGATCCTGTGCAGTGGAAATAGCTGTGAGATGTGGTTTGGATAATTTTTTTTTTTTCGGGGGGGGGGGGGGGGGGGGTTGGTAGGGGGGGTGTAGTTGTGTGTGCAGATGCGGCTTTACAGTTGCATTATATATTGTTAATATCATTTTTTACTTCATGGCAGTGATCTGCAGCATGTGGCGCTTTGAGGTGTTGGAGAACTACAACTCCCAGCATGTCCTAACGGCTGCAGGTTGGGAATAAAACACCTGGAGAGCCTTATTTTAGAGACCGCTGCACTAAAAGGATGATGCCTACGAGTTATAAGTCAGTATATAATAGGGGGCCCAAGAGATAAGAGGGGCCACATCCACCTCCAACGCAGCAAGCAGCCCCTTTGGAGACATATAAAGGGCTATATGATGAGCTGCCAGCCTGCAAATGGCCCATACACTGTTCCTTTACCCGGAATAATTACCGCAATAGTAATGCATCATAATAAATTTTTAAAAAATTGAATAAAATTCCTTTAATCCAGCGTGAAGATAATCTGATAATCCAGAATTCTGATTAAATGAGATCCCCCAACATTAAACATAATGGTATTTTGCTTACTGATCAGAAGGGGTCTGACTGTCAGGACCTTGCAAAAGAACAGGGGCAGCAGCATTTTTTTCCCCTCCACAGCAGCACTGCCATCTATCTGCAGTGTAGGGAACAGCAACACAGCCCTATGTATGTGAACGGAGCAGCTCCCTGTACGGCAGTGCCACTTTGACAGCAAAAATGATGAAGGAGAATTTACCCCATAACTGAGCGTATTTACACCATTGTATAATAACTGGGAATATCCCTTTTAAAAAAAAGTAATATCTGCAGATTATTTTATTTTTTTTATTTTTTTTTTTCAATTTTTGCAAGGTTGTTTCCACCAATCTCTCCCATCGGGAAACAATGTACAGTCTGAGTTATGTCAACGCTGCAGTTTTTTTTACTTGGAACCAGAGGTGACTCCAGGTCACCAATAAGCTGCAACCTTAGAAGGAAGATAGACTTTTCAATGACTGTCCAATAATAAGGAAAATCTGATGGTTCAGAACCTGTCCGGTCTCTTTTATTCATTCATTTCATTTATATCTTTGGTTTTAAAGTTTTACTTTTATTCTACTTCCACATATGTAGCAAATATTTTATATGTACCGTATGTACGTGCCCTCCGGGGAATACACAGGCAATTTTATTTATTTATTTTAATTTTTTTTGTACTATTGATTTTGTATTTTTTTTTTTATTTATTATACTTTTGGAAGACTAATAGGTTTTTCTGCTGCTTTATATCTTGTAATACTTCCTGTTGTTAATTAGAAACCATCAACAAGCAGGCTGGAGGCAGTCAGCACAGTGTATGGTGATCGTGTGGTATAAGTATATAGTGGAGATCACACAGGCAAAGGAGTGTTATAAGCTGGAAGGGTCCCGTAAATAATGAGGTTTTACCCTCAAAATTTTAATATATATATATATATATATATATATATATATATATATATACAATTAAAAATAATATTTTGAAAAAAATGTAAATCTAAAAATATTTTGATTATTTATACTACATGGTGCAAAAATAACATAAAAATAAGTAAGTAAATTATATGATCAGATGAGCCTGCAAAATGGATAACATAAGGACAGCGCAGCAATCTGTTTTGGTTCACATTAACATTTTTACTTGTGATCCAATGGTCCAGCATGAAATAGTCTGATCCATTTATTTTGTTGTTTTTTTGGTGATCAGGCTCACCTATTAAATTCAATGGGTGCATTTAAAAAACGTCATGTGGACACCATAGTTATTATTTTTTTTTTTTACGGATACGCCGCAATTATTAACATTGATTTATTATCAGAATTTAAATTGCTGTTTTTTTTTTAATTCATTTACTTATTTGTACAAGTTTCTAAAATTCCATCAATGAATTATAAATACCCCCAAAAAAACTTTACAAGGTCTGACAAAATGGAATTATTGAAAAATAAGAAGCAGGAATCTATATATATATTTGTCTAAGGGATTTTCCGTCTGTCTGTCTGTCTTTCTGTCTTTCTGTCTGTCTGTCCTGGAAATCCCGCATCTCTGATTGGTCGAGGCCGCCAGACCTCGACCAATCAGCGACCGGCACAGCGACGATGATGTCATAAAGGACGTAGAAATCCCACGTTTCTGATTCAGCGACGGGCACAGATCGACGTAGATCGACGTAGATGTCATAATGGTTGCCATGGTGACAATGATGTCATAAAGGTTGCCTCGACCAATCAGCGACGGGCACAGTCTGCTGCGAATTCTGGAATTATCATTGTCCATATACTACGTGGACATGCATATTCTAGAATACCCGATGCGTTAGAATCGGGTCACAATCTAGTCTATATATAAATATATATGTATATGTATATATACAGGGTGGTCCAAAAGTAGGTGGACAGTATGTGTAATAGGGTTATGAAGGGGGAGATTTATCAGGCCTGGTGTAAAGTGAAACTGACACAGTTGCCCTTAGCAACCAATCAGATTCCACCTTTCATTTTCCAAAGAGTCTGTAAGGAGTGAAAAGTGGAATCTTATTGGTTGCTAAGGGCAACTGAGTCAGTTTCACTTTACACCATGTTTGATAAATCTCCCCCTTCATAACCCTATTGCACATAATGTCCACCTACTATTGGACCACCCTGTATATATAAAAGGCAGCACTCCAGTAAAGATGCAAAAAAAATGTGGACTTTATTCAGCCCAGGTGGCAACGTTTACGTTCATAGAACTTTTTTCAAGATATATATATATATACTAGCTGAAGAGCCCGGCGTTGCCTGGGCATAGTAAATATCTGTGGTTAGTTATAGCACCTCACTTCTCTTATTTTCCCATCACGCCTCTCATTTTCCCCCTCACATCTCTCATTTTCCCCCTCACTCCTCTTATTTTCCCCCTCACTCCTCTCATTCCCCCCTAACACTTGTCATTTCGACCTCACATCTGTCATTTTCCGATCACTACACTATTTTCCCTCACTCCTCTCATTTTGCACTCACACCTTTTCATTTTCACCTCACACCTCTCATTTTCACCTCAGTATATACATGTTTGTCATCTCCCTTATATATAGTATACACCTGTATGTCATCTCCTATATATAGTATATACCTGTATGTCATCTCCCCTGTATATAGTATATACCTGCTGTGTGTCATCTCCCCTGTATATAGTATATACCTGTATGTCATCTCCTTCTATATATAGTATATACCTGTATGTCATCTCCTCCTGTATATAGTATATACCTGTGTGTCATCTCCCCTGTATATAGTATATATCTGTGTGTCATCTCCTCCTGTATATAGTATATACCTGTATGTCATCTTCTATATATAGCATATACCTGTATGTCATCTCCTCCTGTATATAGTATATACCTGTAGGTAATCTGCTCCTGTATATAGTATATACCTGTGTGTCATCTCCTCCTGTATATAGTATATACCTGTATGTCATCTCCTCCTGTATATAGTATGTACCTGTATGTCATCTCCTCCTCTATATAGTATATACCTATGTGTTATCTCTCCTGTATATAGTATATATCTGTGTGTCATCTCCCCTGTATATAGTATATACCTGTGTGATCTCCTGTATTAGACCTCGTTCACACATTATTTGCTCAGTATTTTTACCTCAGTATTTGTAAGATAAATTGGCAGCCTGATCCCCAGCCAACAGGAAGCCCTCCCCCTGGCAGTATATATTAGCTCACACATACACATAATAGACAGGTCATGTGACCGACAGCTGCCGTATTTCCTATATGGTACATTTGTTGCTCTTGTAGTTTGTCTGCTTATTAATCAGATTTTTATTTTTGAAGGCTAATACCAGACTTGTGTGTGTTTTAGGGCGAGTTTCGTTTGTCAAGTTGTGTGTGTTGAGTTGTGTGTGGCGACATGCATGTAGCGACTTTTGTGAGATGAGTTTTGTGTGGCAACATGCGTGTAGCAACTTTTTGTGTGTCGAGTTGCATGTGACACGTTAGTGTAGCAAGTTGTGTGCAGCAAGTTTTGCGCATGGCGAGTTTTGCGCGTGGTGAGTTTTATGTCTGGTGCCTTTTGAGTATGTGCAAGTTTTGTATGAGGCAACTTTTGCATGTGTTGCAAATTTTGTGCATGTGGCAATTTTTCCGCGTGTGCAAGTTTTGCGTGTGGCGAGTTTTCCATGAGGTGAGTTTTGCACTTGTGGCGAGTTTTGCGTGAGCCTAGTTTTTGCATGTGGCGAGTTTTGCGCGTGGCGAGTTTTGAGCGGCGACTTTTGTGTTTCGACTTTTATGTGGCAAGGTTGGTGTATGTGTGGTGAAATGTGTGCTGAGGGTAATATGTGTTCAAGCATGTGGTAGTGTGTGGCGCATTTTGTGTGTGTGTTCATATCCCCATGTGTGGTGAGTATCTCATGTCGGGGCCCCACCTTAGCAACTGTACGGTATATACTCATTGGCGCCATCGCTCTCACTCTTTAAGTCCCCCTTGTTCACATCTGGCAGCTGTCAATTTGCCTCCAACACTTTTCCTTTCACTTTTCCCCATTATGTAGATAGGGGAAAAATAGTTTGGTGAATTGGAACACGCAGGGTTAAAATTTCACCTCACAATGTAGCCTATGACGCTCTCGGGGTCCAGACGTGTGACTGTGCAAAATTTTGTTTCTGTAGCTGCGACGCCTCCAACACTTTTCCTTTCACTTTTTTCCCCATTATGTAGATAGGGGCAAAATTGTTCGGTGAATTGGAAAGCGCGGGCTTAAAATTTCACCTCACAACGTAGCCTATGACGCTCTCAGGGTCCAGACGTGTGACTGTGCAAAATTTTGTTGCTGTAGCTGCGACGCTTCCAACACTTTTCCATTCACTTTTTTCCCCATTATGTAGATAGGGGCAAAATTGTTTAATGAATTGGAACGCGCGGGGTTAAAATTTCGCCTCACAACATAGCCTATGACGCTCTCAGGGTCCAGACGTGTGACTGTGCAAAATTTTGTGGCTGTAGCTGCGACGGTGCAGATGCCAATCCCGGACATACACACACATACACACATTCAGCTTTATATAGTAGATTTATATATATATATATGCAACTTATCGTTCGCGCACCTGTTTTTAATGCATTTCACGCCAAAGTTTATAATTTTTATTTTGAGCTCATCAAAAGATTTGGGTCCCCAGCAAGTTCCTATATTAACTTTTATTATAATGTTGCACACAAAAATCTCTCCAGTAGGACGTGGCAGTACAGGAGGAGTAACATTTCCAGGCTGAAGTGTAATAGATTAAGATGAACCATAAGAAAACTTAATTCCAGCCGTACGGCGCCATTCACACGTTAATTTTTCTCACGTACGAAATAAACGAACCGATTATTGTGATCAGATCCGAATGACATCAGTTTTCTTCCCATGTAACAGACCATGAAAATCGGACGGCTCTTAGATGTCATCCAATGTCCGATTTTTTTTTCACAGACTCTGATCAAAATTGAACGTCGCCTCGATTTTCCTCGGTCAGCAAAAAAAAAATCAAGGACATGTGAATGGCCCCATAGACTATCACAGGTGAATGAGGCCTTAGTATGGAGCTAAACGCAAACTACTAATAGGAAGGAAAAGGGCTTACTATGATGTATTTGATGGAAACCATCAGCAAGCAGGTTAGAGGTCATTTTATGGCTTTTTATATTTAACTCATTGTAATTGGGATAAATCACGGAGTCACATAAATGTTTGTTACTTGATTAGGTCTTTCAGAGGAGGGGTGTGCGGGGAGGATTATGGTATTTTGGTGGAATTGGGCTCAACTTGAATCCAATTTGACCAGTTGTTGGTTTCCGGCGAGATGGAAAGAGAAGAAACTTCATCCTCTGCAGAGGTTTCCCCAGAGGTGGGAGGATTTGGAATGAGGCTGAGGGGCCCCAGCCTGTGATAAGTAGGGTAAATAAGGACTGGCACACTTAATATAAGTCACCAGTGGGTGCCCCATCAGTCAGATGCTGTTATCTATAGGGCAGTGACCAGGAAGGACCGACCCCATGGTCCATAGTGCTGAGCACAGATCCAGCAGGGCAAGGCTTCTGCTGGATCCCATTCAGCCAGCTGCTGTTCGGTTCTCAAGTTCAGTAATGTCAACCACATAAAATAGACAGGCTGCGCCTTTCCTCTGCTCCGGGGGAGGACAACATTAGCTAATGTCTTGTTAACACTATATCTGCTGCAGCAGAACAGCAACATGTCACTTACGAGTTATCTGAAGACAGCCGTCCGCTCCAATATAAAATATATACTCATTGCTTCACTTCTATACACGGTATTTCACTCATTAGAGCAGCAGTTTGTGCTTCAGAGCTGCACTTCGGACTAGCACTTTTTAGACTGTGTTCTCCATTTTAAATTTTTTTAAGCTGTCATGTTTGGTCAACCCGGCACCCAGTCACACACATGCATTCATATACATAGTCACATCCCGGTCTCCCCTTCCTCCAGACTTATTAGTCTTTTTTATGTTAGCATCTATGCAATTGGCTGGAGACTACTATTATATTAGGTCTCACCTGCTGAGGTGGATCCTTAAAGCCCTTTGTCAGGGAGCAGTTCTAATGCAGCACAGACACGTGGCATTGGTGCCCTTGAGCGGACCATCGAGGACAATGATGGGGGGGAAATGGCAACTGGAGATGCAGAGTCATCTTTGCTGTGAGTTTCAGTGTAACAGAGCTGGATTTGTCACAGAGTCTTAGCGTCGGCCTGGAGCACCTTGGGCCCACCAGAGAAAATCATTCTTGAGGCCCACCATGTAGCTACATAGAAATAAATTCAAGACCACCAATTGTTTAGTAAAACACGCTAATATCAGGGAATAATATAAGGTAGTACACATCTTAATTATGTAGCAGGGGTTGGGGTAGCCCCTCATAGAATATAAAGTAGCGCCCCTCATAGAATATAATGTAGCCTCCCACAGAATATCATGCAGCCCCCCATAGAATATATTGCAGCTCCCTCATAGAATATAATATAGCCTCCCTCGTGGAATATAATGCAGCCCCCCCCATATGGTATAATACAGCACCCCACAAAATATAATGCAACCCCCTCATAAGATATAATGCAGCCCCCCCCATAGAATATAATGTAGCTCCCTCATATGGCATAATGCAGCCCCTTCACAGAATATAATGTAGCCCCTCAGAGTATAATGCAACCCCCTCATAAGGCAGCCCCCCATAGAATATACTGTAGCTCCCTCATAGGGCATAATGCAGCTCCCCTCATATAGTATGATGTAACCACCTGAGAGAATAATGCAGCCCCCACATATAATATAATGCAGCCCCTCCACAGAATGTAATGTAGCCCCCTCAGAGTATAATGCCAACCCCTCATAAGACAGCCCCCTAGAGAATATACTGTCACCCCTCATAGGGCATAATGCAGCTCCCCTCATATAGTATGATGTAGCCCCCTCAGAGAATAATGCAGCCCCCACAGAATTATAATGTAGCCCCCTCATAGGGTATAATGCAGTCCCCCTGAAAGGGTATAATGCAGCACCCTCCACCATCATCATTGTTCTCCCCCTCCACCATTGTACTCATTACCACCTCCACTATTGCCTCCTCCCCCACCACCATTGTCCTTTCCACCACTACCACCTTTGTCCTTTACACCACAACCATCATTGCTTTCTTCCCCACCACCATCATCATTGCCTCCCCCACCACCATCATCATCACTGCCTCCCCCACCACCACCATAATCATTGCCTCCCCACCACCATCATCATCATTGCCTCCCCCACCACCATCATCATTGCCTCCAGCACCATCATCATCATTGTTTCCCCCACCACCATCATCATCATTGCCCCCACCATCATTATCATTGCTTCCCCCACCACCATCATCATTGCTCCCACCACCATCATCATTGCCTCCAGCACCATCATCATCATTGCCCCCACCACCATCATCATTGCCCCCACAACCATCATCATTGCCTCCAGCACCATCATTGCCTCCAGCACCATCATCATAGCCCCCACCACCATCATCATTGCCTCCAGCACCATCATCATCATTGCCCCACCACCATCATCATTGCCCCCACCACCACCATCATTGCTTCCAGCACCATCATCATCATTGCCCCCACCACCATCATCATTGCCCCCACCACCATCATCATTGCCCCCACCACCATCATCATTGCCTCCAGCACCATCATCATTGCCCCCACCACCGTCATTGCCTCCAGCACCATCATCATTGCCCCCACCACCATCATCATTGCCTCCAGCACCATCATCATCATTGCCCCCACCACCATCATCATTGCCCCCACCACCATCATCATTGCCTCCAGCACCATCATTATTGCCCCCACCATCATCATTGCCTCCAGCATCATCATTGCCTCCAGCACCATCATCATTGCCCCCCCCCACCATCATCATTGCCTCCAGCACCATCATCATTGCCCCCCAACCATCATCATTGCCTCCAGCACCATCATCAGAACTGCCTCCCCCACACACACAGCTGCACTCACGTAGGCAGAGACACACGCACAGGCAGGCGGAGACACACACACAGCCACACACACACACGCACACACACTGACACACACCCCCGCAACTTTCTCTCTGAAACAGCCGTGCTGAATGATGACATGATCCAGCCGCGCTGAGTCAGACAGGAAGTGCCGGGCAGGAAAGAGGACGGCATGGATCCCTGCAGCTCCGCTCTGGTCCCAAGCTGCAGGGATCGCAATCAATGATTGCCGCCCTTTAGGGGCCCACCTCTGGGGCCCCCCATTCAGCAGCAGTGGCGGGCAGTGTTAGCCTCAGCCTGCGGCTAATGCTGCCCGCCATTAAAGTGAAATGGTATTCATGCCTCTCCACGCCCATGGGGGCGTGGGGAAGCGTGAATATTCATTTCTCTTTAGCAGCGGGCATAGGCTCCTGTCCATCTGCTGTTCTCTGGCACCAGGAGGGCCCCCTTGACTGAAGGGCCCCATAGCAGCTGGGTGTGCCGCTATTATCGACACTCCATTGGCTGGGGGGCCCCTGGAGCAGTGAGGGCCCTAGGCAGCTGCGGGCCAATATGCCAGCAGGTGTCAGTGCCTGGGCCCACCAGAGACTCTGTGACAGAGTCCAATGTAGAACTAGCATAGTGATGTAGGGAAGCTAACCAGCAGTATATCAAAGCTGGGTTTGTCACAGAGTCCAATGAAAAGCATCCAGTGGTGTAGTAGAGCTGGGTTTGTCACAGAGTCCAGTGGTATAGTAGAGCTGGGGTTGTCACAGAGTCCAGTGCACAGTATCCAGTAGTTTAGTACAGCTGGTTTGTCACAGAATCCAATGCAAAGGATTCAGCTTTATGGTAGATCTGGGTTTGTCATAGAGTCCAATGCAAAGCATACAGTGGTATAGTGTAGCTGTGTTTGTCACTGAGTCAAATGCAAAATATTCAGTGTTATAACAGATCTGGGTTTGTCAGAGTCCAATGGAAAGTATCCAGCGGTACAGTAGAAGTCGGTTTGGCAGAGTCTAATGCAAAGCATACAGTGGTATAGTATAGCTGGGTTTGTTACAGAGTCCATTGCAAAGTATGCAGCGGTATAGTGGAACTGGGTTTGTCAGAGACTCCAAAGGAAAGTATCCAGTTGTATAGTATAACTTGGCTTGTCACAGAGCCTAAATGCAAATTATTCAGTATCATAGTAGAGCTGGGTTTGTCACAGAGTCCAATGCAAAATATTCAGTGTTATTACAGAGCTGGGTTTGTCACAGAGTCCACTGCAAAGTATCCAACGTTATTTAGAGCTAGGGATGTCAAAAGGTTAAAGAAGATCCAGTCCTTGACAGTGGTGTGGCCATTTTCAACCTGAATACTCGGTGACTTTAACAGTGCGACAACATAGGAGTGCCCGGATTGCCAGAGAAAGCTGGCCAGAACAACCTAGTGTAGGAGTCAGGCTAGGTGAGTGACATATAGGTGTATACAGTACTGCGTGAGACATGCAATCATACAGAATCCTTCAGCATTGCCTATGGGGAGCAGTAAGGTGCCTTATGGCTGCACCATTCATTGGCACATGGAGAGTCTATGGGTCAGTCATGATATAGACCTGTATGAACTGAACATGTCACCCTATCTTTACAATATGCAAGGGCCCTAATTGTCATAGAGAAGCTTTTGGCCTTAATATATTTAGTGTTTTTACTGTCTTTTGCCTTGGAGTTTAGGATTGTACTTCATCCAGTTCGTCTACATCTGATGAGAGTCATTTCCCTACGTCCATGTGGCAGCATTATATGACTGCCTGCCCCTTCTCCAGCAATGTGCACAGTCTCGCTCTCAGCAGGTCTGTCTCTGCCCTCCTCTCCTCTCTTCACACCCCACTCGTTTGCTCTCCTTCTCTGCCAATGTGTGGGAGAAGGGACCCCACCCATGTAGATTGCCATCCAGGTGATTTCTGTCCTGGCACCGCTTATCCTGGCGTAGACAGTAACTAGGTGCTATTAACTGCTAAGAAAGAGAGGTCGGCATTAACATGTGTCAACGTATAAGAACATTTAAGTAATTTTTGTATCCAAAAAACTATATAAATGTGATATTTCATCCACGACGGTAACAACTAACAAGCACTCGGGAGATTGTACAGCACATTTTGCTTTGGGGCTCCCTTTAGCTATGACCACAGCAGCAGAATTCAATGTTATAGCTTAGGGTTAGCAAAAAGCAAAAAAACAAATACAAAATACGGTATGTGAAAAAAAAAATACACACAAACATGCCTCAACTCACAAGGATATGGACAGATACATTTGCATATACACAAATAAACACAAATGAAAATATACTGAACTTATACAGGCACACATACTGGGACCAATTTTGCAAATCTGTCTGCCTTTTAGTACCAAAAAAAATGCACAAAAAATGCACTTAATTTCCACTGTGTTTTTTTCATGCAGAAAAGAATGCATAAAAAAAAGCCACGTGTGACCATACTACAAGGCTGGGTTCACACGTTGTGTATGTGTGCACATTTTACGAGCAGATTTCTAAATTGGAATCCACATCAATACTTCAGCTGAATTTTCTCACTTTATTATGTGCATTTTTTGTTGTCCAAATTCCAGGATAGAAGTTTAAACTGGTAAAATTATTGGGTAAAATCTACTCCAAAACTGTACACTCCTGAAACAAAAATGCTTAAATGCTGTGGGTTTTTAAAAAAATGTGACAAAAGCGAATGTCTAGTAAATTTTGCAGCAAAAAATGCAAAATGTGAAATGCTGCGGATTTTATGTTACTCCCCAGATAAAATCTGCATCAAATACGAATATGAATCCAGCCTTAAAATTCACTAGATTTATCATAATGGTCCATACTGGTTGCGGTGCATTTTTAGACTATCTAGTTTCAATTGGCCCCACATACTAGTTGGTCGTATAAGTTGCGCCAAATTTTATCTCAATCTGATCACAATTTAGACTACTCCCCATTTCCTATCAAACCACACCCTATTCCGATTGATCACACCCCCATTCCGATAGACCACACCCCTGTTTCAGTAGACCATACTCCATTATGATAGACCACACCCCTATTCCAATGGATCACACCCCACTGCGATAGACCACACTCCAGTCCCATAGCCCACATCCCACTCTGATAAATCACACTCTATTCCCATAAACCACACCGCATTCTGACAGACCACACTCCATTCTGACAGACCACACCCCATTCAGACAGACCACACCCCATTCTGACAGACCGCATCCCATTCCAACAGACCACACCCCATTCTGACAGACCACATCCCATTCCAACAGACCACACCCCATTCTGACAGACCACATCCCATTCCGACAGACCACACCCCGTTCTGACAGACCACATCCCATTTCAACAGACCACACCTGATTTCAACAGACCACATCCCATCCCGACAGACCACATCCCAGTCTGACAGACCACATCCCATTACGACAGAACACACCCCATTCTGACAGACCACATCCCATTCTGACAGACCACACCCCATTCTGACAGACCACATCCCATTCCGACAGACCACACCCCGTTCTGACAGACCACATCCCATTTCAACAGACCACACCTGATTTCAACAGACCACATCCCATCCCGACAGACCACATCCCAGTCTGACAGACCACATCCCATTCCAACAGACCACACCCCATTCTGACAGACAACATCCCATTCCGACAGACCACACCCCGTTCTGACAGACCACATCCCATTTCAACAGACCACACCTGATTTCAACAGACCACATCCCATCCCGACAGACCACATCCCAGTCTGACAGACCACACCCCATTCTGACAGACCACATCCCATTCTGACAGACCACACCCCATTCTGACAGACCACACCCCATTCTGACAGACCACATCCCATTCTGACAGACCACATCCCATTCTGACAGACCACACCCTATTCCGACAGACCACATCCCATTCTGACAGACCACACCCCATTCTGACAGACCACACCCATTCTGACAGACCACACCCCATTCTGACAGACCACATCCCATTCCAACAGACCACACCCCGTTCAGACAGACCACACCTGATTTCAATAGACCACACCCGATTTCAACAGACCACACCCCATCCCGACAGACCACATCCCATTCTGACAGACCACACCCCATTCTGACAGACCACACCCATTCTGACAGACCACACCCCATTCTGACAGACCACATCCCATTCCAACAGACCACACCCCGTTCAGACAGACCACACCTGATTTCAATAGACCACACCCGATTTCAACAGACCACACCCCATCCCGACAGACCACATCCCATTCCAATAGACCACAACTCCTCGTTCAGCCTGTAAAAAATGTATCTTTGGCTGTTTTCACAGTTTGCTGCCATGGTGCGGGGTTTTTTGTGTGCATTTGCAGCAAATACAAATCCTTGACACAATTTTCAGATTTATATTTTTAAAATAATTAGAAAATCACATATTTCCTTTACACTTCACAAATACTTGCTACTTTATGCTGCTACATTACATTAAAAAAATCCCAATAAAAAGCATTTACATTTGTGGGTGTAACGTGACAAAATGTGAAAAAGTTCACAGGGAATGAATACTTTTTCAAGTCACTGTACTGCGTCCTGATGCGCCCTGAGCCATTTCTATAGCGCCATAGTGCACCTATTACTTTCTACAGCCTCTCTGCTGCACTGTCTATTGCTGGCTACAGAAGGAGTTAACTGAGAATCCATCAGTGAGCGCACACAAATGGAATGGTGGGTGAGTTTATAACTCTTTTTATTCTGGGGTTTTCTTCTGAGCTACTTTCAGCTGATTTATGAGCACAGATCACATCAAAGTTAAATATGCAGTGAAATTGCATATACGAAAAAGCCAAACGGTTCAACATTTTTAATGTAACCCCAATTTCCAAAATAATTTTGAATCTCTGCGTCTCATTGTTCTCACCCCTTTGGATCTCACATTTAGAGGGTTATGTTCTTTTCTTATACATCACATGGGGCAGCTCAGTGTCAGGTTGCAGCCCATAAGCCACTCAGCCGTAGGTTGAATAGTGGAGCGTTTCCAGCAGGGAGATATCCCAGCATTGTGCAGGCTGATTACACAGGTGTCTGGCTGTACATGGGGGCTTGGCTGGATTACACCACAGGTTCGCACAGTCAGATTGGCTTTTATTTTTTCATTTATTTTTGGCAGAGAAAATCAAATATGAATAGAGGGAGGAGAGTGGGATTCCTGCACGGCTCCTCCACAATAATCCGACCGTCTGCGCTGTAATATGACATTCAGGTGTGGACTCCGCTGCAATCTCTGGCTCTAGTCACACTTGTAATATACACTGCTCAAAAAATAAAGGGAACACTCAAATAACACATCCTAGATCTGAATGAATGAAATATTCTCATTGAATACTTTTTTCCTGTACAAAGTTGAATGTGCTGAAAACAAAATCACACAAAAATCATCAATGAAAATCAAATTTATTAACCAACGGAGGCCTGGATTTGGAACGATACTCAAAATCAAAGTGGAAAATCAAATTACAGGCTGATCCAACTTCAGTGGAAATGCCTCAAGACAAAGAAATGATGCTCAGTAGTGTGTGTGGCCTCCACGTGCCTGTATGATCTCCCTACACTGCCTGGGCATGCTCCTGATGAGGCGGCTGATGGTCTCCTGTGGGATCTCCTCCTAGACCTGGACTAAAGCATCCGCCAACTCCTGGACAGTCTGTGGTGCAACGTGACCTTGTTGGATGGTGCCAGACATGATGTCCTAGATGTATTCAATCGGATTCAGGTCTGGGGAACGGGCGGGCCAGTCCATAGCTTCAATGCCTTCATCTTGCAGGAACTGCTGACACTCCAGCCACATGAGGTCTGGCATTGTCCTGCATTAGGAGGAACCCAGAGCGAACCGCACCAGCATATGGTCTCACAAGGGGTCTGAGGATCTCATCTCGGTACCTAATGGCAGTCAGGCTACCTCTGGCGAGCACATGAAGGGCTGTGCGGCCCTCCAAAGAAATGCCACCCCACACCATTACTGACCCACTGCCAAACCGGTCATGCTGAAGAATGTTGCAGGCAGCAGATCGCTCTCCATGGCGTCTCCAGAGTCTGTCACGTCTGTCACATGTGCTCAGTGTGAACCTGCTTCATCTGTGAAGAGCACAGGGCGCCAGTGGTGAATTTGCCAATCCTGGTGTTCTGTGGCAAATGCCAAGCATCCTGCACGGTGTTGGGCTGTGAGCACAACCCCCATCTGTGGATGTCGGGCCCTCAGACCATCCTCATGGAGTCAGTTTCAAACCGTTTGTGCAGACACATGCACATTTGTGGCCTGCTGGAGGTAATTTTGCAGGGCTCTGGCAGTGCTCCTCCTGTTCCTCTTTGCACAAAGGCTGAGGTAGCGGGCCTACTGCTGGGTTGTTGCCCTCCTACGGCCCCCTCCATGTCTCCTGGTGTACTGGCCTGTCTCCTGGTAGCGCCTCCTGTACGCTGACAGACACAGCAAACCTTCTTGCCAAAGCTCGCATTGATGTGCCATCCTGGATGAGCTTCACTACCTGAGCCACTTGTGTGGGTTGTAGAGTCCGTCTCATGCTACCACGAGTGTGAAAGCACAACCAACATTCAAAAGTGACCAAAACATCAGCCAGAAAGCATTGGTACTGAGATGTGGTCTGTGGTCCCCACCTGCAGAACCACTCCTTTATTGAGGGTGTCTTGATAATTGCCAATAATTTCCATCTGTTGTCTATTCCATTTTCACAACAGCATGTGAAATTGATTGTCAATCAGTGTTGCTTCCTAAGTGGAGAGTTTGATTTCACAGAAGTTTGATTTACTTGGAGTTATATTCTGTTGTTTAAGTGTTCCCTTTATTATTTAAGCAATGTATATTGGGGGTGAGACGGCATCTATAGTAGGGGCATAAATCCCACATGAGGAGGATGATCAGCAGCACAGAGGAATAGAAAACTATTGAGGCACTATAAATGGTATTATTATGGGGCACTGGGTGGTATTATTATGGGGCACTGGCTGGTATTATGGGGCACTGGCTGATATTGTTATGGGGCACTAGCTGGTATTATTATGTGGCACTGGCTGGCATTATTATGGGGCACTGACTGGCATTATTATGGGGCACTGGCTGGTATTATTATGGGGCACTGGCTGATATTTTTATGGGGCACTAGCTGGTATTATTATGTGGCACTGGCTGGCATTATTATGGGGCACTGACTGGCATTATTATGGGGCACTGGCTGGTATTATTATTGGGCACTAGCTGATATTATTGGGCACTAGCTGATATTATTTTGGGGCACTTGCTGGTATTATGGGGCACTGGCTGGTATTATTATGGGGCACTGGCTGGTTTTTGTTATGGGGCACTGGCTGGTATTATTGGGCACTAGCTGGTATTATTATGGGGTCACTGCAGATCTCTTTTATTATGGGGTCCCTGTGGATCTCTTTATTATGGGGTCACTACAGATCTCTTTACTATGGGGTCACTGCAGATCTCTTTTATTATGGGGTCACTGCAGATCTCTTTACCATGGGGTCACTGCAGATCTCTTTACTATGGGGTCACTGCAGATCTCTTTACCATGGGGTCACTGCAGATCTCTTTACCATGGGGTCACTGCAGATCTCTTTATTATGGGGTCACTGCAGATCTCTTTATTATGGGGTCACTGCAGATCTCTTTACTATGGGGTCACTGCGGATCTCTTTACTATGGGGTCACTGCAGATCTCTTTACTATGGGGTCACTGCCGATTTCTTTATTATGGGGTCACTGCAGATCTCATTATTATGGGGTCACTGCAGATCTCTTTACCATGGGGTCACTGCAGATCTCTTTACTATGGGGTCACTGCCGATTTCTTTATTATGGGGTCCCTGTGGATCTCATTATTATGGGGTCACTGCAGATCTCTTTACCATGGGGTCACTGCAGATCTCTTTACTACGGGGTCACTGTGGATCTCTTTATTATGGGGTCACTGCAGATCTCTTTACCATGGGGTCACTGCGGATCTCTTTACCATGGGGTCACTTCAGATCTCTTTACCATGGGGTCACTGCAGATCTCTTTGCTATGGGGTCACAGCGGATCTCTTTACTATGGGGTCTGTCTTTGTCATGGCACACATACGTCAGATTTATAACTTGATTTCTCTTTGTGGTTCTCAGTAAGGACCTGAGCACAATCTCTCTTATTCCGCATATCATGCAGCAATATTTTCTTTGAGTGTTGGAGCCTACGTAGCGCCGCCATCTCTGACCCTGGACAGAAAACGTCCCCTGAAAAGCCTCTGACCTGTATAATGGGAAGATGCAGATATGGCGCAGAACAATGACACTGGATTTAGAGCCCAGATCTCAGCCCGGATGCCGGTTACCAGCCTGGACAGCCACGGTGCCTGGTAAATACAGGGTGGATATTCCTTTTTTTTTTTTGTTAGAATTGCAGACCTGTAGAAATCAGATATTCCATAGTGTTACAGTATTTCATCTTTAGATAATGGGTGCACAAACTTATACAAGATTTTAGCTATTACTACATATGATCTATTAGTTACGTATCCGATGGGTTATCGATATCAGATTGGTAGGTTCCCGGCTTCAGCATCGCCGCTGATCAGCTGGTTCATGGGGACAAATCATTGCACATTATTAGTGGATATGGCTGACATTGCAGCTTAGGGTGGTTTCACACTTGCGTTTTTGTCTGCAGCGTTTTTTTTTCAAAAAAACGCATGCGTTTTTTCCCCCTATATTTAACATTGAAAACGCATGCGTTTTTGTTTGTACGCGTTTGGTCGCGTTTTGAAACGCATGCGTTTTTTTACTGCATGCGTTCATTTTCAGAAATGCAACTTGTAGTATTTTTGAGAGGCGTTTTTTGGACCAAAAAAAAACGCATGCGTTTTCATGCGTTTTTTGGGGGTCAAAAAATACATTGGAGTCAATGGGGACGCATGCGTTTTTTTGTGCATGCGTTTTTTTGCGTTAAAAACGCATGCGTTTTTCTATTAAAAAACCAGAAAACACACTGATATGCCACCCCCCAACATAAAGGTGATAAAGGGATCCTAACCCTAACCCTACCCCTAACCTTACCCCTAACCCTAAACCCTAAGGGATCCTAACCCTAACACTACCCCTAACCCTACCCCTAACCCTAAGGGATCCTAACCATAGCCCTACCCCTAACCCTAACCCTAAGGGATCCTAACCCTACCCCTAACCCTACCCCTAACCCTAACCCTAATCCCTTTAGGGTTAGGGGTAGGGTTAGGGTTAGGATCCCATAGGGTTAGAGGTAGGGTTAGGGGTAGGGTTAGGGTTAGGATCCCTTAGGGTTAGGGTTAGCGGTAGGGTTAGGGTTAGGATCCCTTTAGGGTTAGGGTTATGATCCCTAACCCTACCCCTAACCCTAACTATTTCTGTTTATAGTGGGTTTTTTACTTTATTTTGATGATTGGCAGCGGTCACACATTTCTCAGCATGCGTTTAAAAAACGCAAACGCATGAAAAAACGCATGTAAACGCGTCAAAACGCCGCGTTTTTTTCACCACATGCAAAAACGCATGCGTCAAAAAAACGCAGCGTTTGCACGCGTTTACATGCGTTTTTTCACCATGAATTTTTTTGCGTTTTTTACCGCAGAAACGCACCCAAAAAAACGCAAATGTGAAACCAGCCTTAGTCCCCTTTATCTGCTGCAGACAGCTGTAGTACCAGACACATCCACTAGCATAGGTGTGGCGCTGTCCTTGGTAAAGAACGTGTGGAGGGTGGAACATCGTGGCTCCTTCAATTGACGGAATCAGCTGCTTGAGGACTGTGCTGATATTTCACTCCCTGCTGATCTATCCTAAGAATAGGTCATTAATATTAAAGTCTCAGGAAAATCCCTTTAAATAATACAATTCTGGCCGCCTTCTTTCTCTTCACGAGGTAACTCACAGCATATGGATTTGTACAAACAGCATCATGAGCCATATAACTGTGCATGGGAGTGATCTTCTTTAACAGATGCATTTTTTTCAGCCTCAGAGTACATAGGGCTCGTTTGTAGTCTGTAACCATGGAGACACATTGGACCCAATAGGACCTGTGTACACAAAACAGTAGGGTACTTTTAATCAAAACTTAGCTATATTTTGCCTTTTTTAGGCATATGTTTGAAAAGATAGTGGTGGACAAAACACCCTATCACACAAATAGCAAAAGTGCATGACAATAAAATAGGCTGCTTAGTAAATGGAAAAGCCATCCCACCACGTCACGGTGACCCTATTCGAGACAGTCCTAACCGCTCATAGTAAAACCTTACCATTTGTCAAGTGACATGCATGTGGATAAGGGGTGAGCATGACTGACACACGGATAGTAGACACACAGCCATGGGGAACAACATGAATGTAATATCCAGCTCAAAGGAAGAGGAGGCTACACTTTTATTTGCACAGGATGCAAAAAATCTGAAAAAAAAACAAAAAAAGTGGTGGGTCAGCTAAAGGGACTGGGATAATTTTTGGACACGGATAATTTTTGGTCCAATCAAGAATTACTCTAATCAGAGGACCATTAGGGTATACTGTAATGTGGAGTTTGCTATCAGCAATGAACAGTAGATGAAACTAATGAATTTCACCCATTATTCTGCAGCACAAATGTAACATGGACGCAACATAATGAAGCTCCGTTGTGTGATACCTCAGCCTTTGCATTTCTATAGTGGGATGAAAACAGCCAAGCAACTTCTTCCAACTTAAAGTAGCACTACCAAGATAGTTTTCTTCTGTGAAGGACTTCGGATGAACCTCGTACATCTGGAGGAAGTGTAAGCACTGCAGCCAATCGCTGATTGTCAGCAGAGTTCACGAGGCTTATCAATGTGAAGTGAGTGGCCAGAGACCTGGCGCCGACTGCTGGAACGACTCTGCTGTGATAAGCGAGTACACGGTGCTTATATTTTACAAGGGTAAATATAATATTTAAGAATGGGTTGTCCGCGTATTTATCAGGGTAGTCCAGGACTTTTCAATTGAAAACTTATCCATAGGAAACGTCATCAATATGAGATTGATGGGGGTCTGATGCCATCAACAAGCTGAAATCCAGCTGCTGGGCTTAAGCGATTTATGTGTGGGGGGGGGGGAGACACAGCAGTCCCATGCAGCCAGGTGTTAGACCCCACCCATCTCATATTGTTTATCTATCCATTGCAAAGTCCTGGACGACCCCTTTAAGGATAACCAGTCCTCTTCTAAAGCTAAGGCTGGAGTCACACATCCTGGTGTTGTGATCCATATGCGGACCGTGAAGCACGGACTGGCCGCAGATCTCCTGACCCGAATTGCATTCGAGAGTTTGGCCCAAGTTTGGTCCGAATTGCCTCAGTTTTTCTCGTACGTGAAAAAAAAAAAAAAGTTTCTCCACCTTTTCCTATTTGACAGTCCATGAAAATCGGACTGCAATCGGATGCCATTCGAGTACTGTTGGATTTTTTTTTTCACACTTGTATTGACCATTTTGATCCAATGCTCAGGTCAAAACCGGACATGTTTCCTTGATTTTACGCAGATTGCTCAGTCCTTGCAAAGTCATGGACATGTGATTGACCCCATTCTCTATTATAGGTAAAAGTGATATCCGTGAAAAGCACCGATCACACTCGTACACAAGAAACGGAGGTCTGAATGAGGCCCTACAGAGGGCAGAGTCAAGTGATTCAGGTCTTCCGATCGTTTTGCTCCTGATATCTCCGGGCCAAACGCATTGTCTTCTACTGGCCCACGGCTATAGGTTATCTAAAAATACACATATAAAACATGGAAATCTGGTCTTCATGACACCGTGTTGTGTTTTTCCACTCGCTCTGGCAGAATGATATCTTCAGCTCAGTCTTCTTGGCTACGTGATGAAAGTAATAGCCTGGAGGACTTGGCTAAATCTCTGCATTTTCATGGTTTTGCCCATCACTGCTGGTTAAAACCGGAGCAATTTGTGTTTCTTTTTTTCATAAGTAAAAGGAAAAAAATAAATCAAAAGATGAGTTTAACATATGTTTTTCACAATTTATCTGATTGTCTCCAGGCCACAAAGCAAATTCAATTTTTCATGGAAATATGGTTCTGAGAGTATAACTGTACGTGTTTTTGATAATTATGGGTTAAGTGTGGTCATCTCCACTTCCTCCCTATTTAAAAAGAGGCTTCCCCTTTAAATCACATGATTAAAAACAGAGAAAAAATAAACGTGCATATTCTACTTGTATAATCCTTCCTGCCGAGACGCTGAATAGCAATATACACCAATAAGTCAACATCCAATGTACTGCGTCATGGCTGGTAGTCAGTGGCATAAGTAGAGTCTGATGGCCCCAATGCAAGATATGGACTGGGCCCCCCATCCTGAATATATATGTATACCCTCCGTCCTCATATATGCACCTCATAATCATTCATAAAGTATAATGCACAGCCCATAGTCCTCCATAGTGTATAATGCACATCTCATAGTCCTCCACAAAGTATAATGCACAGCCCATAGTCCTCCATGAAGTATAATGCACATCTCATAGTCCTCCATAAAGTATAATGCTCAGCCCATAGTCCTCCATAAAGTATAATGCTCAGCCCATAGTCATCCATAAAGTATAATGCACAGCCCATAGCCATCCATAAAGTATAATGCACAGCCCATAGTCCTCCATAGTGTATAATGCACATCTCATAATCCTCCACAAAGTGTAATGCACAGCCCATAGTCATCCACAAAGTATAATGCACAGCCCATAGTCCTCCATGAAGTATAATGCACAGCCCATAGTCATCCATAAAATATAATGCACAGCCCATAGTCATTCATAAAGTATAATGCACATCTCATAGTCCTCCATAAAGTATAATGCTCAGCCCATATTCATCCATAAAGTATAATGCACAGACCATAGTCATCCATAAATTATAATGCACAGCCCATAGTCCTCCATAAAATATAATGCACAGCCCATAGTCATTCATAAAGTATAATGCACAGCCCATAGTCCTCCATAAAATATAATGCACAGCCCATAGTCATCCATAAAGTATAATGCGCAGCCCATAGTCATTCATAAAGTATAATGCGCAGCCCATAGTCATTCATAAAGTATAATGCGCAGCCCATAGTCATTCATAAAGTATAATGCACAGACCATAGTCCTCCATAAAGTATAATGCACCCCATAGTCATCCATAAAGTATATTGCACAGCCCATAGTCATCCATAAAGTACAATGCACCCCATAGTCCTCCATAAAGTATAATGCACAGCCCATAGTCATCCATAAAATATAATGCACAGCCCATAGTCATCCATAAAGTATAATGCACAGCCCATAGTCCTCCATAAAGTATAATGCACAGCCCATAGTCATCCATAAAGTACAATGCACATCCCATAGTCATCCATAAAGTACAATGCACCCCATAGTCATCCATAAAGTATAATGCACAGCCCATAGTCATCCATAAAGTATAATGCACAGCCTATAGTCCTCCATAAAGTATAATGCACAGCCCATAGTCATTCATAAAATATAATGCACAGCCCATAGTCCTCCATAAAGTATAATGTACAGCCTATAGTCCTCCATAAAGTATAATGCACAGCCTATAGTCCTCCATAAAGTATAATGCACAGCCCATAGTCATCCAAAAAGTATAATGCACAGCCCATAGTCATCCATAAAGTATAATGTACAGCCTATAGTCCTCCATAAAGTATAATGCACAGCCTATAGTCCTCCATAAAGTATATTGCACAGCCCATAGTCATCAATAGAGTACAATGCACAGCCCATAGTCCTCCATAAAGTATAATACACAGCCCATAGTCATCCATAAAGTATAATGCACAGCCCATAGTCATCCATAAAGTATAATGCACAGCCCATAGTCCTCCATAAAGTATAATGCACAGCCCATAGTCATCCATAAAGCATAATGCACAGCCCATAGTCCTCCATAAAGTATAATGCACAGCCCATAGTCATCCATAAAGTATAATGCACAGCCCATAGTCATCCATAAAGAATAATGTACAGCCCATAGTCATCCATAAAGTATAATGTACAGCCCATAGTCATCCATAAAGTATAATGTACAGCCATAGTCTTCCATTAAGTATAATGTACAGCCCATAGTCATCCATAAAGTATAATGCACAGCCCATAGTCATCCATAAAGTATAATGTACAGCCATAGTCCTCCATAAAGTATAATGTACAGCCCATAGTCATCCATAAAGTATAATGCACAGCCCATAGTCATCCATAAAGTATATTGCACAGCCCATAGTCCTCCATAAAGTATAATGCACAGCCCAAAGTCATCCATAAAGTATAGTGCACAGCCCATAGTCATCCATAAAGTATATTGCACAGCCCATAGTCATCCATAAAGTATATTGCACAGCCCATAGTCATCCATAAAGTATAATGCACAGCCCATAGTCCTCCATAAAGTATAATGCACCCCATAGTCCTCCATAAAGTATAATGCACAGCCCATAGTCATCCATAAAGTATAATGCACAGCCCATAGTCCTCCATAAATATAATGCACAGCCCATAGTCTTCCATAAAGTACAATGCACCCCATAGTCCTCCATAAAGTACAATGCACCCCATAGTCCTCCATAAAGTATAATGCACAGCCCATAGTCATCCATAAAGTACAATGCACCCCATAGTCATCCATAAAGTATATTGCACAGCCCATAGTCATCCATAAAGTACAATGCACCCCATAGTCCTCCATAAAGTATAATGCACAGCCCATAGTCATCCATAAAATATAATGCACAGCCCATAGTCATCCATAAAGTATAATGCACAGCCCATAGTCCTCCATAAAGTATAATGCACAGCCCATAGTCATCCATAAAGTACAATGCACCCCATAGTCATCCATAAAGTATAATGCACATCCCATAGTCATCCATAAAGTACAATGCACCCCATAGTCATCCATAAAGTATAATGCACAGCCCATAGTCATCCATAAAGTATAATGCACAGCCTATAGTCCTCCATAAAGTATAATGCACAGCCCATAGTCATTCATAAAATATAATGCACAGCCCATAGTCCTCCATAAAGTATAATGTACAGCCTATAGTCCTCCATAAAGTATAATGCACAGCCTATAGTCCTCCATAAAGTATAATGCACAGCCCATAGTCATCCATAAAGAATAATGTACAGCCCATAGTCATCCATAAAGTATAATGTACAGCCCATAGTCATCCATAAAGTATAATGTACAGCCATAGTCTTCCATTAAGTATAATGTACAGCCCATAGTCATCCATAAAGTATAATGCACAGCCCATAGTCATCCATAAAGTATAATGTACAGCCATAGTCCTCCATAAAGTATAATGTACAGCCCATAGTCATCCATAAAGTATAATGTACAGCCATAGTCATCCATAAAGTATAATGCACAGCCCATAGTCATCCATAAAGTATATTGCACAGCCCATAGTCCTCCATAAAGTATAATGCACAGCCCAAAGTCATCCATAAAGTATAGTGCACAGCCCATAGTCATCCATAAAGTATATTGCACAGCCCATAGTCATCCATAAAGTATATTGCACAGCCCATAGTCCTCCATAAAGTATAATACACAGCCCATAGTCCTCCATAAAGTATAATGCACAGCCCATAGTCCTCCATAAAGTATAATGCACAGCCCATAGTCATTCATAAAGTATAATGCACAGCTCATAGTCCTCCATAAAGTATAATGCACAGCCTATAGTCCTCCATAAAGTATAGTGCACAGCCCATAGTCATCCATAAAGTATATTGCACAGCCCATAGTCATCCATAAAGTATATTGCACAGCCCATAGTCCTCCATAAAGTATAATACACAGCCCATAGTCCTCCATAAAGTATAATGCACAGCCCATAGTCCTCCATAAAGTATAATGCACAGCCCATAGTCATTCATAAAGTATAATGCACAGCTCATAGTCCTCCATAAAGTATAATGCACAGCCCATAGTCCTCCATAAAGTATAATGCACAGCCCATAGTCATCCATAAAGTATAATGCACAGCCCATAGTCCTCCATAAAGTATAATGCACCCCATAGTCCTCCATAAAGTATAATGCACAGCCCATAGTCATCTATAAAGTATAATGCACAGCCCATAGTCCTCCATAAATATAATGCACAGCCCATAGTCTTCCATAAAGTACAATGCACCCCATAGTCCTCCATAAAGTACAATGCACCCCATAGTCCTCCATAAAGTATAATGCACAGCTCATAGTCATCCATAACGTATAATGCACAGCCCATAGTCATCCATAAAGTATATTGCACAGCCCATAGTCATCCATAAAGTATATTGCACAGCCCATAGTCCTCCATAAAGTATAATGTACAGCCCATAGTCATCCATAAAGTATAATGCACAGCCCATAGTCTTCCATAAAGTACAATGCACATCCCATAGTCCTCCATAAAGTATAATGCACAGCCCATAGTCCTCCATAAAGTATAATGCACAGCCCATAGTCTTCCATAAAGTACAATGCACAGCCCATAGTCCTCCATAAAGTACAATGCAGCCCATAGTCCTCCATAAAGTATAATGCACAGCCCATAGTCATCCATAACGTATAACGCACAGCCCATAGTCATCCATAAAGTATATTGCACAGCCCATAGTCATCCATAAAGTTTATTGCACAGCCCATAGTCCTCCATAAAGTATAATGTACAGCCCATAGTCATCCATAAAGTATAATGCACAGCCCATAGTCCTCCATAAAGTATATTGCACAGCCCATAGTCATCCATAAAGTACAATGCACCCCATAGTCATCCATAAAGTATAATGCACAGCCCATAGTCCTCCATAAAGTATAATGCACAGCCCATAGTCCTCCATAAAGTATATTGCACAGCCCATAGTCATCCATAAAGTACAATGCACCCCATAGTCCTCCATAAAGTATAATGCACAAGCGCCCATTGAACTGTGTAATATACAACCTAAATAATTCCTCCACACACTATCCAAATAGTAGGTTCATATATTGTCCAAATAACAGTACCATATAGTGTCCAAATAAAACCGTAATTCAGAATATAAATAACAGTGCCAAATAGAGTATACATAATACCTCCATAGTTTCCAAATAACAATCGCAAATAGCTTAAGAATAACTCTGTACAGAATCCAAATAAAGTGTTGGATAGTACCTATATAATACCTCCTTATGGTGCCCAATAAAAGCACCAGATAATCTAAAATAATATTTCTATACATGTTCTTGCTAGGCCACTGTATGGAAGTATTATGTAGATTATACGGTGCTGTTATTTGGCACCATATGGAGGTATTTGCCAAATTGTACCAAAATAATGACTAAATAACAGTGTCCTATACAACTTAAATAATACCTCCATACAGTGTTCTAATAATAATGTCGTAACAATACGTCCATAAAGTATCTAAAAAAAAAAATGGCAATCCTGTATACCTTCTGGGAAATATATAAGCTTCCTCACAATCCCACAAAGCTTTTTGATGCTGGTATGTGTTAGTAGCGTCGCAAATTACACTTTTAGTACCCCACAAATCATCCGCCTTCAAATTGGCATCTTTTGCAAGAAATTGCCTGGCACTTCTGCTTGGCACACTAAACCTGGCCTGCCTTCACCTGCTGCGCCCTCGGAGCTGAGCTAGATCAAACATTCTGACATTTGGTGTTTGCATTGTTTAATACGCCCTTCTCCCCCTCCTGTAGCCCCACACCCAGATCCTTAGAATATCCTTGCGACTGACGTCCGCACCCTCGCTGTCAGTGACTCAGGCGTCCACCCTGCATGATATTATTTCCCCTAAGCATCTGTTGCTGATTTCATTGCTATGTAGTAAATATCAGTCCCCCCACATTCCCCAGTATGTATACTGTATGTGTATATATATATATGTGTGTGTATATGTATACACATCCTGGTGGGCACAGCCACGACCGTCGATCCTTGTGTGACGGGCAGAGTTATCACCATGTGTTTATCTGACTTTTTCCATTCTGCTCTCAGCTCTTTGAGATGTTGCGGTCGGGAAATGGTCTGAATTTTATTTTAGAAAGGAAGCGAACCCACCCAGAGTGGGCTGCAGCTGAAATAGTATCTCCCAGGCTCTTCCCAAATCTTGGTTTATTTCGGGAAAAAAAAAAAAAAGGGGGTAGTGGGTTGCTTCCTCTGGGCACCTGAACAGAAGGCAGAGTGATATTGTCAAGTAGGCATATATTAAGGTGTCCTGTAAGGAGGTGACCGGTGGTGGTCAGAAGTTCAAGAAAAACTACAGAAATGTTTGCTCCTGTCATGGTGGTCAGCCACAAACTTCCACAATATAAAGATGTCCTGGCAGTAACACTTGCACCTCGCCTAGACTGCAGGAAGCTCCTATAGAACGGATATTGCACCAATCGCGGACAGGGGACAAGAATGAGTCCTGATACTTTTAGGCAGGGATTGTGTGCAACGTAATACCGATTATAGGGGGAATTTAAGACAAAGCCTGGGGTAAGGTTTTTTTTTTTAGGTTAAATGGCGCAGTAGCTTATACTGACATCCCCTCTATGAGTACCACATAGTGCCCCAATGATTAAAGAGGAACTAAACGTTTTTTTTTCTTCCTTTCGACAAGCGTGGAAAGTTACGAAACTTTGTAAAACTTTGTATAAGGGAAATTGTCTTCATTCCTCTAAATAGATTGGATGTAAGTGGCTTCTAAACCCTGATTTTCTCCAGACTATTTACCTGCCTTCTTCTGCTGCACCGGTATCAGAACCTTCTTGTCACGGGGTCCTTCTCTGATACCACACAATCAACAGAGCGAGGGAAGTGTGAACAATCCCAAGACTTTTATTATAGGCAGAACTAAAAGGTCCATAAACAATCCACCACACTGAGGATAAGATAGTCCAGAACACGAATGCAGGTCAGTAACAGGATAAAATGTCCAAGGAGATGAGAGTCCAACAATCCAGCAGACAGAGGATAAAAAATCCATATGCTTCCCTTTCTGTCTGACGTGCTGTGTTCACACTATCCTCACTACACAGGATCTGACTTCCCAGCTCCTGTCCTCCCCAGCCCCCTCTTTATGTCCAGGGGTAGTCAGACAGGTTGGGGTGGTTTTCAGGCCTCCCAGACCTGACAAAGGTGCCTTGTGGATTAAAGGCCCCTTCACACTTAGCGACGCTGCAGCGATACCGACAACGATCCGGATCGCTGCAGCGTCGCTGTTTGGTCGCTGGAGAGCTGTCACACAGACCGCTCTCCAGCGACCAACGATGTCGGTAACCAGGGTAAACATCGGGTAACTAAGCGCAGGGCCGCGCTTAGTAACCCGATGTTTACCCTGGTTACCATCCTAAAAGTAAAAAAAACAAACAGTACATACTTACCTAACGCTGTCTGTCCTCCAGCGCTGTGCTCTGCTCTCCTCCTGTACTGTCTGTGTGAGCACAGCGGCCGGAAAGCAGAGCGGTGACGTCACCACTCTGCTTTCCGGCTGACCGACGCTCACAGACAGTGCAGGAGGAATGCAGAGCACAGCGCTGGAGGACAGACAGCGTTAGGTAAGTATGTACTGTTTGTTTTTTTTACTTTTAGGATGGTAACCAGGGTAAACATCGGGTTACTAAGCGCGGCCCTGCGCTTAGTTACCCGATGTTTACCCTGGTTACCAGTGAAGACATCGCTGGATCGGTGTCACACACGCCGATCCAGCGATGTCCACGGGAGATCCAGCGACGAAATAAAGTTCTGGACTTTGTTCAGCGACCAACGATCTCCCAGCAGGGGCCTGATCGTTGGTCGCTGTCACACATAACAATTTTATTAACGATATCGTTGCTACGTCACAAAAAGCAACGATATCGTTAACAATATCGTTATGTGTGAAGGTACCTTAAGGCACTAGGCACGACAGGGGGTAATGGAGAGGCATAGATACAGTCAGGCTGCAGACAGTAAGTGATCTAATCCAATTATCAGCCTTTTGGAAGGTAATTGAGACTCTAGACAATATGGGGAATACACGGAATGATACAGGGCAACAACAGAATGCTATGAAAATCAGTAAAGTATAAATATACACAAAATGATACCCACATAACATATCACACCATCACTCGTCTCATTTGGACCCAACTATTGGACCCTCGTCTATGATCTGTATCTGGGAGCCACTAAGTAAGAGAGATGGTAACTAGAGATGAGCAAATCCGAACGGTAATGCACCTGGTGTCCAGTGGTGAACTCCGAACGTGGACTTCTTCTGGAAATACAGTTTGGGGAGGAGAGGGAAAGAGAGGGAGGTAGAGAGAGAAAGAGAGAGATTTTCCAACCTCCAAAGTTCAGGCCCCCATTGATTTCTAAGGGATTAGGGATCAGGTTTAAGTTCTGGTACTTTGGACTAAAGTTCGGTAGAACCAGATGAGCCAAAACTTCCACTGATCCTCTCATCTCTAATGGTGACATGGGTGGCACATTTATTTAATCGACCCTCATGGCCGGGGAGTCCATTTTCAGGTCATACTTGGCATTTTCTTGCATGGCAGAAGTGCCAGGGGAGACAATTGCAGAGTCCTCATTTCCTCTTGTCTGTGCGACCGTCTGCCATACTGGGTCCGTATACTCCAGAGCTGGAACTGGCGACACAGCCAAACTGATTCACAGTGTAATAAACAGGATTATTGCATCACTTTTATTGCCGCTTACACCCAAAATGGAGCAAATGGCAGAAAAAGTGCAATTGTGCAGTGAGAGAAGTACATATATGTATACAGTATATATAGAAATACAATGGGACAGATGAGAGGTGTGGGCATAAATGACCGGAGGGAGGGGATCTCCTTCCTGGCTATTCTCTCTCTCTGGCAGGATATGTATCACTGGGATTGGTCTTCCCCATTGAGAGCACCTTCACCTTTCACTTCCATTGCTTGGAAATAAACCATCATAATAACTAGTGAAGGGTAGATTTTCTTTTACATGAGATCACAACTTTTACTTAATAAGGTAGAACAGATTTTATGGCTCCTTATGTAATTATTATTATTATACATTTTTATAGCGCCATTTATTCCATGGCGCTTTACATGTGATGCAATGATCAGTCCAGTATATCAAGGTCATTTGGGAGTTAAAGCGGACCTATTGTCGGGGTTTATTCATTTAACCTGTTCTGATTCATTTCTTAATGTATTTTTAGATTGTACATAATTTTTTATTTTCTCATACAGATATAGGAATATCCTGCAAAGGAATAGAGTAAACTGATAACAGTGTAGCTTCTGTCAGCCACCAGTAGGGGGAGCTCAGCGCAGACAAATGTCTAAATCTAACAATCGGTGGTTGAGTGATAACGTAAGAAGTTATTCTCATCCTGCAGCTGAAAAAAACAGCTACAACTAAGCATCGGACACAGGAGAATGAAGTAATAAGGGGGCACAATAAAAAAAAATCTATTTATGATTTTTGAGAGGATAATGAAATAATGGGGGGTAATAATCAACAGTAAAATGTGGTGGTAATGTGATCGTCTGTGGCTGTTTTACTGCTTCAGGACCCATGAATTCTGTTGTCTACCAAAAAATCCTGAAGGAGAATGTCCGGCCATCTGTTCGTGACCTCAAGCAGAACCGCACTTGGGTTATACAGCAGGACAATGGTCCAAAACACACCAGCAGGTCCATCTCTGAATGGCTTAAGAAAAACAAAATTCAGACTTTGGAGTGGCCTAGTCAGAGTCCTGACCTTAATCTGATTGAGATGCTGTGGCATGGCCTTATAAAGATGGTTCATGCTCAGATGAAATGGGCACTATAGAAAAGGGTGATGCTATAGAAAAAGACAGCGATTATGATCAGATGAGATTTATGATCATGTAAAGATAGTACTAATGTTACAAATCTGATTATAACATTAATAAGGAGAGTAGGGGTATTATACAGTATAATAAGTGTGATAATGAGGAGAGTGGGGTGAACTATATAATAAGGGTGATAATAAGAGTGAGGATGTAATATATAATAAGGGTGATAAGGAGAGTGGAGATGTAATATAATAAGTGTGATAGTACGGGGCATTGGGGATACTATATAATAAGGAGATTGGGAGTGTACCATATAATAAGTGTGATAATAAGGAGCGTGGGGATGTAATATATAATATGGATGATCATAAAAAGAATGAGGGGTATTAAATGATTAGGGTGATAATACGGAGAGTAGAGGTATGATATAATAAAGCAGATAGCTGTTCCTGGGATATTATATAATAAGGGTGATCGTTAGGAGATTGGGGTGTGCAATATAATAAGGATGATCATAAGGAGAATGAGGGGTATTATATGATTAGGGTGATAATACGGAGAGTAGAGGTATGATATAATAAAGACGATAGCTGTTCCTGGGATATTATATAGTAGGGGTGATAATAAGTAGAGTAGGGGTATTATATAATAAGGCTGATAGAAAGGAGAATGGGGTGTACTATATAATAAGGGTGATAATAAGGAGCGTGAGAGGTATTATAAGGATGATAATAAAGAGAGTGGGCAGATACTAAATAATAAGAGGATGATGATAAGGAGAGGGGTAAGTATTATAGTATCAGGGTGATAATATGGAGAGTAGAGGTATGATATAATAAAGCAGATAGCTGCTCCTGGGATATTATAAAATAAGGGTGATAGTAAGCAAGATGGGGTGCACTATACAATAAGGATGATCATAAGGAAAATGAGGGGTATTATATGATTAGGGTGATGATATGGAGAGTAGAGGTATGATATAATAAAGCAGATAGCTGCTCCTGGGATATTATAAAATAAGGGTGATAGTAAGCAGGATGGGGTGCACTATACAATAAGGATGATCATAAGGAAAATGAGGGGTATTATATGATTAGGGTGATAATATGGAGAGTAGAGGTATGATATAATAAAGCCGATAGCTGTTCCTGGGATATTATATAATAGGGGTGATAGTAAGGAGAATGGGGTGTACTATATAATTAGGGTTATAATAGATGGGCCATATTATATGATTAGGGCATTAATAAGGAAATTGGGGTACAATGTAATAATAAGGTATAATAATAATAATATAATACACTGATGATAAGAATGAGAGTAGATGGTTTGATGTACCGTAGTAAGGGTGATGGAAGTGTAATAATAAGGCCGGAGTCACACCAGCGTATAGCATATGATGGGATGCGATATGCTAATGACCCTCGGCTCCTGCTCTGCTTCGGGCGTGAGCCGAGTGTCATGCTACTGTCCTCCGATCTTCTAGCTTGACAGGATCGGAACACAGCGGCGGAGCAGACGGAGAATATAATTTCTACATCTCCTCTGCTGCCGGCGTCGGCGGGAATCGCACTGAACTTGGATGATATCCGAGTGCAGTCCGATGATTCAGAGACACCCATAGACTTGTATAGGAGCGACTAAGCCAAGTCTCGCTGCCAATGGATTCTTCTCTCATGCCAAATCGGCATGAATAAACAATCGCAGGTGTGATATGCCCCATAGAATAACACTGGGCCGAGGGCTATGCCATGTTTTATCTTCTAGCACTAGGCCGTGTTATACGGCAGTGAGATGGGAGATAGTTCTATAATTATCAGAGCAGTATAGAGATGAGGGTGATCATATTAGAAGGGTGATGAGATGGGGAATGTTATATTCATCATAGAAGCCTAGAATATTGGAGATGGACGGGCCCTCCGGGGTCATCGGGTCCAACCCCCTGGGGTAGAGGGTGTAATAAGGGTGATGATGAGGTTAGTGACTCCATACATGACCATGAGTGCAGAGAAATCCGGAGCCATCGCGTACCTGAGTAATTGACACTCCCTGAGGGCGAGGGGCGCATGTAGTAATCATCTCGCCCAGGTTTGAATAAACATAGCTGGGATTTCATGTTTTGGATGTGTCTAGCTACTTAGATATTAGCAGGTGCTGAAAACACCTTCTTGCCCGGGGGGAAGCGCTCGCTGCTATTAGGGTGGGTGGTTTAATAACACATTATCCCTGAGACAAGATGTACAAAATGTGGGTGTGCGGGAAGGAGGAGACCCGGGGCCGCATTGTCCTCCCTGCAAAGTCTGTCGCCCTGTGGGGCTGTGGAAAGGAATCAAAGCGAGAAAGAAGATCCTGAGCAGGACTGGATGATTTCTGTACCTACGAAGGAATCTGTCACAGCTTCATGTTTAAAGAGAACCTGTCAGGATTATTTTACTGCTCGATCTAGTGGTACGGATGGATAGGTCCTAGTCAAACAATTAAAATGATACCAGTCTTGCAGCAATCCGATGCGTTAGCGCTGAGAAATCCAGCTTTGAAGCCACATGCATATTTGCCAGGAAATGCACTGGGGGCGTGTTAATAGACTCATGAACACGCCCCCATTGCACTCACAGGCTAATTTGCATGTGGTATCAAAGCTTGTATATTTCTCAGCAATGACGCATCAGATAGCTACAAGACGGGTATCATTTTAAGTGTTTTACTGGTTCCTATACAGCCGTAACACTGGTTTCGGTAGTAATATTGTAACAATAGATTTCCTTTAATTCCTTATATTCGGTGTCGGGGGGGGGGGGGGATAATTAATAAAATTCAATATAAAATAATACAGCTGTATTAACTGTTTTGTGACGGTGATATGTACTTGGATCTAAAATTACAAACTTAATAGAGTAATGGACCATATATGAATCTTCATAGCTCAGGGGTCCCGAATTATAGGGGTCCGCCCACACCCAACCGAAGCCCCCATCCTTAATCCTCCAAATTACTAAAAATAATAAACCTTTACATACCTGTTGTTTAAATTCTGTGCTATCCCTACCATGCGAGCACTATGCCCCCCGACAACCGAGTTATACCTGAACACGTGACCTTAGCAGCAAATTAATTGTCTCAGCGGTGTCATGATATATTGAGATCACCTTTAAGGCTTGAAAATTTGTCTGCCTCAGTCTATAATCTGTCCTTCGCTGTTACACAACACTTTCATTTAATTCTTGTTACAATGTTAGACGGAGAAACATTTAAAAACATATTTAGGAAATGTAGCATTCCTTGGGGGCCGTCCTGGGAAAAGCGGGGGCGGGACTTAGAACGTTGAAATTTGAAATTCAAAGGTTGCCACTGTGAGCGGCTTGTGTGACCTAAACGTGGTACCATGGCCTGCGGCATCTCTGGACTTGTCTTATATCCCTTCAGAAATTGCACAGGAGCTGCCAGCAGTGGATCTTGATGATTTGCCCAAGTATATTCAGCGGCAGAACCTTCCTCAGACGACTATTAGCAACTTCACTGATAGCAGCCGAGGCTGTAAGTGCCGGCATTTCTGCTCATACTAAAGACTGAATACTTTGAGATATTTTGAGAATCTTGATTCCATTTGTCCATCATTTGCAGATGAGTAACGTCTCCATCCTGTGATTTCCTTAAATCCACGACTTTTTCTTCTTGGGATTGCAATATTGAGGAGAGCATAATCAGGGGCAGTGAATTTGGCTCCAGTTTTTATTTCTTGCTGCCACCTATTATATATCATCATTATAGAGCAGATTAGTTTCTGGCAAATAAACCTGATAGCGCAAGTCTCGGAACATGGTGATGAAATGAGGATTTTCAGGTGTAAGGTTTGGTTACTTGTTCTCTTAAAGGGACGCTATTATCTGAAAATAGCCTATTGTTTAAATCAGGTTTTTGTGTTAGATTGCATTTTTTTTTCCATATCACAATCTGTGTTAATAAATAAAATTATGAAATCTTGCACATTTCGCACTAGGCATTTGCTTTTTTTTAGACTAACTTGCTTTTGTTTCAGGAAATCCACACGAATATTAGCAGCAATATCTTTTGTTTCGAAGCATCTAATGAGCGTGTGCAAAGATCATTGTGAAGGGTGCGGAATCTATGAAAATCACCTCTTGTGATAATTGGATACTGCGTTATCAGAGGTGTATATAGATGTTATTGGTCATTGTAATCCTGCCTCTGATGATAATGAAACTGCTGTAAACTCTTCCTGAAAAGAACAGGAAGTAGGAGTCTAATAACGCCCCGGTGGCCGGTGTGAAAATTGCAAAATCACTCACTTTGTTTTCTAATAAAGATAGTGATATGTAAAAATATATATACATATATATATATTCAAAATAAGTTCCAGTTAGGGTAATCTCACACAAGCCTAAAACACGGCCAAATGCTATCCGATGTTTTATAGGATCGCACTCGGAGCAATGTTATTCTTCGGGGCTGTGCAGATCTGCGTTTTGTTTTTTTTCTCACGCCAATGCGGTATGAGAATAGAATGGTAGCACGCTGCGAGTGATTCTGCAAATCAGATCACGTGCACCCATTCAAGTCTACGGATGCATGTAAAACATCTGACTGCGTCAAAGTTCAGTCCGAAATCCGTGGACACAAACAATGGAGAAGATGGAGAAATTAAGTTCTCCATCTTCTCCATAGTTGTGATAAGATTGTCTCATGCGAGATCACTGTAAACGGACCCCAATCAGAGTTTGAGACCGGTGTCATTACCATTATCGATCAGATTCTCTCGGAAGAGACAATCATCGCTCGTGTGAACGATCCCATAATATGTTTATAATGTTGTGCAGCTGCAGATTAACTACTATTCTCTTGGTTGATGGCAGGTCCCCTATAAGCTAAGGACATGTTCCTGTGTTGTTAGGACCCTCAACGATAAGTTTTAGAACGTTGCATGGGCAAAACAAGGACATTTTGTTCTGCAGAATAGCCTTGCACAAAAAAAAAGTCAACATTTCAAAAAGTTGCAAATGATGAATTAACTGAAGACATTGCACACATTGTTGAGCAAAATCCCAAAACTGAAGAGGACAGAAAAAAGTATTGATAGGGGAGACATAACTATAATGGAAAGCCCCTTTCATCTAGACTTCTGGAGCATGCAGCTTAGTAAATCTGCCTTAACGTTTCGCCTGTGCTTCATCAGGAGATACAATGTTACCAATACTGCATCCTGACTGCCTACAGTCACCTTCTGGCTCAGTTAATGGCTCTCCTACAAAACTACAACTACTCCCACTATGTCCTGACAGCCAGAGGCTTTGTGGCCAGCTGTGGTTTCGCTCCAGTTGGACAGCCGCAGGTTACAGATCACTAACCTCGCCCTTTTCTGTGAAATTTGGGGGCGACTTTATGATTTACATTGAGATGGTTGACCAAGATTAGAAAAACATGGCTACTTTTTTTTTTTCTTTTTTTACAAAAACAGCGCCACACTTGTCCACAGGTTGTGTGTGGTATTACAGCCACGTTGACATCAATAGATTGAAGTTGCAAAGTCAGACACAACCGTGCTAATCAATAAAAAAAAGGATAATTCACGAGATAACACGTCACGCATGCATTTTTAAGAAACATCCAAGGTTTTTAAAAAAGCGTAAAAAAAACCTTCTATTTTCAGTTGATGGTTGATAATGATGAATTAATTATCAAAAACAATAATTTCCTTGGTCAGTAATTCACGGCTAATATTAATAGAGAGGGTAAAATCAAGATCCAAGTGTGAAATCCACATGTAGAGATAAATGTTGGGTTTATGTAACCGTTTAGCACCAACGCGTGCGCCATTGCATGTCCTGGATTTTCATCTATCATCCACGTCTAATGTGCTAATGGACAAGCTGCTGAATATGTAACCTGTCACTGACATCTGACGCTGATGTGCTCTTAGCTGTGGTGATAATGAAGGAAAATTACACTGCGGTCCTGTTATTATCAGACTAGAATACGCCGCGTCATCCTCTGCCCTGTAGTCAAACCTATCACTCCCTGGTGATCACCCGGGCGCCAGCACCGCATTATTACATTATTTGCAGGAGATAATTTTCGCTTGTCTTTTTTTTTTATTAGATTTTATATACATAAGCTCTGATCATGGTATAATAAAAAGTTTCATAGCATTCAAATAAACCTTTCATTTTCATTTCTCACCATTTTCAACTTCTCTGCTTGCGGTCAGTAAATGACAATATTTCTATATAGAGCTAATACCCAAAGATTTCATACAATTGGATTACTTTACAATTTTATTAATTCCAACCACTTCTGATATAGAATTTATCCTGCAGTAGGAGTAGAATATAACTATTATAATACTGCTCCCTATGTACAAGAATTTAACTACTATAATACTGCCCCTATGTACAAGAATATAACTATTATAATACTGCTCCTATGTACAAGAATATAACTACTATAATACTGCTCCTATGTACAAGAATATAACTACTATAATACTGCTCCTATGTAGAAGAATATAACTACTATAATACTGCCTCTATGTACAAGAATATAACTACTATAATACTGCCCCTATGTACAAGAATATAACTACTATAATACTGCTCCTATGTACAAGAATATAACTACTATAATACTGCCCCTATGTACAAGAATATAACTACTATAATACTGCCCCTATGTACAAGAATATAACTACTATAATACTGCTCCTATGTACAAGAATATAACTACTATAATACTGCCCCTATGTGCAAGAATATAACTACTATAATACTGCCCCCTATGTACAAGAATATAACTACTATAATACTGCTCCTATGTACAAGAATATAACTACTATAATACTGCTCCTATGTACAAGAATATAACTACTATAATACTGCCCCCTATGTACAAGAATATAACTACTATAATACTGCTCCTATGTACAAGAATATAACTACTATAATACTGCCCCTATGTGCAAGAATATAACTACTATAATACTGCTCCTATGTACAAGAATATAACTACTATAATACTGCTCCTATGTAGAAGAATATAACTACTATAATACTGCCCCTATGTACAAGAATATAACTACTATAATACTGCCCCTATGTACAAGAATATAACTACTATAATACTGCCCCTATGTACAAGAATATAGCTACTATAATACTGCCCCTATGTACAAGAATATAACTACTATAATACTGCCCACTATGTACAAGAATATAGCTACTATAATACTGCCCCTATGTACAAGAATATAACTACTATAATACTGCCCCTATGTACAAGAATATAACTACTATAATACTGCCCCTATGTACAAGACTATAGTATAAGGTATAGTTCACGTATATATTGATCCTATGACCAGTTCAGGGTTATGTAACAGTGGGCATAGCACAGACCCAGAAGTGTTTGTGTAGCAGACATATTAGCAGGGAAAGCTGGGGCTGGGCCCTCTGATTATTGGCTCGGGTGTGGCTATTAGGCAGGTTTACAATCACACTCTTGGCCCGGATTCCAAGTTCTGAATGAAGACACAAGGGTTGGTCTTTACCTTCAGATGTGACGTGCTGATGTTGTTGGGTGGGGGGGACTAGTAGAGTTGTTTAGTAGGTGGTGAGACCAGAGTAGAAGCCAAACTCTCAGGCTCGTCTGGAGCACGGTCTAACCCTAGGGGACTGGGTGTCTCGTCAGTTCCTTGCTTTGGATTACTGTTTGCAGCGCTGACTGCAGTGTTTTGAACCCAATGATTGCAAACTGCAATAATCTGCTCAAATGGGGTCATAACTCCAGCAGCACAGACACACCAAGGTATCGTATGTTTATCTGCATATTAAGAAATCCTATTGCAAATCATGGAAGCAATGCTGGGGGCACAGTGAGAAAAAGGGGGTAAGATGGGTGTAGACGTAGCAGATCCCAATGGGTCTAAAAGCTTTTTGGGGTGGTATTGGCTGTGATAACTCTGAGATAACATCGAGTACAGTCTTCTAGACAACATATTGTGCAAAATGACAAACTCGGCTCTGTAACATCTGCGCTGTACATCTGCAGTAAGGAAGGATAATGCATTTTTGAGTCGTTTTCTGCAAATTTCTAAGGGTTAGCTTCAGATCTGCCAAAACATCCCATACGTTCCAATATATACCGCTTGATACTTTTTGTCTAGGAGTAACTTTATTTTTTTGCATTTTAGTAAAATAATGTACATTTTTTTGGTATATTTCTGGATTGCCAGTCTGATTATAATGGAAAGAAAACTATTTTTTTTATTAAACTGGAATCTCGACCCATAATAATAGGACTAACTGGGTGCCGAATTCCTAAAGCTCCTTCTGACGGCTCTAGTACCCCAGTGTTTACACCATAGCTTGTTGTTGCCGATATATTGACGATGTTCTTTTTTTTTCGGTTTAAAGCTAGACTTGTCCATACCTAAAGTGGGGAATTTAACATAATTTTATCCCTTTTATTTTACTGTAAAAATACATAGGAAGCCTATGACTTGTATTAGTTTTCCTATATGTTGGGCCAAAAGCTCCAGGTGAATCTGTGATTATTAACTTCTAGCCAATAATTAGGAAACTCTTAAATTAGTCCAGATTTTGTCCTTCGATTTCTCATCCTTTTTCATTATTGATGCTGAGACTTCTATATATATAATGGAGATTTCTTTCTATCGTCCTATATAAGTAGTCAACTTGTTTTATCATGGCATTGGATGGGTTAATTGATGCCCTCAAGTTCCTCTTGCCTCTGCCTGTCTCTGTCTCCCCGCCGCTGCCACCTCCACCTCCTCCTCTTCTTCTTCTTGGCAGTGTTTCGGCATTTAATATCTTTACCGTTGTACTTGCTTTGCCCTCTAGTGAAGACAGAACAGACAGCAATAAACACCTCCCCAACCAAAATTATTACATGGGGGGGTTGCTTCAAGAATATAGAACAAACCGAAAAATATAGTATAGAGTATAGAAATTAAAAAAAAAATTGGATTTATTTCATTTTCTGTTTATAACACAATTTAAAAAGAAAATCAACACGTTTATAATAACTCTGCAACAACGGAGCCGTCTGCTTTGACAATGTCCTTTTTTATTAAAAGGGCGCTCCATCAATATGCTGGGACCCAAACAAATTACCTGTAAGATATGGGGGTGCCAAGCAGTAACTTTTCAATAACCCTGCAGCGCCACCACAGGGCAAAGTAAGCATTACATAGCAAGACGCCATTTTATTTCCAGGTAATAGCTGGGGATTGTAATGCCTTATTAAAGGGATGGTTTTATTTGGGCAGTAAATGTTGACCTGATTAGAGCCCCAACTATCAGCTGTAACCTGTAAGGAAAGGAATGGGTCACCGGGTGTTTGCTATGTAATCCGAGAGCAGCATCCTGTAGGGGCTGAGACTCTGATTCCAGCGATGTGTCACTTGCCAGTCTGCTGCTGCCACTGTGATACAATCACAGTTTTTTTTTTTTACTGAGGATCTAGCAGAGCTCGGAATGCTGAGCCCTGTATAACCCCGCCCCCACCATTGATTGGTCACTTTTTGTATACACTATGCATAGGCAGAAAGCTGTGAACGAGAGGTGAGGGCAGAGCGGAATAATTTGAAGACACAAGACACCTAGTCCTGTAGTGATAATCTCCTCCCGATAATTGTATTGAAACCGCCACACAGCCTAGTAAGCGACACATCACTGTAATCAGGGTCTCTACCCCTACGTTGTGCTGTTGTCGGATTACATGGAAAATAATGACAGATTCCCTTTAAAGTTCAATTTCCGTGGAGCACCAACATAGGAGAAATGTAGAATTACACAGTGCCCACTCACACCAATGCATTTTTTTTTTAGTAAAGCAGAGCAGGACAGGTCCTCCATTGTGAGAGACACTTTGTAACCGACCAACAAACCAGGTTCCTGAACAATGAATCCCCCCCCCCCCTCTATTAATTCCATGCTTTTAACTTACACTCCCCTAATTGGATATTTTTATATTAAAATATTCTCAAAATAGCAAATTAATTATAAAACTAAGGCCAAAATCAGTCCTGTCTACTATGGTCTGAGTATGCACCGTCATGCATGGACCGGCGTCATATATACCTAGGAGTCTGCCAAGATCTGGTCACGGTGTGTATTTGGAAATGGTGCATACGGACGTCTAAATAATTACCAAATAGCACTGTGCATGCATCACCCATGCTAATTAGCTGCCATGAAGGTCTTCGTGCGTTCTTTCTAGCTGGTCCCACATGTGATCGGCTGCAGCAGTCAGGAGCTAGTTTGACTTCTCTGTAATTAGTATACGGCCGCTTGTCAACTCCTTATGGACCGCCCAATGATTTAAAACGTCAGGTTGGTCCGCAAAGTACTTTGCAATAATATTCTAGAACATCTTTGCAATGTAAGCAGCTACACAACATTATAAAGCTATAAGATCCGGGAGCTGGCTGTCAGAGACTGCCGCACTCCATAGGGAAGGCAGACATGGTTAATTACCATCCTCACCTTCCTGATCCCTGTATACAAAGGGCTGGGAACACAATTTATAATGTATTTTAGTGGTCATAAAAAATGTGAAAAACAGACATTTTTTGCCTCCAATTTGGTGCTGGAGAAGGAGGTTATCAATATCTTGTCTACTTTGGACACATTATGCGAAGGAAGCCATCACTGGAGAAGGACATCATGGTGGGAAGAATAGAAGGAACAAGGCGAAGAGGAAGACCAGCAACCCGATGACTTGATACTATCAATGGCAGAGAAGACCCTGGTGGACCTATCTAGGCTTTTACAAGATCGATAATGGCAGAGAAAACCCTGGTGACCTATCTAGGCTTTTACAAGATCGATAATGGCAGAGAAGACCCTGGTGGACCTAGCTAGGGTTTTACAAGATCGATAATGGCAGAGAAAACCCTGGTGACCTATCTAGGCTTTTACAAGATAGATAATGGCAGAGAAGACCCTGGTGGACCTAGCTAGGGTTTTACAAGATCGATAATGGCAGGGAAGACCCTGGTGGACATATCTAGGCTTTTACAAGATCGATAATGGCAGAGAAAACCCTGGTGACCTATCTAGGCTTTTACAAGATCGATAATGGCAGAGAAGACCCTGGTGGACCTAGCTAGGGTTTTACAAGATCGATAATGGCAGAGAAGACCCTGGTGGACCTATCTAGGGTTTTACAAGATCGATAATGGCAGAGAAAACCCTGGTGGACCTATCTAGGCTTTTACAAGATCGATAATGGCAGAGAAGACCCTGGCGGACCTATCTAAGCTTGTACAAAATCGCTCTTCCTACAGATTGTTTATCCATCAAGTCACCATGTCCCGAGATTGAGCTGAAGGCCATTAAATAGTATTAAAATATACAAAATTAAAAGAATATTAGACCCTACTTATCATGAAAGAAAGAGGAAAAAAAATATTTAAATATCCATAAAAAAAATCTAGAGCTTTTAGAGCAGGTGGACGGGAAAACAACGAAAATGTATCTTTTCATTAATTGGGGGGAAGGAATCATCCAGTCTTGTACTGGTTAAAACCGCGGTCAGCTTGTGGTGGCGGCCTGTAGACCTGCTGACAGGTTCCCTTTAAGCTATAAAGAAATGCAAGACCGCAATAGGCTCTTATCCAACATAAATGATTAGTAAAGAACTAACAGAACTGCTCAAATAATAGGGCTGCGTGTGACACAACACCTAAAAAGCTCGCAATCTACCCAGGTTGTCCTGAGGAAGGGGTCGGTGGACTCTGAAACGCGTGGACAATAAATCTACATTTTTACTTTACTAGTGGTTTGTCGGGTCTCCAGAGGGAGCAGAATAACCTCCATTCTCGGCCTCTAATTCTGAGGTTCCCTTTAAGGGAATTCTACCTGATACATTCTGTTACAAGAACCATAATATTCACTAATTGGATAAATATTTTCCTGCTTTCCCGTTTTTTTTTTGTTTCGCCGTGGGAGTGTGATGAGCCGGAGTATCATGTGTCTGCGACTTAGAACGAATGTCTCCCCAGAGCCTGACACAGCCTAAGATTAACAAAACAATTACTTTCCTTGAGCACTTTTCTACTATTCCAGGAGAAGTGGCTATATTTTTATTGCTGTATTGATCTACGATATATCAAGGTTAACCAGGACAATGGCTGCAGGCAGCGCACATCGCCAATTAATGTGTTCTGTATATACTGAATAAACAGGATCCTCTTCTATTTCTCAATTAAATATCGACCCGTGAACATCTTCTTCCTATACAACATGAAAAATCGAAGAGCGGGTCAATGGAAGGGCCACTGATCTTAATGACAGGCACCGCAGAGTGTTCGCAGCCATTCCGGAACGTTTCTAATTCTCAAAATGATCCTCAATTCGGCTGATAAAAGAAACTTTAACCCTTATATTCACCTATATCACTAGTAAATGAGGCTTTCAGATGAACTTTTTGACCATGTTTCTTGCAAAGTTGGGCCACCTTATGGCTCCATAGAAGGGTTACTACCAATATCTTCTAGTCAAGTCAAAGAGAAGCCACATCGTTAGCAGTTGTATCCAGGTCCTGATACCTGGGGGGGGCTCTCATTTGAGAAAACATTAGTATATATCAACTAGTAGATGTGTGTCATGAAGTTTTCCTTGGAATCCAAGAGTTTCAAGTTCCGTGCATTAGTCTTGTTAACCAGGGATATGAAAATGGGGTGTGCATCACGGTAATCAAGGCCATGTGGGGGTTGGGTGACCATTCCTTTGGACCGGTCATGCCAGCTATATTGTTTGGCACTTAGGGTCTTAACAAACAGGAAATTTCACTTTTTTTTTTTTTACATTTGAGGGTAAAAAAAAGAAACTTTCCAAGAAAGCATTAACGAAAAACGGCAAAATTTGTGATAAATCTGTCACTCCACATTTATCAAATGTCCCACCTGAAAGGGAATCTGTCAGCTGATCCATCCTGCCGGAACCACGGACGGAATGGATCAGACACAGGCTGCGGTTTTACAGCTGATATATGTGTGAACAGATTACTGGGATGCAACAACAAAGATAATGATGATGTGGAAGTAGTCAACTGAAGCTATTCATTTTACTATCACAGAACGAATGTTTAACAATGGAGTATAAAGTAACAAATCACACAACATCAGTATAACAATTCTATGCTCTATCTAGTTATCTCTTGATTGAACATCTATTAAGGTTTTTCTGTCTCACACCCCACGATAGGCCGTTATACAATATGGTCTTCAAGCTCCTCAGATTATTGCACTGGCACTAATGGGCAGGGGTCACTTGTATTTCCAGCTAGGCCACAAGTATGAGTATTGAGTAAGCTTTATGTTCAGTTACCATGTGATTTGGAACTTGCAAACATCCAGTTCTCTGCTGCAATCATCTCTGCAAACTCCTGCAAGATTCCTGTAACCTGCCTCTACTTCCTGGTTCAGACCTGCTGATTAACCCTTCATCTGCTGTAAGCATAACAAACTGTTATCTGAACTTGTATACACTTCAAACGCTCTTGCATCAAAGTGCATCTTCTCTATATACAGCACATGTTTGCCTCTTCATCTCTGCTACCAACGGCTATCCATTTGTTTTCTAAAAAAAAACTTCAGCTGCTGTAAGTATAATGAACTCCTCTGCATTTGTTCACATTACGCTGCGGTAATTCCTGGACTGGCTATACTTTTTCAGTTCCTGTGTTGGCCTACACTTTTGGGTCTGTGATTTCTGGTGTGTACTGCTGTGCTTGCCTGCCTGCCTGCCACCCAACTTACTCCATGGTGTGGTCCACACTGTCCCTTGTACCATCACTTTCGATCCATATGTTCACCCTGATCTTCAGCTCACCAGGTGAACCCCAGCAATGACTGGTAGGTTTCTCCCAATCTATAAGGAATGTGCCATCTAGGGGTGTGGGTCAGGAAGACTCTTTTTTTTTTTTAAAGACAACTATGACCTGTCTAGAAAAGTGACTTATGTAGAAATGTAGTCATAAATATGTTGTACTTTTAGACAAAAGACTAAACATGCCCCCTTGTCTCATAATTTTTATTAAGTTAGTGAACGGGAACTAAAAAAAATGGGTTATTAAATGATGTGAAACATTGATCAATTTGGCTTAGATATTTACAACAAACATTTTGGTGCAACCGCCATAATATATGCCCCCCATATGTTCCAAACTCAGTGTGTTGAAAAGAGGGCTTCAGCTCAATATGGCCCTGACCCTCCTCTTCATGGGTGTGTATATGGGCGGCTGGGAAAATAGGCTTTAGACCTACCGGTAATTATGTTTCCAGGAGTCCATCCTGACAGCACCCTGGAGGACGTCCTCCTCCTTGCCGGGACAGGAAACACACGAGAGTTTAAAGGTCATGTCCCACCCCCAATTCCTCAGTGTTGTAACAAGAACCACCTCATGGAAAATGCAAATAACACTTTAATGAATAATGACAGAATCATATTACATATCAACAAATCGGGGGGGAGGGACTACCAGTGCTGTCAGGATGGACTCCTGGAAACATAATTACCGGTAGGTCTAATGCCTATTTTCCAGGACGTCCCTCCTGACAGCACCCTGGAGAGTACCAAAGCACCTCCTTAGGGTGGGATTACCACCTGGAGAACTTTCCTACCAAAAGCGGTCTGCTGACCAGACAGTACATCAAGTTTATAGTGTTCGCAGAAAGTGTCAGCACTGTCCCATGTTGCTGCCCTATAGATTTGCTCTAATGATGTTCCTGCCCTCTCGATACAGGAAGCAGATATCCCACGTGTAGAATGGGCACATAGACCTGCTGGAGGAGAAATCCCCTCAGTTTGGTAAGCATCTGAGATTACGGTCGTGATCCAACGTGCGATTGAGGCCTTAGAGACGTTTTTACCCTTATTATTTCCCCCAAAAAGAATAAACAGGTTTGGATCCACCCGCCAGGAACTGGTGGCCTCTAGATAATCTAATGGTATGTGCACACGTTGTGGATTCTCTGCGGATCCGCAATGTCTTTTGAGGTGCAGAAACGCTGCAAATCTGCAATTGATTTACAGTACAATGTAAATCAATGAGAAAAAAAAATGCTGTGCACACTTTGCGGAAAATCCGCTGAGGAAACGCTGCGGTTTAAAAGAAGTAGTATGTCACTTCTTTTTTGTGAATCTGCAGTGTTTTTGTACCCATTCCATTATAGAAAACCGCAGGGGTAAAAAACGCAGCAAATCCACAAGAAAACCGCAGCAAAAACGCACAAAAAACACTGCGGAACCGCACAAAAAACGCGACAAATCCGCAGGTGCGTTTTCTGCCAGGAGAGGCAGAATCCGCACCAGAAAGCCTAATCCGCAATGTGTGCACATAGCCTAAAACCGCCAGTCTGCCATCCAGAGAGTGAAGGGCTTTCTCCTTCACGTTGGAAGGGTTTTTAGAAAAGGAAGGTAACACTATCTCCTGATTTCGTTTTTTTTCAGAGCCTACCTTTGGTATGAATGAGGGATCTAAGTTCAGGATTAAACTATCCTCCCTGATGTGGAGATATGGGTCTCTGGTACATAGGGCTTGGATCTCCCCCACCCCCTTAGCCGTGGTGATCACTACTAAGAATGCAGTTTTCCGTGTGCGAATTGATATAGGCATATTCTCGCCCAGAGCATATGATCCCTTACACAAGGACCTGAAAACCAGGTTACGGTCCCAAGGCGGAGTCAACTGCCTAATGGTGGGTCGCAGCCTCTGAGTAGCTCGAATGAACCTTACTATCCACGGGTGAGATGCTAGAGGATAGTCAAAGAAAGAGATTAATGCTGAGACCTGCACCTTCAAGGTGCTTGGTCTAAGGCCCTTGTTGAACCCTGTCTGAAGGAAGTTTAAGATTCTAGGTATGTCTGGGGTATCTGCCACAATGTCGGACTTGCCACCCTCCAAACAGAATCGTTTCCAAATTTTTAGGTAAATTGCTGATGTGACTGTTTTTCTACTGGCCTGGATAGTGGCTGTGACCTGATCTGATAAGCCTTTAGCCTTCAAGATATCCCTTTTATGATCCAGGCTCAAAGATGGAGTTCCCCTGGGTTTGGGTGGTAAATCGGACCCTGGTGAATGACATCCTCCCGAAGGGGAAGCTCGATTGGGTTGTCGATCGCCAAGGCCCCTAGCAGAGGAAACCAGCTCCTTCTTGGCCAGTACGGGACAACTAAAATGACCTTTGCTCGGTCCTCCTTGATCTTCCGTAGCACAGCTGGGATCAGCGCCAGGGGTGGAAACGCATATGAGAGAGGTTCCACCCACCTTTGGCTCAGGGAATCTATCCCTTCTGGAAGATCCAAAGGGTTCAGAGAGAAGAATTTTGAGACCTTCGAGTTTCTACTGTTTGCAAACCGGTCTATCTTGGGGGTTCCCGAACGACAACATAACTCCTGGAAGATATCCTGGTTCAGCTCCCACTCGGTTGGGCACACCCGACGTCTGCTCAGGTAATCTGCTATCACATTCTGAGACCCTTCCAGATGAATTGTCGTTATGGATAGAACCGTACCTTCTGCCCAGCTGAATATTTTTTCCGCTAGGTCCTGCAGTGGTCGGTGTCTTGGGCTTTCCTGATGTTTCAAGAATGAAATGTTGTCACATTGTCGGACAATATCCTGACATGACAGTCTGAGAGCGTGAGCCGATTTTGTCTTAAGGCCTCCCAGACGGCATATAGTTCTTTGAAGTTGGAGGATCTCTCTTTGATGTCTACTGGCCACCTGCCCTTGAGGATTCTGCCCTGTAAATGAGCTCCCCAGCCCCACGCGCTGGCATCCGTGGTGACCACTACATAAGGGGAGGTGGACCATAATACTCCCACCTTTAGATTCTCTGTCTGTGTCCACCAACGTAGAGGCTTCCGTACTGGTCCTGATAGCCTCATGGGACCGTCTAGTGAGGACTGGCGGCGATCTCAGATGGACAGAATCTGTCTCTGCAGTAGTCTTGAATGTGACTGTTCCCATCTGACGCATGGTATACATGCCGTCATTAGGCCTAACACAAATTCGGTGTTCCAATAGGTACCTGAATCGGACTCGAATTGCCTCCAGCTTGTCCTCTAGTTGGTAAGAGGGATATTCTGCATCTGGAATCTAGACATACTCCCAGGAAGATCTTCCTGTGATCTGGAATCAGGTCGGACTTTTGCCAGTTTAAGACCCAGCCCAGGTGTTCCATTACTGATATCGTCCGAATTCTGTGATCTGTCAAAGTCTCCACTGATTTTGTCATGAGGAGAAAGTCGTCCAGACATGGAATTATTATGATACCCTGGTTTCTCAGGAAGGCCACCACCTCTGATACCAACTTCGTGAAGATACGCGGCGCTGAAGCAAGCCCAAAGGGGAGTCATTGAAACTGGTAGTGGCAGGTCCAGGTTGGCAGAGCTACCGCGAACCTTAGCAGCCTCTGTGATGAGGGATGAACCGGGACCTGATAGTAGGCACTCTTCAGGTCGACAGTGCACATTACAGAATCCCGATCTATGAGATGAATTGCCAACCTGATAGATTCCATTCGGAACCTTTTGTATCTGACCCAAGCATTCAAAGGTTTTAGATTTATAATAGTGCGGGTCTCGCCGAACGGTTTTGTGATAGCGAATAGGGAGGAGTAGTGTCCCCTGCCTACTTCTGACGGGGAAACCGGAATTATGACTGCCGAACTGAGCATGTCCTGCAAGTCTATCAGTATGGCAGAGTCTGCCGAGACTATGGTAGGAGAGATGTACCTTTCTGGAGGAGGGGAGTAAAGCTCGATGCTGTATCCCTCTGCTATGGTTCTGCGAACCCACTGATTCTGAGTGATTTGGGCCCAATTTCCTGCAAAATGACATAGCCTTCCCCCAATGCAAGTGGCGTCATTGTGTTTTGGTTTTGGAGGTCGGGCTAAAGAAGAAACCTTGGTTCTTATTACCCTGGCTACAGGAACCTCTGTAGGACCCTCTATTGGACCCACCCTGCCCTCTGAAGTCATACTGTTTTCTGGAGAAGAAACCTCTCTGAAAGGGGGCTGAGGCCATTAAGGTTTGTCCTCTGGGAACCCCTTCTTTTTGTCAGAGGCTGATTCTAGAATAGTATCTAAGGCTGGCCCAAATACCTTTAGCCCTGAAAATGGGATGGAGCAGAGCTTGGTCTTAGAGGCGTTATCTCCTGACCAAGACCTTACCATACAGACCTCCTAGCTGCATTAGACAGGGAACCATTTCTGGTTGAAAATCTAACCGACTCAGCCATCATATCAGAAAGGAATGCCATGGCCAACTTCATAATGGGAAGGGAACTTAGACTGTCAGTCCTAGGGGTCTTATTGGACAAATGCTCTTCCAACTGACCCATCCATAGGTACATAGATCTGGCCACCGAAGTGGCTGCTATGTTTGTCCTAATTAGGGCCGCAGAAGCTTCCCAGGCCCTCTTTAGGAGAATGTAAGCTTTTCTGTCCATAGGGTCGCGCAGGTTAGACGAGTCGTCAAAAGGGATGGCAGTCTTTTTGGCGACCTTTGCTACTGGGACATCAATTTTAGGGATCTCTTTCCATAATTTGACTTTCTCCAGGTCAAATGGTAAGCGACCCTTAAAGTCACGAGATAGCACCAGCCGGCGTTCAGAATCCTTCCACTCCTCTAGTTCCATGGCCTTAATATGTTCACTAATAGAAAACTGTCTCCATGACATAAGTCCCCCGAACATCAGGTCCTGTCTGTACTATGGCTTGAAAGTCTCCTCGATCTGCATGGTACTTCTCACCGCCTGGACAAGCTCATCCATTCCCTCTGACTGGAAAATGTACTTTCTACGCTGGTCCTGGCTCCCTGAGGGGAGCTTCCCCTCTTCTTCGGAGACAGAGTTCCTTAGATCTGAACCGTCATCAGAACTATACTCCGGCTCTCTCTGGTCGCTCTCCCGCCTGGCTCGTTTAGGGCCTGGGATGGCGCTGGAGGGATGTTGTGAGAAGCTGGACACAGAAGTCATCTTTCATGACCTTTGATGTACAAGGTGCACAAAGAGTCTTGCCATGGGAGTCCGGGAGCTTTACATGGCATACAGGAAATCTGTTGGACTTCGCCGAGACCTTGCCGGGTCTTTTAACTGTGGTCGGGGGAGCAGCGGGGTTCCCTTATCCTAAACGAGATAAGATTGGGAGTAATAGGCTAGACCTGTGCTAAGATCTATCTGAGGTGAGGGTGGACTGCGCCGGGCGCATTTACCCCTCCATCCTCAAGCATGTCTCCTTCCATAGTTGTCTCCCGCAACTGCAGCCAGCAGCACTGCGGCACAACACAGGACGCTATCTGCCAGAAGCGTCTACACTGCTATGCGTTCCACCACTGGAGCGCACGCACTTCCCCTCTTTCAAGATGTCACCTGAAGTGACGATACCAGAAGTGACGTTACCGGAAGTGACGCGGTCCCACCGAAACTCCGGAAGCCGCTCTGACTTGGGAAGATCTGAGTACCACGCTGGATGTAGCATCGCAAAAGACAGCGACCCTCCGCTGTCTGCGAGGAGCCCTTCACTCCAGACCTCTGCACTGTGGCACCGTGTCCAGAGCCGAGAGCCTCCCACCGGGAGGAATGGCTCTATCCAGGAGTCTCGTCCTGCTCCTGGCCTTTGGGGTAGAGGGACTCCCCCTCAGGAAGTTTCGACCCTGAGCCTCTTGACAGGGGGAAGGGTATTGGCAAGCCGCACGATCCCCCTGAGCCCGGTAAGCCTGCGCAGCTCTTCTCGTTCGTCCCTCCGTGCAGGGACAGGAAAAACAGCGAGGAATTCGGGGTGGGACATGACCTTTAAACTCTCGTGTGTTTCCTGTCCCGGCAAGGAGGAGGAGGATGTCCTCCAGGGTGCTGTCAGGAGGGACGTCCTGGAAAATAGCCTAAGGGTCATGACAACTTTCTATCCTAGAAAAGTTGGAAATGTATGGGAAAACCAGTCCTTGACCTACCCTTTACTGGTAGTTTATGTAGTGTATGAAGAAGGGGGGCCCCAACCTCAATTTCTTCACCCTCCTCATGGGTGGTATCAACTACTGAGCTCACTTTCTCTACAGACAGTGCAAGTTTACTACCATCCCTCAGAAGAAGGGCTTGGTCCTTGTTCAAGCACCTCAACCCTATTGGAGAGAAGGGTGACAGTTATTTAGACTGGTGTTTCCCTTAAAGGACCAAATGCTGCCTTAGTTTGGCACAGAAGGGCAGATTACCATGGGGTAACGCATTGCTCATTCATTGGCACTGTAAGGCCCATGCCCCCTGGGTTCATGTTCATTATAGCTGTTAACACATTCATGGAAGTAACGCCTTTGGCTGTTATACCATGGAAAACAATGTGATTAAGGCGTCACAATCCCAGTGGACATGAGTCATAATGTGTAGGCATCTGGATGCTAAGAGTCTGTCCATCACCATGCCCATAGGACAAAGTCTACATTGCTGGGTACTGTGTTGACATGTCTGCCGAATATGAACTTATTCCACTGCTAGCAAACGTGTAATTACGGCCCAAGAATGAGGAGCAAAGGATCCAAAAATATTTTCTAGAATGGCTTCTTTGAGATAACTTTAACCTCTTTCTGGCAGGACAGTTTTTGTTTTTGTAATTTCATTTTTTTCTTTTCTTCTTCCAGGGTCCATTTGTTTTTGTTTTTCCAGTCAACATAGCCATATGCTGGATTATGCATATTTTGAGTGATGAAATGTAGTTTGACATCATTAACTTTAAAATATAATGTGCCTAAAAATGGGGGAAAAAATCCAAGTGGGCAGAAATGGTGCAAAAAAACACTTCAAAATTCTACCATTGTTTTTCTAGTCAGCATAATTACAGCGATGCCTAATGCTGTATACATGAAAATGAAAGCCAAGTAGTAGTCAGATGCTATGGTAAAATGAAAGCTGAGCAGTGGTCAGTTGCTATGGTAAAATGAATGCTGAGCTCTGATTAGTTGCTATGGTAACATGAAAGCTGTGCTCTGATTAGTTGCTATGGAAAAATGAAATCTGAGCTCTGGTTAGTTGGTAATATGGTAAAATTAAATCTGAGCATTGATTAGATGCTAATATGGTAAAATGAAAGCTGAGCTCTGGTTGCTATGATAAAATGAAAGCTGAGCTCTGGTTGCTATGGTAAAATGAAAGCTGAGCTTTGGTTGCTATGGTAAAATGAAAGCTGAGCTCTAATTTCTATGGTAAAATGACAGGTAAGCTCTGATTAGTTGCTATGGTAAAATGACAGGTAAGCTCTGATTAGTTGCTATGGTAAAATGACAGGTAGGCTCTGATTAGTTGCTATGGTAAAATGACAGGTAAGCTCTGATTAGTTGCTATGGTAAAATGACAGGTAGGTTCTGATTAGTTGCTATGGTAAAATGACAGGTAGGCTCTGATTAGTTGCTATGGTAAAATGACAGGTAGGCTCTGATTAGTTGCTATGGTAAAATGACAGGTAAGCTCTGATTAGTTGCTATGGTAAAATGACAGGTAGGCTCTGATTAGTTGCTATGGTAAAATGACAGGTAGGCTCTGATTAGTTGCTATGGTAAAATGAGAGGTAGGCTCTGATTAGTTGCTATGGTAAAATGACAGGTAGGCTCTGATTAGTTGCTATAGTAAAATGACAGGTAGGCTCTGATTAGTTGCTATGGTAAAATGACAGGTAGGCTCTAATTAGTTGCTATGGTAAAATGACAGGTAGGTTCTGATTAGTTGCTATGGTAAAATGACAGGTAGGCTCTGATTAGTTGCTATGGTAAAATGACAGGTAAGCTCTGATTAGTTGCTATGGTAAAATGACAGGTAGGCTCTGATTAGTTGCTATGGTAAAATGACAGGTAGGCTCTGATTAGTTGCTATGGTAAAATGACAGGTAGGCTCTGATTAGTTGCTATGGTAAAATGACAGGTAGGCTCTGATTAGTTGCTATGGTAAAATGACAGGTAGGCTCTGATTAGTTGCTATGGTAAAATGACAGGTAAGCTCTGATTAGTTGCTATGGTAAAATGACAGGTAGGCTCTGATTAGTTGTTGCGGGCAACAAATTGAGTTTTACAATAAGACAGTTGTGCTGAATGAGGCTGGTTAGGCCTTATCCTGTACAAATCGCATAAAGGAAACAGGAAAATGTTTTTTTGTGTAATAAATGATGGGAAAATGATCCTTGACAGGGTTAACAGTCCCTGCAGAGAGGGGTCAGCGTCCTGCCTAGCTCTTGGATGTAGGTAGCCCCCCTCCAGCAGCTGGAGGGTAGTATTTACACGTCCCTTTTCCCATGGCCCCAGGCTTCCTGCTCCCACACGCTGATCATGGTGGTGTTGCTATCTGGGTGTGTGGGGGTGGGAGGTGGCCCAGGACAAGGTCCCTTGTATGCATTGATCTTCCATGAAGAAAGAGGAAGCCAGCGCAGCGTGTAAATTCCACTGCGCAAATTAAAGGTGCCCCGATCATGGAGGAAAAACACACGAGATGATGAGGTTTCTGCTCCAGCAGATAGGAGAGGAAACTGGGATGTAGCAGGGTCAGGCCAGGCCGCCATTCCCTCCATCCCGAAGGCATCCGATATAATGTATTGTACGAGTGGTCTACATCTGGGTACTTTCATGGGCTACACATCTGTCCTGGGCATGTGATGGGCCCTGGGAATAATCAGTGGCGGTTCCCATTCAATGACAGCAAGCAGAAATCTTGAAAAATGCGAGAAATTAACATAGAAATTTTGTTAAATCTTACCCATCAGGTGTGGCTTTGTGGAGCAGGCTCAGGAGCTGAGCCTGCAACATACAAGACAAGTGTCAGCCGCTAGCAGCAGAGATCAGAGGTGGCTCCGATCACTGCTGTTTAATCACACGAAAGCAGAAATCTTGAAAAATGCGAGAAATTAACATAGAAATTTTGTTAAATCTTACCCATCAGGTGTGGCTTTGTGGAGCAGGCTCAGGAGCTGAGCCTGCAACATACAAGACAAGTGTCAGCCGCTAGCAGCAGAGATCAGAGGTGGCTCCGATCACTGCTGTTTAATCACACGAATGCTGTTAGTGGCATATAAAGGTTGTGATCATGTGGCGCCGATGGATGGCCATGGCAGTTGACCCGCTGAAGGGCCCTGTCACCGCCATATTTATGCTTCAATGAAGCCAATGGATAGGCTGGGATTCATAGATCATTATTCTTACTATATTCTGCAATACTGTCATATGACACTATATCATACACACAATCTCAGGTTTAGGTCTCTTAGATTGGCCTAAAAAAATAAAGTAAATATTAATTTAAAAAGTTTTCAAAATAAGAAAATAATAATAAAAAAAAAAAAAAACATTTGCGTCAACACCCTCCCTTTTCCCACAATAAATAAATTAAATATGTGAAATATGAATATATATGAAAACAGTAAGTCAATGAATCCATGTATCCGCACCTGCCCTCAAAAATGCAATAAAAAGCTATCAAAATGTGATATTCACCCCAAAATGGTATCAATAAAAATTCTAACTCGCCACATAAAAAACAACTCCATGGATTGAATAATTAAAAAATGAATGCGTTTTAAAAAGTGGTGACATAAAAATTTTTTTTTCATTTCAGTCCAGAATTTTATACTATATATTCTATTCTTTTTATAGACCTGGACAATTATATTTAGGTCATTTTACTGCACAATGAATACCTTTAAAACAAAATTATGATTTTTTTTTTTTCACCACACTTGGAATTTTTTTTCCTGTTGTTTCAGTTACATTATATGATATCATTAATGATGCGGTTCAAAATGACAACTCATTCCGAGAAAAAAAAAATAACAAGCCTTTGTACGGCTGTGTCATAAAAATAAAAATTAAAGTTATGGCTCTTGGAAGAAAAGGGAGGTGAAAAAAAAATGATAGCAAAAAAATAAAAGATGGACAGATCTTTAAAGGATTAAATAATATAATTGTACCATTTTCTTAATTACAGACTTATGGACAGTGTTATGTTTTGGGTAAAAGAAAGACGAGTACCACATATTGGAAACATCAGTGGGTGGAGCTGCGTCCTAATAAATGACTACATGAGACATGAGGTCATGGTACAGTAGGTCCTATTGGGAAAAGCCGTCATCAACAACATAATGGTGTCCCAGCCCCGGCAGGGCGTCATGGAGAGAAGATATTGTAATCCATACTGCCGCGCAAAGGAAATAGTCTGTAGGACAGGCGCTAAAATTGCAAGCACCATACATCAAGCCTGGAGAAATCATAGACCGGTCCTGGGACAAACTCCAGAAGTAGCCAGACAACTGGGATGTTCGGAGAAGGGGGAGGTAGACCCTTTTTTTTTTTAAAGCAAACTGCAGACGGGTGACAGGGATTTTCTAAAATGTAAGCCCCATCCTTTATTCACTTAAGTCCACAGTTCTCGCAGTCATGACAAGGTAGTTAGGTTATGTGTCCGCTAAACTCAGTGATTGGCAGAAGTGGTGACACGCTATAGACAAGAGCCAACACTTCAGTCCGGTTGAAGAAAGCCGAGCTGGGAGGAGCGAAGAGAAAGTTCTGGATTGTCAGTGGCTTTTTTTAGTTAATACTGTTCGTTATGTTATATGAAACCAGACAACCCCTTTAAAGGGTGTAGTGCAGCGGGGTTGGTGCAACGTGGTAGACAGGCAGTGACCACAGGAAACGGTCAAAACAAAGTCTCTTTAATGTTCAACGTAGTCACAAACGGAAAATAAATGGTATTCTCCGGATCGCAGCCGTGAATCAAGACAGTCTGTATCCGGGACCAGTTGCCGTGGGCGACTGCACCACTGTTCCACGCTGCCAGGCCTTTTGGCTTCCCTTGGCTCCGCTTTACTTCACACCAGCTGAGCTCTGCAGAGCCACTTGCTCTGCAAGTTTGCAAACCTAGACTGACACATTCAACCCTTTGCTGCAGGGTTTTTAAAATGGAATCTGTGGCCATGGGCCACTTGTAAGACCCGGCCTGGGGGGAGCTAAATGCCCCACTACCATCCTGTAGTTCGCTCCAAAAATAAAAGCTCATGGCGGGTTTTCTTAAATCTGCCTTGGGCAAATAGATTGCCCAAGACCAAACTTTTATTTTGCACTGCAATCACAGCTATGCCTGTGACTGCAATGCACTCCAGCGGTCTCGATACAGTTCTATGCCCATCCTGGTGGCAACATAGCGACCCTCGCATATAACAGCTGTCACTACCTCACAAGGGTTTCTCCATATTGAACACTCCCTAATTGTTGAAGGGTTCCTTGTAGAGATGAGCGGGTCGTTTTGTGGGACTACAATTCAGCTTTCAAGTCAGTGGTATATGCCAGCTAGGTAGGAATCCCATGAATCTCTTACCCTCTCGACGTCTCCGGCAAAACCTTTGATTAACCAGGGTTGGATCGATGTCATCTGTGCACCATATTGTAAGATGACATTGTGCCAGCCCTAACAATTTAAATGCTGTGCCGGGTACACCAGAAGGTAAGAGATTTGCGGGTGTCTAACTGTCAGGTGCCACTGACCTTGACGCTGGACCAGAGTCCTATGAATCAATCCTCTCCTCTCTAGCTCCTTGACTTGATCATGAAGTGTCAGCCAGTTGTGGGACCATTAGTGATCAGCTGAGATCTGATTGTTGTATTAATACCCCCCGTGGCTTCTATACTGATCCCAAATTCTCTGTATTGTAGGACCACTCATGAGAACATGGCAAGTGGCCATGAAGATCTGATCGGCATTCCATTTCCGAACCACAGCAGCGACATCCTATGTGGACTCAATCAGCAGCGACATGACGGCTTCCTCTGTGACGTCATCCTTATCATCCAGGACCAAGAGTACCGCACGCACAGATCTGTTCTAGCCGCCTGCAGCAAATATTTTAAGAAGCTTTTCACCACAGGATCCGTTGTCGAACAACCGTACATTTACGAGATTGACTTTGTTAAACCCGAAGCTTTTTCTGCCATATTGGAATTCGCCTACACGTCCACGCTCACGATCACCACGTCCAATGTCAAACACATCCTGGATGCCGCTGAGATGTTAGAGATCCAATGTGTTATCAATGTCTGCCTTGAAATCCTAGAGGCACCAAGAGATGGGGATGAGGAAGAGGAGGAGAAGGAAGAAGATGATGACGATGATGATGAAGAGGAGGATGAAGATGACACAAAAGACTTTGTGAATGAGGAGAACCAAATGGATATTCAGGAAAGCAGCTGCAACCAAAGCCCTTCTGCATCCGATCATACGGAAGAACCCTACCGAGGATCTCAGAAGGACTTACCCACCCAATACTCTTCCACCCATAATTCTTCTGGCCACCAAAGTGCTGTCAAGGACTTCTCCATCAAATCTTTGTTAAGTGAAGACTCCCATCCTAAAAACACCAAGTCAGACAAAAGACCGACCATTTCTCATTTTGTCCCAGGGTTCTTTCCGCAGCTTTGGAATGGAGATCTCGCTGCCTTTTCCCAACTCCAAGAACCGCAGGTCGATATCGGACCGCTCAATCTCGTGATCAAAGATAAAAAAATTAAGGAGGAGGAGAACAATGAGATACCAACCCTTCCCTTCTCCGCTGATTTTTTCAAAGAGATGATCCTGGATCATTCCTCTAAACATTTTGGGCAAATAAAGGCGGAAATGGACTACAGTGCCTACCTTAGCTTTCTCAGTGCTGCTCACCTGGGTATGTTTCCACCATGGCCTTTGGAAGAAGAGAGGAAAATAAAGCCAAAGGCTTCCCAACAATGTCCGATCTGTCATAAGGTCATCATGGGAGCCGGAAAACTTCCAAGACACATGAGGACACACACTGGAGAGAAGCCATACATCTGCACCATCTGCGAGGTCCGATTCACCAGGTTAGAAGCTAGCAAAAAATACCAACTTCATTACTTATGTACCAATACTTACTTGATTGTATCATAGAAAATGTATAAAATTTAGCTGATCGGGGGCATCACAGCTTGGAGGGGGTAAAGTATGCAAGTAGCATTTTATAGAAACGGGAAACATTCTTCATTCTTGTATTGTATTTTCCTTTATCTGATGGGGTATGGAGCTAATAAATAATTAGATCCGTACCTTTAAACAACAGTCACACATCTCAAGGTCAGTTTTGAGAATTAATTTAGAAAGTTCAGCAATTCCCATGTATACAGGGGCAGCAGAAGCACATATACAGTCAGCAAAGAACTAGTGCCATCTAGTGGTCAACTAATGTATTGTTTCCAAACTTTTTTTTTTTTTTTTTTTTTTTTTTTTACTGTTGTGCATTTTGGTTAGCTTTTTGTCCCCGATAAATCCTTTGCCTCTTATTTTTTAAAGTAATATAACATAACCAATTAATTTACATTTTCTCCTTTAAGTTTTCAGGTTTTTACTCCTGTTTTTCAATTATGCCTACGGTAATTCTTCTTTTAGGGTATGTGCACACGTCAGGATTTTTAGCGTTTTTTTTGCGGAATTTCGCTATAAAAACGCTATAATTCCGCATTAAAAACGCTAAAATTATGCATCCTATCATTTAGAATGCATTCCGGATTTTTTGTGCAGATGTAAGCGTTTTTTTCCGCAAAAAAAACGCTTACCGCTAAAAATCCGGACATGCTCTATCTTTTTCCGGAATTTTTGCAGATTTCTAAGCCAAAATGACATTCCGGGAAAAAAAAAAATCCGCAAGAATTCCGCAAAAAATCCGCGCAAAATCCGCGCAAAAAACGCACAATTTCCGCGAGAAATCTGCGCCAAAAAAAACGCGGATTTCTGGCAGAATTCTCAGGATTTGGTCAGGAAAAAATCCTGACGTGTGCACATACCCTTAATTTCAGCCTATTTTCTTAGTTCACTTTTTAAATTGACTATTTTTTTTCGTGACTTTGGGCTTTTTTTTTCCGAAAACTTTCAAAATTTGGGGTGAAAATGTATTCCGGTCTCCCTCCCCCTTGGAGTGCCCTTAGGATCAAGATTCATTATTTGCATTTTTTTTTTTAAGACCCTTTCCTTTTTATTGTCTTTTGGTATTAGTTGCTCGTTTTAGGGACAAATTCTTTAAAACGGCACAGGTGGTTCATATATTTTGTGTAGAGTCAAAAATGGTCTTTCTTCTGCCTTGAATGGTTTTTGCAAACTTTACAGCGCAAAAAAAGTTGCACGTTTTGTAAAGTGTTGTACAAATGCGCCAAAAAATGTACGCACTCAAAAAGAAGCCGGGGGGAGACTGGAGAGAAGTTGCAACAAATTTTGCAATTTTTAAAAAAATTGTTCATAAAGAATCAGTCGAAAACATCTGTAATTGCTAAATTACAGTCACAAAGCGGAAAAACAAGCGAAAAACAACAACAGGTTTATAGACTTAATAAAGGCACAAAAAAATAACAAAATGGATGGAAAAAAAAGGTTCAAAACAAGACAAAAAACAGGAGCAAAAGCAATGATGTATCCAGAACCTATATATACCAGCAGTTTTGTTTTGTTTTTGCTCGATTTTTGTGACATTTTGCTAAATGTGTCAGTCATCTTTGTGACATGACGTCGTTTCACTACTGGCTGATCAAAAGTCACACCAAGGACGCTGGAAGGTAAGAGATTTGTGTCCAGCTCTTAACATTGACCTCAGCACTGGATTGGTTCATGGGACTCATATATACAGTTTAGCCCATGGAGGATTGCTTCATCCCAAATAGTGTGATGTATTGGGTCTCTGCGATTCCATTTCTTACCAATATTAAGATCTGAAAACAGGCACAGTATATAAAAGAACTTTTCATTATACACTCCTCAACATTGAAATTGCAACACCAAGGGTCATGCATTGATGGAAATAACCGGATGGAGAGGTTAGCTATATCCAAATGATAAAAAAAAGGAAACAAAACTTTTAAAACTTCTTGTTGTATTAAATCTGGAGTATAAGCCACATGCAGAAATCCCGACACTTTCAGCCTCGGCTGCTATCAATGGTCATCTGCGGGAGGTTCTGCCACTGAAAGCGCTTGGGCAAATCATCAAGATCCACTGCTGGCAGCTCCTGTGTAATCACTGATCAATGATGTCCAGGAATGCTTAATGGGAGACAAGTCTGGAGACGCTGCAGCCATTGGAGCATGTTTAAGCCACGCAGGCTGCTCACAGTAAAAAGCAATAACATGAATCCAGCTAAGTACATTATGCCACCTCAGACCATTTACCTGGGAGTAGGACCGGTGTGATGTTACCTCTTCATGGCATTGCCCATGTGGTCTCCAGATCAATCTCCAGCCATCATTGTGTCCAAGACAAAAGCGGGACTCATGGCTGAAAAGGACAGACCTCCCATTTCTGCCCCCATTGCATTCTTGCTCTACATCCTGAGGTCAGTGGACATCATCTGTACCCTGACATTTGCTTTGTAGCCCCATATGATGCAAACACCTTCTGACAGTTTGTGTAGAGACTGTCTAACACCTTAATCTTGTTATTTCCCTAGCACTACAGAATGGCTCAATCATGGAAACAGTGGTGCAGCCATTTCTCGAAAGTGCCCCAAGAGCCATTTTTCAACCCAACAACGCCAGGCCGCATGTTGTTGGTGCTACTGTGAGCAGCCTTCATGGCCTAAATGCACTTCCATGGCTGCAGCGTCTCCGGACTTGTCTCCCATCGAGCACGTCTGGGACGTCATTGGTCGGTGATTACACAGGAGCTGCCAGCAGTGGATTTTGATGATTTGCCCAAATGCATTCAGCGCCACAGAACCTGCCTCCAATGACCATTAATAACCTCACTGCTTGCAGTCGAGGCTGTAAATGCCGGGATTTCTGCATGTGACTCATACTCCAGACTGAAGACAATGAGAGAGAATACATTGAAAATGTTGTTTCCATTTTTCCATCATTTGCTCATCAGTAACCTGTCTATCCCTCCTGTGATTTCTATCATTCCTGCACTTTTCTTTCTTAGTGATGCAATTTCAATGATGCGGAGTTGATATTGTAAGCACAGCATTTACAAGCTCTTTGCTTTAGAGTTTCCAAGTGCTATGCCGAAGCAGGCCATGTCGCTGGATCTGGGCAGCTTCCGTGCCCCTGAGCTCCTCCAATTCTACCTCTGTTAGCAGCATGCGAGAAAGCACAATTCAGGAGGTCAATCTTCAGTAGTGTACTGCCCCCGGGAAGCAGGAGACTGGGAGGTTGAGTAGTGTTGTGCTCCTGAACAAAGAACATGAGACCACTCCTTTAAGAGTTAAAATGCCACAACTACATCGCTTTTCTTCTTTAGCTCACTTGTCAGCTTTGCTGTGTAGACCATGACAAAATAAGCGGAGTCATCTCATTAACATTAAGGGGGTGGAACAAAGGATGGCAGCTATTTTTTATGGTGGGAGGACTAGATAAACTAAAAAAAGTAATAATATAAATGGAGGTAAGATCATGTATGCAACTCCCCTGTCTCTCCCTAATCTCTTGGGAGAGGCTGTACACCTATACATTCTGGAGACTATGATAATCTAGGACATTGCTCGCATTAATTGCAGCTGCCATAAAGCATGATTTCATGCTGCACAGTCTATACCGAAAACACAGGAGGGATGTGCTGCCGAATGCCCTGATAGAAGTCCTCACACTCTACAGTTCTGGACTGCGCATACTCCTCTGATACATATATATGGTCTCCATCAGGTGCATGATCCGAAACATGGACTCATGTGCCAGCCAACCATATTAGCACATAGCTTATATCATTTTACACCTTGTATATATTTATAAAGCCGCAGCTTTTGGTGTGAGCAGAACATAAAATTTGCAACTTTTCTGGTGGCTTGATAAATTTATAGACCACATTTTGGCACAAACCTACACTTCCTCATAGCATATGTCACAGTCGGGTGACCCAGCACCAGGGGCTCCTTCCCTGTCCTTAAGACTAGGGGGCACCCTACTCCCCGGGATACTACTGATTGGGGAAGATGTCGGGGCCTCCACCCTTGCCTTATCTCTTGTTAGACCTCTGTATGTTCTCTTTCCCCACACAGGGAAAAGGAGGCGCTACTGTGCACCGTAGTACTCCAACACAACAAACAAGGCAACACAAACAAAGGTTAACACAAAACTCTAGACATCCAAAATATTCACTCACATGTAACAGAGGAATGCACCGGGGTGCGGAGGTACGGGAATAAACAAAAATAGAGGAGTATAAGGAATTACCACGCATACAAACCAAGCAACAGTCACTGATAACTCCTCAACTCTCCTTCTCATATGTGCTCCTCTCCCACCATTAGCCATGCAGCAAACGCTAGCTCTGGCAAGGATTAGAATCAGAGCCCAGATTATAAAGGGAAAAGGAGTGGCTAACCGAGCAACTGTGAACACAGGGATTTCCAACATGGCCGAATAAACACATTTAAAATGAAGGAGAAGTGCTTCTTTTCAGCGCTGGTCTTCTGGCTCCACACTGTTGGGGTAACCCCGTGACAGCATAGATATTCCACACATAATAAATTTAGTGCAAATGGCTGCACTTGTTGAGAGCCGGAGATGAGTATCGTCACCTGTCCATTCATTCTTTGTCTGGATGCACTGGGCACCTCATCAGACCACCATGCTGGAGATACATGTCCTCTGGATATGCCATGAATGCATTCTTTCAAACTTTTCAGAATTGGGCATTTTCTGGCCATGTCTTCTTCATAAATTGCCCACACCCCCTTCTTGTCTTTTCAGTCTTTCTTTGAAAGTGCTGCAAGTATTTTCTGTGAGATTTCAGGAGGATTTTGGGGCTCCTGGCAAATTTGCATTATACAGTATGGAGCACTGTGGGGCCATTATACAGTATGGAGCACTGTGTGGCCATTATATTGTATGCAGCACCTTGTGGGGCCATTATACAGTATGGAGCATCATGTGGGGCCATTATACATTATGGAGCACTGTGTGGCCATTATACAGTATGGAGCATCATGTGGGGCCATTATGCATTATGGAGCACTGTGTGGCCATTATACAGTATGGAGCATCATGTGTGGCCATTATACAGTATGGAGCATCATGTGCGGCCATTATACAGTATGGAGCATCATGTGGGGCCATTATACAGTATGGAGCAATGTGTGGCCATTATACAGTATGGAGCATCATGTGCGGCCATTATACAGTATGGAGCATCATGTGGGGCCATTATACCTTATGGAGCATCATGTGTGGCCATTATACAGTATGGAGCATCATGTGTGGCAATTATACAGTATGGAGCACTGTGTGGCCATTATACAGTATGGAGCATCATGTGTGGCCTTTATACAGTATGGAGCACTGTGTGGCCATTATACATTATGGAGCATTATGTGTGGCCATTATACAGTATGGAGCATCATGTGGGGCCATTATACAGTATGGAGCATCATGTGTGGCAATTATACAGTATGGAGCACTGTGTGGCCATTATACATTATGGAGCACTGTGTGGCCATATTTTTTTCTGTTTATAATTATTGTTTATGAAACAGTGTGATCAGCAGTGCTAAATGGGTGTGGTTGGGGCGTGGATATGGGTCTGTCTAGTTGTAAATGGGTGTGGTCAAGGCGTGGTCAAAAAATTGCCGTGGTGCGCTGCGCGCACCGCTACCTTTGTCCCTCTTCACCTTCTTCAAAAGTTGGGAGGTATGCCTTAAATATACACAGAGTCCCCAAGTCTGTATGGTGCCAGAATCAGGAAAGTTAGGAAAGACGTATTACACACAGACTGAAATCTATAATTAAAAAGGAATCTGTCGGTCGATACTTGCCGCCTGAACCATGCATGATTGCAGCCCGGTGTTTTTTCTCTGAATTGTTTTGGCATTTTAGGGAAAACACAGTGCAATAATCCTCACATTGCTGTAGTTGATTGACAGGTGTCTCCCATGTGTGTACATAAGGAGAGAGCTGTCAATCATCTGGAGTGATGCCAGGAAAGGCCGGCCAGAGGAGGAGCCAGACCAGTCCAATTTCTCCTCATGGTCTCCAGACAGATCTTTACCCCAGATCTGGAACGTTTTCTGGCTGTTTTGCAGTCGGGTTCTGTTTCATGTGGCCTGTGGTTTGGGCATCTTGAATCGACTGGTACTTTACTAAAGGGAATCGATTTCTTGACCCATCAAGACTGGTAATCCAGCAATAAAATGTAATAATTTCACTAGACCAGAAGATGGACAAAAACAAACAGGAAATTCCTCTGCCCTGTAATCCCGAATATTTTCTCATGTCCTACTGGAAAATAAAATTAAAGGAATTTTACTATCCATTCCCTATTGATCTGCCCTGTAATCGGTGACACACATAATGACCGTCTACCATCACCGGCTGGGTCATATGAAGCCTTTATTGTGGTCGGCGACTATATTCTGGATGTAGATGACAGACAGGTAATGTCGTCTTGCTTTTTTTTTTTAGAACTTTCTGATTCAAATGTTATAGAAATCGCATCGCTTCTGTTAAAGAGTAAATTCACTACATGTCATAGTGGTAGTGACCAGTGGGGTCATCGCATCCGTAAGCTCAGATCTGCTCATCTCGAACACCCCATCCAGTGGCGTACAGTGGATTCCCAGCAACCAGGGCAAAGCAAGTTTTTTGCAGAGTGCAGCAGTCGATATATATTTGCCATCAGCTGCTGCCCTCTGCATAGGCAGCAATCAGGATGACAAAGCTCATGTATGTATCCTGAGAGCTTTGTCATCTCAGCCGCTGCTTTTGCAGAGCGTAACAGCTGATGACATCTTGACTGCTGCGCTCTGCATGGGGGGCAATGCTGGGCAGGCCGCTCTAAGAAGACGTAGTGCTTACCGCACACAACTCATTTCATAATGGTGTGAAATCTTGCACCCCTATAGATTTTGGCACTCAGAGCCATTGACCCTGTTCCCCCTCTCCACATAAAGCTGCTGGGCGCCACAGGTGAAGTTGTGTTATTAAGTTCAGTCTTGGCATGTTCTTCAGGATTATGGGTTAAAGTGGGTGACAACCCTTATGGGAGCTGAAAGGCGGCCATGTTAGTTGTCACAAATGTAAACTGCAACAACAAGGCCCCCATAGAAACTATACCTGGATAATATGCGGCTCGGAATGGAATAATTATAACTAAATCTCTTTAGAACACTGTATGATCTATTTGGCACATTAAAAAAAAATAACTTAGCTACTCATTATACACCGTATATTGTAAATCAGGGTGATGCTAGGGTCCCAAAGAGATGAAGTTTGAAGTGTTTTATCTCCTTATACTCTCCCACCCCCCCAGAACTTAAAATATACATATATAATTATGATATAGCACAACTGCTGCTATAAAAAAAGCTAAATATTACCTACATACTATATCACAATCTTCAGAGACCAGTAATAGCAAAAATGACCACTATACAAGGGCCAAATAATACCACTACACAATGGTCACTACAGAACAAAATATATTACCAATACTACCACTGTATACCTACAACTCCATTCAATAATGGCCTTTCAGTGCCCCCTTCAATTAATAATTTCCCTTGAAAATAATAGGGACTCGAGCGTCCCCTTAAAGTAATAATGTTTCCTGTGTGCTGACTCAATGCCCTGCTAAAATAAAAATAATCCATGAGTGCCACTTCAAGTAATAATGGCCACTTGTAAAAAATACTATGCGTGCCCCCATGAAAGTCATAATGGCCTCTGAGTTCCCCATTCAAGTGAGTGCCCCCCTCAAGTAATAATGCTTTGCGTGCTCCTTGAGATAATAATGCCCCCTGATTGCCCCGTTCAAATAATAATGCCCCCTGAGTGAGTCCCATTTCGAGTATTGCCACCATTTTTCCACAACCTCCACTAAAAATAAAGCTTATACTCTACTAAACACATCCCTCGATGATCCACAGAAACTGAGTCTTCTTCAGCTCCGCTCACGGGAGAGGGTCTGCGCAGGTGGCGCAATGCTGTGATGTAGTTGCGCCGCCGCCAGCAAGGACTGGTTGGGCAGGGAGTGTATGGCTCTCTATACTGCCACATGATCGGACTGTATCGGCATCGTGTTGACACCTATACAAGTTCAAAATGGAGCTCACTGGAGATTCAGGGCAATAGGTAAAAAGTCCAGGGCTCGTGCCAGGGCCAGTGGCTAGTGACACCAGTGCTGTAAATAGATATGAGCTAGATTTGATGTAAATTTGGAATTGTATGATACGTGTCAGGCAAGAAAATAAACAAATATCTTATTCTTTCAGGCAGGATAAGCTGAAGATTCACATGCGGAAACACACCGGGGAGCGGCCATATTTGTGCATCCACTGCAATGCTAAATTTGTCCATAACTACGACCTCAAGAATCACATGCGCATCCACACAGGAATCCGGCCGTACCAGTGCGAGTTCTGCTACAAGAGCTTCACCAGGTCCGACCACCTCCACCGTCACATCAAGAGACAGAGCTGTAGGATGTCCAGGCCCAGAAGAGGCAGGAAGCCGGCCTACTGGAGAACCTCCAGTCTACTGTTTGCCCACAACAACTGTCCTGAAGATGAGGCCTTTGCTATGATACCACCAGGTCTAGAAAGCGGTGGCAATCACAGGCCTAATGGGACCATTGGTGTACCGGGGCCAAGCCCAAAACATCTACTTGAAGAACCTAAAAACCTTCTTAATTTACAAGGATTGGACAATCAATATGAAGACTCTAACCTAAAACTCCTGGAGAGAACGCGTTTGGAGTCGGACAGACTTTACGCGTTTTCTTTGGCGCACAATGAGAATATCTCCCCTCAGCCGTTCTTTGTAGGAGCAGGTGATCCTTGGAATATGACACTGAATCATGCTCCTCTTTCTGATACTAGTAACTAGATAAAAAAAATATTGGCTTTAAAAGGGGCACCACTTCATGGAGGCGGCCATGTTGTATAGTGTACCGATCTACTAATGACGTGGGGTTAAAGTGCAGCTCTTGATTGGCTGCACTCTTCGGACACAAGCAATGGCTGCCATTAGCATTGACCAGGTGGCTGGTCCACATCAACAAACCAACATGCACGCCATTTTATCCTTTGTAGAATATTTTCTTCCTTTTTTTTCCATGAGAACTATATAATTGTATGGAAACTGACAGTCGACGAATCATTCCAAAGAAGCACAGACACGATATATATGTATAGTGTGACTATATGTATATACGAGTATAAAGTTCATTTATGCATGTAAACTTCTTCTTGTAGTAAACTTTTTGACACTTGGTAAAGACCTGAATTTGTAATTCATGCTCTGAAAGAGCAAAAAAATTATTTTAAAATTGGGTAGAGTATTAAATCCACCCTCCAGGTTTACAACTATACAAAGGCTTTAGAATAATGGCGCATGTTGCTGCAGGTAGGTGTTGTGGAAGAGGGTTTTCTATGGACGGCAGAGACTAAAGTGTTCAGGCCCCAATACAAATCTATAAGTGGGTCCTACTGCTACCACATGCCCCTTATAATACTGGTGGCCTTTGGGCCTCCTAAGGTCCGGGTGCGACTGCTGCCTCTGCCACTAGTTACGCCCCTGGCCAGAGGTGTAGCTTCCGTCATCACAGGAGAATGGCCCTGCAGTCACTTCCCGTCTCTTCTATTACCATCCCGAAACAGGACATCATCCGGGGATGGCGCCGCAGTTACTTTCCGCAGCTTTATTCATCGCCGTTCACTGATTGTGTCATGTTTCGAAGGGGTTGTTGGAGGGGAGGTGCAAGAGAAATGCTCTAAACTTTGGTACTCGCCACTGGCATAACTTGAAGCTCTCCAACCGTGCCCCCAACTAATCCTCAACTAATAGAGGCCTTTAATAGTAATAGTCTCTTATATGGAGGAAAAAAAAATACATTTTAGGTCCCCTAGTCTCTAGGGCCTGGATGCGATTGCAACCCCAGCGCCTATTGTAGTTACATCCCTGATGCCCACATCTTCAGTGGCCGTCGCCGAACTTCTGTCTCTGCCACAGTCCCTGCTTGTGACATGCTGTCTTTCCCTGAAATGAGATGTCAGGAGGGTGCGGTGATAGAAGTAGGGTAAGTGACAGAAGTGCCGCCTGATAACTATATGTTAGAGGGAGGTGATGATAACTTTAGGAAAGCACTGCTATCACTCACCCTGCTTTCATCACCGCACCCTGATGACTTCTCATTTCAGCGAAAGAGATGGCGGTGTCAGAAGCAGGGTGTATAGCAGGGGCTAACAATACTGCTGAAGATGTGGGACGCAAAGTGTGGCCACTCATATAGCACCCGGCCGACACAGGACATCAGGGGGTTAGTTACGAAACCGTGATACATAACCGCAGCAGTGCCCGCCGATGATGTCTTGTTCCAGAAGAGTGATGGAAGGTGCGGAGAAGTGACTGCAGGGCCATCCTCCTGTGATACCCTGTTTTGACACTCCCCTCAAACGAAACATCACAGGAGGAAAAGAAAAATATGACTGCTATAGGGAATAGCTGTATAGGGAGAGTAGTAGGGAATTTTATAATAAAGCAAATTGCAAATGTGACTACGGTAAGATAGATATTTATAAAGGGCGCAATACAGTAGATATCGAACCACCAATTTAATGTGAGGAATATAGGGAAATAAAATTATTAAAATATATTTCCAGTTATAAAAAAAAAAAGAAAAAAAAATGTTTAACCCATTTCAGGTCACAACTTCTCCTGCCGATTGTCCTCTCCAGGTAGTGAGATCATGTCTGGATGGGCAGGCATATATTTTCCTCCATTCGTGGGACATTTGTTTCAGAAGTGAATCATCCTCCAATATATAGCACTTATGTACAATGCATTTTTTGGAAAAATTGACACGACCACTACAGCTTGCATTCAGATTTATGAGTCTCTATGGCAACAGACAACAAACCCTGTGTAGTCAGATCTCGAGGTCACACTCACTTCCATCTCTTCTCGACTTCCTATTAATCTACCAAATTTGTGTGAAGAAGAACTGGAATAGAGGAAGGACATGACTGTGGGCTCAGACTACAGAGAATTTGATGTCTGCTTCTACAGACATGCATAGAGATGAAACGGTAGGAACTTTTTCATGAAAACATGGTGGGAAAGGTTGAGCCTGATCCATAGAACCAAAGTCACCAAAAATCTCCTAGGTGAAGAGGCCAGTAATCATCTAAGTCATAGAAATTACAAATTGGTCTGATCAGGCCCTTGGGAAGATTATATTCATCTTCTCACTCTTTACTAGAAAAAAAAATCACCCTCCAGATGTGACAATCAGATGCCAGATCACCTTTCTACTTGGTGCAATGGCTGATAACATGAAGAAAAGATCCTGTTTCCTTTCTCTCAGGGTTACCAAGGGTAAGCAAATAGGAGGCTGTGATCATTAAGAGAGGTGATCACATGAAAACAAGTTCCTGTATAATCTCCACTGGGATCCCTTGGAGGTTGTACAGGGGGTGGAGAGATGAGATTAACAGGCTGTGATTAGTTAGGTGGTGATAACACGAGGAAAGGTTTCCGAGAAAGGTGATAAAATGTCCAAAATACAAGTTATTGTTTAAAGGGAACTGATTCATGCTGTCCGAATCATGACTCAAAGTTTGGCTATGCTATTACAGCCGTGTTTGTTTTACTCGGAAACTCTGCAACATTTCTGAAAAAATCAGACTTTGAAGAGCCGTTCTGGGACTATATCTTTGCTGACCTGACCAACGCAGGTCCCCAGCAGCTTCTCCACACCCCAATCTCTTTGATTGACAGGTTTCTCTCCAGACAGTTTTCTCGGAAATACTGCAGCATTTCGAGCAGAACGAATTAGGTAACATGTTCCTTTAAAAGTTACTTAAGATTATCTTGTGCGGGCTTTTCCCTAATTTCTATGATTTTTTTTCCCCTTTTTAATAAATACTGATTCTGTTCTAATTTGTTGTCCTTGTATCAATTCTTACATGGAGACTTTAAGGAGGAGCTTTGTCATCCGCTCACTGTCGTCCTCTGTGGAACTCATTTTTCTTGAGATTTGATATCTTAAAGTGGATCTGTCACCAGATTCTACAATCCAAACAGCACACGTTATTAATAGCTATTAGACCTGATGAGGCCGATGTACTTACTCTATAAGGATGGCTGTGATATCAGTAGGAGCATTTTATGAATCCAGCTAAAGAGGGACAGAGCTCATGAGTCCAGAGTCTTCTGTCTCTACCCACCCAGCCTGACTGCAGCTTGTACTGAGCAGCGAAAAGTCGCCGCAGCAGAGGGGAGAACATCGAGGAGCTGTTAATTAGGCCACGTTCACGCATTCAGTATTTGCTCAGTGTTTTACATGAGTATTTGTAGCCAAAACCAGGAGTGGAACAATCAGGAAAAGTATAATAGAAACACATCACCACTTCTGTATTTATCACCCACTCCTGGTTTTGTCTTACAAATACTGGTGTAAAATACTGACCAAATACTGAACATGTGAACGTGGCCTTAGGCAAAAATGTAATCAAAAAGGATTATACAGTTATAAAAGTACTCCCGAAGAAGCATTGCGAAACGCGCGTCGGGGCAGAGGGACGCCGAGGTATTTTCACGTGGCTGACTGCAAAGTACATTTTTAACCATATGTTATCCACTATATGCATGCCATTTTTCAGTAGTGTACTGGTGGTTAGATTATTACGGGAACAAGCACTGACTTACCCGTATAATTCTATAGAGTAACATCTACATCTCACCACCACGTATACCTAGAGATAATAGTTATACACTAACTTATAGTACATTTAGGCTTTTCATAAGTGGTAAATGGCTTAACATTCTTGCTATTGGTCAGCCTGATTTTTGAAATAACCTATGGCAGTATAGTCCCTTGTTTTTGGATTTTGTACCCTTCTTCACATGTAGTAATTGGTTGTTTTTTACATCTTTTATGTGATTTTTGTTAATAAAATAATGGTTTTTACACAAGTACCATAGTAGAGATCATTTTACTTATTGGTCACGCTAAATGTGAGATAGCAAGTTTTTGGTGGTACAGTACCCTCCAAATGGAAGCGACTTTAGTAGTATCAGATTGAGCAATTGTTTGTGAATGTATAAGTTATAAAAGTAAACGCAGTAGAATATAGAACAGAACGGCACTGGAGCTAAGACGTCTTCAAACAAGTAGGACTAGTAGTGGGCAGCTGTGTATTCAGGCGTCACAATCATAAAGGGTAATGGTGCTCAGCATTAGAATCCAGCAAGTGATCCGTATGCAATAAAAAAGAAGAGAATAATGCGGCACTCACCCCGACTTGGCTGTGAAGATTGTGATCTTTATTGAAGAAAAAATGGAAATTACATCCGTCAGGACATCAGGTATGGGAGAGGGTGCGGTATAGGAGCACGGACGACGGCCGTTTCGCACACACAGGTGCTTCGATGGGTCCGGGTAGTAGATTACAATACGTCATTTCCTTATAAAGGATATATGACGTCTAAGCGTTATCCAAAAGCGTGAACTTAATCAACAAAACAAAGTGAAACAAATGTGACTGTGACCTAATACATAATAATAATCTACATGCAGACTGACAATTTATCTGGAGAATACAATAATCTTATACTCATATCATTATTTACAGCAATCATCTGAAAAAACCACTATTAACATTTGGACATACTCTCTAGCTTTTTAAAGAAATTTTTATAAGAATATTCACCTACATGTTATAAAAAATCCAATTCAAATAGGTTCTGTTACTCATTTGGTAACTGATTTTATTTCTTGTAAAAGCAAGTTTGTTATTTATGTTTTGTATTGCCCGTGCCTATATTTTTATATAGGCAAAACAATTAGACCGTTGATTATGCGTTTTAAAGAACATTATAACTCTATTAAGTCCGGAAAGGGGTGTTTGAGATTAATTCAGCACATAAGAGAGAAACATGACGCTAATCCAGACTCACTCAGCTTTGCTTAAAAAGAAAAAAGAGCAGCGTTCATACCAGGTGAAGTCGTGTCCAAAGAGGTCTTTATTCAGCCATACAAAGAGATACAACGTTTCGGCCGGGTTGGCCTTTGTCAAGTATACAAAACATCCACAGTGGCCATCTTAAATAGTGTGGAACCAATGAAGGAACCAATCACTATCAAGGGGCGGCCTTTATTAAATCCCAATAAAATCGCATATGAGACATGCATATTATATATAACATTATAAAATCAAGCAGTTAATAACCAATCACCGCCTTATCATATAGAAATCTATAATAATTCTAGAAGGAACACACAGGGAACATAATAACAAATCGAACGTCCAATCCTGGCTGTAGCTATTTCGTTGTCATGACGATGGTTCACCCAATCGCACGGTCCCATATAAGTCCATATGTCGATCATCAAATCACCATCTGTTAAACAAAAGGGGCACAGGTGCTGCTCACCAATAGTCGACACCTACCCATGTAAAGGTATCCATCCACCGTCGGACGCCGGCGCCTGCGCAGAGCGCACACCAGGAGAGCGGTCATGTGATCGCAACCTGGTGTGACACACAGCGCCTGCGCCCAGCGCCGCAGGAGGAACGTCATCACCCAGACCATCAGGCGGAGGGCGCAACCACATGATCGGCAGGGAGGAGCCAGGCGCATCAGCGCCAACGCCCCCCGCACGCCCATATGCCGCACCACATCAGCACTGATAGGGATGATATACACTTAGCCAAATCCATGGCAACCACCTTATACTCACATAGGATGCCTTGTTAGTAAGGTGATTTGGCAGACAAGGATCAAAAGGAGGAGAAACTGAAAATCAGCCAGAATAAAGACAAGGGGAAAGAAGAAAAAAAAACCTAATGTCCTCCGTATGTTCCTTGGATATCAAAGTCCAAATATAAAAAGACAAAAAATAAAAAAAAGGGGGGAAGAAAAGAGAAAAACACTTAAAAGCATGTACAACACAAAATTAAAAATACACGGGGGATGCCACATGAGGATTAAGGTACATGATATACATCTTGATACTTTTAATAATATGGACCATCCAGTCCTCACATATAGTAGCTATATTAAACCATACATATTTGTAGATTATAATCTACATTTAGCCCTCTTGGCTGTAATGTCTCTAGTATTGAGATCCACCTTAGCTCCTTTTGTTTAAGTTTCAATGTCCTATCACCACCTCTCCTCAAGGCCGGAACCCCATCAATAACCCTAAAACGCAGCTGGTTAATAGAATTTCTACACTCACTAAAGTGTTTGGGAATAGGTAACTCATGTAAATTAGTTCTTATTGTGCTCTTATGTTTACTTATTCGTGCTTTGACTTCCATCGTTGTCTCACCAACGTACATGAGTCCACATGGACATACTATTAGGTAGATGACAAATTTCGAAGAACATGTGTACCGATCTCTAATCATAAATTTTTTACCAGTTCGAGGGTGATAGAAGCTATCGCCCTTAAGCATATTGCCGCAGCAGGCACAATTGAGACAGGGAAAATTGCCCATCCGAGGAGGACATAAAGTCTTCTGGATGGCAATCTTGCCTGTCCCCACATCTGACTTAACCAATTGATCCTTTAGATTACGTCCCCGTCTATAGGAGAGGATAGGGCGAGAACAAAAATCCTGAATATGAGGCAAACCCTTCTGTAATAGCCCCCAATGTCTATTCAAAATATTAAAAATACCATTACTTGCTGGACAATAGGTGGAAACAAATGGTATGCGTTTTTGTTTAATTTTTGTTCTATTGGTATGTAAATCATCCTCAGATAGTCTAATTAACCTATCCTTGTGCCCCAGTACTCTCTCCTTCGGATACCCTCTCCGCATAAATTTCTCACACATTTCGTCCAATCTTTTATCACAAACCTCATTGTCCGTGACTATCCTCCGTACACGGACTAACTGACTCCAAGGTAGTGAATCCATCATTCTTTTCGGATGGTAACTGTCATAATTTATTCCTATCTGTTGCCTTTATGAACAAATCAGTCCACAGGGTATCACCTTGCTTATAAACCATGGTATCTAAAAATTGTATCTTATCAAGTGAGTATGTCATGGTAAATTTCAACTCTGGGTGTATACCATTAATTTCGGCCAGAAAATCAAAAAGGTCCTCCTGGGTCCCTTCCCACACACAAAAGATGTCATCAATGTAGCGCCAGCTTTGCTGGCATAGAAATTGTCTCATACCCTCCGAAAGGAGGAGATCAAAAGAGAATCCTTTTACAAAAAGAAGCCAAATAGATCCTTAATGCTAATGCACAGGGACCTATTGGCTTAAATGATCGACTCGATATGTCTGTATTTTTATGAATATTCTTATAAAAATTCCTTTAAAAAGCTAGAGAGTATGTCCAAATGTTAATAGTGGTTTTTTCAGATGATTGCTGTAAATAATGATATGAGTATAAGATTATTGTATTCTCCAGATAAATTGTCAGTCTGCATGTAGATTATTATTATGTATTAGGTCACAGTCACATTTGTTTCACTTTGTTTTGTTGATTAAGTTCACGCTTTTGGATAACGCTTAGACGTCATATATCCTTTATAAGGACATGACGTATTGTAATCTACTACCCGGACCCATCGAAGCACCTGTGTGTGCGAAACGGCCGTCGTCCGTGCTCCTATACCGCACCCTCTCCCATACCTGATGTCCTGACGGATGTAATTTCTATTTTTTCTTCAATAAAGATCACAATCTTCACAGCCAAGTCGGGGTGAATGCCGCATTATTCTCTTCTTTTTTATTGCATAAGTTATAAAAGTACACCAGCCTCTTCAGGACTAAGATCTATTTATTAACATACGCAGCTTGTACTGTGAAATCTGGTGACTGATTTGAAGACTGATTAGCAAACATTATTGTTTTAAATGGGAAAAATTGCATTTCATTCAGTACAATTTTTCCCCCTCCCTCTAAACTACAGAAACTTTGGAAGTCCCCGATGGTCTCTACTATATGTCACTAATGTAAAAATGATTATTGCTGGTGGCAGATCGGTCATGCCATAATGAATATGTGAACAGAGCCTTTAGTGTTCTCCAAATATATCCTACTCACTCACAGTCCCAATGTTCTCCGGACCGTCCCACGAACTGGACTGAAAAAGAGGTGGGTTCTACAGCGGAGCCTTCCCATGCAGAACAGAATGTGGCTGCAATAATCCCACAGTTCAGCCCTGAAATTCCCTATAGCCTTACTACCAGGAAACCGTGACAAAGTGTATTTTCCCCTCGAGCCATAACTTTTTTATTTTTCCATTAACATGGCCATGTGAGGGCTTGTTTTTTGCGGGACGAGTTGTAATTTTGAACAACACCATTGGTTTTACCATATCGTGTACTCGAAAATGGGAAAAAAATTCCAAGTGTAGTGAAATTGCAAAAAAAGTGCAATTCCACAACTGTTTTTTAGATTTTTTTTTACCATGTTCACCAAATGCTAAAACTGACCAGCTAGTATGATTCTCCAGGTCATTATGAGTTTGTATACACCAAATATGTATAGGTTTTTTTTTTTTTTAATTTAAATGGTGAAAATAAATAAATAAATAAAAAGATTGCGTCATTTTCCGAGACCCATAGCAACTCAATTTTTCGTGATCTGGTTGAGGGTTTATTTTTTGCTGAGCTGACGTTTTTAATGATACCATTCTGGTGCAGATACAATCTTTTGATCGCCCAATATTGCATTTTTATGTAATGTTGCAGTGACCAAAAAAAAACGTAATTCTGGCGTTTTGACTTTTTTCGCTACGCCATTTACCAATCGGATTCATTCTTTTTATAGCTTGATATATTGGGCAATTCTGAATGCGTTGATACCAAATGTGTATTTTTTTTACTATTGTTTTATTTTGAACAGGGCAAAAGGGGGGTGATCTGGACTTACATTTTTTGTCTTTAACCCCTTACCCCCCGAGTTTTTTTTTCGGTTTTGCATTTTTGCTTTTCGCTCCCCTCCTTCCCAGAGCCATAACTTTTTTGTTTTTCTGTCAATATGGCCATGTGAGGGCTTATTTTTTGTGGGACTAGTTGTATTTTTGAATGACACCATTGGTTTTACCATTTCGTGTATTGAAAAATGGGAAAATTCCAAGTGCGATGAAATTGCAAAAAAAAGTGCAATCCCACACTTGTTTTTTTTGTTTGGCTTTTTTGCTAGGTTCACTAAATGCTAAATCTGACCTGCCATTATGATTCTCCAGGTCATTACAAGTTCATAGACACCAAAGATGTCTAGATTATTTTTAACCCTTTTACCCCCAAGGGTGGTTTGCACGTTATGGACCGGGCCAATTTTTACAATTCTGACCACTGTCCCTTTATGAGGTTATAACTCTGGAACGCTTCAACGGATCCCGGTGATTCTGACACTGTTTTCTCGTGACATATTGTACTTCATGGTAGTGGTAAAATTTCTTTGATATTACCTGCGTTTATTTGTGAAAAAAATGGAAATATGGCGAAAATTTTGAAAATTTCGCAATTTTCCAACTTTGAATTTTTATGCAATTAAATCACAGAGATATGTCACACAAAATACTTAATAAGTAACATTTCCCACATGTCTACTTTACATCAGCACAATTTTGGAACCAACATTTTTTTTTGTTAGGGAGTTAAATTTGACCAGCAATTTCTCATTTTTACAACACCATTTTATTTTAGGGACCACATCTCATTTGAAGTCATTTTGAGGGGTCTATATGATAGAAAATACCCAAGTGTGACACCATTCTAAAAACTGCACCCCTCATGGTTCTCAAAACCACATTCAAGAAGTTTATTAACCCTTCAGGTGTTTCACAGGAATTTTTGGAATGTTTAAATAAAAATGAACATTTAACTTTTTTTCACAAAAAAATTTACTTCAGCTCCAATTTGTTTTATTTTACCAAGGGTAACAGGAGAAAATGGACCACAAACTTTGTTGTACAATTTGTCCTGGGTACGCCGATACCCCATAAGTGGAGGTAAACCACTGTTTGGGCGCATGGGAGAGCTCGGAAGGGAAGGAGCGCCGTTTGACCTTTCAATGCAAAATTGACAGGAATTGAGATGGGACGCCATGTTGCGTTTGGAGAGCCACTGATGTGCCTAAACATTGAAACCCCCCACAAGTGACACCATTTTGGAAAGTAGACCCCCTAAGGAACTTATCTAGATGTGTGGTGAGCACTTTGACCCACCAAGAGCTTCACAGAAGTTTCTAACGCAGAGCCGTGAAAATAAAAAAAAAAATTCCCCCCAAAATTATTTTTTAGCCCCCAGTTTTGTATTTTCTTGAGGGTAACAGGAGAAATTGGACCCCAAAAGTTGTTGTCCAATTTGTCCTCAGTGCGCTGATGCCCCATATGTGGGGGGGAACCACCGTTTGGGCGCATGGGAGGGCTCGGAAGGGAAGGAGCGCCATTTGGAATGCAGACTTAGATGGAATGGTCTGCAGGCGTCACATTGCGTTTGCAGAGCCGCTAATGTACCTAAACAGTAGAAACCCCCCACAAGTGACCCCATATTAGAAACTAGACCCCCCCACGAACTTATCTAGATGTGTTGTGAGAACTTTGAGCCCCCAAGTGTTTCACTACAGTTTATAACGCAGAGCCGTGAAAATAAAAAATCTTTTTTTTTTCCCACAAAAATTATTTTTTAGCCCCCAGTTTTATATTTTCCCAAGGGTAACAGGAGAAATTGGTCCCCAAAAGTTTTTGTCCAATTTGTCCTGAGTACGCTGATACCCCATATGTTGGGGTAAACTCCTGTTTGGGCACACGGGAGAGCTCGGAAGGGAAGGAGTACTGTTTTACTTTTTCAATGCAGAATTGGCTGGAATTGAGATCGGACGCCATGTCACGTTTGGAGAGCCCCTGATGTGCCTAAACAGTGGAAACCCCCCAATTATAACTGAAACCCTAATCCAAACACACCCCTAACCCTAATCCCAACGGTAACCCTAACCACACCTCTAACCCAGACACACCCCTAACCCTAATCCCAACCGTAAATGTAATCCAAACCCTAACCCTAACTTTAGCCCCAAACCTAACTGTAGCCTTAACCCTAACTGTAGCCTTAACTCTAGCCCTAACCCTAGCCCTAACCCTAGCCCTAATGGGAAAATGGAAATAAATACATTTTTTTAATTTTTCCCTAACTAAGGGGGTGATGAAGGGGGGTTTGATTTACTTTTATAGCGGGTTTTTTAGCGGATTTTTATGATTGGCAGCCGTCACACACTGAAAGACGCTTTTTATTGCAAAAAATATTTTTTGCGTTACCACATTTTGAGAGCTATAATTTTTCCATATTTGAGTCCACAGAGTCATGTGAGGTCTTGTTTTTTGTGGGACAAGTTGACGTTTTTATTGGTAACATTTTCGGGCACGTGACATTTTTTTATCTCTTTTTATTCCGATTTTTGTGAGGCAGAATTAGCAAAAACCAGCTATTCATGAATTTCTTTTGGGGGGGCGTTTATACCGTTCCGCGTTTGGTAAAATTGATAAAGCAGTTTTATTCTTCGGGTCAGTACGATTACAGCGATACCTCATTTATATCATTTTTTTTTATGTTTTGGCGCTTTTATACGATAAAAACTATTTTATAGAAAAAATAATTATTTTGCATCGCTTTATTCTGAGGACTATAACTTTTTTATTTTTTTGCTGATGTTGCTGTATGCGGCTCGTTTTTTGCGGGACAAGATGACGCTTTCAGCGGTACCATGGTTATTTATATCCGTCTTTTTGATCGCGTGTTATTCCACTTTTTGTTCGGCGGTATGATAATAAAGCGTTGTTTTTTGTCTCGTTTTTTTTTTTCTTACGGTGTTTACTGAAGGGGTTAACTAGTGGGACAGTTTTATAGGTCGGGTCATTACGGACGCGGCGATACTAAATATGTGTACTTTTATTGTTTTTTTTTTTAATTTAGATAAAGAAATGTATTTATGGGAATAATATATATATATTTTTTTCATTATTTAGGATTTTTTTTTTTTTTTTTTTACACACTTGTAAAAAATTTTTTGAACTTTTTTACTTTGTCCCAGGGGGGGACAATACAGATCGGTGATCTGCCAGTTTGCAAGCACTCTGACAGATCACCGATCTGTCTCAGAGTGCTGCAGCGTTACCAAGTGCCTGCTCTGAGCAGGCACTTGGTAAGGCACCTCCCTCCCTGCAGGACCCGGATCTGCGGCCATCTTGGATCTGGGACTTGCTGCAGGGGGGAAGGTAGGGGTCTCAGGGAAGCCCGCAAGGAGCCCCCTCCCTGCGCGATGCTTCCCTGCACCGCCAGCACATCGCGATCATGTTTGATCGCGGTGTGCCGGGGGTTAATGTGCCGGGGGCGGTCCGTGACCGCTCCTGGCACATAGTGCCGGATGTCAGCTGCGATAAGCAGCTGACACCCGGCCGCGATCGGCCGCGCTCCCCCCGTGAGCGCGGCCGATCGTCCATGACGTACTATTCCATCCTTGGGAAGTAGGGCCCACCCCACATGGACGGAATAGTACGTCTAATGGCAGAAAGGGGTTAATCTAAGTGGTGCAAAAAAATTCCAAACTTTGCTTAAAAAAAAAAAAGCGCAATTTTCCGAGACCTGTAGCGTCTCCATTTTTCAGAATCTCGGGTCGGGTGAGGGCTTATTTTTTGCATTATTTAAACAGTAGGTCATTTTCTCATTAAACATTCCCTTTATTATAACAAGTAGGGGATCTGAGTAATTACAACAGATTATGGCAGATTTGTCTTAGCCATCATATTCCTGTGAATATAGAAACCAGGACACCATTCTGGAGCACTTTTATTCAAAGTTATGGCATTCCTCTGATGGTGAATCAAGACAATAACTATACACATAAAGAAGCAGATTGGATCAAGACAGTAATCTCCTATATGGAGAGCAGGCTGGTTGGCGTGAGAATCAACAAGAGAAACTTTTTAGATGTTTATGACTACTGTAGGGATGCTGAAAGGAAAAAAGCACAAAAGGTCAGAAGAACATGCCTTCTCCTATAATACATGTAATGATTCACAGCTCTGATCTCTGCACCTACTGTGTAGTATAAAGCAGTGGTGAGTGTCTTTACAAACACTTCCAGCTTTCTCTTCATGGCAGTCAGTGTGGGGGTGTCAAAAAGAGCAGCAAGCAGTGTGATTTCAAACACTTCTTGTAGCCTTCTTTTCACAGCAGTCAGTGTAGAAGGAAGACTGGTATAGCTGAGCAGAGAATCAATACAAAACACCTATTGCAGCTGCAGCTTTCCTCTCACAGCACTGTCTGCTCTACTGTACTCCTCTCTCACTGACTGCCATGATTTGCTACAAAAGGGGTTTGTAATCACATTCAGTTCTGCTGTCTTCTCCCCTTCCACCAATATCTGTGGGATAAATGTGGGAGGTGTTTGTAATCACACTCAGCTTTGCTTTGTTCCCCCTCTCACCACACTAGCTGCTGTGATATAAAAGCTGGAGGTGTTTGTAATCACACTCAGCTTTGCTGTGTTCTCCCCTCTCACCACACTAGCTGCTGTGATATAAAAGCTGGAGGTGTTTGTAATCACACTCAGCTTTGCTTTGTTCCCCCTCTCACCACACTAGCTGCTGTGATATAAAAGCTGGAGGTGTTTGTAATCACACTCAGCTTTGCTGTGTTCTCCCCTCTCACCACACTAGCTGCTGTGATATAAAAGCTGGAGGTGTTTGTAATCACACTCAGCTTTGCTTTGTTCCCCCTCTCACCACACTAGCTGCTGTGATATAAAAGCTGGAGGTGTTGGTAATCACACTCAGCTTTGCTGTACTCTACACAGTAGTGGCAGAGAGCCACAGAAGCCTGTTCTGACCTCTGAATCTCTAGTAAAATCCCACTGTGTTTATCAGAAATGTATAATCTAAACTTTTTAAAGGGAACCTGTCACCCCGTTTTTTGAGTTTGCATCTCGGCTTTGGGAAAATGGCCGCCGCGATCTCTAATGCGCACGCGCGGCATCCCGCGGCCATTTTCCTGAAGCCCCGTGCAGCAGAGCACTCGATCTGCGCATGCGCGGCCCCAGGAAGATGGCCGCCCCCACCGACGAAAGGGATGACAGCGCAGATCGCGCGCTGCTTGTTCACCACTACGCCACTACGCCACCAACGTAAAGCTGAGGAAGAACCAGCGATGTCACCACGCCCTCCCGACCTGACCAGCCTGATTGACAGGCGAAAACGGCGACTTTGGTAAGTTATTTCTCAGCATAGGTGGGGAATCGGGGTACACTACATACACTATAGGAACACACAGCGCAGGCCCTATTTAACAGTATTTATAGCTCAATCTCAAAAAACGGGGTGACAGGTTCCCTTTAACACCTCTGTGACCTTAGACGTACTATCCCGTCGAGGTGCCCTGGGCTTATCTGACCCTGGACGGGATAGTACGTCATAGCCGATCGGCCGCGCTCACGGGGGGAGCGCGGCCGATCGCGGCCGGGTGTCAGCTGCTTATCGCAGCTGACATCCGGCACTATGTGCCAGGAGCAGTCACGGACCGCCCCCGGCACATTAACCCCTGGCACACCGCGATCAAAGATGATCGCGATGTGCCGGCGGTGCAGGGAAGCACCGCGCAGGGAGGGGGCTCCCTGCGGGCTTCCCTGAGACCCCCGGAGCAACGCGATGTGATCGCGTTGCTGCGAGGGTCTCACCTCCCTCCCTGCTCCCTCCAGCCCCGGATCCAAGATGGCCGCGGATCCGGGTCCTGCAGGGAGGGAGGTGGCTTCACAGAGCCTGCTCAGAGCAGGCACTGTGAAGGCTGCAGCGCTGCATGTCAGATCAGTGATCTGACAGAGTGCTGTGCAAACTGTCAGATCACTGATCTGTGATGTCCCCCCCTGGGACAAAGTAAAAAAGTTAAAAAAAAATTTTCCAAATGTGTAAAAAAAATAAAAAAAAAATATTCCAAAATAATGAAAAAAAAAAAAAAATATTATTCCCATAAATACATTTCTTCATCTAAATAAAAAAAAAAAACAATAAAAGTACACATATTTAGTATCGCCGCGTCCGTAACGACCCGACCTATAAAACTGTCCCACTAGTTAACCCCTTCAGTAAACACCGTAAGAAAAAAAAAAAAAAAACGAGGCAAAAAACAACGCTTTATTATCATACCGCCGAACAAAAAGTGGAATAACACGCGATCAAAAAGACAGATATAAATACCCATGGAACCGCTGAAAGCGTCATATTGTCCTGCAAAAAAAGAGCCGCCATACAGCATCATCAGCAAAAAAATAAAAAAGTTATAGTCCTGAGAATAAAGCGATGCAAAAATAATTATTTTTTCTGTAAAATAGTTTTTATCGTATAAAAGTGCCAAACCATAAAAAAATGATATAAATGAGGTATCGCTGTAATCGCACTGACCCGAAGAATAAAACTGATTTATCAATTTTACCAAACGCGGAACGGTATAAACGCCTCCCCCAATAGAAATTCATGAATAGCTGGCTTTTGGTCATTCTTCCTCACAAAAATCGGAATAAAAAGCGATCAAAAAATGTCACGTGCCCAAAAATGTTTTCAATAAAAACGTCAACTCGTCCCGCAAAAAACAAGACCTCACATGACTCTGTGGACCAAAATATGGAAAAATTATAGCTCTCAAAATGTGGTATTGCAAAAAATATTTTTTTGCAATAAAAAGGGTCTTTCAGTGTGTGACGGCTGCCAATCATAAAAATCCGCTAAAAAACTCGCTATAAAAGTAAATCAAACCCCCCTTCATCACCCCCTTAGTTAGGGAAAAATAAAAAAAAAATGTATTTATTTCCATTTTCCCATTAGGGCTAGGGTTAGGGCTAGGGTTAGGGCTAGGGCTAGGGTTAGGGCTAGGGTTAGGGCTAGGGTTAGGGCTAGGGTTAGGGCTAGGGTTAGGGCTAGGGTTAGGGCTAGGGCTAGGGTTAGGGTTAGGGCTAGGGTTAGGGCTAGGGCTAGGGTTAGGGCTAGGGTTAGGGCTAGGGTTAGGGCTAGGGTTAGGGTTAGGGTTGGGGCTACAGTTAGGGTTGGGGCTAAAGTTAGGGTTAGGGTTTAGATTACATTTACAGTTGGGAATAGGGTTGGGATTAGGGTTAGGGGTATGTCAGGGTTAGAGGTGTGGTTAGGGTTACCGTTGGAATTAGGGTTAGGGGTGTGTTTAGATTAGGGTTTCAGTTATAATTGGGGGGTTTCCACTGTTTCGGCACATTAGGGGCTCTCCAAACACGACATGGCGTCCGATCTCAATTCCAGCCAATTCTGCGTTGAAAAAGTAAAACAGTGCTCCTTCCCTTCCGAGCTCTCCTGTGTGCCCAAACAGGAGTTTACCCCAACATATGGGGTATCAGCGTACTCAGGACAAATTGGACAACAACTTTTGTGGACCAATTTCTCCTGTTACCCTTGGGAAAATACAAAACTGGGGGCTAAAAAATAATTTTTGTGGGAAAACAAAAAGATTTTTTATTTTCACGGCTCTGCGTTATAAACTGTAGTGAAACACTTGGGGGTTCAAAGTTCTCACAACACATCTAGATAAGTTCATTGAGGGGTCTAGTTTCCAATATGGGGTCACTTGTGGGGGGTTTCTACTGTTTAGGTACATTAGGGGCTCTGCAAACGCAATGTGACGCCTGCAGACCAATCCATCTAAGTCTGCATTCCAAATGATGCTCCTTCCCTTCCGAGCCCTCCCATGCGCCCAAACGGTGGTTCCCCCCCACATATCGGGTATCAGCGTACTCAGGATAAATTGGACAACAACATTTAGGGTCCAATTTCTCCTGCTAACCTTGGAAAAATACAAAACTAGGGGCTAAAATATAATTTTTGTGGAAAAAAAAATATTTTTTATTTGCATGGCTCTGCGTTATAAACTGTAGTGAAATACTTGGGGGTTCAAAGCTCTCACAACACATCAAGATGAGTTCCTTAGGGGGTCTACTTTCCAAAATGGTGTCACTTGTGGGGGGTTTCTACTGTTTAGGTACATTAGGGGCTCTGCAAACGCAATGTGACGCCTGCAGACCAATCCATCTAAGTCTGAATTCCAAATGGCGCTCCTTCCCTTCCGAGCCCTCCCATGCGCCCAAACGGTGGTTCCCCCCCACATATGGGGTATCAGCGTACTCAGGACAAATTGGACAACAACTTTTGGGGTCCAATTTCTCCTGTTACCCTAGGGAAAATACAAAACTGGGGGCTAAAAAATAATTTTTGTGGGAAAAAAATGTTGTTTTATTTTTATGGCTCTGCATTATAAACTTCTGTGAAGCCCTTGGTGGGTCAAAGTGCTCACCACACATCCAGATAAGTTCCTTAGGGGGTCTACTTTCCAAAATGGTGTCACTTGTGGGGGGTTTCAATGTTTAGGCACATCAGTGGCTCTCCAAACGCAACATGGCGTCCCATCTCAATTCCTGTCAATTTTGCATTGAAAAGTCAAACGGCGCTCCTTCCCTTCCGAGCTCTCCCATGCGCCCAAACAGTGGTTTACTGCCACATATGGGGTATCAGCGTACTCAGGACAAATTGGACAACAACTTTCTGGGTCCAATTTCTCCTGTTACCCTTGGTAAAATAAAACAAATTGGAGCTGAAGTAAATTTTTTGTGTAAAAAAGTTAAATGTTCATTTTTATTTAAACATTCCAAAAATTCCTATTAAACATCTGAAGGGTTAATAAACTTCTTGAATGTGGTTTTGAGCACCTTGAGGGGTGCAGTTTTTAGAATGGTGTCACACTTGGGCATTTTCTATCATATAGACCCCTCAAAATGACTTCAAATGAGACGTGGTCCCTAAAAAAAAATGGTGTTGTAAAAATGAGAAATTGCTGGTCAACTTTTAACCCTTATAACTCCCTAACAAAAAAAAAAATTGGTTCCAAAATTATGCTGATGTAAAGGAGACATGTGGGAAATGTTACTTATTAAGTATTTTGTGTGACACATCTCTGTGATTTAATTGCATAAAAATTCAAAGTTTGAAAATTGCGAAATTTTCAAAATTTTCGCCAAATTTCCGTTTTTTTCACAAATAAACGCAGGTACTATCAAAGAAATTTTACCACTATCATGAAGTACAATATGTCACGAGAAAACAATGTCAGAATCACCAGGATCCGTTGAAGCGTTTCGGAGTTATAACCTCATAAAGGGACAGTGGTCAGAATTGTAAAAATTGGCCTGGTCATTAACGTGCAAACCACCCTTGGGGGTAAAGGGGTTAAGCTAAAATTACTACGACGGACTTACGAAATGAAAAATAAAAACTATGTTTTATCCAGCTCTGCAATCATTATTCTATTATGTGTCCAGTTTAACATCCATAATCTGGTGAGATGTCCCCTTAGAGATGCAAACCATTTTTTCAGCACTTTTCATTATTTCCTATTTTTCCTCTATAGCCATCTCTTTTTTATTTTACCATTGGTCACAGCCATATGAGGGCTTATTCTTTGGTGAAGGACTTGTTATTTTAAATGACACCACTCACTTTCCCATTTCCACTATTGTTTTTGGGTTTCATCTTAATGGTGTTCAGTGTGGGGTAGTGACCAGACAACAAGTCTTCAGAGCTGTACGATTACGGCGATATCAAACTCATCAACATTTTTTAATATGCTATGATTTTATTTAAAAAAAAATTGAACCTTGGATACATTTGGGGGGGGGGGGAGGGATTTTTTTTAGGAAGAAATTGTTTCGTTTTCTTAGTTCCATACCATTTTCTTTTCTTGTCGACAGAGCTTATTCTTTAATTTGTGCTGCTACCATCCTGATGTACGCAGCTGAACTCCAATGAAGGAGTAGAATCATCTCAAGGAGGACCACAAGGAAATGGACAGCATGTGACTGAAATGTGACTGAGGGTGCTTTGGATCAAATTTCTAGAGGTCCCAATATCAGATCTTACAAGTTTATCGTTGAAATTATGACCACTCCTAAACGACATCATGGGGTATGTCTCAAAACTAGGAACAGCCGGAAGGCCCCGCTGTAATAAAGTCCAGTGTTTCCTCAATACATTACCAATACGGTTACTTACTGCATTATATGTGGAGACAAAAGGGATTCTGTCACATGTCGAACTAGCCCGAATCGTATTCCGAATGCTCTCTCTCTCTCTCTCTCGAGAGAGTAATTAGCAGCCTTAGTTTTGTATCTAGCTATCTCATTTGCAGGGTAACCCCTTGCAATAAATTTTGCACACATCTCATCTAATCTCAGATCTACCCGGTTTTCATCAGACACAATCCTTCTCACTCGTAGCAACTGACTCCAAGGCAGGGAACTAACCATTCTCCTTGGATGATTACTATCAAACGCCCGTAACCCATTCCTATCGGTCTCTTTAACAAAAATGTCTGTTCCAAGTTTGTCACCACATTTATAAACAAGAGTGTCGAGGAATTGTATCTGCGTCTTTGACCAAGTTAGAGTAAACTGTAATTCGGGGTATATCTGATTCAGGGTACTATGGAAATCCTCCAACTCCCCTGCTCACAGGGCTGTCTGAGACCGGCCGGTCCGAAGGCACATCCAGAGTTCCCTTTGCAGGTGGAAATCAGTGCCTACCACTAGCGCCTGTGTGTTGTAGTTCTTCCCTGCTGAGCATTCGGGATAGTCCTCACAACTTCTGTTCTCGTTCTTGCTCTTTTTCTCTCTCTCTCCGTCCCCCAAGTTTATCTGGATAGGACGCACCCGTTTGACGGGAAGGCTCGGAGCTATTCTGGAACCCTAGAGACGCCCCTCTCCATGCTTGCCCCCTATGTCTGCTTAGGTGATGTATGGTAGACAGCCAACCTATAATTAACTGTCCTGCGGTATTTGAAGTAAGGCATAGAGTCAGTTACTTCCTCGGTGTTCCGGTCACCGGCTACGCGCCTCAGTAGGAAGTTGCCGTTCTCGAGGCATGACTCCTACTGGCTCTCCTTTGTGCTTGATCTCGTTTCTCACTTTTGACAATATCCTTCTCTTCGTGTCCTTTCTTAGGATACCGCCGCAAGGTAGTGCAGACGCGGTTCCGTTGCTTTCTATTCGTTCTGCTAGGCCCCTGTCAGGAACCCACCCCTTACAGGTCCTCCCTGGAGCTCTCCCAGGCTGCGTTCTGTACTAACTTCCTATCCGACCCCAGTTTTACCAGTGTGAGGAGAGGCCTAATTCATAGTGCCTTTTGCTCCCCCTGGTGGCCGGAGTGTGAAGTGTAATGTGTGCTTGTGATACCTGGTCTGGTGAACTCCTTTAGTGCAATCAGACATAACATCACTCCCCTTAGCGGCAGAGCGACATTACTGCAACGACCAGGACTCTGGGGCGCTGCATGAATACTTATGACCATGTGATATTTCAGTTTTTCTTTTTTTTTAAATTTGCAAAAATGTCTACATTTCTGTTTTTTTCTTATTCAAGATGGGGTGCAGAGTGTACATTAATGTGAAAAAAATGAACTTAAATTTACAAAGAGTCAAAAATTTAAAGGCGTATGAATACTTTCCGTACCCACTGTACATACTGAAGAAAAAAAACCCTTCTACAGGCATGTGTTGGCCGTGGCCCCTGAGCTGCAGCATAATCACATGTTTACTGTGTTGTTAATAAATGTGGTTGAGCTTTTCCTGAGAATAACAAAAAAAATGGCGCCCGCCGCACCTGCACAGTAGCAGCTATCTGTGTATAGAGGCGATCCGATAGCTATTACTGCTCGGGCAGCGCCATCTTGGAGGAGGAATTTTTTTTCTCTAGCAACATGGTGCCGCCGGTGCCTGCGCAGTAGCAGCTATCAGATCACCTCTATATACACAGATAGCTGCTACTGCGCAGGCGCCATTTTACATTTTTTTTTTTATACTCCTCAGGATAACCTCAGCCACATTTATTAACAACACAGTAAACATGTGATTATGCTGCACCGCAGGGACCACGGCCGGCACCCACCTGCAGAAGGATTTTTTGCAGAATTTACATAAATTTATTATGTAAACTAGTGGGCAGGTCAGTAAGGGATCAGTGATCTGTCAGCAGTCTTCATTATGAATACGTAATCAGAGCACCACATAAAGACCCCCCCACAGGCTCCCCGGAGCACGACAATCTCATTAACTGAAAATAAAGATTACACAACAACCACAAGACAGATTTCATCACAGGTATCATTGGAATCAGTATAATGGTGCCGACCTGACACTGTGTGTTGTTACTGTGCACAATCCTGCTGACAGGTTCCATTTAAATTAGTATGGAAACACATTTTGACTCACCTGTGAATAATTGTTGGTGCCCATGTGACATGAATTAGCCAATGAATGAGGAATTCAGCGGTTTAAAAAGCCACATGGTAGGCCATGTTCCTTTGTCACAATGGTGAAGACAAAGGAGCTGTCTAAGGACATCAGAACTCCTATTATTAGCAAACACAGGACTTCCAAAGGTATAAAGCCATCTTAAAAGACTTCAGTATCCCAGTTGTTTCAATAGTGTGCAATGTTAAGAAGTTTGCCAAGCATGGAACAGTCAAGAACCTCCCTGGACGAGGGGGAAAGAGGAAAATTGACAAGAGACGTCTTCGAAGGTTGGTGCGAATGGTAGAAAAAAACATCACATCAAACATCTAAAGACCTGAAAGCCAACCTGGAACATTCTGGTGTCATGGTTTCAACAATTACCATACACCACACACTAAATCAAGCAAAGCTTTATAGGTGAAGGTCAAGGGAGAAACCATTGTTGAAGAGATAAAAAAGGAACTACTGATCTTTGCCAAAGACTACCTTGAGAAACCTCAATCCTTCTGGGAAAGTGTTCTGTGGACAGATTAAACAAAAATAGAGCTTTTGGGCAATGCAAAGGAACAATTTTTTTCTTTTTATAGACAGCGCAATGAAGCTTACAAGGAAAAGAACACCCTACCAATAGTTAAGCATGCTGGAAGATCCATAATGCTGTGGGTAGCTTTGCTGTATCTCATACTGGAGGCCTTATCCATATCACAGGAATCACGAAATCAGAGAATTATGAAGAGATTTTAGAGCCAAATGTCTTACCCAGTGTAAGAAAACTTGGTTTGAGTCGAAGATCATGGGTCCTCCAGCAAGACAACGACCCAAAGCACACATACAAAAATATACAGTACACAGGAATGGTTGAAAAAAAGAAAAAAATGGACTGTTCTAAAATGGCCAGCCCCAGTCCCACAGGAAATCTTTGGGGTGAACTAAAATGTGCCATTGGGGAAAAGAACCCTGCACACATTCAAGAGCTTGAACAAACTGCAAAGGAAGAGTGGGAGAAAATACCGGCTGAGAAGTGTGAGAAGCTTATAGATGGCTACAAGAAAGGTTCGGAGGCTGTCATCAATGCCAGAGGGTGGGCAACCAAGCATCATGAAAAAATCCTGAGGATATAACTATGGTACATTTCCAATTTATTCTGAAGATATTGAGCAGTCTATGAAAAAAAAGAAGGGATGCCAATAACGGTGACCAGCACTGTATATGAAATATTGTAATACATCAATATTACAGCACAAATAATGATCTATGATGGCCTGCCTGGGTCAGGGTACATAGGTGTATTAAGAGGGTGCTGGCCTTTAACATGCCTCTGGATGCCATGGCAACCCTCAGCACTGTACAATCATGGCGCATGTGATGGGAGGGTGATGGGCACCGCCACACATACGCCATTTCAATACCTCCATCAGAGATTGACAGCAGCGTCTATGTGGGGAAACATTGTGGTGAAGTTCACGGGGCAGCGACGAGTTACCATTGCAGTTGGGGGCCCCTGTGGCCGCCATCTTGATCCTCCTGTACAGCTAAGGCCACGTTCACATTTGCGTTGTTGTGTGTTGCGTCGGCGACGCAACGCACAACGCATGCAAAAACGCATTGTTTTGTGACGCATGCGTCCATTTTTGCCCGATTTTGGACGCAAAAAAATGCAACTTGCTGCGTCCTCTGCGCCCTGACGCTTGCACCAAAAAAGACGCATGCGTCACAAAACGCAAGACAACGCATGTCCATGCGCCCCCATGTTAAATATAGGGGCGCATGATGCATGCGTCGCCGCGGTTGCACCCGACGCACCGCAAATGTGAACGTAGCCTTAGCCATGGGCTGAGATTCATAGGAGGCCACAATTTACACTATATACTGCAACAGTCTGAGCAATGAAATTGTCATCATGTCCCAAGAAAAAAAAAAATCTAGCCCTTAACCCCTTCATGATCAAGCAATTTTCAGAATTTGCGCATTCAAATTTGTAAAAAAAATAAATAAAAATTGCTTTTCTCTGCATTTTCCAAGATCTGTAGCGTCTCCATTTTTTGGGATCTGGGGCTGGGAGAGCCCTCTTCTGCGCGCCGAGCTGAAGTTTTTATTGAAACCATTTTGGGGTAGATACAGTTTGATCGCCCGTTAATGCATTTTATTTCAATGTATTGTTGGTCAAAATACCATAATTTTGGTGTTTCGATTTTTCTCCTCATTACACCGGTTACCGATTGGATTAATTTATTTTATATATTGATAGATCGGGTGTTTGTGAACGTGTATTTTTTATACATACGTGTATTTTTTATACATTTTTCAATCTACCTGCATTAAAGTCAGAGAGTCGGCATGTGAGATAGCTCTATGTCATACCAAGAAGGGGTTAAATTGCTCCAATGGCAGAAAAATAAATACGCCACATAAGAAAAAATTGGAATTGTTTTTTTTTTCTACACCATTTCATTCCACTCCAACAAAAGGTAAAAATTAAGGTGCCAAAACTGGATAAACAGGAAAATGCAAAGAAACACAGCCTAAATAGAAAGGAAATACTTCCCTAACAGCAGCTAAACCCGTGTGGTTCATTGCACATGCGCAGAAAACTCAATCTCTGCCTCTCACTCAAAAGCGCATCAGGAAGGCACGCACGGCTCACGTCAACACGTCATAGGAAGTAGGCGGGGACTCGTCGTGATCGACATCCAAGTGGAACGTCACTTTTATTGTCTCCTATTTATTAGACCACGCCCCTCGATGGGCGGGTATTTTCTAAACCCTCCAGCATGAAAAAAAGCTCTGACGTAAGACATGGACACGACAGAAGGCGGGGAGAAAATGATTGACAGTCTAGGCAACTAATAAAATAGCTTGATGCCTGTCTCTCAGCCAATGAATGACTGCAGTTGAAATAAAGGGGCGGGGTAAGATAGATTGACAGTAGCGCTGGCCAATGGTGTATCCAGATTCTTTTCCGTGAACCAATGGCGTTTAGCGGTAGAGGCGGCGGGGCGGTGCTGCGGGCCGTGGCGAGGTTGAGGTTGGCCGGTTGCGTGCGCGGTTTTGAGGAGATTTTTTTTTTTTTTTTGCTGGGGAATAATAACAATATTACTGTTATCATAACGATATCGCGGAGGTCTGGGAGCGGGGGTCGGACGACGCCGGGGCGGCCGCGCGGGCTCTGCCCCACACTCCATTTTGAACAGGGGTCGTCGTTGCGCATTCCACCCCCTCCTCCTCCACCTTCCCCGGCCGCCTGGGCCTACTGCCGGGCTGAGGATCCCGCCGAGACCGCGGCCTGCGGGGGGTGAACGGAGTACCAGCCGCACCTCGCAGCGGAGCCCCGGCCTGAGAGACTGCGCGACCTCCGGCTCCAGGTAACTGCCGCCGTCCAGAGCAGCGAGGCTCCTCATGGTTACCCTCCACTGCCCGCCGCAACCCTGAGCGTGAGCCCGGGCCTCCTGCCGCACCACTACCGCACCGTCTGCTCAGCTGTTATACCATAGGGATGGATTGTAAGCTCTTCAGGCCAGCCCTGATCTCCCCCTGTAACTGCGTTACCTCCTGTATTATACCCCAGAGCTGCACTCACTATTCTGCTGGTGCAGTCACTGTGTACATACATTACTGATCCTGAGTTACATCCTGTATTATCCTCCAGAGCTGCACTCACTATTCTGCTGGTGCAGTCACTGTGTACATACATTACATTACTGATCCTGAGTTACATCCTGTATTATCCTCCAGAGCTGCACTTACTATTCTGCTGGTGCAGTCACTGTGTACATACATTACATTACTGATCCTGAGTTACATCCTGTATTATACCCCAGAGCTGCACTCACTATTCTGCTGGTGCAGTCACTGTGTACATACATTACATTACTGATCCTGAGTTACATCCTGTATTATCCTCCAGAGCTGCACTCACTATTCTGCTGGTGCAGTCACTGTGTACATACATTACATTACTGATCCTGAGTTACATCCTGTATTATACCCCAGAGCTGCACTCACTATTCTGCTGGTGCAGTCACTGTGTACATACATTACATTACTGATCCTGAGTTACATCCTGTATTATACTCCAGAGCTGCACTCACTATTCTGCTGGTGCAGTCACTGTGTACATACATTACATTACTGATCCTGTACTGATCCTGAGTTACATCCTGTATTATACCCCAGAGCTGCACTCACTATTCTGCTGGTGCAGTCACTGTGTACATACATTACATTACTGATCCTGAGTTACATCCTGTATTATACCCCAGAGCTGCACTCACTATTCTGCTGGTGCAGTCACTGTGTACATACATTACATTACTGATCCTGAGTTACATCCTGTATTATACTCCAGAGCTGCACTCACTATTCTGCTGCTGCAGTCACTGTGTACATACATTACATTACTGATCCTGAGTTATATCCTGTATTATACTCCAGAGCCGCACTCACTATTCTGCTGGTGCAGTCACTGTGTACATACATTACATTACTGATCCTGAGTTACATCCTGTATTATACCCCAGAGCCGCACTCACTATTCTGCTGGTGCAGTCACTGTGTACATACATTACATTACTGATCCTGAGTTACATCCTGTATTATACTCCAGAGCTGCACTCACTATTCTGCTGCTGCAGTCACTGTGTACATACATTACATTACTGATCCTGAGTTACATCCTGTATTATACTCCAGAGCTGCACTCACTATTCTGCTGGTGCAGTCACTGTGTACATACATTACATTACTTATCCTAAGTTACATCCTGTATTATACTCCAGAGCTGCACTCACTATTCTGCTGCTGCAGTCGCTGTGTACATACATTACATTACTGATCCTGAGTTACATCCTGTATTATACCCCAGAGCTGCACTCACTATTCTGCTGGTGCAGTCACTGTGTACATACATTACATTACTGATCCTGAGTTACATCCTGTATTATACACCAGAGCTGCACTCACTATTCTGCTGGTGCAGTCACTGTGTACATATATTACATTACTGATCCTGAGTTACATCCTGTATTATACTCCAGAGCTGCACTCACTATTCTGCTGGTGCAGTCACTGTGTACATACATTACATTACTGATCCTGCACTGATCCTGAGTTACATCCTGTATTATACCCCAGAGCTGCACTCACTATTCTGCTGGTGCAGTCACTGTGTACACACATTACATTACTGATCCTGAGTTACATCCTGTATTATACCCCAGAGCTGCACTCACTATTCTGCTGGTGCAGTCATTGTGTACATACATTACATTACTGATCCTGAGTTACATCCTGTATTATACCCCAGAGCTGCACTCACTATTCTGCTGGTGCAGTCACTGTGTACATACATTACATTACTGATCCTGCACTGAGCCTGAGTTACATCCTGTATTATACCCCAGAGCTGCACTCACTATTCTGCTGGTGCAGTCACTGTGTACATACATTACATTACTGATCCTGTACTGATCCTGAGTTACATCCTGTATTATTTTCCAGAGCTGCACTCACTATTCTGCTGGTGCAGTCACTGTGTACATACATTACTGATCCTGAGTTACATCCTGTATTATACTCCAGAGCTGCACTCACTATTCTGCTGGTGCAGTCACTGTGTACATACATTACTGATCCTGAGTTGCATCCTGTATTATACCCCAGAGCTGCACTCACTATTCTGCTGGTGCAGTCACTGTGTACATACATTACATTACTGATCCTGAGTTACATCCTGTATTATACCCCAGAGCTGCACTCACTATTCTGCTGGTGCAGTCACTGTGTACATACATTACATTACGGATCCTGAGTTACATCCTGTATTATACTCCAGAGCTGCACTCACTATTCTGCTGGTGCAGTCACTGTGTACATACATTACATTACTGATCCTGTACTGATCCTGAGTTACATCCTGTATTATACCCCAGAGCTGCACTCACTATTCTGCTGGTGCAGTCACTGTGTACATACATTACATTACTGATCCTGAGTTACATCCTGTATTATACCCCAGAGCTGCACTCACTATTCTGCTGGTGCAGTCACTGTGTACATACATTACATTACTGATCCTGAGTTACATCCTGTATTATACTCCAGAGCTGCACTCACTATTCTGCTGGTGCAGTCACTGTGTACATACATTACATTACTGATCCTGTACTGATCCTGAGTTACATCCTGTATTATACCCCAGAGCTGCACTCACTATTCTGCTGGTGCAGTCACTGTGTACATACATTACATTACTGATCCTGAGTTACATCCTGTATTATACCCCAGAGCTGCACTCACTATTCTGCTGGTGCAGTCACTGTGTACATACATTACATTACTGATCCTGAGTTACATCCTGTATCATACTCCAGAGCTGCACTCACTATTCTGCTGCTGCAGTCACTGTGCACATACATTACTGATCCTGAGTTACATCCTGTATTATACCCCAGAGCTGCACTCACTATTCTGCTGGTGCAGTCACTGTGTACATACATTACATTACTGATCCTGAGTTACATCCTGTATTATACTCCAGAGCTGCACTCACTATTCTGCTGCTGCAGTCACTGTGTACATACATTACTGATCCTGAGTTACATCCTGTATTATACCCCAGAGCTGCACTCACTATTCTGCTGGTGCAGTCACTGTGTACATACATTACATTACTGATCCTGAGTTACATCCTGTATTATACACCAGAGCTGCACTCACTATTCTGCTGGTGCAGTCACTGTGTACATACATTACATTACTGATCCTGCACTGAGCCTGAGTTACATCCTGTATTATACCCCAGAGCTGCACTCACTATTCTGCTGGTGCAGTCAGTGTACATACATTACATTACTGATCCTGAGTTACATCCTGTATTATACCCCAGAGCTGCACTCACTATTCTGCTGGTGCAGTCACTGTGTACATACATTACATTACTGATCCTGCACTGAGCCTGAGTTACATCCTGTATTATACCCCAGAGCTGCACTCACTATTCTGCTGGTGCAGTCACTGTGTACATACATTACATTACTGATCCTGTACTGATCCTGAGTTACATCCTGTATTATTTTCCAGAGCTGCACTCACTATTCTGCTGGTGCAGTCACTGTGTACATACATTACTGATCCTGAGTTACATCCTGTATTATACTCCAGAGCTGCACTCACTATTCTGCTGGTGCAGTCACTGTGTACATACATTACTGATCCTGAGTTACATCCTGTATTATACCCCAGAGCTGCACTCACTATTCTGCTGGTGCAGTCACTGTGTACATACATTACATTACTGATCCTGAGTTACATCCTGTATTATACCCCAGAGCTGCACTCACTATTCTGCTGGTGCAGTCACTGTGTACATACATTACATTACTGATCCTGAGTTACATCCTGTATTATACAACAGAGCTGCACTCACTATTCTGCTGGTGCAGTCACTGTGTACATACATTACATTACTGATCCTGCACTGAGCCTGAGTTACATCCTGTATTATACCCCAGAGCTGCACTCACTATTCTGCTGGTGCAGTCACTGTGTACATACATTACATTACTGATCCTGTACTGATCCTGAGTTACATCCTGTATTATACCCCAGAGCTGCACTCACTATTCTGCTGGTGCAGTCACTGTGTACATACATTACATTACTGATCCTGAGTTACATCCTGTATTATACCCCAGAGCTGCACTCACTATTCTGCTGGTGCAGTCACTGTGTACATACATTACATTACTGATCCTGAGTTACATCCTGTATTATACTCCAGAGCTGCACTCACTATTCTGCTGGTGCAGTCACTGTGTACATACATTACATTACTGATCCTGTACTGATCCTGAGTTACATCCTGTATTATACCCCAGAGCTGCACTCACTATTCTGCTGGTGCAGTCACTGTGTACATACATTACATTACTGATCCTGCACTGAGCCTGAGTTACATCCTGTATTATACCCCAGAGCTGCACTCACTATTCTGCTGGTGCAGTCACTGTGTACATACATTACATTGCTGATCCTGCACTGATCCTGAGTTACATCCTGTATTATACTCCAGAGCTGCACTCACTATTCTGCTGGTGCAGTCACTGTGTACACACATTACATTACTGATCCTGAGTTACATCCTGTATTATACCCCAGAGCTGCACTCACTATTCTGCTGGTGCAGTCATTGTGTACATACATTACATTACTGATCCTGAGTTACATCCTGTATTATACCCCAGAGCTGCACTCACTATTCTGCTGGTGCAGTCACTGTGTACATACATTACATTACTGATCCTGCACTGAGCCTGAGTTACATCCTGTATTATACCCCAGAGCTGCACTCACTATTCTGCTGGTGCAGTCACTGTGTACATACATTACATTACTGATCCTGTACTGATCCTGAGTTACATCCTGTATTATTTTCCAGAGCTGCACTCACTATTCTGCTGGTGCAGTCACTGTGTACATACATTACTGATCCTGAGTTACATCCTGTATTATACTCCAGAGCTGCACTCACTATTCTGCTGGTGCAGTCACTGTGTACATACATTACGGATCCTGAGTTACATCCTGTATTATACTCCAGAGCTGCACTCACTATTCTGCTGGTGTAGTCACTCTGTACATACATTACATTACTGATCCTGAGTTACATCCTGTATTATACCCCAGAGCTGTACTCACTATTCTGCTGGTGTAGTCACTGTGTACATACATTACATTACTGATCCTGCACTGAGCCTGAGTTACATCCTGTATTATACCCCAGAGCTGTACTCACTATTCTGCTGGTGCAGTCACTGTGTACATACATTACATTACTGATCCTGAGTTACATCCTGTATTACACCCCAGAGCTGCACTCACTATTCTGCTGGTACAGTCACTGTGTATATACATTTCGTTACTGATCCTGAGTTACATCCAGTATTATACCCCAGAGCTGCACTCACTATTCTGCTGGTGCAGTCACTGTGTACATACATTACATTACTGATCCTGAGTTACATCCTGTATTATACCCCAGAGCTGCACTCACTATTCTGCTGGTGCAGTCACTGTGTACATACATTACATTACTGATCCTGTACTGATCCTGAGTTACATCCTGTATTATACCCCAGAGCTGCACTCACTGTTCTGCTTTTGTAGGTGGGATCACTAACTCTGTGAACTTGACCTCTTTCTTTACCATATGATGCATTTCTGGCTGTGCAGTCAGCACTTTAGTTGACAGTACAATCCCTCATACACATTTTGATTATTGTTCATTTTTTATAGCTCCATTTATTCCATGGCGCTTTACATGTGAAAAGGGGTCAAATATAGTCAATTACAATAAACATGAGCAAAAAACAAGGCACTAACAGGTACATAAGGAGGGAGGACCCTGCCCGCGAGGGCTCACAGTCTGCTGGGGATGGGTGAGGATACAGTAGGAGAGGGTAGAGCTGGTTGTGTGGCAGTTCAGTAGGTTGAGGATCACTGCAGGTTGTAGGCTTGTCAGAAGATGTGATTCTTCAGGTTCTTTTTGAAGGTTTCTATTGTAGGCGAGAGTCTGATGTGTTGGGGTAGAGAGTTCCAGAGTACGGGGGAAGCTCGGGAGAAGTCTTGGATGTGGTTGTGGGAAGAAGAGATGAGAGGGGAGTAGAGAAGGAGATCTTGTGATGATCGGAGGTTGCGTGTAGGTAAGTATCGGGAGACGAGGTCACAGATGTATGGAGGAGACAGGTTGTGGATGGCTTTGTATGTCATAGAAAGGATTTTGAATTGGAGTCTCTGGACAATAGGAAGCCAGTGAATGGCTTGGCAGAGAGGGGAAAGGCTGGGGAATAGTAGCGAGATGGGTAGATTAGTCGGGCAGCAGAGTGTAGGATGGATTGGAATGGTGCCAGAGTGCTAGAGGGGAGGCCATGGAGTAGGAGGTTGCAGTAGTCAAGGTGGGAGATGAGGGCGTGCACTAGTGGTTTTGTGGTAAAGGAATGCGCAGATACAGGAAATATTTTTGAGTTTGAGATGGCAGGAAGAGGCAAGGGCTTGGATATGTGGCTTGAAAGAGAGGGCCGAGTCGAGGATCACCCCGAGGCACTGAGCGCGCGAGACTGGGGAAAATCAGCAGCCATTGACATTGATGGACTGGTTGGGTGGAGGGGTAGAGTGAGATGGGGCAAAGATGATGATTTCTGTTTTGTCCATGTTCTGTTTTAGACAGAGTGGGATTTTGGTAAGGAGGTGAGGTCAGGTCCGGATAGGTAGATCTGCGTGTCATCGGCGTAGAGATGATTCTGTAAACCGTGGGATTCTATGAGCTGTCCTAGGCCGAAGATGTAGATGGAGAAGAGTAGGGGTCTTAGAACTGAGCCTTGAGGGACACCTACAGACAAGGGGCTAGGTGAGGAGGTGGTCTGCGAGTGGGAGACACTGAATGTCCGTTCTGTTAAGTATGACGTTATCCAGGATAGGGCCAAATCTGTGATGCCAAGAGCTGAGAGAATCTGTAGAAGGAGGGAGTAGTCCACAGTGTCAAAGGCAGAAGACAGGTCCAGGAGGAGGAGGACAGAGTAGTGTTGCTTGCTCTTGGTAGGTCATTGGTGACTTTAGTTAGGGCAGTTTCAGTTGAGTGATGGGGTCTGAAGCCAGATTGTAACCGGTCAAAGAGGGAGTAGGAGGAGAGGTGGGAGAACAGTTCAAGATGGACATGCTGTTCCAGTAGTTTTGAGGCATAAGGGAGAAGGGATATCGGGTGATCGCTAGATACAGAGGATGGGTCCAGGGAGGGCTTTTTGAGGATGGGTGTGATGGAGGCATGTTTGAAGGATGAGGGGAAGACACCAGTTGTGAGTGAGAGGTTGAAGAGGTGTGTTAGGGTTGGGATGAAGACCGTGGAAAGGTTAGGGATGAGGTGGGACTGGATCGGGTCGAGTGCACAGATGGTGAGGTGTGATCTTGACAGGAGGGTGGAGAGATGACCTTCTGTCATGGTGGAGAAGCTGGTTTTGGAGGAGCGGGGTTAAGCAGGTAAGAGGGGTATTGGGCGCCATGGGCCAAAGCTTGCTCTGATCGTATCGATCTTCTGTTTAACCCCCTTAAGCCCCAAGGGTGGTTTACACGTTTATGACCGGGCCAATTTTTACAATTCTGACCACTGTCCCATTATGAGGTTATAACTCTGGAACGCTTCATCGGAACCTGATGATTCTGACATTGTTTTCTCGGGACATATTGTACTTCATGATAGTGCTAAAATTTCTTTTGATATTACCTGCGTTTATTTGTGAAAAAAACGGAAATTTGGCGACAATTTTGTAAGGTTTGCAATTTTTCAACTTTGAATTTTTATGCCCTTAAATCACAGAACATCTTAATAAGTAACATTTCCCACATGTCTACTTTACATCAGCACAATTTTGGAACAAATTTTTTTTTCTTGTTAGGGAGTTATAAGCGTTAAAAGTTGACCAGCAATTTCTCATTTTTACAACACCATTTTTTTTTAGGGACCACATCACATTTGAAGTCACTTTGAGGGGTCTATATGATAGAAAATAACCAAGTGTGACACCATTCTAAAAACTGCATCCCTCAAGGTGCTCAAAACCACATTCAAGAAGTTTATTAACCCTTCAGGTGTTTCACAGGAATTTTTGGAATGTTTAAATAAAAATGAACATTTAACTTTTTTTCACAAAATATTTACTTCAGCTCCAATTTGTTTTATTTTACCAAGGGTAACAGGAGAAAATGGACCCCAAAAGTTGTTGTACAATTTGTCCTGAGTACGCCGATACCCCATATGTGGGGATAAACCACTGTTTGGGCGCACGGGAGAGCTCGGAAGGGAAGGAGCGCCGTTTGACTTTTCAATGCAAAATTGACTGGAATTGAGATGGAACGCCATGTTGCGTTTGGAGAACCCCTGATGTGCCTAAACATTGAAACCCCCCCAAAAGTGACACAATTTTGGAAAGTAGACCCTCTAAGGAACTATTTAGATGTGTGGTGAGAGCTTTGAACCTCCAAGTGTTTCACTACAGTTTATAACGCAGAGCCTTGAAAATAAAAATCATTTTTTTTTCCCACAAAAATAATTTTTTAGCCCCCAGTTTTGTATTTTCCCAAGGGTAACAGGAGAAATAGGACAAATTGGGCAACAACTTTTGGGCTCTGCGTTATAAACTGTAGTGAAACACTTGGGGGTTCAAAGTTCTCACAACACATCTAGATAAGTTCCTTGGGGGGTCTAGTTTCTAATATGGGGTCACTAGTGGGGGGTTTCTACTGTTTAGGTACATTAGGGGCTCTGCAAACGCAATGTGACGCCTGCAGACCACTCCATCTAAGTCTGCATTCCAAATGGCGCTCCTTCCCTTCCAAGCCCTCCCATGCGCCCAAACAGTGGTTCCCCCCCACATACTGGGTATCAGCGTACTCAGGACAAATTGGACAACAACTTTTGAGGTCCAGAGTACGCTGATACCCAGTATGTGGGGGGAACCACTGTTTGGGCGCATGGGAGGGCTCGGAAGGGAAGGAGCGCCATTTGGAATGCAGACTTAGATGGAATGGTCTGCAGGCGTCATATTGCGTTTGCAGAGCCCCTAATGTACCTAAACAGTAGAAACCCCCACTAGTGACCCCATATTAGAAACTAGACCCCCCAAGGAACTTATCTAGATGTGTTGTGAGAACTTTGAACCCCCCAAGTGTTTCACTACAGTTTATAACGCAGAGCCCAAAAGTTGTTGTCCAATTTGTCCTGAGTACGCCGATACCCCATATGTGGGGGTAAACCCCTGTTTGGGCGCACGGGAGAGCTCGGAAGGGAAGGAGCACTCTTTTACTTTTTCCACGCAGAATTGGCTGGAATTGAGATCGGATGTCATGTCGCGTTTGGAGAGCCCCTGATGTGCCTAAACAGTTGAAACCCCCCCAATTCGAACTGAAACCCTAGCCTCAACCCTAGCCAAAACCATAGCCGTAATCCTAACCCTAATGGGAAAATGAAAATAAATACATTTTTTTAACTTTATTATTTTTCTCTAACTAAGGGGGTCATGAAGGGGGGTTTGATTTACTATTTATAGCGGGTTTTTTTTAGCGGATTTTTATGATTGACAGCCATTACAGACTAAAAGAAGCTTTTTATTGCAAAAAATAGATTTTGCGTCTCCACATTTTGAGAATAATTGCAAAAAATGAGAGCAGCACAGAAAAACAAATTCAGAGTGCAAAGCCCCTCAGGCATGTACCAAAGCTTATAATAAGAGTCCAAAAAGTCTTGAGGCTTGAGAAAGGTTCTCCATGAGCTGAAACGTCGCCATAATGGGCTATTAAAACCTGAACACTTTTTGAAACTTATTTGCAATGGTGTGCTGCCTCTGACTTTTTGGACTCCATTTTTTGAGAGCTATAATTTTTCCATATTTTGTTCCACAGAGTCATGTGAGGTCTTGTTTTTTGCAGGACGAGTTGACGTTTTTATTGGTAACATTGTCGGGCACGTGACATTTTTTGATCTTTTTTTTTTTATTCCAATTTTTGTGAGACAGAATGACCAAAAATCAGCTATTCATGAATTTCTTTTTTTTTTGGAGGGGGGGTGTTTATACCGTTCCACGTTTGGTAAAATAGGTAAAGCAGTTTCATTCTTCGGTTCAGTACGATTACAGCGATACTTCATTTATGTCATTTTTTTATGTTTTTGGCACTTTTATACGATAAAAACTATTTTATAGAAAAAATAATTTTTGTATCGCTTTATTCTGAGGACTATAAGTTTTTTAATTTTTTGCTGCTGATGCTGTATGGCGGCTCGTTTTTGCGGGACAAGATGATGTTTTCATTGGTACCATGGTTATTTATATCCGTCTCTTTGATCGCGTGTTATTCCACTTTTTGTTCGGCGGTATGATAATAAAGTGTTGTTTTTTGCTTCCCTTTTTTTTGGGGGGGGGGAGGGGGGACAGCACAGTATAGTGACATATCGCTGATCTGACTCTTTGCACAGCACTGTGTCAGATCAGCTATCAGCTGACGTGCACTGCTGGAGGCTTCCCAGCGCTTGTTCTGACCAGGCGCTGGTAAACCACCTCCCTGCAGGACCCGGATGCAGCCCCGCGGCCATTTTGGATCAGGAGCCTGCAGGGAGGAGACGCTCAGTACAAGGTGAGCACATCGCCTTGTACCGAGGGTCTCAGGGAAGCAGGCAGGGAGCCCCCTCCCTGCGCTATGTTTCCCTGTACCGCCGGAACGCTGCAATCATGTTTGATCGCAGTGTTCCGGGGCTTAATGTGCCGGGAGCGGTCCGCTCCTGGCACATAGTGCCGGATGTCAGCTGCGATAGTCAGCTGACACCCGGTCCCCTGTGAGCGCGGCCGATCGCATATGACGTACTATCCCGTCACTGGGAATTAAGTCCCAGGTCACCTCGACTGGATAGTACGTCATATGGGAATAAGGGGTTAAAGAAAGGCAGAAATGAGAGGGGAGGGACGAGGTGCTGGGGGACGGAGTAGTGAATTGAAAGTGTTGAAAAGCTGTTTAGGGTTGTGAGACAGAGGATATGAGAGACGAGAAGTTAGTTTGTTTTGCAGATCAGACTAATGTTGGCTGTTATTGACTTGTTGGGTTGATAGTGTGAAGTATTTGGGGTCCCTGACAGTTGATATTGGGGGGGAAATAAGGATCCATCATCTCTGATTTCAGCTTGGCCACACTTTTGCTCTCGGAGAGATAATTTACTGCTGCCAAATGAGTATGGCAGTGACTCTCATTGAGAACACAGGAGCACTTGGGTGAGCAGCGTTAGATTTGAGTACCTTTGTGTGCAGGACAGGACGACGCAGTTTCTGGAACGGACCTATCAATCAGCTTACACCCTTATCTACCAAGGTTTGCCTTAAGGTACCGTTACATTAAACGACTTACCAACGATCACGACCAGCGATACGACCTGGCCGTGATCGTTGGTAAGTCGTTGTGTGGTCGCTGGGGAGCTGTCACACAGACAGCTCTCTCCAGCGACCAACGATCAGGGGAATGACTTCGGCATCGTTGAAACTGTCTTCAACGATGCCGAAGTCCCCGGGTAACCAGGGTAAACATCGGGTTACTAAGCGCAGGGCCGTGCTTAGTAACCCGATATTTACCCTGGCTACCATTGTAAAAGTAAAAAAAAAAAAACAGTACATACTCACATTCCGATGTCTGTCACGTCCCCCGCCGTCAGCTTCCCTGCACTGACTGTGTCATCGCCGGCCGTAAAGCAGAGCACAACGGTGACGTCACCTCTGTGCTTTACGGCCGGCGCTCACAGTCAGTGCAGGGAAGCTGACGGCGGGGGACGTGACAGACATCGGAATGTGAGTATGTACTGTTTTTTTTTTTACTTTTACAATGGTAGGCAGGGTAAATATTGGGTTACTAAGTGCGGCCCTACGCTTAGTAACCCGATGTTTACCCTGGTTACAAGTGAACACATCGCTGGATCAGCGTCACACACACCGATCCAGCGATGACAGCGGGTGATCAGCGACCAAAAAAAGGTCCTGATCATTCACCCAGCGACCAACGATCTCCCAGCAGGGGCCTGATTGTTGGTCGCTGTCACACATAACGAGATCGTTAGCGGGATCGTTGCTATGTCACAAAAAGCGTGACGTTGCAACGATATCGTTAACGAAATCGTTGTGTGAAGGTACCTTTAGGCTGGACTCAGACCAGCGAACTTTACAGATGTCGTAGAATCATAGAATGTATGCTGTCCATGTTAGAATCTGGAATCTCAAAGGCCGCACATGGACCAATGTTATTGAATGGTGTTCAGATGAGTGTCCGTGTAATGAAATCACAAGATTCACAAGTCTCTTCCATTTATTTATTTATTTATTTATTTATTTATTTATTTATTTAAATTTGTGACTTGACCGTTCCGTTCTATGGGTGCACAAAACAAAAGTCTGATCCCATGTGGGGCAGCACGGTGGCCCAGTGGTTAGCAGTGTTGCCTTTCAGCGCTGGGGCTCCAATCCCACCAAGGACAACATCTGCAAGGAGATTGTGTGTTTTCCCCGTGTTTGCGTGGGTTTCCTCCGGGTTCTCCAGTTTCCTCCCACACTCCATAGACATACTGATAGGGAATGTAGATTGTGATCTATAATGGGGACAGTGATGATAATGTTTGTAAAGCGCTGCAGAATTAATGGTGTTATATAAATGAATAAATAAATGTTCTGAACTGCATCTGTTTTTACGGATACACTGAAATTATTAGCATAGGAAACTGTATTTTGTCATGATTTTTTAACTTTTGGCTTGCTTCAATAGTCTCCATTGGAGACTAGAAGCTGCCATAACCCGATCGTCTCTGCTACATACAGGCAATGATCAGATGTAGCAGAATTACTCACTTGCTATGAGTGCTGACCACTGGGCGGCGCTCATTGCAATCCGGCAGTGACAACCATAGAGGTCTGCAGAAGACCTCTAGTTGTCATGCCAACCCATTGGTGTCCCGCGATCACCTGACGGGGGTCACCGATGGGCGGATTTCAGGCACGCTTGCCGGGACCGCGTGTTAAATGCTGCTGTCAGTTTGACAGCGGCATTTAACATGTTAACAGCCACGGGTAGATCGCCATTCCACCCGCGGCTGTTAGGGGCTAATGACTGCTGATCAGATCAGCTGTCATGTGCCGGAAAAGGTGCAGGCTCATCGCCAATAATGCCCGTCATTGGACGTTAAGGGGTTAAACACAGGCTGCTTTTCGACCAACAGCCCATTCATCTGGATGTCCGGTGTCTTCACATCCATGGATTGCTATTTTGCAGAGACCTGGCTTGCAGGCTGATGTCTGATCTTCAGAGTCCTGTATGCATTGTGATCAGCACGGTAGGCCATGGCAATTATAGGTGAGGTCCTGTGAATAGACAACAATCTTTCTATGCAGCAATTGCCATGGGCAAACGTTTTTAGACAAATTATATTTTTTGCAAAGTTTGCTGTTTTATTGTTGTTAGATTTTTTAGTTGGATGTTTCTGTGGTTACTCAAGTACAGTTATCGCGTACGTTTTTACGCTTTCATCGACAAATACATTGTTTATATATGGACTCAATATTTCCTGTGTTGACTCTTGATTTTTCAAGACTTGTGCCCTTCACTCCTGGCACTTGGATGTCAGCTCCTAGGCCAAATCCTGACTGATGCCCAGTGCTTGGAGTTTATCGTAATCTGTGAGATTTTGCGTGTTCTTCTGCTTTTTGACGCTTCACCACAGTTTCCCAGTGGAAATGCAGGAGTCTTGAGAAATAAGGGTCAACTCTGTAAATATTGAGTTTTTGCATAAGCTTTATATATTTGTCAATAGCAAAGTGCGTGAAAATCTTTTTTATCAAAACCCTCCCTGACTCAGATTACACGAATGGATTGCTAGCTCTTGGATCTTGATTTTCATTTATTATTACATATTACTGCGGTTACATTACCTCTCGTCCCCTTATGTGCATCCTCAGTGTTTCTAAAGTTAGGGAGCCTGAATCCTGTGATTTCAAGCTCTGAGGTCCAGATTTCCTTTTTAGTCTGCTTTTGTTTTCAAGTAATAGGGGTCTTAATCCACTTAAGTCATCATCTGAGACTTCCTAAAACGTAATGACAGGTCCTATCCGTGCCCTCGCTTGCATACAACTGTGTTGAGCGTTTTTGAATCTTTATTCTGGTAGTTTTCGGGGGTTCCACAGCTGTCGCCCTCGTCTTATAAACTTATGGAACCTGTCAGAGGATTGTTCTCGCCTTCCTTGCACAACACACAGGACAGGACGTGCATTACAGGATCTATAGCTGAGATTGCTGCTCTCCCATCCCCCATTGTTTACATTCCTGGATCTGCCCTCCCCCCAGACTCTAGGCCAAGGGGGACTTATTGGCAGAAAATGATCTAGTCTCAATCAATGCGTCTGCACTCGATGTTCCCCGAGTAAACCCAGAGATGTTCGTCTGGAGAAAGCGTCCACACGAGCCATGCTGCGTCCGTCCTCGCAGGCTAGGTACGTAGCTTCTTTTCCAGGCTATTGCATTTATCACTGAATAAGGGTAATTAATGGAGGCAGGTTGGTACATTATGGCATTAGGGGGGAGCAGTCGCTGCTCAGTGCAGATTTTGCTTGTGGTTTTCTGCTCTGTAGGAGAAAGCAGCCGTATCTGAAGCATCTGTGGTGCACACCTGTGTGAGACCTCGTGTGACCCAGCACGTCCCTTATGTTTTTTTGCTGGCATGTGCCCTAGTCCCTCCAGGCATTAATAATGTAGTAATTAGTCATTTCTACTTTACGTATGGTTGTTCTACTGGTAATACTTGTCTTTACTTTCTAAGGTGCCCATATTCTCTATGGGGAGAGTGGTGTAAGCCTTTGTTAGACACTGAAGATCCCTGTTTTGAATGGAGCAGAGATGTGCATGCTCGGCCACCTCTCCATCCATCAGACATGGGACATCAATCATATTCTCCATTTTCCGGTTATTTTCTTATGACTCCACTAGCAGAATAGTGAGTGCAGCTCTGGAGTATAATACAGGATGCAACTCAGGATCAGTAATGTAATGTTATGTACACAGTGACTGCACCAGCAGAATAGTGAGTGCAGCTCTGGAGTATAATGTAGGATGTAACTCCGGATCAGTAATGTATGTACACAGTGACTGCACCAGCAGAATATTGAGTGCAGCTCTGGAGGTTTAACCCCTTTACCCCCAAGGGTGGTTTGCACGTTAATGACCGGGCCAATTTTTACAATTCTGACCACTGTCCCTTTATGAGGTTATAACTCTGGAACGCTTCAATGGATCCTGGTGATTCTGACATTGTTTTCTCGTGACATATTGTACTTCATGACAATGGTAAAAATTCTTTGATAATACCTGCGTTTTTGTGAAAAAAACGGAAATTTGGCGAAAATTATGAAAATTTTGCAATTTTCCAACTTTGAATTTTTATGCAATTAAATCACAGAGATATGTCACACAAAAAACTTAATAAGTAACATTTCCCACATGTCTACTTTACATCAGCACAATTTTGGAACCAAAATTTTTTTTTTGTTAGGGAGTTATAAGGGTTAAAAGTTGACCAGCAATTTCTCATTTCTACAACACCATTTTATTTTAGGGACCACATCTCATTTGAAGTCATTTTGAGGGGTCTATATGATAGAAAATACCCAAGTGTGACACCATTCTAAAAACTACACCCCTCAAGGTGCTCAAAACCATATTCAAGAAGTTTATTAACCCTTCTGGTGCTTCACAGGAATTTTTTGAATGTTTAAATAAAAATGAACATTTAACTTTTTTTCACAAAAAATTTAATTCAGCTCCAATTTGTTTTATTTTACCAAGGGTAACAGGAGAAAATGGACCCCAAACATTGTTGTACAATTTGTCCTGAGTATGCCAATACCCCACATGTGGGGGTAAACCACTGTTTGGGCGCATGGCAGAGCTCGGAAGCGAAGGAGTGCCATTTGATTTTTCAATGCAAAATTGACTGGAATTGAGATGGGACGCCATGTTTCGTTTGGAGAGCCCCTGATGTGGCTAAACATTGAAACCCCCCACAAGTGACACCATTTTGGAAAGTAGACCCCCTAAGGAACTTATCTAGAGGTGTGGTGAGCACTTTGACCCACCAAGTGCTTCACAGAAGTTTATAATGTAGAACCGTAAAAATAAAAAATCATATTTTTTCACAAAAATTATCTTTTCGCCCCCAATTTTTTATTTTCCCAAGGGTAAGAGAAGAAATTGGACCCCAAAAGTTGTTGTACAATTTGTCCTGAGTACGCTGATAGCCCATATGTGGGGGTAAACCACTGTTTGGGCGGATGGGAGAGCTCGGAAGGGAAGGAGCGCCGTTTGACTTTTCAAAGCAAAATTGACAGGAATTGAGATGGGACGCCATGTTGCGTTTGAAGAGCCACTGATGTGCCTAAACATTGAAACCCCCCACAAATGACACCATTTTGGAAAGTATACCCCCTAAGGAACTTATCTAGAGGTGTGGTGAGCACTTTGACCCACCAAGTGCTTCACAGAAGTTTATAATGCAGAGCCGTAAAAATAAAACAAAATTTTTTTCCCACAAAAATTATTTTTTTAGCCCCCAGTTTTGTATTTTCCTGAGGGTAACAGGAGAAATTGGACCCCAAAATTTGTTGCCCAATTTGTCCTGAGTGCGATGATACACCATATGTGGGGGGAACCACTGTTTGGGCACATGGGAGGGCTCAGAAGGGAAGGAGCGCCATTTGAATGCAGACTTAGATGGAATGGTCTGCAGGTGTCACATTGCGTTTGCAGAGCCCCTAATGTACCTAAACAGTAGGAACCCCCCACAAGTGACACCATTTTGGAAAGTAGACCCCCTTAGGAACTTATCTAGATGTGTGCTGAGCGCTTTGACCCACCAAGGGCTTCACAGAAGTTTATAATGGAGAGCCGTAAAAATAAAACAAAAATTTTTTCCCACAAAAATTATTTTTTAGCCCCCAGTTTTGTATTTTCCCAAGGGTAACAGGAGAAATTGGACCCCAAAAGTTGTTGTCCAATTTGTCCTGAGTACGCTGATACCCCGTATGTTGGGGGAAACCACCGTTTGAGCGCATGGCAGAGCTCGGAAGGGAAGGAGCGCCATTTGGAATGCAGACTTAGATGGAATGGTCTGCAGACGTCACATTGCGTTTGCAGAACCCCTAATGTACCTAAACAGTAGAAACCCCCCACAAGTGACCCCATATTGGAAGCTAGACCCCCCAGGGAACTAATCTAGATGTGTTGTGAGAACTTTGAACCCCCAAGTGTTTCACTACAGTTTATAACGCAGAGCCGTGAAAATAAAAAATCTTTTTTTTCCCACAAAAAATATGTTTTAGCCCCGAGTTTTGTATTTTCCCAAGGGTAACAGGAGAAATTGGACGCCAAAAGTTGTTGTCCTATTTGTCCTGAGTACGCTGATACCCCATATGTTGGGGTAAACCCCTGTTTGGGCACACGGGAGAGCTCGGAAGGGAAGAAGCACTGTTTTACTTTTTCAACGCAGAATTGGCTGGAATTGAGATCAGACGCCATGTCGCGTTTGGAGAGCCCCTGATGTGCCTAAACAGTGGAGACCCCACAATTATAACTGAAACCCTAATCCAAACACATCCCTAACCCTAATCCCAACAGTAACCCTAACCACACCTCTAACCCTGACACACCCCTAACCCTAATCCCAACCCTATTCCCAACCGTAAATGTAATATAAACTCTAACTGTAACTTTAGCCCCAACCCAAACTGTAGCCCTAGCCCTAACCCTAGCCCTAGCCCTAGCCCTAACCCTAGCCCTAACCCTAGCCCTAACTAACCCTAGCCCTAATGGGAAAATGGAAATAAATACATTTTTTTAATTTTTCCCTAACTAAGGGGGTGATGAAGGGGGGTTTGATTTACTTTTATAGCGGGTTTTTTAGCGGATTTTTATGATTGGCAGCCGTCACACACTGAAAGACGCTTTTTATTGCAAAAAATATTTTTTGCGTTACCACATTTTGAGAGCTATAATTTTTCCATATTTTGGTCCACAGAGTCATGTGAGGTCTTGTTTTTTGCGGGACGAGTTGACGTTTTTATTGGTAACATTTTCGGGCACTTGACATTTTTTTGATCGCTTTTTATTCCGATTTTTGTGAGGCAGAATGACCAAAAATCAGCTATTCATGAATTTCTTTTGGGGGAGGCGTTTATACCGTTCCGCGTTTGGTAAAATTGATAAAGCAGTTTTATTCTTCAGGTCAGTACGATTACAGCGACACCTCATTTATATCATTTTTTTATGTTTTGGCGCTTTTATACGATAAAAACTATTTTATAGAAAAAATAATTATTTTTGCATCGCTTTATTCTCAGGACTATAACTTTTAAAATTTTTTGCTGATGATGCTGTATGGCGGCTCGTTTTTTGCGGGACAAGATGACGTTTTCAGCGGTACCATGGTTATTTATATCCGTCTTTTTGATCGCGTGTTATTCCACTTTTTGTTCGGCGGTATGATAATAAAGCGTTGTTTTTTGCCTCGTTTTTTTTTTTTTCTTACGGTGTTTACTGAAGGGGTTAACTAGTGGGCCAGTTTTATAGGTCGGGCCGTTACGGACGCGGCGATACTAAATATGTGTACTTTTATTGTTTTTTTTTTTTATTTAGATAAAGAAATGTATTTATGGGAATAATATTTTTTTTTTTTTTCTTCATTATTTTGGAATATTTTTTTTTATTTTTTTTTACACATTTGAAATTTTTTTTTTTTTACTTTGTCCCAGGGGGGGACATCACAGATCAGTGATCTGACAGTTTGCACAGCACTCTGTCAGATCACTGATCTGACATGCAGCGCTGCAGGCTTCACAGTGCCTGCTCTAAGCAGGCTCTGTGAAGCCACCTCCCTCCCTGCAGGACCCGGATCCGCGGCCATCTTGGATCCGGGGCTGGAGGGAGCAGGGAGGGAGGTGAGACCCTCGCAGCAACGCGATCACATCGCGTTGCTGCGGGGGGCTCAGGGAAGCCCGCAGGGAGCCCCCTCCCTGCGGGAAGCTTCCCTGTACCGCCGGCACATCGCGATCATCTTTGATCGCGGTGTGCCGGGGGTTAATGTGCCGGGGGCGGTCCGTGACCGCTCCTGGCACATAGTGCCGGATGTCAGCTGCGATAGGCAGCTGACACCCGGCCGCGATCGGCGGCGCTCCCCCCGTGAGCGCCGCCGATCGCGCTGGACGTACTATCCCGTCCATGGTCATAGGGGCCCACCCCACATGGACGGGATAGTACGTCCGATGTCAGAAAGGGGTTAAGGCATGTGCACACGTTGCAATTTTCTCTTGTTTTTGTTGCATTTTTTTCTGCACATACTTGTCACAAAACCTGAACGGTTTCCTAGTACATAGTTCATACTGATGATTGGGAAGAATGAGTGCATTTTAACCCCTTTCTGCCATTAGACGTACTATTGCGTCCATGTGGGGTGGGCTTTACTTCCCAAGGACGCAATAGTACGTCATATGCGATCGGCAGCGCTCACGGGGGGAGCGCCGCCGATCGCGGCCGGGTGTCAGCTGTTTATCGCAGCTGACATCCGGCACTATGTGCCAGGAGCGGTCACGGACCGCCCCCGGCACATTAACCCCCGGCACACCGCGATCAAAGATGATCGCGATGTGCCGGCGGTGCAGGGAAGCACCGCGCAGGGAGGGGGCTCCCTGCGGGCTTCCCTGAGCCCCCCGCAGCAACGCGATGTGATCGCGTTGCTGCGAGGGTCTCACCTCCCTCCCTGCTCCCTCCAGCCCCGGATCCAAGATGGCCGCGGATCCGGGTCCTGCAGGGAGGGAGGTGGCTTCACAGAGCCTGCTCAGAGCAGGCACTGTGAAGCAGCCTGCACTCCTATCAGATCAGTGATCTGACAGAGTGCTGTGCAAACTGTCAGATCACTGATCTGTGATGTCCCCCCCTGGGACAAAGTAAAAAAGTAAAAAAAAAAAATTTCAAATGTGTAAAAAAAAATAAAAAAAAATATTCCAAAATAATGAAAAAAAAAAAAAAATATTATTCCCATAAATACATTTCTTTATCTAAATAAATAAAAAAAAACAATAAAAGTACACATATTTAGTATCGCCGCGTCCGTAACGGCCCGACCTATAAAACTGGCCCACTAGTTAACCCCTTCAGTAAACACCGTAAGAAAAAAAAAAAAAAAACGAGGCAAAAAACAACGCTTTATTATCATACCGCCGAACAAAAAGTGGAATAACACGCGATCAAAAAGACAAATATAAATAACCATGGTACCGCTGAAAACGTCATCTTGTCCCGCAAAAAACGAGCTGCCATACAGCATCATCAGCAAAAAATTAAAAAAGTTATAGTCCTGAGAATAAAGCGATGCAAAAATAATTATTTTTTCTATAAAATAGTTTTTATCGTATAAAAGCGCCAAAACATAAAAAAATTATATAAATGAGGTGTCGCTGTAATCGTACTGACCCGAAGAATAAAACTGCTTCATCAATTTTACCAAACGCGGAACGGTATAAACGCCTCCCCCAAAAGAAATTCATGAATAGCTGGTTTTTGGTCATTCTGCCTCACAAAAATCGGACTAAAAAGCGATCAAAAAATGTCACGTGCCCGAAAATGTTACCAATAAAAACATCAACTCGTCCCGCAAAAAACAAGACCTCACATGACTCTGTGGACCAAAATATAGAAAAATTATAGCTCTCAAAATGTGGTAACGCAAAAAATATTTTTTGCAATAAAAAGCGTCTTTCAGTGTGTGACGGCTGCCAATCATAAAAATCCGCTAAAAAACCCGCTATAAAAGTAAATCAAACCCCCCTTCATCACCCCCTTAGTTAGGGAAAAATTAAAAAAATGTATTTATTTCCATTTTCCCATTAGGGCTAGGGTTAGAGTTAGGGTTAGGGCTAGGGTTAGGGCTAGGGTTAGGGCTAGGGCTAGGGTTAGGGTTAGGGCTAGGGTTAGGGCTAGGGTTAGGGCTAGGGTTAGGGTTAGGGCTAGGGTTAGGGCTAGGGTTAGGGCTAGGGTTAGGGCTAGGGTTAGGGTTAGGGCTAGGGTTAGGGCTAGGGTTAGGGCTAGGGTTAGGGCTAGGGCTAGGGTTAGGGCTAGGGTTAGGGCTAGGGTTAGGATTAGGGTTAGGGCTAGGGCTACAGTTTGGGTTGGGGCTAAAGTTACAGTTAGGGTTTAGATTACATTTACGGTTGGGAATAGGGTTGGGATTAGGGTTAGGGGTGTGTCAGGGTTAGAGGTGTGGTTAGGGTTACTGTTGGGATTAGGGTTAGGGATGTGTTTGGATTAGGGTTTCAGTTATAATTGGGGGGTTTCCACTGTTTAGGCACATCAGGGGCTCTCCAAACGCGACATGGCGTCCGATCTCAATTCCAGCCAATTCTGCGTTGAAAAAGTAAAACAGTGCTTCTTCCCTTCCGAGCTCTCCCGTGTGCCCAAACAGGGGTTTACCCCAACATATGGGGTATCAGCGTACTCAGGACAAATAGGACAACAACTTTTGGGGTCCAATTTCTCCTGCTACCCTTGGGAAAATATAAAACTCGGGGCTAAAACATTTTTTGTGGGAAAAAAAAAGATTTTTTATTTTCACGGCTCTGCGTTATAAACTGTAGTGAAACACTTGGGGGTTCAAAGTTCTCACAACACATCTAGATTAGTTCCCTGGGGGGGTCTAGTTTCCAATATGGGGTCACTTGTGGGGGGTTTCTACTGTTTAGGTACATTAGGGGTTCTGCAAACGCAATGTGACGTCTGCAGACCATTCCATCTAAGTCTGCATTCCAAATGGCGCTCCTTCCCTTCCGAGCTCTGCCATGCGCTCAAACGTTGGTTTCCCCCAACATACGGGGTATCAGCGTACTCAGGACAAATTGGACAACAACTTTTGGGGTCGAATTTCTCCTCTTACCCTCGGGAAAATACAAAACTGGGGGCTAAAAAATAATTTTGGGGGGAAAGATTTTTTTTTTTAATTTTCACGGCTCTGCGTTACAAACTGTAGTGAAACACTTGGGGGTTCAAAGCTATCACAACACATCTAGATGAGTTCCTTAGGGGGTCTAGTTTTCAAAATGGTGTCACTTGTGGGAGGTTTCTACTGTTTAGGTACATTAGGGGCTCTGCAAATGCAATGTGACACCTGCAGACCATTCCATCTAAGTCCTCATTCCAAATGGATCTCCTTCCCTTCCGAGCCCTCCCATGCGCCCAAACAGTGGTTCCCCCCCACATATAGGGTATCAGCGCACTCAGGACAAATTGGACAACAAATTGTGGGGTCGAATTTCTCCTGTTACCCTCGGGAAAATACAAAACTGGAGGCTAAAAAATAATTTTTGTGGGAAAAAATTTTTGTTTTATTTTTACGGCTCTCCATTATAAACTTCTGTGAAGCCCTTGGTGGGTCAAAGCGCTCAGCACACATCTAGATAAGTTCCTAAGGGGGTCTACTTTCCAAAATGGTGTCACTTGTGGGGGGTTTCTACTGTTTAGGTACATTAGGGGCTCTGCAAACGCAATGTGACACCTGCAGACCATTCCATCTAAGTCTGCATTCAAATGGCACTCCTTCCCTTCTGAGCCCTCCCATGTGCCCAAACAGTGGTTCCCCCCACATATGGTGTATCATCGCACTCAGGACAAATTGGGCAACAAATTTTGGGGTCCAATTTCTCCTGTTACCCTCAGGAAAATACAAAACTGGGGGCTAAAAAAATAATTTTTGTGGGAAAAATATTTTGTTTTATTTTTACGGCTCTGCATTATAAACTTCTGTGAAGCACTTGGTGGGTCAAAGTGCTCACCACACCTCTAGATAAGTTCCTTAGGGGGTCTACTTTCCAAAATGGTGTCATTTGTGGGGGGTTTCAATGTTTAGGCACATCAGTGGCTCTTCAAACGCAACATGGCGTCCCATCTCAATTCCTGTCAATTTTGCTTTGAAAAGTCAAACGGCGCTCCTTCCCTTCCGAGCTCTCCCATCCACCCAAACAGTGGTTTACCCCCACATATGGGGTATCAGCGTACTCAGGACAAATTGTACAACAACTTTTGGGGTCCAATTTCTTCTCTTACCCTTGGGAAAATAAAAAATTGGGGGCGAAAAGATAATTTTTGTGAAAAAATATGATTTTTTATTTTTACGGTTCTACATTATAAACTTCTGTGAAGCACTTGTTGGGTCAAAGTGCTCACCACACCTCTAGATAAGTTCCTTAGGGGGTCTACTTTCCAAAATGGTGTCACTTGTGGGGGGTTTCAATGTTTAGGCACATCAGTGGCTCTCCAAACGCAACATGGCGTCCCATCTCAATTCCTGTCAATTTTGCTTTGAAAAGTCAAACGGCGCTCCTTCCCTTCCGAGCTCTCCCATCCGCCCAAACAGTGGTTTACCCCCACATATGGGCTATCAGCGTACTCAGGACAAATTGTACAACAACTTTTGGGGTCCAATTTCTTCTCTTACCCTTGGGAAAATAAAACAAATTGGAGCTGAATTAAATTTTTTGTGAAAAAAAGTTAAATGTTCATTTTTATTTAAACATTCAAAAAATTCCTGTGAAGCACCAGAAGGGTTAATAAACTTCTTGAATATGGTTTTGAGCACCTTGAGGGGTGTAGTTTTTAGAATGGTGTCACACTTGGGTATTTTCTATCATATAGACCCCTCAAAATGACTTCAAATGAGATGTGGTCCCTAAAATAAAATGGTGTTGTAGAAATGAGAAATTGCTGGTCAACTTTTAACCCTTATAAATCCCTAACAAAAAAAAATTTTGGTTCCAAAATTGTGCTGATGTAAAGTAGACATGTGGAAAATGTTACTTATTAAGTATTTTGTGTGACATATCTCTGTGATTTAATTGCATAAAAATTCAAAGTTGGAAAATTGCGAAATTTTCATAATTTTCGCCAAATTTCCGTTTTTTTCACAAATAAACGCAGGTACTATCAAATAATTTTTACCATTGTCATGAAGTACAATATGTCACGAGAAAACAATGTCAGAATCACCAGGATCCATTGAAGCGTTCCAGAGTTATAACCTCATAAAGGGACAGTGGTCAGAATTGTAAAAATTGGCCCGGTCATTAACGTGCAAACCACCCTTGGGGGTAAAGGGGTTAATCTGCGTTTTTCCTGCCAACACATCAGTATTTGCAGCATACTTTTTATGTAGTGTGGAAGTGAAGTCTGACCCCCATTATATCACCAAGCCCTTTTATCAAGAGTTTGTTCAATGCGTTGTCCGCAGGCTTGGATATGTGCTGGCATCTTGTAAAGTGGTGATATATTGCTTCCGTATGGGGTCTCTCGGACGCTCGGCTGTGCAGGGGGCCTGAATGGCTGGATGCATTTCCCTGCACAGCGGACGGCCAGTGCGCTGCACGGAAATACAGCGGTGGGGCGCAGCTCTGCAGCACAACGGTGGTTCTTTCTCAGCATTAGTGGGGTCACAGAGTCCAGAACACCACGTATCATAACGTCACGGCTTTTCCTAACAGTTCACATGATGGGAATGCCTCTTTAGTAAGGTAACTACAGAGAATGGTGGGTCTAGTGCAAATGTCATGGCCTGTAGGCTGCTGACAACATCTGTGTAGGTCTAGAAGTGAGGTTTGCTGCTGTCAGAGAATAGCACAAATCTTCCCTCAGATGGCCGAAGCCCTTTTTTGTTTTTCTCTGTGGTTCAGACACCTTAAGTGGAAATGTTACGGTCTTGCATTTCTCCGCAGCGTTGCTCTTCCCCCCACAAGAATGTGTTATGTTCAGTATTTTTATGTCATGGTGTAATAGAAATAACAGATTGACTTTCTTCCTGAGTGGAGGGGAAGTCATGTATGTGACACTTCACTACAATGGGGGAAATGTGGTTTTGTCACGATATTAACCCAGCTTTTTTTGTTTTTCAATTTCTCCTTTGAAGAAGTTCTCTTCTATTTGTGGGATATCTAGCTGCCGGATCTAGAATTCTGTTCATGAAGGTATTGAAGATTTAATTGGGTGAATTGAAGGACCATGAAAATGCAGAAAAAAAAAATATATAAATCCCGTGCAATTATCCCTTCATTTAATTCTATTTTGCCTCGTTTCACAAATAAAGTGACTTTCAGAATGAAGAAATGACGCGCATGTTATTTTTTTGTAAAGGATACTTCGTTATTATGTACGGCTTTGCCCGAGTTCACATGAATAGGATTGAGCTGCCTTTAGCGCAAGTCTATTTTGCCCGTTTTTATTTGGGAGATACTCGTGAAAGGGTTTGTCCACTACGGATCTATATCCATGACTCTTCTTTAGGTTGTAGGGGCCTATTAATGTGAATAGGAGCTGAGCCGCAGTGCTTGAGAATGGCCACTAGGCAGCGAGTGGTGCTGCGTCCGTCCGTACAGTGTTTACATACGGCTGCTGCCGGCTTATGGCTGATGGGGGGGGGGGGGGTGTTGGGTGTTGAAGTCCATTGATCTTGCATTGATAACCTTGTTCTGTGGATAAGTCATTAAAGAGTCGCAGTAATAAAGTCCATGGACTATATGAATAATCCTTAGTGAGACACATTGCAGCAGTCCCTGCAGGGAAGTGTAATGTGCCATGACGGCTATTGGCAGCTTTCCTACGTGGCTCATATTGTGGAGTCACCCCCCACTTCCCCTGCGCGGGTCCACCTCCGGCTGTGATGTCCTTATGCCCTGACAGCATGGGGACTATCCTCTTACGGATGCTCTGCTAAATCGATGACCGTCAGTATCAGGTATTCCTATTTTCTTCTCTTCTCCCTACTCAATAAATGTACAGAGCTATAACCAACGTTCACTAAAGCACCCTCTTCAATCAGTTGATGTCTTGGGAGCCTTTTCAGGGTGATCCCCAGCTGATCTCTCATTTTGCTAAGTATCTATTGGTTTTGTACAGCTGGAGAGCCTTGATGATGATTGCACAGAACAAGAGACTTGTTCACCAGCCAAATGTCAGCGTGCACCTATGCAGGAAAGTAAGAACGCACCATGGAGTGGAAAAGCTTCTAGTCTTAAAGGATCCACATAATCTCCATGTAGCCTAGAGGAGCTGGTGTTGTTGCCTAGAGGAGCTGGCGTGGTTGCCTAGAGGAGCTGGCGTGGTTGCCTGGAGGAGCTGGCGTGGTTGCCTGGAGGAGCTGGCGTGGTTGCCTGGAGGAGCTGGCGTGGTTGCCTGGAGGAGCTGGCGTGGTTGCCTGGAGGAGCTGGCGTGGTTGCCTGGAGGAGCTGGCGTGGTTGCCTGGAGGAGCTGGCGTGGTTGCCTGGAGGGGCTGGCGTGGTTGCCTGGAGGGGCTGGCGTGGTTGCCTGGAGGGGCTGGCGTGGTTGCCTGGAGGGGCTGGCGTGGTTGCCTGGAGGGGCTGGCGTGGTTGCCTGGAGGGGCTGGCGTGGTTGCCTGGAGGGGCTGGCGTGGTTGCCTGGAGGGGCTGGCGTGGTTGCCTGGAGGGGCTGGCGTGGTTGCCTGGAGGGGCTGGCGTGGTTGCCTGGAGGGGCTGGCGTGGTTGCCTGGAGGGGCTGGCGTGGTTGCCTGGAGGGGCTCTCCTGGTTGCCTGGAGGAGCTGGCGTGGTTGCCTGGAGGGGCTGGCGTGGTTGCCTGGAGGGGCTGGCGTGGTTGCCTGGAGGGGCTGGCCTGGTTGCCTGGAGGAGCTGGCGTGGTTGCCTGGAGGGGCTGGCGTGGTTGCCTGGAGGGGCTGGCGTGGTTGCCTGGAGGGGCTGGCGTGGTTGCCTGGAGGGGCTGGCGTGGTTGCCTGGAGGGGCTGGCGTGGTTGCCTGGAGGGGCTGGCGTGGTTGCCTGGAGGGGCTGGCGTGGTTGCCTGGAGGGGCTGGCGTGGTTGCCTGGAGGGGCTGGCGTGGTTGCCTGGAGGGGCTCGCCTGGTTGCCTGGAGGGGCTCGCCTGGTTGCCTGGAGGGGCTCGCCTGGTTGCCTAGAGGGGCTCGCCTGGTTGCCTAGAGGGGCTCATAGGATCTTTCCATCGCCCGTGCATTCATGTTGTCGGTCCTATGTTAATTAGACTGACTTTTTTTTTTTTTTTTTTTTCATAGCCACTTAGTGATTTTCACAATTTAGTTTCCACTACAATTAAGTATTTTGTGGCCCTGACGTCGTTGTCTGAGCAATTCTCACAATATTCGCTCTATCTCTTTTAGGTCAGACGTGAGCTGAACCTGCACCATTATGTCCTCCATATTGCCCTTTACGCCTCCCGTTGTAAAACGTCTCCTCGGATGGAAAAAGTCGGCAAGTGGCACCACAGGAGCCGGCGGCGGGGAGCAGAACGGCCAGGAAGAAAAATGGTGCGAGAAGGCGGTGAAGAGCTTGGTGAAAAAGCTGAAAAAGACCGGACAACTGGATGAACTCGAAAAGGCAATCACAATGCAGAACAGCAGTACCAAATGTATTACAATCCCCAGGTATACGCTCAGATCACCGCGCAGTGTCTTGCTCTCATTATTTGGATGAGCGGGGCGTATGTTGTACCTGTCTAACCCCCCTTTTGGCAGTACGTGTCACCAGTGTTCCTAACTTGTTTTATTTATTTATTTTTTAAAAAGACTAACATTTGAGGGGGCAGATGTGACGGGTCGTGGACTTCCCCCGCACATCTCCGTGAGCCGTGTGTCCTCCATAACTCCGCTCACCAAGGTTTTATGGTTCTCAGGATCTTGCTCTTTGTGTCTTATATAACCAGATGATAATACACGATGTGTTTCGGAGCTGGCTTGTCACTGAATTACTCACTCGGGTGATGTCACTGCTTCCTGGTGGGCTGCATAGCGGGTCTTCTAACATAATGGCTATATTTGTGAAGCTGTCGTGTATGTAGTTACTGTGTCCTCACGTTTCATTTACTTTACAGCACAAATTAAGGAAATGAGTGGTAAAAATGTCATTTTTATTATGCAAATTGCTTCATCGGATAGTGATTACAGATCAGCTTAATGGAAATCTGTCAGTAAGATCATCTGCCCCAAACTGCATATATTATCTTGCAGGTCTGTGAAATACAAATCCATCGTTCGTTAACCTTTGCATTGCTGAGAAAGTACTTTTAATAATTTTAATTTTCATCCATCTGCAAATCAGTCGAGGCGTTAAGTGCTTCGGGTGTGCCGGAGCACTTCCCAAGCCCCTGCCTCCCGAGGTTGCTTTGCCACCCAGCAGTGGCCTCTCTAGATTGATTGATGGCTTACTGTCTCAGGAGGCAGAAGCTCGCTGAAGTGCTCAGACAATCCCAGAGCACTTAGCGTCTCATTGTCATTTAGATTAAAAACTCTATTTTCTCAGGAATGCAACAACCCATAGAAGATATAAAGGTGTCGGTGGATTTCCATTTCAACGACCTGCATATTCATGTACCTTATGTGGTTGGGGGGGTTGATCTTACTGACAGGTTCCCTTTTTTAATATCACATCCTTTAAGCCATAGTCCCACAATTACAAGCTACTAAGTGTCTGATCATAGGGTGTTCCAATTCTAGGATTATAGGGGTCTTTTGTCCCCCTGTTTGAATGGGTGGGGGGTCACTTCCTATTCCTTGTCTAAGGGTCTGACAGGGCCTGTGACCGCCCAATGATCAGACACTTATTACTTACTCTGTACATGGGTGGTAATTTGTGGGACAAGCACCTTCAATGGCTGCCCTTTTAGGGTGCGTGTCCACGTTCATAAAATCCCCTCCGCTATGCTGTAACATCTGGACGCTGTACGCAGCGTTCAATCCGCATGTATTCCTGAACGTGGACACTTACCCTTATTGCTTTTTTTTTTTCTTCTTTTTATGTCTGGCTTATTTCTGTTTTATTTTTAATCTCCATATAATAGTCCACCACTTTTACATTTATCTGATTCTCCCCCCCCCTTCCATTCTATTAAGTCACTATGCACAATGGCTCCAATATCCACGTGACCGCTGTCTTTATAATTGGCTTTGGATGATTACTTGGCTTTGATGTGGAGCACATCCTATAACTTGGGCTGCGGCTGCTGAAATCCGCAGCAACGTGCGTGATCGCTGATTATGAAGCCATGATTTCTGCTGTTTTGTCACTTATATGGGTTTTGCTTTATAACAGGACTAGTCCCCAAATGATTTTATACGTGTAAGTTATCAAAAGACCATATTTGCCCTCCCCAGGTCCAGCGGCAGCGTTCCCCTTAAGTGCAGTGATTGTCACGGTACCTTTCTGGCACCCTTCACCCAAAGCACCCCACGCAATACTATTGTTGAGTGCCGATGGATTACCATGAAAGACACCTAGCCCATCAAAAAGATGTCATAAAGCGGGAAAAAAAAATATTGAAAGCCAGAATTACTGTTTTGTAGTCACTTCAAAAAAACAAGCCTTCCCAGGTGTCACAAGATGGCTCGAATAAGAATGTACACCTGATATTCTGCACAGTTATAGGGTAACAACGTTACTTGAGCCTTTCTTTAAAGGGATTGTCCAGCTCCTGCGACTTCAGACTTGCGAATCCTCACATCGTGCGCACAGTGTGGATTCTCTGGTGCCGGGAACGGCATAGCATATGCATAATTCTGGCCACATTCCAACTAGACTGTATCTTCCCTTGCTCAATACAAGCCCATCTAGTCGGCATGTGACCGCATGTATTCAAATCACATACCGTATATACTCGAGCATAAGCCGAGATTTTCAGCCCAAATTTTTGGGCTGAAAGTGCCCCTCTTGGCTTATACTCGAGTCAAGGTGGGTGGCAGGGTCGGCGGGTGAGGGGGTGAGGGCGCTGAGGCATACTTACCTGCTTCCAGCGATCCTGGCGCTCCCCCTGCCGTCCCACGGTCTTCGGTGCTGCAGCCCCCCTCCCCCCCCAAAAAAAAGAGAGAAACTATCGTTCATTGGATTGCTTAAAAATGATTGTTCTCAGCGGCACATTGTGTCGTAAACTGTATGTGCTGCCTAGAACCACGGTATTCCATGCACACAGATTGGGATCAGCCTGTCTTAAGCTGATCCTGAGATTGATGGGCCAGTAGTCACCGTGTGTCTTTGTACCAACGGGAAAGAAAAAAAAGCCCATAAAGAAGGACGCAGGGCTGAGAACCTGTTTTTCATCCTGTGGATTTACAAAAAAACACCTAAAGTAGGACGCAGGAATGACCAATCATGGTGATGGCGTATTTCCTCCACACGTGTACATTGTACCTGATTTTACACCTTTTTATATGCTACATTTATTGACCTTTTGCATGTATTTAAGAACCAGTGCCCCCCACCCCACAGAAGCTACAGCCATATTTCCATGATATTATGGCTTTGTTAATCAGAAATGACTGCGATTAGGGCTGCAGCCATGGAATCACCTTAGTCTTAGCCGCCCTGATGTGTGCAGTGTTGACCTTTTGCAGTGTGTTTGCATGCGGCGAGTGCCTGGCTGTGTTGCTAATGGCTGTATACTGTATGCGAGGGTACAACCTGTTGTCAGCGGAGTCGGTGTGCTGTCCGCTCTTTGCAATGGCAGGCCGACGGGATGGGACAAGCTCAGGGCAGTGTTCAGGAGCTCCTATAAAACTGCGCTCTGCGGATGGGGGATCGTTAATGTTTGGGAAGTGATTGGTTTCTCTGTGTTCACATGGCATCGGGGGGCTCATTTATGTCCTATAACATGGCGTATTCCAACCAGTGATGCAATGCATGTGCTAGATTATTATTTTTTTTCCCCTAGTAGTGTGAATCATGATCAGTTGAGGGTTCACCAAAAGAGCTGAAGTTTTTGCAAAAATGTATAAAACAAATTCCCGAAACGCGTCTTTCTTAATGTAGAATAATTGATGGACTCCAAATAATTAGTAAATTGGCTGATAACCGTAGCACCAGTTCCTTCTGTAAGCTCATCACCGATGTCTTTCCTCGTCCACATTGTGTCATCGCATGCCGGAGTGAAGACCAGGAAACTGCAAAAACTTCTGCTTTTATGAAAGCAGCTGCACTTGCTGGTAAACATGGCATCTGATCGGCAGCACCCGACTGCTGCCTTAATTCCTACAGAAGCAGGAAGGGTGCACTTACTTTTTTTCCCACATTGCTTCTGCATTTTGGCCCGTTTCTTGTTAAATACCGACACGTGTGGATGTATGTGTATAGTTTGGTAGTGCATGCCATAATCGTCATTGATCAGAATATCTAAGGGGTTAAAGAGCTGGGATTGGAGTTGTCTCTGATCTTGGCGGTGTTATTGTAAGTGTACGGCAGACGGCACGAGATGCTGATTTCAGTCAGTGATTAGCTGCAGCGCTGTCGATGTAACGTCACCACTGCAACCAAACAAAGACTACCATAGCAGTGGAGAAACAGTGCCGGACCCGAGGAGGTTGAGTAAAGCTGTTTTGTTTTTTTAACTATATAGTGTGCTTGTCTCCTAAGCAATGGGAACTTCCCAAGATTTCAGTAGGAAACTGTTGAGCTGATGGCGTGACGTGTGTGCGTGGGATTTGCTTGCGGTCAGCAGGGTCCTTTCTCCTTTAGTGTCGGATTGTCTGACCAGCTGATGAGTGAACGGTTGTGGGTCCAGAGCGAACGTCTGAACGGATCTCTGTGCTCCGGATAATCTGTAAAAATGTAATTACGCGACATTTGAGTCTAATTGCGCTTAGCCGGCCTCCTAAACCTTGCAGTGCGCGCTGACCGTCTCCTCATACGTCCTCCCTTGTGTAATCGCGTGCATTAAATTATCTGTGTTTGCTTTGCGGCCTCTCAAATATTTGATAAAAATACCAGAGGTCAGCTGCGCTCCAGCAAAGAGGAAAACTTGGAAGGTATTCTAAAGTTTCAGGGCTGAGTTACTGTCTCAGCGACTGTTTTGTCTTCGCCCGTTACCCGTCCTCTAAACACGGCCTTTTCATTCATATGGCCCCGGTGAATGAGATGACATTTATGTTCACATAAGCCGGCCACATAAGTGAGATGTAACTGTCCCGCAGATGATAATTAAATATACATTTCAACAGGCTTAAAAAAACAAAACATTTCATACATTTCCATTAAGGTAAAAAAAAAGATCAATCCAATAAATAAAAAAAATCACTTTTTTAGACAATTTATTGGCTCACAATCTAATCTTGTGTCTTCAGGAGCGCGCCGTTCCTCTGCACTTTTTGGAGGAGGTGTGCACCTGAAGATTAACATTTCAGCGGCTTGGCCGTGCCGCCGGGCTGAACTATGTACCCTTCCATGTTAGTTTGAGAGACGACTTTGCCTCCGCAGCATCTGAGGAGCATAAGGTTGGAGTAGCTGACCCACTCTTGATAGAATGCGGAGGTGGCCGGTAACCTAGGCAACAAGCCGTATACAATGTAACTAAAAAATGCTTTCAGGAACTAAAAAGATATTTAATAAGAGATACATTGCAAAGTTGCTTGTATTTAAAAACACATTGCAAGATGAGACCAACCCTATAACTATTATTATTATTATTTATTATAACTAGGTGAGGCTGACTTGTTAGCACATCCTATGCCCCATTTATGGAGACCGATGAAGAAGGCTTTGTTGCCACTCTGGATCCGGCACTTGGTATCTTGTGCTCTTCACATCGGCAGATGTACAGAGTCCGTGTGTCGCTTATATGTAGTCTCTGTAGAACGCCTCCTGCTTCATTCAGGCCACCGGATACTGTCTGCAGCTCGCACAGAGGTTACACGTATACGTCAGCTAGGTGGTAACGACGGAAGACGTGGCTGGTGCAGATAAGACCTCGGAGTTTGTGTCTCCGGATTAAAGGCGCGGACATTGGAAGCGGCAACGTTCGCGTCACAGGCGGACGCAGGACTTACTCATCGCCTCATCTGGTCACTTTCTGCAGGGGTTAACCTCTAGTGAAAGCTGGCATTGCCCATCTCCGGCCTTAGGGGAAGGGGGCGCACTTCCTTTTTTTTAAATGTGAATTTTAAAGCTAAACTTAGATGGTGAAGTTTGTTTTCCTGTAGATGCAGAACATAAGAAGGAGCGCAGTTGGAGGTGACCTTGTTTTCTTCATTTGTGAGTTAATGGAACATAATGTATCTCCCAGTGTATTTCTGATGCTTGTGTCCTAATAGCACATATCCATGAGAGATCCCGCCAGCCTGATGTCCCCAGTGATCACATAAATGATGGCTGACCCAGGCTGTGCGTTGGGATCATGCCCTTTGTGATGAGATTACCATCAGTGCTACCCTGAAGGGATCATTTACAGCTGCAACTTTCCTGCCACTGCAAGCGCCGAACGGCAGTCAATCAGCGGTTATTTACATGGGGGGACGACAATCAATCCTCACTACACATGGTTCGCCCCTTTCCTGTCTACATAAGATGTGTGATCACTGATTTCTTGATGCAAGCGGCACCTGACCGCTGCCATGATTACTGGGGCCCATGATCAGGAACAAGCGCTCAGCAGAAATGCAAACATGATTTTTAGCCAAATATACACGCAAAAAAGAAAAATCGATAATATATATTTTTTGCATGTATTTTGGGCTAAAAATCATTTTTGCATTCAGGTTTTAGTATGAATGTGAGAACCAGGAAAAGGCAAATGGCGCAGGCATTCGTGCTAAAATTAATGCAAAATTTTTTGTAAATTTTTTTTTTTTTTTTTTTTTTTTTTTTTAAGCATGCAAAAAAAAAAAAAAAGGCAAATATATATATTTATTTGCATGTTTTCTTGGCTAAGAATTGTATTTGCATCAGGTTTCGTTACGAAGGTCTGCACTATTTGCCATTTCCAGGTTCTTTCTTTCCCTGGATGATCCATTTTGATATGACCCGCTATCATAAATCAGGTGATAGGAAGTCAGAGAATCCGTCAGCGAGTCTGGTTCTGACCAGGGTCGTTTGTAGCTCGGTTCACTCATTGTGCGAGATGGAAGCCGTAGACGTCAAGCAGTGTAAAAGAAAAACATATAATGAAACTGAATTGCAAAAATGTTTACCACTTACATGAAATGAAAGAAGAAAAAAAAAAGTCCTTAAAGGGGGCCATCCTCTTTAAATCTAACCATTGACATGCAAAATATTGCTGATTGTAAGGCTGTGTTCATTTATGGGGGCCGGGTGTGAGCACTGCTTTGCCCGATTTGGGCGCTGATGACTTGTTTCTTTGAGAATGGAGCTCTCCTCTAAATGCAGGAATATGATATTCACACTTCTGCAGCACAGTTAGGAGACATGTCATATTGGTACTTGTACGGCCTCCCAGATTGGGGGTCTCTGTAACTGATGATTAGTATGGGACCACCCTCCGCTCTGTACTGTTACCATTGTCGTCAGCCATGTTTCACTCACTCTTGAGGGGGCCGACCTGTAAATCCTCCGAGCTGCATTGTGACCTCCATCCCGTCTCCTCTGTGTGTTCAGCTTTTCCACATTTTGTCATAGCTTTACTTCCGATCACTTCTTCCATTTAACCCCTTCCTTTACACTAACGATGCCATTCTTTTTGTATCTTCTATGTGAAGGAAGTGTTCTGTACCTTTTTTTTTTTTTTTCCCTCCATGTTTTGACCTCATGGTATATCAAATAACCATGCTTCCATTGTTCACATCAATTTTTGTTTTTTCGATTTATTGCACAGCACTTGCTCTGAAATTTGGGGACTGAGTACACCAAATACCATAGATCAGTGGGATACCACAGCCCTTTACAGCTTCTCTGAACAAACCAGGTGAATATTCTGCACTCTGTCGCATAGAGCTCTGGGTGGGGGGAGAGGGGCTAGACATGGACCTCAGGAGGGGGCTTCTTCTGAAATCAATTTACAATTACATTTCTGGATGTTTAATTTATTTATTTTTTACGTTTGTGTTTTTTTTAATTTTATTTACTAGCTGACATTTTGACCAATTAAATCTGATTTTAGAGTGTAAGTGTTGGTCAGGCCCAGCGGAAATATCCAATTATCAATGTTGGGGAGCGGCCGACCTGATGAAGGCATACTATACTTCTCCAGTGGCCATTCACCCCCTTCCACTGGGCCAGACAACATGTACATTTTAAAGCCATATACATTCGTTTACATCATGTATTGCACAAACAGATCCCAAGCCTAGTCTGAGAGTGATTCTCCGATCCATCCTTCCACGGTTCTTTTGTCAGCCATTGATTGAGGAGCCAGAGAATTTACATTCAAGTTCCACGCTTAGATATTTTTTGGTTCATGTTATTTCAGTTATTTGTTTTCTGTTTGTCTCATTATTTTGTCCATTTCACAACCATTTACATCTGCATTTGTGTATGTACATATGCAGTTAGTGTTCATGGGCTGTTGTGTGGAAAGGAAACTGGAGGGGGAGTTCATTTAAGGCTATGTTCACTATTGAGCACTATATTACCGTCTAGGATCTACTTAAAAGGTTGAATCATTTAATTATCCTGCACTGATCCTGAGTTACATCCTGTATTATACCCCAGAGCTGCACTCACTATTCTGCTGGTGCAGTCACTGTGTACATACATTACATTACTGATCCTGAGTTACATCCTGTATTATACCCCAGAGCTGCACTCACTATTCTGCTGGTGCAGTCACTGTGTACATACATTACATTACTGATCCTGAGTTACAACCTGTATTATACCCCAGAGCTGCACTCCCTATTCTGCTGGTGCAGTCACTGTGTACATACATTACATTACTGATCCTGTACTGATCCTGTATTATACTCCAGAGCTGCACTCACTATTCTGCTGGTGCAGTCACTGTGTACATACATTACATTACTGATCCTGAGTTACATCCTGTATTCTACCCCAGAGCTGCACTCACTATTCTGCTGGTGCAGTCACTGTGTACATACATTACATTACTGATCCTGAGTTACATCCTGTATTCTACCCCAGAGCTGCACTCACTATTCTGCTGGTGCAGTCACTGTGTACATACATTACATTACTGATCCTGAGTTACATCCTGTATTATACTGCAGAGCTGCACTCACTATTCTGCTGGTGCAGTCACTGTGTACATTCATTACATTACTGATCCTGAGTTATATCCTGTATTATACTCCAAAGCTGCACTCACTATTCTGCTGGTGCAGTCACTGTGTACATACATTACATTACTGATCCTGAGTTACATCCTGTATTATACCCCAGAGCTGCACTCACTATTCTGCTGGTGCAGTCACTGTGTACATACATTATATTACTAATCCTGAGTTACATCCTGTATTATACTCCAGAGCTGCACTCACTATTCTGCTGGTGGAGTCACTGTGTACATACATTACATTACTGATCCTGAGTTACATCCTGTATTATACTCCAGAGCTGCACTCACTATTCTGCTGGTGCAGTCCCTGTGTACATACATTACATTACTGATCCTGAGTTACATCATGTATTATCCTCCAGAGCTGCACTCACTATTCTGCTGGTGCAGTCACTGTGTACATACATTACATTACTGATCCTGAGTTACATCCTGTATTATACTCCAGAGCTGCACTCACTATTCTGCTGGTACAGTCACTGTGTACATACATTATATTACTGATCCTGAGTTACATCATGTATTATACTCCAGAGCTGCACTCACTATTCTGCTGGTACAGTCACTGTGTACATACATTACATTACTGATCCTGAGTTACATCATGTATTATACTCCAGAGCTGCACTCACTATTCTGCTGGTACAGTCACTGTGTACATACATTATATTACTGATCCTGAGTTACATCCTGTATTATACTCCAGAGCTGCGCTCACTATTCTGCTGGTGCATTCACTATGTACATACATTACATTACTGATCCTGAGTTACATCCTGTATTATACGCCAGAGCTGCACTCACTATTCTGAAGATCATGAGTTACATCCTGTATGTAAACAGTGACTCCACCAGCAGAATAGTGAGTGCAGCTCTGGGGCATAATACAGGATGTAACTCAGGATCAGTAATGTAATGTATGTACACAGTGACTCCACCAGCAGAATAGTGAGTGCAGCTCTGGAGTATAATACAGGTTAAGTAATGTAATTTGACTCGACTTTTTCCGTAGATTTCTTGTGTGTGTAAAATGGTGTTCAGCAGTGGGCATGCAGTAGATGGGGCATAATAAATGTATTTATTTTGGCTGCTCGTTATTTTGCTTCTCCCTAATGCATACTGCGGCTGATACTTTCTGCTCTTATACCAGCTGGACTTAGGAGTATAGGTGACGTTAGTGTAGTACAGATAGGGGGCGCTGTAGTCCTGACTTTCTCTTCGGGATGGTTCTGCTGTGCAATATGCCGCCTCCTGTAAACGTTAGGATACATGTCAGTGTCTCGCTTTTTTACGGCTTTGCTCATGTTTTTGCTCTGTTTTTTCCAGTGCTGCTGCCGTCTTTGTGTTTGCATGATGATCTAGCATCCGTTTTGCTGCAGCTTCTCTCTACGCTTGGTTATAACCTCAGCTGCTACAGTCTCGAGTGTATCTTCATTTTTATTTTTCTTCCTCTCAACTAATTGTCTTACTGCCAGGTGTATGTGCTGTGTGTCAGTGGTGGGTACATTCACCCGCACCCTGTGCCTCCTCGTCTCGGTGAATGCTGATCTAGCTCCTGCTTTCTCTGTGCACTCTCTCTGCTGTAATCTTCCATCTTCTCCTCTCGCTTCAGTGTTTGCACATTTTATTTAATGTAATGATATCCTTTAAAGCTTTAATTTTTTTTCTTTTTTTTTTCTCCCTAATATTCATTCTTCCTCTGCCCAGGTCTCTAGATGGCCGCCTTCAAGTGTCCCACCGCAAGGGTTTACCGCACGTTATTTACTGTCGTCTCTGGCGCTGGCCGGACCTCCATAGTCATCATGAACTGAAGGCTATTGAAAATTGTGAATATGCTTTTAATCTTAAGAAAGATGAAGTTTGTGTCAACCCTTATCACTATCAGAGGGTGGAAACTCCAGGTAAGTGCAGTGTTACACTTTTGTGCTTTCTTTTTGGTTCACTGCTACACTCCTTCACTGACAATGGAGCCTCTGGTCTCTTTGCTATACAAGGGGGTAGACAAAGTGGTCCCTGGGTCCAATAACATTCTTCAAAAAATGTAACTTAAATTACTTTCATTCCAACAAGTCTTGCGAAGTCCTAATATATAATACACGCACGCACGTGCGCGCTCGTATATGTGTGTACATATATGTATATATTTATTTGTATACAGTACAGACCAAAATTTTGGACACACCTTCTCATTTAAAGATTTTTCTGCATTTTCATGACTATGAAAATTGTACATTCACACTGAAGGCATCGAAACTATGAATTAACATATGTGGAATTATATACTTAACAAAAAAGTGTGAAACAACTGAAAATATGTCTTATATTCTACGTTCTTCAAAGTAGCCACCTTTTGCTTTGATGGCTGCTTTGCACACTCTTGGCATTTTCTTGATGAGCTTCAAGAGGTAATCACCGGGAATGGTCTTCCAACAATCTTGAAGGAGTTCCTAGAGATGCTTAGCACTTGTTGGCCCTTTTTCCTTCACTCTGCGGTCCAGCTCACCCCAAACCATCTCGAGGGTTCAGGTCTGGTGACTGTGGAGGCCAGGTCATCTGGCGTAGCACCCCATCACTCTCCTTGTTGCTCAAATAGCCCTTACAAAGCCTGGAGGTGTGTTTGGGGTCATTGTCCTGTTGAAAAATAAATGATGGTCCAACTAAACGCAAACCGGATGGAATAGCATGCCGCTGCAAGATGCTGTGGTAGCCATACTGGTTCAGTATGCCTTCAATCTTGAATAAATCCCCAATCTTGAATAAATCCCCAACAGTGTCACCAGCAAAGCCCCCCCACACCATCACACCTCCTCCTCCATGCTTCACGGTGGGAACCAGGCATGCAGAGTCCATCCGTTCACCTTTTCTGCGTTGCACAAAGACATGGTGTTTGGAACCAAAGATCTCAAATTTGGACTCATCAGACCAAAGCACAGATTTTCACTGGTCTAATGTCCATTCCTTGTGTTTTTTAGCACAAACAAGTCTCTTCTGCTTGTTGCCTGTCCTTAGCAGTGGTTTCCTAGCAGCTATTTTACCATGAAGGCCTGCTGCACAAAGTCTCCTCTTAACAGTTGTTGTAGAGATGTGTCTGCTGCTAGAACTCTGTGTGGCATTGACCTGGTCTCTAATCTGAGCTGCTGTTAACCTGCGATTTCTGAGGCTGGTGACTCGGATAAACTTATCCTCAGAAGCAGAGGTGACTCTTGGTCTTCCTTTCCTGGGGCGGTCCTCATGTGAGCCAGTTTCTTTGTAGTGCTTGATGGTTTTTGCCACTACACTTGGGGACACTATCAAGAGTTTTCCCAATTTTTCGGACTGACTGACCTTCATTTCTTAAAGTAATCATGGCCACTCGTTTTTCTTAGCTGCTTTTTTCTTGCCATAATACAAATTCTAACAGTCTATTCAGTAGGACTATCAGCTGTGTATCCACCAGACTTCTGCTCAACACAACTGATGGTCCCAACCCCATTTATAAGGCAAGAAATCCCACTTATTAAACCTGACAGGGCACACCTGTGAAGTGAAAACCATTCCCGGTGACTACCTCTTGAAGCTCATCAAGAGAATGCCACGAGTGTGCAAAGCAGTCATCAAAGCAAAAGGTGGCTACTTTGAAGAACCTAGAATATAAGACATAATTTCAGTTGTTTCACACTTTTTTGTTAAGCATATAATTCCACATGTGTTAATTCATAGTTTTGATGCCTTCAGTGTGAATGTACAATTATCATAGTCATGAAAATACAGAAAAATCTATAAATGAGAAGGTGTCCAAGTATGTATGTGTGTATACACACACACACACACGCACACACGATGGTGGCCCGATTCTAACGTATCATGTATTCTAGAATATGCATGTCCACGTAATATATTGCCCAGCCACATAGTATATTGCCCAGCCACATAGTATATAGCACAGCCCACGTAGTACGGTATATTGCCAAGCCACATAGTATATAGCAGAGCCACGTAGTATATTGCCCAGCCACGTAGTATATTGCCCAGGCACGTAGTATATTGGCCAGCACAGAGCCACGTAGTATAGAGACGTAAAAAAATAAACATATACTCACCTATAGCCCTTTGAAGTCCTGCTATACTTACCCTCCGCCGCCTTTCTCGCTCCTCGGGACGCTCCATTGCAAGCGGCAGCTTCCGGTCCCAGGGCTGGTGTGAGCAGGACCTATGATGACGTTGCGGTCACATAACCGTGACGTCACGGCAGGTCCTTGTCGCACACCAGCCCTGGGACCGGGAGCTGCCGCTTGCAATGGAGCGGTCCCGGGAGTGTGGCGAGGAGCGAGAAAGGCGGCGGATGGTGAGAATAGCAGGTTTTTTGTTTTTTTAAAATTATTTTTAACATGACATATTTTTACTATTGATGCTGCATAGGCAGCATCAATAGTAAATAGTTGGGGACACACAGGGTTAATAGCAGCGGTAACGGAGTGCGTTACACCGCGGGCCGTTACCGCTGCCATTAACCCTGTGTGAGCGGAGGGGATTACGAAGCGGGCGCCGGGCAGTGAGTGCAGGGGAGTAGGGGAGGGACTAATCGGACTGTGCCCGTCGCTGATTGGTCGCGGCAGCCATGACGGGCAGCTGCCGAGACCAATCAGCGAATGAATAACCGTGACAGAAGGACAGACAGACAGACGGAAGTGACCCTTAGACAATTATGTATATAGATAATATATATATTTTATAGAGAGACATATATATAGTTTTTATATAGTGGTGAGAATGAGTATTTGATACACTGCCAGTTTTCCCACCTACAAAGAATGGGGATTTGTCATTATTATCGTAGGTACACTTCAACTGTGAGACAGAATTTAAAAAAAAAAAAAAAAAAACAGAAAATCACATTGTATGATTTTTACATAATTAATTCATTTGCATTTTATTGCATGGAATAAGTATTTGATACAATAGAAAAACAGAACTTAATATTTTGCACAGAAACCTTTGTTTGCAATTACAGAGGTCAGACGTTTCCAGTAGTTCTTGACCTAGTTTGCACAAACTGCAGCAGGGATTTTGGCCCCCTCCTCCATACAGATCTTTCAGGTTTTGAGGCTGTCGCTGGGTAACATTGAGTTTTAGCTCCCTCCATAGATTTTCTATTGGATTCAGGTCTGGAGAACTGGCTACGCCACTCCAGAACCCTGAAATTCTTCTCAAGAAGCAACTGCTTAGATGCCCAGGCTGTGTGTTTCGGGTCATTGTCATGCTGGAAGACCCAGCCACGACCCTCTTCAATGCTTTTCCTGAGGGAAGGAGGTTGTTGGCCAAAGTCTTGCAATACATGACCCCATCCATCCTCCCATCAGTGCGTTGCAGTCGTCCTGTCCCCTTTGCAGAAATGCACCCCCAAAGTATTGTTATCCCCTAGTGCTTCACGGTTGGGATGGGTTTTCAGGGGTTGTTCTCATCATTCTTCTTCCAAACAAGGCAAGTGAAGTTGATACCAAAAGTTCTATTTTGGCCTCATCTGGCCGTATGACCTCCTCCCATGCCTCCTGCATCATCCAGATGGTCAGTGTTGAAAGTCAAACGGACATGTGCTGCGTAAGCAGGGGACCTTACGTGTCCTGCAGGATTTGAATGCATGACGGCATAGTGTGTTACAAACGGTAATATGTGAGACTGTGGTCCCAGGTCTCTTCAGGTCATTACCCATGTCCTCCTGTGTAATTGTGCTGATTCCTGACCTTTTTTAGAATCATCTTTACCCCACAAGGCGAGATTTTGCATGGAGCCCCAGACCCATGAAGATTGACAGTCATCTTGTGTTTCTTCCATTATCAAATAATTGTGCCAGCAGTTGTTGCCTTCTCACCAAGCTGCTTGCCTATTGTCCTGTAGCCATCCCAGCCTTGTGCAGGTCTACAGTTTTGTCCCTGGTGTCCTTAGACAGCTCTTTGGTCTTGGCCATGGTGGAGAGGTTGGAGTGTGATTGTGTGGACAGGTGTCTTTTATTCAAGTAACGAATTCAAACAGGTGCAATTAATACAGGTAATGAATGCAGAGTAGGAGAAAAACTAACAGGTCTGTGAGAGCCAGAATTCTTGCTGGTTGGTTGATCAAATACTTATTTCATGCAATAAAATTCAATTATTTAAAAATCATATGTGATTTTCTGATTTTTTTATTTTTAAATTCTGTCTCTCGCAGGTGTAGTGTACCTACGATAAAAATAACAGACCTCTTCATTCTTCATAGGTGGGAAAACTTACAAAATTAGCTGTATATCAAATTTTTATTTTCCCCACTGTATGTCTATATAATGTATGTGTAATTATAATGTGTGTGTGCGTGTATACATGTATGTAACCAGAAAATTATTGCAATTACACATGTTTATTTCCTTTGTATTGGAACAACACAAAAAACAAGCACAAAACAAAATTTTACACACGGCCCCTCTGGACAAAATCGTTGGCACCTTTCAAAAATTGAGGTTAAACAACTTTGTTTCATGCTTGTAATGCTTGTTCAAACTCACCTGTGGCAAGTAACAGGTGTGAGCAATATGAAAATCACACCCGAAACCAGATAAAAAGGGAAGAAGTTGACTCAATATTTGCATTGTGTGCCTGTGTGTGCCATACTAAACATGGAGAGCAGAAGTAGAAGAGAACTGTCTGAGGACTTGAGAGCCAATAATGTTGAACAATTTCAACAATCTCAAGGTTACAAGTCAGTCTCCAGAGATCTTGATGTTCCTTTGTCCATGGTGCGCAACATAATCAACAAGTTAACAACCCATTGCACTGTAGCTAATCTGCCTGCACATGGATGACACAGAAAAATTGATGAAAAGTTGCAACGCTGGATAGTCCGGCTGATGGATGAGTAGCCCCAATCAAGTTCCAAAGAAATTCAAGTTGTCTTGCAGGCTCAGGATGCTTCGGTGTCAGCGCAAACGATCTGTCGACATTTGAATGAAAAGAAACGCTATGGCAGGACACCCTGGAGGACCCCACTACTGACAGAGGCATAAAAAAGCTGAGTAAGCCAAAATCCTTCTGGGAAAGCGTCTTGTGGACAGATAAGTCTAAGATAGAGCTTATAGGTAAAACACATCATTCACTGTTTACCAAAAACGGAATGAAGCCTACAAAGAAAAGAACACACCACCTACAGTCAAATATGGTGGAGGTTCAAAGCTGTTTTGGGGTTGTTTTGCTGCCTCTGATGCTGAGTGCATTGAATGTGTATGGGGCATCATGAAATCTAAAGGTTATCAAGGGCTTTGGGTCCCCATGTACTGCTTAGTGTCGGAAAGCTGGGTTTGCGTCCTAGGTCATGGGTCTTACAGGAGAACGACGACCCCAAACATACTTGAAGAAGCACCGAGAAACAAAGCGCAGGAGTGTTCTGAAGTGACAACAGTGAGTCCGGATCTACATCCCAATGAACAACTGTGGAGAGATCTTAACACTGCTGTTGGGAGAAGACGCCTTCATATATGAGAGATCTGGAGCAGTTAGCAAAAGAAGAGTCATCCGAAATTCCATTTGAGTGGTTGTTGATGATTATATGAATACACACATAGGAAAAACATGTAATTGCATTAATTTTCTGTGAGAAATACTTCATTTTCTGGAACACTTGCAAGAGTCCCAACACTGCCATCACTGTGTATGTATATGTACGAAACAGGAGAGCTCAGGCACCAGCCAGCTACTTGCCACACATATGAAACGGTTTCCATTTGTTAGAGCTTTTGCAAGCAAGGAAGGAAGATTGTGGTGCTAGCTCACAAGTATAATGCGACTGTCATTTGAAGAAACAGAGCAGCACTCGCCAAACCATTGTAAAAGATGGAAAATCCTTTATTTTTCAATGCATCTGGACATCCATAGGGTACGCAGGAGAAAGCATGGTGCTGGAGAGATTGTGGGAGTCTATTCCTTTTGTTAGTAGTTTGACAAATCCACACCCCATCACAGCTTTAACAAACATTCAATGTTAATTACAAAAAAAATGTCAACAATACATTTAAAATGACAATCATTTTATTAAAAAAACTATTTACAAGAACATTTGTAGGTCAATCCTATTGTTTAACTCCTTGCTGCCCTCGGATGGAGTAGTACATCTGAGGATAGAACCCCCGCTTTGATGCGGGCTTCGGCGGTGAGCCCGCATCAAAGCCGGGACATATCAGCTGTTTTGAACAGCTGACATGTACCCGCAATAGGCGCGGGCAGAATCGCGGTCCACCCTCACCTATTAACTAGTTAAATGCCGCTGTCAAACTCTTGACAGCGGCATTTAACAGGCTCTTCCGGACGGACATGCGCTCACCGTTGACCCCCCGCCCCCCCCCCCCTCGTCAAGTGATCGGGGGTTCATCGGTATAACAACCAGAAGTCTCCCAGTGGTCGGCGCTCATAGCAATGCAGTAATTCTGCTACATAGGGGCGATCTGAGCATCAACTCTATGTAGCAGAGCCGATCAAGCTGTAGGAGCTTCTAGCCTCCCATGGAGGCTATTGAAGCATGCCGAAATGAAAAAAAAGTTTTTAAAAATGAAATAAAATTAAAAAAAGTTCAAATCAACCCCCTTTCACCCTATTCAAAATAAAACAATAAAAAAACAAACATACACATATTTGGTATCACCACGTTCAGAATCTCCCAATCTATATATATAATTGCCTAAGGGTCTTTCCGTCTGTCTTTCTGTCTGTCTGTCTGTCCTGGAAATCCCGGCAATCAGAGACCGGCACAGCATCGACGTAGAAATCCCGCGTCTCTGATTGGTCGAGGCCGCCAGGCCTCGACCAATCAGCAACTGGCACAGCGACGATGATGTCATAAATGACGTAGACATCCTGCGTCTCTGATTGGTCGAGGCCGCCAGGCCTCGACCAATCAGCAATGGGCACAGCGACGATGATGTCATAATGGTTGCCATGGCGACGATGATGTCATAAAGGTTGCCTCGATCAATCAGCGACGGACACAGTCTGCCGCGAATTCTGGAATCATCATTGTCCATATATTACAGGGACATGCATATTCTAGAATACCCGATGCGTTAGAATCGGGCCACAATCTAGTCTATCAATAAAAAGGTTTAGCCTGATCGCTAAACGGTGTAGCGAGAAAAGTCAAAATGCCAGAATTACGTTTTTTCGGTCGCCCCGACATTGAATTAAAATGCAACGACAGGCAATCAAAAGAACATATCTGCGCCAAAATGGTATCATTAAAACCGTCAGCTCGGCACGCAAAAAATAAGCTCTCAATCGACCCCTGATCACGAAAAATGGAGACGCTTCGGGTATCGGAAAATGTCGTTTTTGTTTTAAAACAAAGTTTGGAATTTTTTTTCCCGTTTTCGAGTACACGACATGGTTAAACCAATGGAGTCGTTGAAAAGTACAACTCGTCCCACAGAAAAATAAGCCCTCACATGACCATATTAATGGAAAAAATAAAAAAAGTTATGGCTCTGGGAAGAAGGGGAACGAAAATGCAAAAGTGAAAATAGCTGGAGGTCATGAAGGGGTTAAGCCTAACGGACCTTGTGCTGAAGTTTTCGTTATCCATTTAGCCTCCTTTCTTAGTAACATTTTATTGTGATCTCCCCATTGCAGAGGGTAGTTATCCCTTTCCAGACCAGCAAAGCGCAATACATTAGTGCTTGATCCATGGGATTCTTGAATATGCTAAATCAATTTTGGGAGCCTTTTCCAGTGCTAATAGATTTACAATGCTCACGAAAACTGATAAACAGGGGTCTAATAATTTTTTTTCCAATGTAAAAAAAAATAAATTTCAAGAACAAAGAATAATACAAACCACGTGTGTGTTTCCGCATATGAAATCCCCTAACTGATGTTGAAGTGAACCTATCGTAATTATTTTACTATGTTCATCGGACAGGAGGAGCAATTTCCATACTTGTAATTGCCTTTCGGACTACTTTTATAAATTCAGTTATTTATTTTGAGCTCCATTCTTTTGTGGACCAGAATGTCCCCCAAGTTGCGTCCTCTCTCTATGAAAAAATAGTTTTTTGGATTGCTATACTAAGCAAAACTTTGTCCCCTTAAATAAATATATATACCGTACATATATATATATATATATATATATATAATTTTTTTTTTTTTTTTTTTTGCAACAGCTATTTCAGTTTCATATATCTAATAACAGTTGGACACAGTAATGTTTCTGCCTTGACATGAGGTTTATTGTACTAATAGAAAATGTGCAATCTGCATTCAAACAAAATTTGACAGGTGCATAAGTATGGGCACCCTTATCATTTTCTTGTTTTAAATACTCCTACCTACTTTTTACTGACTTACTAAAGCACTTTTTTTGGTTTTCTAACCTCATTGAGCTTTGAACTTCATAGCCAGGTGTCTGCAATCATGAGAAAAGCTACGTAAAGTGGCCACTTGCAAGTTGTTCTCCTGTTTGAATCTCCTCTGAAGAGTGGCATCATGGGCTCCTCAAAACAACTGTCTAATGACCTGAAAACAAAGATTATTCAACATAGTTGTTCAGGGGAAGGATACAAAAAGCTGTCTCAGAGATTTAACCTGTCAATTTCCACTGTGAGGAACATAGTAAGGAAATGGAAGAACACAGGTACAGTTCTTGTTAAGGCCAGAAGTGGCAGGCCAAGAAAAACATCAGAAAGGCAGAGAAGAAGAATGGTGAGATCAGTCAAGGACAATCCTCAGACCACCTCCAGAGAGCTGCAGCATCAACTTGCTGCAGATGGTGTCACTGTGCATCGGTCAACTATACAACGCACTTTGCACAAGGAGAAGCTGTATGGGAGTCGGCTGAGGTATGCAAAAGCACATTTGGAGAAGCCAATTTCTTTTTGGAAGAAGGTCCTGTGGACTGATGAAACCAAGATTGAGAAGTTTTGTCATACAAAAAGGCGTTATGCATGGCGGCCAAAAAACACAGCATTCCAAGAAAAACACTTGGTGGAGGTTCCATCATGCTTTGGGGCTGTGTGGCCAATGCCGGCACTGGGAATCTTGTTAAAGTTGAGGGATGCATGGATTCTTCTCAGTATCAGCAGATTCTTGACAATAATGTTCATGAATCAGTGACAAAGTTGAAGTTGTGCAGGGGATGGATCTTTCAGCAAGACAATGATCCAAAACACCGCTCCAAATCTACTCAGGCATTCATGCAGAGGAACAATTACACTGTTCTGGAATGGCCATCCCAGTCCACAGACCTGAATATAATTGAACATCTGTGGGATCATTTGAAGAGGGCTGTCCATGCTAGGCGACCATCAACTTAACTGAACTGGAATTGTTTTGTAAAGAGGAATGCTCAAAAATACCTTCATCCAGGAACTCATTAAAAGCTACAGGAAGTGACTAGAGGCTGTTATTTTTTCAAAAGGAGGCTCTACTAAATATTAATGTCACTTTTCTGGTGGGGTGCCCATACTTATGTACCTATCAAATTTTGTTTGAATGCAGATTGCACATTTTCTGTTAGTACAGTAAACCTCATTTCAAGGCAGAAACATTACTGTGTCCAACAGTTATTAGATATATGAAACTGAAATAGCTGTTGCAAAAAAAACAACACAATTTTTATAAAACATTAAGCTTAAGATTTTCATATAAATTTGTGTATGTATGTATGTGTGTGTGTATATATATATATATATATGTATATATATATATATATATATATATATATATATATATATATATATATATATATATATATATATATATATATATATATGATGAGAGGCGTCTGTAATTTACATCATAGGTAGACCTCAACTATGGGAGACAAACTGAGAAAAAAAAATCCAGAAAATCACATTGTCTGTTTTTTTAACAATTTATTTGCATATTATGGTGGAAAATAAGTATTTGGTCAAACAAAATTTCATCTCAATACTTTGTAATATATCCTTTGTTGGCAATGACAGAGGTCAAACGTTTTCTGTAAGTCTTCACAAGGTTGCCACACACTGTTGTTGGTATGTTGGCCCATTCCTCCATGCAGATCTCCTCTAGAGCAGTGATGTTTTTGGCTTTTCACTTGGCAACACGGACTTTCAACTCCCTCCAAAGGTTTTCTATAGGGTTGAGATCTGGAGACTGGCTAGGCCACTCCAGGACCTTGAAATGCTTCTTACGAAGCCACTCCTTCGTTGCCCTGGCGGTGTGCTTTGGATCATTGTCATGTTGAAAGACAAAAACAGCAAAACGAGGCAGAGCTTCTTACCTGCCTAGGCCTCTAAACAAATGCACTATCAGGATGCAGTGGACCCATGTGGTTAAGATGGAGACTACACAGGTGCAGCATAACCGATGAGGCAGCCACTCTCAACCTACCAAACCTCTCAACCTACCAAACTAATGGAGGGGGTGGCTGCTTTGCACAATGCTGCACATAAAAGACTTGTATGTGGCGCTGTTCACACAATGGAGATGCACAGCATCCAGGCAAGCCTAGTAGTGACACCCTTCTATTAGATCAGGCGGGCCTGCCCAGCGCTATCCAAATGCACTCCATGTGAACAGACACCACAGTTTACAAGACAGAAATGGGCCCAACTGCACCCCGAAAAAAAGTGCAAAAAACACAAAAAAAATATAAAAAAATTTAACCTACCAAACTAATGGAGGGGGTGGCTTTGGATAACAAGCAAAAAGTTTATTCAAGTCACCACAATGTTAAGGCAATTAGGAGAGGGGCTCCGTGGTAGGTATAAAGTAGGTAAGTAGGTAACGTTTCGACAACGTGGTGGGTCTTGTCAAACCTCACTTGTAAGAGGCACAGCTCCAGCTCCTGCAGTATTCCCAGGGACACCCCTTCCGTGCCATTCCGGATCTCCACATGCATTAACTATAGTCCGTACTGGTAATTTCTCCAGATTCTTTTACAATGCATCTCCGTTTTACTATTCCTATCCTCTTTCAAGTGAGGTTTGACAAAGACACACCACGGGGTCGAAACGTTACCTACTTACCTACTTTATACCTACCACGGAGTCCCTCTCCTAATTGCCTTAACATTGTGGTGACTTGAATAAACTTTTTGCTCCCATTATGCATTCAAAAAATTCAAACCTGAGTGCGGCTGTTTTCTTCAATATATGGTCTGATGAAAGCAAAGTAAAACTGTTTGGTAGAAACAAAACTCGTGTTTGGAGGAGAAATAATGCGGAGTTGCATCCAAAGAACACCATACCTACTGTGAAGCATGGGGGTGGCAACATAATGCTTTGGGGTTGTTTCTCTGCAAAGGGACCAGGACAACTGATCCGTGTACATGAAAGAATGAATGAGGCCATGTATTGTGAGATTTTGAGTGCAAACCTCCTTCCATCAGCAAGGGCATTGAAGATGAAACGTGGATGGGTCTTTCAGCATGATAATGATCCCAAGCACACCGCCAGGGCAACGAAGGAGTGGCTTCATAAGAAGCATATGAAGGTCCTGTTGTGGCCTAGCCAGTCTCCAGATCTCAACCTCATAGAAAACCTTTGGAGGGAGTTGAAAGTCCGTGTTGCCCAGCGACAGGCCCAAAACATCACTGCTCTAGAGGAGATCTGCAGGGAGGAATGGGCCAACATACCAACAACAGTGTGTGGCAACCTTGTGAAGACTTACAGAAAACGTTTGACCTCTGTCATTGCCAGCAAAAGAGATATAACAAAATATTGAGATGAATTTTTGTTAATGACCAAATACTTATTTTCCACCATATTTTGCAATAATAAACCTTACCAAATGAGACAAGGTGATTTTCTGGATTTGTTTTCTCATTTTGACTCTGTTGTGGTCTACCTATGATGTCAATTACAGGCCTCTCTCATCTTTTTAAGTGGGAGAAGTTGCACAATTGGTGGCTGACTAAGGCTATGTTCACATGAACAAGGATAATGGTGTGCACTCAGGTCAAAGACACGGAGGTGCTGGTAAAACAGACCGTGTGGTCAAGTCCATAGTAGAAGAAAAAATACCGCACACTCGAAACTGGTATGATGCAAAAGGTATATGCGAGATTTATTCACGAAAACAAGTCAACAATTGCCACTGTGATAATTCGTAGAGAGAAACCTCTACAAATTATCACAGTGGCAATTGTTGACTTGTTTTCGTGAATAAATCTGGCATATACCTTTTGCATCATACCAGTTTCGAGTGTGCGGTATTTTTTCTTCTACTAAGGCTATGTTCACACGTTCCTGATTTCCCTGCTGTTTTTTCTGCACTAAAAACCGCAGCTCTTGGCAGAAAACGCAGGTCCTTTTTTTGGTGCTTTTTTGGTGCGTTTTTTGATGCGTTTTTTAGTGCGTTTTTTTATGCAGTTTTCTATGCAGAGTCTGTGTGTTTTCTAGGAAGTTTTTTAGGGTTAAAATGGCTGAAAATACCCTAACCCTACCCCTAACCCTAACCCTATTCTAACCTTAGTGGAAAAAAAAAAAAATTCTTTATTTTTTTATTGTCCCTACCTATGGGGGTGACAAAGGGGGGGGGGGGGGGGGAGGGGGTCATTTACTATTTTTTTTTATTTTGATCACTGAGATTGGTTATATCTCGGTGATCAAAATGCACTTTGGAACGAATCTGCCGGCCGGCAGATTCGGCGGGCGCACTGCGCATGCGCCCACCATTTTGCAAGATGGCGGCGCCCAGGGAGAAGACGGACGGACGGACACCGGGAGGCCGGGTAAGTATAAGGGGGGGAGATGAGGGCACGGGGGGGGGGTGGCATCGGAGCATGGGGGGTGGGATTGGGGCACGGGGGGCAGCCACACTGCAGCGGTTCTGCACCACAAAACGCAGTAAAACCCGCAGATATATTTTTCATCTGTGGGTTTTACTGCGGGTTTGACCTCACAATGGAGGTCAATGGGTGCAGAACCGCTGCAGTTTTGCAAAAAGAAGTGACATGGTACTTCTTTTTTACCGCGGCAATTCAGCGCGGCTTTTTTTCCCGATTCCCGCATCATGTGCACAGTGGTTCCTGTTTTCCATAGGGTACAGTGTACTGTACCCTGCATGGAAAACAGCTGCGGAGCCGCAGCGGCAAAATCGCGGCGGTTCTGCAGTAAAAAACGCACTGTGTGAACATGGCCTAAATACTTTTTTTCCACACTGTATGTTTGTATATACAATATCTGTACACAATACATATAGACAAACGTAAGCTAGCTGTAGGTCATGCTTGGGCACATAATGTGATTGCGGACGTTAAAGTGGTCACCATTGATATCCTTGAAGGGAGGCTATGCAAAATGAACAAAAAGGTGCACATGGGACGAGTATGTTTGGACAGAACATTAAGAGTAATGGAGGAGGTGGGAGCGTACGTTGCTGGGTTGTGCTGGACACCACTTCTGTGGACACATGTACTACAGTATGCAGAGATTGGGATGAAGCACCTTTTATTGGATTTTGAATACAATCTGCGTTCCTTATTGCGCCTATAATCTGTCTGTGATTTTTAGGGACGCCTCATCCTGGCACCCTGGCCCGGGTACCTTTTTAGCATCCAAACATTTCTGATTGTGGCAAACTACTGCATGAACAGCATTAGTTCTCGTGCACTGCCCTACATGAGATTTCATCTTCTCCCCGTAAGGAAGGCAGTATATTTGGTTTTATGCGGTATATGACATCCTTTAGGGTTCCCCGCTGGTTGAAGTTGAGTGGTGCCTTTAAAAAAAAAAAAAAAAAAGTGGTCCAATTAAACCCATGGATGACAATCCACACCAAACATTGAGCCCTGGTAAATTTGAGTACTATTTGGTGCCCAATAAAGTCAATTATGACCATATATGTCTCTCAATGCACAGCTCATCCCACAGAAAACAAGCCCTTATATGACTCTGTTAGCGGAAGAGAAAGTCGGGGGAAAATGTTTTTATTTATTTATTTAGAAGGGCTATTCCAGCCTGAAAAACTGATCGCTGATTGAACAGACAGGTGACATTTGTAAGATGAGTGTGTGTCCCACCACCGTGACCCCCACTGATTGATTACTAGAGCTGGGCCCCTAGGTTCCTTTCCTTCTCTGGTTACAATATTGCGGTACTGCCAGGAGGAGTAGAAAGGAGCCACCAAGGAGAACCTACTTTAGTATCCGCAGCTCCTCCTGGGCTCAATAGTTCAGCTAGAGAAGAAGCAGGAGTTGAATTAGGAGATGTAGATTCCTGTTCTGGCAAACGGCGAGGGTCCGGGCATTGACACATACACCAATTAAGTTCTGAAATGACTGTGATTATTGTGTAGGTTGAATGGCAGCTGTCAGAAGTAGGTGGCTTGTCTGCTTCTGTAGGTACGTACACGTATCTCGGACACTCCCAGTGTGTATATTGTAGGGTCTGGTGAAAACAGGTCTCATCCACAGGTTTATCTGCAGATCCCTCAGAGGACTGTGTTTATGTTTGTGAGATCATTCCTTTATTCCCCAAGTCGGTAGGATGTGCCCCTACACACTCCGATGTGCCCCTACTAGATTGGACACAGTCAGGGTGTAAGCTTCTGCCCCATTGATGAAGGGTTCCCCCAATAACATTCATTTCCAGTAAGGAAAGATGCTCCACTGTGTGTATTTTATAACTCTGATCTGCAGAGCCGACGCGTCCCCTTTAATGGTGTCCCACGTGGTGCGACATTGCTCAGTAAAGTCAGGGCAGCTTCCCTCACACACAGCTGCACCGATCGCCTGGCCATTCTTGTCTACTGCAAGAAAACTGATGCATGTGGCCAATTTAATTGGTGATTAGCCTTTTAGGCGTTCATGGCCCAGGACTAGAATATAATTTATCCCATTCTTCTCCTGCGCTGCCTCTCCGCTTCTGCCCATGGCGTTTGTTGAAATTGTCACAAATACAAAACCACTGCAGCCAGTCACTGGGGTCGATTTGTCTCGTGCCGTCAGTGCTCATGGCCACCGAACGCAGAGATTAGGTGCAGACAGTGAAGTTGTCCCTGTACACGGTGATGGAATAATGTTTTGTTTTTGTTGTTGTCAGTTTTACCGCCGGTACTGGTGCCGCGACACACGGAGATATTAACAGAACTTCCTCCGCTCGACGACTACACGCATTCCATTCCGGAGAACACTAACTTTCCAGCAGGAATCGAGCCCCAGAGCAACTACATACCGGGTGAGTCCGTCAGCTCCTGTGTAATGTATAGAGATGCGTGTGTCCTATGGAAACCTCTGCTATAAGAAATGAAGAGAGTCCAATCTCCTAGACAGACAGCCTGTGTAAGACGCTGGTGGTTACCACCACCCTGTTATTACAGCGCGCGGTTGGCACAGGCTTGTGCCCTTGGCATCCACAGCTGCTCTCCAGAGAGGAGTCTGAAGACTCCAAACCATTAACCCCCTTAGATCCATATTTAATAGCGTCCACAGCACCTAAGGGGTTTTGCAGGCAGCAATGCCAGATGGGTTGTCACTTCAGTCTGGTGCCAATCAAATGCCCTTAGGTCTGTAGTGAGCCCGTCATTTTTCTCTATAACCCACCTGCTTTACCACTTTCTACTCATCTGCCGGCTCATTCATAAGGGCGGGTTAAAACGTTCAGATCAAAAGGTCACATAAAGTTTTACCATTTTTTTGCAAAATGTGTTATAATCGCAGCGCTGCTATTGTGATATCTTTATTATGGGATTTCTGGTTCTTGGAAGTTTTTTCTTTTAGCCAGTAACTAATTATTTTGGTTTTTGCAGAGACGCCACCTCCGGGATACATTAGTGAAGATGGCGAGACAAGCGATCAGCAACTTAACCAAAGCATGGACACAGGTACCCAATCGTCACAGGGGGTTGGTATAGATTTATCATTGAATTAAGGTGAAATTTCAGCAGACGTCTTTCTGACAGCGCAGAAATCGGCCATTGATGAGCTACAGACTAATGTAGTCTTTTCTATAACATCTGTGTATGTGCGAAATGTGACCATCAAATAATATTGATGTATCCCCTAACAAATGACCAACGTATGCAAATGTTACCTCAGATTAACTTCTGTGTTTTGTTCATTTGCAGGCTCTCCGGCCGAGCTTTCTCCTAGTACACTTTCTCCAGTCAATCATAACCTGGGTAAGTCTGAAAAGTAGTAACTTGGACTTAAAGGAGATAATGAGAAAAAAAAAAGTTGCAGATAGAATCACATCTAGAATAATAAAATCCATACTCTCGCCATATTAATGTCGGCAAATCCGGCACGTCTTTCCCTCAATACTTTCTGCTTGTCGTCTGCTCCATGCAGAGGTCACGTTCCGTATACCCCACGTGAGAGCTTCAGCCAATCACTTTCCACGATGCTTTATTGCTTTATACCAACAAGGCTGGATCGGACACATGGGGTATATATGGGACGTGACAACCTGGGATGCGGCCCTAAAAGCAGAGTAAAAGGTTAGGCGTATTTTCATTATTTTTAAATGTGTTGCTGCCCGTCTTCAGCTTTTCAATCTGCATATTTGTGGTCTCAGAAAATGAAGAGTTCCCTTGAAGATTATTCTAGGCAGTAAATGATCACCTTTATAATTATTATTATTTTATTATTATTATACATTTTTATAGCGCCATTTATTCCATGGCGCTTTACATGTGAATACAAATTATAATGCATAGATCTGTGTAGATCCCACCACATGGGCCCCCTAAAGGTACCGTCACACTAGACGATATCGCTAGCGATCCGTGACGTTGCAGCGTCCTGGCTAGCGATATCGTCCAGTGTGACAGGCAGCAGCGATCAGGCCCCTGCTGTGACATCGTTGGTCGGGGCAGAAAGGCCAGAACTTTATTTCGTCGCTGGATCTCCCGCTGACATCACTGAATCGGCGTGTGTGACGCCGATTCAGCGATGTATTCGCTGGTAACCAGGGTAAACATCGGGTTAGTAAGCGCAGGGCCGCGCTTAGTAAGCCGATGTTTACCCTGGTTACCATCGTTAAAGTAAAAAAAACAACCACTACATACTTACCTACCGCTGTCTGTCCCCGGTGCTCTGCTTCTCTGGTCTGGCTGTGAGCGCCGGGCAGCCGGAAAGCAGAGCGGTGACGTCACCGCTCTGCTTTCCGGCCGCTGTGCTCGCAGCCAGAGCAGAGAAGCAGAGCGCCGGGGACAGACAGGGGAAGGTAAGTATGTAGTGGTTGTTTTTTTTACTTTAACGATGGTAACCAGGGTAAACATCGGGTTACTAAGCGCGGCCCTGCGCTTAGTAACCCGATGTTTACCCTGGTTACCGGCATCGTTGGTCGCTGGAGAGCGGTCTGTGTGACAGCTCTCCAGCGACCAAACAGCGACGCTGCAGCGATCCGGATCGTTGTCGGTATCGCTGCAGCGTCGCTTAGTGTGACGGTACCTTAAGGATTGCCAGAACAGGGGGTCTTGTGTCCACCATTCTCCACTGATTGGAGAGGTGATGGTAATCACAGCTTATGTTGATAGCATATCCTACAAATAATTCAAGTTTTAAAGGCTTTTTTTTGCTCAGTAGTTGCACTTTCTTTGCTCTGATCTGACTTGAATGTTATTGCTTTATTTTCGTACAGACTTGCAGCCCGTCACTTACTCTGAGCCGGCTTTCTGGTGCTCAATAGCTTATTATGAGCTGAACCAGCGAGTGGGGGAAACATTTCACGCATCACAGCCTTCACTCACAGTGGACGGTTTCACAGATCCATCAAATTCAGAGAGATTCTGTTTAGGTCTACTGTCAAATGTGAACCGGAACGCCACGGTGGAAATGACCCGACGCCATATAGGTAATGTCGTCCGCTACAAGTGGAGAAACCGTAGTAGTATTTTATTTATTTTTTATATAGTTTTTTTTTTTTAATTCCCCTTATAAACACAATGTTCTCTGTTCTCGCAGGAAGAGGAGTGCGGTTGTATTACATTGGGGGAGAAGTATTTGCAGAGTGCCTAAGTGATAGTGCTATATTTGTCCAGAGTCCTAATTGTAACCAGCGGTATGGTTGGCATCCTGCGACGGTGTGTAAGATTCCACCCGGTAAGTTCGGCGCCATTTACATGTGAAGCACAAAGGAAATTACGAAAAGATTACTTAATTGTTTTAATTAATGGCACATTTTCCACAAGGTGGAAGCTGCTAAACGATGACTAAGTATAAACCCAGTGGCTCTTATTACAATTTTTAGATTCTCCGCTTATTTTTCTTTTTGTTCTTTTGTCTTTTTTTTGTTTTCAATTTTTTCTTTTAGGCTGCAATTTGAAGATTTTCAATAACCAAGAATTTGCTGCCCTCCTCGCTCAGTCTGTGAACCAGGGCTTCGAAGCAGTTTACCAATTAACCAGAATGTGCACCATCAGAATGAGCTTTGTAAAAGGCTGGGGTGCCGAGTACAGGTAGGCAAACTGGCAGGAAGACCATTATAATCCAATACTGCTTGCACAAAATATAATACTAGGAAGCAAAGGAAAATGCAATAGGGTTTTATCCAATTAAAGTTTTAAATAGTGGAAAAAAAAAAAAAGTTTTGCTGGTCAGGTTGTGTTCACATAACAGTTTGAGGGTGTGTAATCCTAGCTGCTGCGGTACAGATTTGCAGAAGGAATAATTTTGGATATTCCGCGCTGCTGCTGAATGTCTGTTCCAGGTAAACACAAGATGGGTATCCTTTTTTTTTTTTTTAATTACTCTTTACATGTTTCGAGGTATCTTCTTTTTCAGTATACATTTATACTAATGGATTTTGAAATTCTGGCGCCAAGAGGGACACATGATGTGTCAAAGTTCATCATGCCATTTCAACTAACCACTTGTATTATGGTCATGATGAACTTAGATGCATCATGTGTCCCTCTTGACGCCATAATTCGAAAATTCATCAGTATAAATGTTTCTGTATCCTGTTAACTTGCACATGTTTTTTGTCCTGAGGAAGAAGTAAGTTACTTCGAAATACGTAGACATAAATAAAAAAAAAAAAAAAAAACGCATACCCTTCTTGTGTGTACCTGGAATTGCCCTTCATTCACCAGCAGCACAGAATTTTCACAATTCTTTCTTTAAAAAAAAAAAAAAAAAGATTGCACAAAATGGCATCTGTCATTCCTAAGCCGCCTATATTGACATGAAGAAATGAAAGAAGGCGTTAGAGTGCTTTACAGATCCTTGCAATCTGAGAGTGAAGACACGTTTATAATATTTCCACACAATGGAATCAATCCGCAGCAATAAAAATGAAATCCACGACATGAAATCCACGTGTTAAGCCCATGCGCGGGTCACACGGATACACTGAATATATTGGTGCACATTGGCACACGTCTCCAAACCCACCTGTGCCAATTTTAGGTAGATGTCAGGCGCGGAGGCACTAAACAGCTTCTCTAAGGTTGTTGGTCAGGAGTGCATTGCTCTCTGGCTCCTGTTTCTGGGGGGCAGTGGGCTCCTGACCAAGACTATATGCATATTATAGTGTCGACTGTGTATTGGAGCCCGCCTCAATATGGCCGATGATGTCAGACAGCATCTTGTTTTCCAGGGCTTCAGACGTAAGCTCCAACAAAAGCCACTGACTATAATGCAATATGAACATAGCCTAAAAGATCAGATTAGGGCGTGAACTGTGCGCTCTTTATTGCTGCATGCAGACACAACTTTGTCTCTGCAGCCTCGGAGGAGCGTTGGGGAACTTAAGCTGATCAGATCCAGCGATACCGTCAGCTTCACCCCAGCGCTTAATCGCTGCACTCTTAGGAGACCAGCTGCAGAGGTGGACAGTAACCTAGGCAACAATCAGGAAACAATATTAAAAATCCCTCCATAAAAGTGATCTATAGGCCCCTATTAACTAAATGAAGTCCTAAAGAGCACCCTTCCAGTCTCTGCTGTGTTGCTCTAAATCTATCGCCTTCTACCTGCTGTATAGAATAGCATAACTTGTGCTACTCCACGCAGGGATATCCAGAAGAGTAATATGTATATCATGGCTTACAGGCAAATGGATGCCACTGTCAGTTATACTATTTGTGTTTCTTTGATCCTTTCTACATTTTTTTTTTTCTCGTCGCAAATTATAACAATAACCGCTCCAAGTATAAAAATAAAGGAGGACATTGTCAATTCAATGTTCCTGCAGCACCTCATGAAGCATTACACCGTTTTCAATAAAGTCGTTTGATTGTCCATATAATGTTACTGAGTCCTGCAGAAAGAGGGACGTTTAACCCCTTAATGACCGCCAATACGTCTTTTAACTGACCTGAGATATAAGAGAATAGTATCCCCATACAGGTGACAATCCAGCATCTGTCAGTTGTACACTATAGCTGACAACTTGCTGTACCAGCCACGATCAGTATTTGCACCATCTAAATCTGTTTAACCCCTTAGATGCTGCTGTCAATAGTGACTACATCATTATAAATGGTTAACAGAGTGTGGGGGCTTCTTCTTTATCCCAATTGGTGCCCTCAGATCATGATTTTGTTGTCCTGATGTTTGCGATGGCAATTCATGGCCAAATAGTGGCTTTTGAGTCTGACGGCTGTAGTAATCTGTTTAGAAGTTAGAGACATTTAGGTGGTAAAAATACACATTTTCATTTCTGTCATACCACTTTGCATTAATTCCTGTAAAGCACCTGAAGGGTTAATAAACTACCTGACAGCAGTTTTCAATATGTTTAGGGGTGCTGTTTTTAAAATGGTATCACGTTTGTGGGTTTCCCAATATATGAGACCCCTAAAGTCACTTCAAACATGGATAAGTCCCTAAAAAAATAAATTTTGTAAATTTCTTTGAAAAAATGAAAAACTGATGCTACATTTTTAAACCTCCTAAACTGCTAACAAAATAAAATAATATTTTACAAATGGTCCTGATGTAAAGCAGACATGTGGGAAATGTTATTTATTAATGGTTTGCTGTGGTATGACCATCTGGATTAAAGGGATAATCATTCAAATTTAGAAAATTGCTAATTTTTTTACATTTTTCTCAAATTTTTGATATTTTTTATAAATAAACACAAAAAATGTTGAACAAAATTTACCATTATCATAAAGTATAATGTGTCACGAAAAAACAATCTCAAAATCACTGGGATTTGTTGAAGCGTTGCAGAGTTATTACCACATAAAGTGACACTGGTCAGATTTCAAAAATTTGGCTCGGTCACTAAGGGGTTAAAGAGCTATTACCAAAATAACAAGTTTACACCATATCCTTATAGGATCCGGGATGACTTGCCCGTCATTGGTGGTCTGACTTTTTTTGTAGTCCCCTCTTGAATGGAGGTGAGATGCACATGCTCAGCATACCTTTGTCTGTGGTACGGCTAAAGAAAGAAGAGGTCAGCGCTTTGCCTTTTGTAGCAGTATAGTCAATAAATGGAGCGGTGGCTGAGCACATCCACCTCGCCTCTATTTTTTGCCCCGTTATCGGTATTGTTGAAGGTTCCATTGGCCAAACCTCCAGGGATCAGCAGGTTCTTCCTAATCCTGGGAATCAGGGATAACTTATTTTTTAAATAGCCCTGTAAAATAGCGTACCTTTTTTATGGACCCTTTAAATTGCAGCATGGTAGAGGTCCCCCATCTCCCTCCTTGACAGTCGTCTTCTGGTACTTTGGCTGTGCCTGGTACTGTATCTTTTCCCTTTCAGGTGAATGAATACCAGATGTAGGCCATGATCATATTTCCACATCATGTTCTTGTCTAGTTTCAGTCCATGCTTTCTTGCTGCGTCCATGAGATCAATGCTTGGTCCTTACTTCTTTTTGTACCTTTTTTTGCAGGCGGCAGACAGTCACAAGCACTCCCTGTTGGATTGAGCTTCACCTGAATGGACCTTTGCAATGGTTGGACAAAGTGTTGACTCAGATGGGTTCTCCTTCAGTCCGTTGCTCCAGCATGTCCTAATGGGGGACCCCTCCAATTTTTATTTTTTCCCCCTTTTTATTTGTTCTTCTTTACCATACAACCTACGGGTTCTAACCCGGAAGTCCTGACAACAGACTTTACAGTACAGCTCGTCTGTTATAGTATTCGTGTATGGTCCCCCATGAACTGTTTACAATGTAAAAAAAAAAAGAGAAAAAAAAAAACAAGAATGCAGCACTTGAGGTCCCATCAGCGTCGAAAGCACCTTGTTTTATGAACATCCCTCTCCCCCCTAGAAGAAAGTGCCGTGTGAAGTCACTCCTTACCGGGAAGCTTTTTATTTTAAAAGGACTTTTAATGTATTATCGGGCATATAGCGCAAGTGTCCAGACGGTTTAATAATAACATGAGTAGCCCCTTCCGTATTTGTCATGTATAGTTAATCTTTTTTTTTTTTTTTTTTTTGCTGTTTTTAGATATCAGATAGGGTTTGTCTGCTTTCTTAATTTTAGCGTTTTTAATTTTTTTTCTTCCATAAATCCAAACATGGGTTAATAATTTTTTTTCCCATTATTAATATATCTTTTTTTTTTTTTTTATAAGTTGGCCTTTTCATTTTGCATCCGCTTGCTCAATTTCAATTTGTCCCTTTTTGCTTGTAAACCACGTAGACCCAGGACCGTAGTTCCCCGCGTTAAGCAGCTTTCGGACAACGATCAGCTACTACTTTGGAAAGATTTGCAACTTTTTTTTTTTCCCCCCGTATTATTATCATTATTATTTTTTAACGTTTTCGCAGTGCAGAAAGTTCAGACAGCAGAAATAGATTTTATTATAATTTTTTTTTTTAAGTGCATGTTATTTTGAACCCTTGGACACTACATTTTGCACCCTATAAAAACAAAAAACAAAAAATACATTTTTAGAATTATGCTACGGACATGCAAGTTTTAGGGATGGGCGGGGGACAAAGGTTGTGTAGTAAAGGGTACTCAGAATTAAGTGTACATCTTATTAACATACAGTACTTGTTCTGTAGCTGTCTGTCATCCTTTTATACACGTGACGGTGTCAGACTTGCCTTTCTTCTCTCTCTCTCTCTCTCTCTCTCTCTCTCTCATTATCACCATGGACTGTATCAGTGACGCTAGTGTACTTTGTGAGTACCTCTAGTGAAAAATCATGGGTTTCAGAACAAACTAGCGGCCGGGCAGGTTAGCGATGCCTCACGGTTGGCAATACCCTGGCCCACCCGCCATAGGTCCGATTGCAAGGTTTCCGACTGCAAGCTACAAATCGGACGCCCAGCCAAGAATGCCTTGTGTTTCGTTACGGGCGCCAAACCTGAAAAAGTCCCCCCCTTTCCTCTGCTGTTCTGCCTATAGCGCAGCTCCAAAACCAAAAAATAATAAAAAATAAAAAAAATCACACCGATGTTAAAAACACAACGCCAAACCATTGACTCGTAACTGGCAAAGCATTTAACATTTGTGGACTAGTTTTACCAGTAGATCAGTGTATTGGTAGAACTCGTGAACTTGACGTAAGCTTTGTGCGTGTTGCATTTGCAGAGTATGTGAATACACTAATAAAAAAAAAAAAAGAGAAAAAAAAAATCAATTCTCACGCGGTGTGCTTGTGGTGGTGGTGTTTCTTATGGTCACGTTTTTTATTCTTCTAAGCAATATTACTTTGTTTGCACGTATAAGGTTCATTAAAGGGTTATTTCCAACAGATGGGCAAAACTTCGTCACTACCAATAATCACAAGTCAGTGTCACAAGAGTGCATATTAGTAGTGTGATTTTTACATAGGGCTGCAGAATGGTTTAACTGCTTCCCCAATTTTTTTATTTTTTTCCCTCTTCAAGAGCCATAACTTTTGTAACTTATTTTTTTTTTAATTTTCTATCCTCAAAGCCGTATGAGGGCTTTTTTTTTTTTGGTGTTGAATGACTCCATACATTTTTTTTTCCCCCGTATATAATGTACTGAAATAAGTGGAAAAAAATTCCAAATGTGATGAAATGGTGAAGAAAAATAAAAAGCTATTCCGCAATTGTTTTATTGGGTTTATTTATTCATTTTTTTTATGGAGTTTAGTGTACGGTAAAAATCACCTGGTAACACTATTCTGAAAATCAATACAATTACTGTGATACGTTATTCACAGTTTTCTTTTTTTTTTTTTTTTTTTCATTCAGAGCTTGATAAAAAAAAAAAATTAAAAATACTGGTTTGTGATTTTTCTGAAACCCGTAACTATTTTTCTTTTTTCCCCTGTCAATGTAGGTCTGTTTTTTTTGTCTAATTGTAGTCTTTCTTTGTACCATTTTTGAGGTACATACTTTAGTGTTCTGATTGCTTTTTTTACTGCATTGTTTTTCAGAGAGGAGTGCTGACTGAAAGTGGGAATTTTGTCTTTTTTTTATTTGTTGGTTCAACAGTTTTTCATATTTTTGATAGTTCAGACTTTTGCGGATGCAACAATACCAAATATTCAGCTTTTTTAACCCCTATCTGACCTCGGACGGGATAGTACGTCCGAGGTCAGATCCCCTGCTTTGATTCATGGCTCCGCGGTGAGCCCGCATCAAACCCGGGACATTTCAGCTGTTTTGAACAGCTGACATGTGCCCGTAATAGGCGCGGGCAGAATCGTGATCTGCCCGCACCTATTAACTAGTTAAATGCCGCTGTCAATCGCAGACAGCGGCATTTAACTACCCCATCCGGCCGGGCGGCCGGAAATGACGTCATCGCCAACCCCCGTCACATGATCGGGGGTCGGCGATAATAATAATAATAATAATAATAATTTTATTTATATAGCGCCAACATATTCCGCAGCGCTTTACAAATTATAGAGGGGACTTGTACAGACAATAGACATTACAGCATAACAGAAATACAGTTCAAAACAGATACCAGGAGGAATGAGGGCCCTGCTCGCAAGCTTACAAACTATGAGGAAAAGGGGAGACACGAGAGGTGGATGGTAACAATTGCTTTAGTTATTCGGACCAGCTATAGTGTAAGGCTCAGGTGTTCATGTAAAGCTGCATGAACCAGTTACCTGCCTAAGTATGTAGCAGTACAGACACAGAGGGCTAATACTGCATAAAGTGTATGAGAACATGATGCGAGGAACCTTTTTTTTTTTTTTATTATAAATAGGCCACACAGGGATCGTTAGGTTAATGCATTGAGGCGGTAGGCCAGTCTGTGCGATGCGTCTCCATTGTAACCATAGAGGTCCTTGAGACCTCTATGGTTACTGATGACCGGTGGCTGTGAGTACCACCCTGTGGTCGGCGCTCACAGCACACCTCGATTTCTGCTACATAGCAGCGATCAGCAGATCGCTGCTATGTAGCAGAGGCGATCGTGCTGTGCCTGCTTCTAGCCTCCCATGGAGGCTATTGAAGCATGGCAAAAGTAAAAAAAAAAAGTAAAAAAAATGTGAAAAAATAAAAAAATATAAAAGTTTAAATCACCCCACTTTCGCCCCAATCAAAATAAATCAATAAAAAAAAAATCAAATCTACACATATTTGGTATCGCCGCGTTCAGAATCGCCCGATCTATCAATTAAAAAAAAGCATTAACCTGATCGCTAAACGGCGTAACGAGAAAAAAATTCGAAATGCCAGAATTACGTTTTTTAGGTCGCCGCGACATTGTATTAAAATGCAATAATGGGCGATCAAAAGAACGTATCTGCACCAAAATGCTATCATTAAAAACGTCATCTCGGCACGCAAAAAATAAGCCCTCAACCGACCCCAGATCAGGGAAAAATGGAGACGCTACGAGTATCGTAAAATGGCGCAAATTTTTTTTTTTTTTTTTTTTTTTTAGCAAAGTTTGGAATTTTTTTTCACCACTTAGATAAAAAATAACCTAGTGATGTTAGGTGTCTATGAACTCGTACTGACCTGGAGAATCATAATGGCAGGTTAGTTTTAGCATTTAGTGAACCTAGCAAAAAAGCCAAACAAAAAACAAGTGTGGGATTGCACTTTTTTTGCAATTTCACCGCACTTGGAATTTTTTTCCCGTTTTCTAGTACACGACATGCTAAAACCAATGATGTCGTTCAAAAGTACAACTCGTCCCGCAAAAAATAAGCCCTCACATGGCCAAATTGACGGAAAAATAAAAAAGTTATGGCTCTGGGAAGGAGGGGAGTGAAAAACGAACACGGAAAAATGAAAAATCCCAAGGTCATGAAGGGGTTAAGATTAGGAATGTGTGATCTACTATACATTTTTTTTTCTGTTTTTCCCCCCCCCCCTTTTTTCCCTATGGTAGTTGAACTTGCGTTTGATCTGGTTCAGTATATACCAATGCTGTAGTATTACAGTTTATGATAAGATTAACAATCTCATATGAAGTCTCCTGGGCTTCATAGGAGTACCAAGATGGCGGCTGAGGTGCTTTTAGTTACGTCTCAGACTGCTAAGGTAATCCATCGACAGAACTGTGGCGCAAGAATGGCAGATATTGGTGGCCTTAACAGACACTTACATACCCGCTGTTACCTGGCAGGCAGCCGTCGGCCAGTCAGCAGTTCCTAATGCCAATGCTGCAATGATTAGGCAAAGTCAATGGCGAGGCTAAGAAGCATTGCACAGTGCCCATTAAAAACCAAACATACAGGATACTCTCCTTGCAGATTTGGGTTGGGACCTCAGCAACAAAGGGAAGAAAAAAAACACAAAAGAATTTTACAAAACACAAGGTAAAGTCATGGGAATATTTGACCGCTAACTGAAGGGGTGATCCGGCGCGGCTTTCGTCATTGAAGAACAAGTGTGGATGGTGACGTCTGTAGTGATGAGCGAACGTGCTGAGATAAGGTGTTATCCATGCTATGGTGCTAACTGAGTGTCTTCGGCGTGCTCGAATAATATGTTTGAGTCCCCGTGGCTGCATGTCTCGTGGATAATCGACAGCAGCAACACATTAATAACAACCGCGGAAACCCTGCATGTGTTGCGGCTGTCGAACAGCACCGAGACATGCAGCTGCAGGGACTCGAACACATTATTTTTATCACGTTGAAGACACTTATCCGAGCACGCTTGCTCATCACTAGTCTACAGCTATAGGCCCCATAATGAATAGGAAGCGGATCGATACCTGCCACTCCCTGCTCACGACTCGGCAAAAATGTGTAGACGCGATGCCACAAGCCCCTCGCTCCTCCCGAATTTGAAGCGAAATTTCACCATTATTAAATATTACTTAAAATGTTTAAATAAGGTTTTATGCAAATTGTCTTTTCAGAGAGGAAGAGGACTTGAACTTAAGCTCCAGTTATTGGAAGTAGCAATCCTACAAGTCATTATGGACCCTTCAACGAGCCTTGCAATATGATTTCAGATAAAAGCCAAACCAGAATCTCAATTTGCAGATGTGGTCTTTTGGGTTATTGCCTCTCGTCCGTACAAACTATGAGATCTGATTTGGCTGGGTTAAAAGCTAAGGCTACTTTCATACTAGCGTCATACGACGCACGTCGCAATGCGTCGTTTTGCAGAAAAAATGCATCCTGCAAAGTTGTTTGCAGGATGCATTTTTTCTCCATAGGCTTGTATTAGCGACGCATTGCCACACGTCGCAGAAAAAAAAAAAAATTACCGCACACTCAAGACTGGTATGATGCAAAAGGTGTATGCCAATTTTATTCAAGAAGACAAAAAAAAGTGGTTGCCACATTCACATTGATTTGAGTAGACAGAAACCCGACGTTTCGACCCTCCCGGGTCTTATTCATGGTGTTACTAAAAAGCAAAGAAACTGTATAAAACACTGTTTTACATAAGACAACACTTCAAGAGAAACATTAAGAGAAAACAGGGAACAAAAAAACAGTACATGCAATAATAAATCACCAACAAGAAAAAAAGGAAAAAACATTATGTACAAAGAAACATAAAAAGTATGTACACAGCAACATAAAAAGGTGAAGGTCATATAATCAGGAACGACGAAAAGCTATAGTGATTTGGTGTAAAAATAGAGGAACATGATAATGAACTGTACAAGGTTTAACTCTAGTCCTTTGATATAAATGCATAAAGGTGGCAGTGGTAGGGGGTGAACGAACGGTCCCTTGTTAAAGCATAACCTGTCGTAGTGGCAAGATTACACAGTTACTAAATATGAACCAAAACAGAGTATGCAGATAGATCCTAACGGTGAAGGGTGGGATCCAGACACGTGTATCCCTCATGGAGTATATTGTATAGTAGTGCTGGTAGTTATGGGTTATAGTAATAGGAGAATAATATCCCTGCGGGGGGTCCCATAAGAACAGATGCAATGTAAAGTAATATAATGTGACCAAGGTATAGCTAGAGATCCTACAGGGGTAAGGTACTATGACAGAGTACCATCTGGGGTGCCCACATAAGCGCTGGTTACTAGCAAAACATAGGACATAGTAAAAAAGGGTAGCTGTACCTTACAATGAAGCCAGTACGGGCTGCTGTGTCCCGGGAGCATAGAACCTGTTTGGTGAGGGCCGTTACATACACAGTCGGCCTGTAAATTAGGTAAACGTACGGGGAGTCAGAGAGTGGTAACCATAGGTTACTGGGCAAACAGTGGCCGGAAATGACCGGCAGAAGATGGAGAGGTGGCGACGCATGTCTACCTGAAGGGAGTCCGTAGGGGAGTCAGCGGCGCATCCCGCGCCTTGCTGCGATGTCCTGGAGGGAGACCCGTAAAGTGAGGGTGGCTGGGAATGCCGCCCTCAAATACCGCCGGACCAGAAGTGATGTAATGACGGAGCCGCGCCTGCACACAGAGCTCCGTATGCAAGTGTGGGCAAGATATTGCCCAAGAGTGAGAGTGTCTCAGCGCTACTAAGAGCGTTGGGAGGGATGACATGCGAACATGTCATGGCAGTGAACGCTAACAGGGTAGTCTATATGTAATGTAGTATGGGCCCTGCTGGAAAAAAGGCTGAGAGTAGGATTGAGTATGGTAAATAAATCAAATAGAGCTAGCTATATGTTGGGGCAGAGATTGCTAGGGAGATGCGGAATGAAACTAAAAAAAAGGAGGAAAAAATAACCACTGAGATGGACGTGGAAATAAAGCTGAAAAATGAATATGGAAAAAATATAGAAAAATAAAATTATGAAAAAATTTAAAAAATAAGAATAAAGAAATAATGTTAATAAAAATAATGCAGTAAAAAAAGAATAGAAGCAAAAATAAATAAAAAATGAATGAAAATAAAAATGCCAGAAATACGAAAAAAGAAAAAAAAGGAAAAATTGAAAAAGAAAAAAAATACTCAAAAATAAAAAGAAAACAAGATTTATGAGAATCAAAAATTAAACAACTAGAACCGTGTGCTAGAAAACTCACCTACTGGATAAGTGGACTCAACGTGTCTGGAAGGTAAAGAATTGGAAAAATTAGAACAGCATTATAGTAACCAATCAATTTCCCTTTTGAGGCCTTTGGGGCTTAGGGTCTCAAGTTTGTGGATCCAATATGTTTCCCTCATTTTAAGTTGTCTAATGTGGTTCCCCCCTCTCCTGGGTCTAGGGACTTGCTCAATGACCTGGTATTTTAACTGCGCCACCGTGTGTCTGCATTTAATAAAATGCTCCGGGATTGGTAACCAAGTTTTGCTGCAACGAATGGTCGATTTGTGGCTAGCTATACGATCTTTTATGTGTTGGGTTGTCTCTCCCACGTACAGGAGTCCACACAGGCACTTTATAACAGACAACAAAATTAGAGTTGCACGTATAGTAGCCACGGATAGGAAAGGTCTTGCCCGTCCTGGGGTGTGTTATGCTGTCCGACTTGATGACATTTGAACAGGAGGCGCAGTTGAGACAAGGAAATGTCCCTAGGCAGTGTGGAGCCAGTACAGTCTGGTTTGTAGTAGGGCGTAGGCTGCCTATGTCTGCCCGAACCAATTTGTCCTTAATGTTGGGGGCTCTTCTATTGCACATGAGAGGTGGTGCGGAAAAACTTGTGATGTTGGGGTAGGCCTTCCCTAGGAGAGGCCAATGTTTATTAATTACTCTCCACTTTGGGCATGAAAGGGTGAAATGTGTGGACAAATGGAACCCTATTCTCGTTGGTGTTTACCGGAGATGGTGGTTGTGATTGTAAGATCCGGGCTTTTTCCTGGTCGAGTAGACGTTGTGGGTAATTTCTTTCCCTGAATTTTTGGTACATGTTCTCTAGGCGTGTGGGGAGTATACCTGGGTCAGAGACAATCCTAGCCACCCTGGTGAATTGCAAGCGGGGAAGGCTATTGCGTGTTGCTTTTGGATGGCTACTAGAGAAGTGTAGAAGACTATTGCAGTCCGTTGGTTTGCAGAAAAGATCAGTTGACAGAAGACCCTGATCATCCTTCCGGACGAGAGTGTCCAGAAAGGAGATTTGGTTAGAGTCATGGTGCATCATGAGCTGGAGCTCTGGGTAAATGGAATTAAGAGTCTGGTGAAATGCCTGTAGTGTATCGGTGGATCCTGTCCAGATGAAGAAGATGTCATCTATGTAGCGTAGGTAGCAGTTAGCGTGTTCCTTATACCTGGCATCTGTGTAGACAAAACTCTCAAATGAATTCATGTACGCATTAGCATACGCCGGTGCGACGTTAGAGCCCATCGCGGTCCTCTGGCATTGTACGTAATAGGTGTCCTCATAGAGGAAGTAGTTTTCGTAAAGGACTAATCTTAGTAAGTCTATGCAGAGGTTTACGTAAGTAGTGGATTTAGCAGAGTTCTCTAGTAGCAATTTGGATGCCGCAATGCCTTTCTCATGGCTGATGGATGTGTAAAGACTGTTTACGTCCATGGTCACCAGGAGACTATCGGGGGGTACGTTGCCATGTTGTCTTAACACTCTGAGGAAATGGCCAGTGTCCAATATGAAGGACTTGTTGCACTTAATGAGTGGGGTCAGGATTTTTTCCAGGAAGACTGATAGGGGTGACAATATAGAGTCGGTGGATGCCACTATGGTACGACCGGGAGGATTCGTTAAGGACTTGTGGATTTTAGGTAATCTATAGAAAACAGGGGTGGTTGGATGGGGGTTGGAGAGGAATTTGGCTGTCTGCTGGTCAATCGTACCACTATCAATATAGGTTTTGATGACATGTTCAATTTTTCTGCGTATTTCAAAGGTGGGGTCCCTTGGGATAATCCTATATGTGTTAGTATCTTATAGTTGGCGTAACACCTCGGTGGAGTATAGTGTGCGATCCAGAATAACTATTGCCCCACCCTTATCCGCCGGTTTAATGACAATGGTTTTATTGTTGTGTAGAGAAGTGAGTGCCTGTTTTTCGGATGGTGTCAAGTTTGCACGTGTGGGGAAGAAACCTAGACGATGCTGGTGAGAGAGATCCTTGATATCCTTATCGACAAAAGAAATAAACATTTCAACAGCATGAAATGTCTGGGGTGGGTTGAAGGAACTAGGGTTCCTTAATCCCAATGATGTCAGAGGGATCTCCGCAACAGAGACGTCCCCGCTAGGAGACACTCTGTTCTCGGAGTTTCCCGTCAATGTCCCAAAGTGAGTCTTCAGTCTCACCAGACGATATAGTCTTTGTAGGTCCCTCTCCAACTGGAATCTATCCCAGATAGGAGTGGGACAGAACGACAGTCCTTTTTGTAGTACGTCGAGTTCCGCAGGGGAGAGCGTATAACCTGAAATATTAATGACTAGGTTAGGTGTCTTACCTGTGACCTGGTTGTCATTTTTTCTCGATCTCCTTGTTGGTCTGTACGCTGGTATCCTCCCCTGCGGTCTTTCGATAAAAAATGGGATCTGCTTGAGCCTGTTGATTATTCGCTCTTTGTACTGAACGAGCCTGTTTTGTGTTGGTACGGCCGGCGCCAAGGATTGTTGCCTGTAGAATCGCTCCATCTATACACCCTATTGTGGGTATAATCATCACTGTCACGTTGAAACTTTTGACGTTTCTTCTCTTCCAAGAATTTTTGGTGGTCTGTAAGAATCTTGTCAGTCTTCTCTTTAAGGTTTGTCCAATCCGCAGATGCCAGAGTCGAAGATAGTTGAGTTTCTATGGCTCTAATGCTATCCTTTGTCTCAGTGATAGCTTTTTGTAAAAATTCAATGGACAGTATAATAATGTCCATAGAGCATTTATTCAGAATCTTCTTGTACTTGTCACAAAAATCATGATTCTCTGAAAAAAAGGGTAGGGCGTTGGTTGCACCTAAGGGCCCTCGGGATCCTACCTTGTTTGTGATACTCTGCCAAAGTGATGCAGTGTAGGTCAAAGGAGATTAATTTTCGTTGTTCCTTCTCATAGTCCCTCATCCTGAGTTCATGGAGGAGAGTTTTCAAAAACTCACTAGAGTTCGAGACTTGAGATAAAATATTAGAGCAGGTTGCAACGTCGTATGCGAAGGTATCAGACGTCATCTGGTGGACCGATGCTACACCAAGCAAAAGTCACGTAGATGGGGAAAATGGTGTGCACTCAGGTCAGGGACAAGGAGGTGCTGGTAAACTTTTTTTAATTTTTGCTTATTTTTCTTTTTTCGTTTTTCTGGCATTTTATTTTCATTCATTTTTTATTTATTTTTGCTTCTATTCTTTTTTACTGCATTATTTTTATTAACATTATTTCTTTATTCTTATTTTTTTAATGTTTTCATAATTTTATTTTTCTATATTTTTTCCATATTCATTTTTCAGCTTTATTTCCACATGTCCATCTCAGTGGTTGTTTTTTCCTCCTTTCTTTTAGTTTCATTCCGCATCTCCCTAGCAATCTCTGCCCCAACATATAGCTAGCTCTATTTGCTTTATTTACCATACTCAATCCTACTCAGCCTTTTTTCCAGCAGGGCCCATACTACATTACTTATAGACTACCCTGTTAGCGTTCACTGCCATGACATGTTCGCATGTCATCCCTCCCAACGCTCTTAGTAGCGCTGAGACACTCTCACTCTTGGGCAATATCTTGCCCACACTTGCATACGGAGCTCTGTGCGCAGGCGTGGCTCCGTCATTACATCACTTCCGGTCCGGCGGTATTTGAGGGCGGCATTCCCAGCCACCCTCACTTTCCGGGTCTCCCTCCAGGACATCGCAGCAAGGCGCGGGATGCGCCGCTGACTCCCCTACGGACTCCTTTCAGGTAGACATGCGTCGCCACCTCTCCATCTTCTGCCGGTCATTTCCGGCCACTGTTTGCCCAGTAACCTATGGTTACCACTCTCTGACTCCCCGTACGTTTACCTAATTTACAGGCCGACTGTGTATCTAACGGCCCTCACCAAACAGGTTCTATGCTCCCGGGACACAGCAGCCCGTACTGGCTTCATTGTAAGGTACAGCTACCCTATTTTACTATGTCCTATGTTTTGCTAGTAACCAGCGCTTATGTGGGCACCCCAGATGGTACTCTGTCATAGTACCTTACCCCTGTAGGATCTCTAGCTATACCTTGGTCACATTATATTACTTTACATTGCATCTGTTCTTATGGGACCCCCCGCAGGGATATTATTCTCCTATTACTATAACCCATAACTACCAGCACTACTATACAATATACTCCATGAGGGATACACGTGTCTGGATCCCACCCTTCACCGCTAGGATCTATCTGCATACTCTGTTTTGGTTCATATTTAGTAACTGTGTAATCTTGCCACTACGACAGGTTATGCTTTAACAAGGGACCGTTCGTTCACCCCCTACCACTGCCACCTTTATGCATTTATATCAAAGGACTAGAGGTAAACCTTGTACAGTTCATTATCATGTTCCTCTATTTTTACACCAAATCACTATAGCTTTTCGCCGTTCCTGATTATATGACCTTCACCTTTTTATGTTGCTGTGTACATACTTTTTATGTTTCTTTGTACATAATGTTTTTTCCTTTTTTTCTTGTTGGTGATTTATTATTGCATGTACTGTTTTTTTGTTCCCTGTTTTCTCTTAATGTTTCTCTTGAAGTGTTGTCTTATGTAAAACAGTGTTTTATACAGTTTCTTTGCTTTTTTGGTAACCCCATGAATAAGACCCGGGAGGGTCGAAACGTCGGGTTTCTGTCTACTCAAATCAATGTGAATGTGGCAACCACTTTTTTGTCTTCTTGAATAAAATTGGCATACACCTTTTGCATCATACCAGTCTTGAGTGTGCGGTAATTTTTTTTCTATGATTGACTTGACCACACGGTCAGTTTACCAGCACCTCCTTGTCCCTGACCTGAGTGCACACCATTTTCCCTATCTCCTTGCCACACATCGCAACCGTCGTGCGACGGTTGCGTCGTGTTGTTGCGGACCGTCGGCACCAAAAAACGCTTGTAACGTTTTTTGGTGCGTTGTCTGCCATTTCCGACCGTGCATGCACGGCTGGAACTCCGCCCCCTCCTCCCCGCAACTCACAATGGGGCAGCAGATGCGTTGTAATAATGCATCCACTGCCCCCGTTGTGCTGCGTTGTCACAGGATGCGTCGGTACGTCGGCCCGACGCACTGCGACGGGCCGACGCTAGTGTGAAAGTAGTCTTAGGCTGTGATCTAAGGGTTAAGTTTTCTCCTTGCGGAAAGAGACCTGCCAGGTTTGGCACTCCAGTATGAGGAGGCTTAAAGGCCTTGCATGCTTCCTCTCTCTTCTCATCATGGTGCTTTATTGAAAAAAGCTCAAATTGTAGCAGAATTTTTCATCGCATTTACATAAACTAATGAAATTTGATATTGCCGTAAGTAACTTGAATGGAAGGGTAAGTAACATATCAATTTATAATGCATTATGTTTGCCACAGTTTGTGCATTCTGCTTCTCCCCCCCCCCCCCCCAAAAAAAAAATGGAAAGTCTGTAAGTATTCCTAAACTGTTGCAATTAAAAATAGAAGTCATCAACCTAAAAAAACAGCTTGTATAATTTGATTTAAAAAAAAGCCAAGAGAAAATTAAATTACATTGAGCGAAATTAATAAAACAAAACAATTTTTCAAATTAATAATTTTTTGATAGGTACATTTTCTTACCGATAGTATTGTAGGACACAGCACCATAAGATGACTTGGAATAGAACAGTTGACTATGCGACTTGCTTAGCACAGCGTGGATAGCTGCACTTTTATGCACCAGTCTAGCATCGACAATAAGCTGTAGTAGGAGTTGTGGTAGAGCCAGGTGAAGGTGAACAGAAATTCAGAAGGCATCCTTGTAGACCTCGGAACTGGAAGTCAGAACCCGGACTGCCCTTTAAAATAATCGTCAGTGACTGTAAAAGACTGAGCTTTTATTCCTGGCCTTGTAGGCTTCACTAATTGCAGATCTGATCCATCTGGCAATGCTTGGTTTGGGGCCCTGCAGGTCCTTGCAAGGCTTTTCAGGGACCATAAAGATATAATCTAAAGGCTATTATGGATAGTTATGTCCTGTTGGTTCTGATGAAGTCTGGACTGTGGATAGATGGTCGTAATCTAGAGTAAGAAACTGCCATCTATGCAATTATCGAAGCTCTTCCCGGAGACGCATGCTTTGGGACTGTGTGAGGCATGACCTCTTTCGGTTAAGGATCCAACTGAAAAGTTGGAGAATCCAAGGTGATCTGAAGACTGGAATGAATCTCCTCTCAAGAAGGGACCTTCAACAGAAGATCGTCCTGGTAAGGAATGATCGCAACCCTCTGGCCTAAAGAAGCTTTACGAGCAGAGTGAGTACCTTGTTAGGACTAGCACCAGCTGACGAGGACCAAAGCAAAAGGGTGACGGCAATGCGATGGAATAGTTGGTCACTCTTGGTAATGTGGATGTGAAGATACACTTTGAATATATATATACTGAAGAGAGGAACTCTCCTACCTTCAGAGATGTGACTACAAATTGCAGCGTTTCCATGCACAATCTTTAAACAACAGAAATCTGTCCATCTATCCAGATCAAGGAAGTGTCTGACCTAACCATGAACAGGTTAAAGTAATGAGGACATTGATGAATTGGACAGTTGATACCCTATAAATAGTGTATCAACTCTTAGGGTGAAACAAAAAACTTTGCATAGGGGCAGGAAGAAGACCTTTGTCTACTACCTCCCTGACCAAGGCACATTATTCACTGTGGCAAGACAACTCTAAAAGGAGAGAAGACATTCCCCTCCCAAGGAGAGCATTTGAGTAGAGATAAACCTTTTACGCGGCAGAAGTTTTAGATCTTGCATGCTTGTAATTGTTTTGGCTTGTCAAAGGGTCAGAAGAACTGGAGGTCTTCTTGTCACATTGGCCCTAAGAGTTGTGAATGGAGTTTGTTTGGGACTGCCTAGATGGTTGAGAATATCCATGGTTCTTGCAAAGAAAAGCACACTTTCTTCTTGGCGTCAAAAGTGAGTTTATCCAGACATTTGCCAAAAAGTTTACCTCCACATAAAGGAAGACCAGTGAAGGCCTTTTTTAAGATGTTGGATCAGCAGCCCAAGCTTTTGAGCTAAATGGAGCAACACAAATGAAAAGAATTGGCCGAAGTGCAAGGGAAACCTGCAAAGGAATTTTGAAGTATGCAACAAATCCCGCTGGGATCCAGAGTACAAGCTCTGATGAAACTGCGTAGACCATCTGCACATGCCTTGCTGACTGAAGATGCAGTGAAAGTAGGAAGAAAGGCAGAACCTGCCTTGAAGAAGCTGCTTTAGAGAGGGTGTTGATCTTTTAATACAGCTGATCAATGAAGGATACTGCATCGGAAACAGGTGAGGTGTTGCTTCTAGATAGACGAGCAACTTCTGGATCCACAGAGGGAGGTGTGGACAAATTGCTTCCAACTACTCTGAAATGGGGATCTGGCACCTTTTAAAAGGATGGCATGAGCCTGTCAGGACGTGTCCATTCTTTGCCTAGGTGATCCTAAAAATGAAGTTGGGGTAGAACATCGGTTGGCACCATTCCTTGCGGAAAGAAATCTGGGAAGAATAAGTAAAGGCAATATTAATATGGAGCATGTGTTTTACTGCCCTAGAAGATCCCGCATTGTCTAGGCCAGATGAACATTTTGCTCAAGCTTAGAATCTGAGGCAGGTGTCCTTCTCCCAACATGCTCCTCCTGAGAATTCGGACTGGGCAGGAGGAGAGACAGTTTTGTCCATAGTGGCTCTTTCCTGGAAATAGAGCAAACATGTCCAAGGATGATCTGTTGGAGAGGATTCTAGTTCTTTCACAGGCACGTCTCCGGGAACCACAATAGACTTGCCACCAGAAGGGGCCAGAATCGTATCTGACTAAGCTGCAATCTGAGCCAATACGCGATTCTACCATTGTCTGGGAAATGCTGGTCAGGATACCTTGGGTCATAACCAAGAAGGACGACCAATCTGGAAGATTTGGTGCCTAAGGAGATTTGAGGGGGTCCTTGACAACCACAGGGTTAAGGCACAAAGCCGACCACATTGCTAGCGCTTTTTGCAGCATGAACAAACTAAATAATGACTGCATGGGGAGTCTTCCTTGGAAAAAGGTGATCTTCATCCGTCTGGTGTCTTTGGGCGACCAAAGTCACCCCTTTTGTGGCGTCACATAGTAATGATGACTCTTGATTGTGGACGTAGTCTGAGTGAGTGTCCAAAGTGGCTACTTTGGGAGGAAGTATCGGAGTAGAGTACATTAGGCTCCCTAGCAATTGAGCAAAGCTAGAGAATATCCATGCTACCTTTAAAAAAAAAAAAAAAAATGCTAACAATGGAAATGGCAAAAAAATTAAGCAACTAGACTGTATAGGTTGTCTCCCTCCTACGCACACGGCTAACACTGAGGTTCCTAGTGACTGTATTGCCAGAGACAACACTTTTGTTTTCTCCCTCCACCTAGTGTCAGCTTCCAAGTGGCATGACATATACCTATGCTACTGTGTCCTCCAATGTAATCATACTGATGTAGAATAAGGGGAACGCATTATCTTGCATTTTTAACAAATCTGAATCGTCAACAGCAGCAAAGAATAAAATAAAAATATCAGTTTCCTTTGATAAAGTATTTTGTTTTTGTTTTTTTTGTAATGGGATTTATTCTTATTTTATGCCAAAATTCCTGTACTGTGCATCAGATTGTTATTTTTAGCTACCATTTCTGCATTTTGTCAGTTCACCACGAGATGGAGCCACAGTCCAACATTTTAAAGATTGAGCGCTCCCAAGGATTTACTAATGGAATCCTGCAATTCCTCTTCTGCGTCTTACAGATATGCCTACATCTGTGAGGCATAATTTACAAGTTGTGTATTGTGTGTGTGTGTGTATGTATATGTGTATATATATATATATATATATATATATATATATATATATATATATATATATATATATATATATATAATTATATAATACATAATATATATATATATATATATATATATATATATATATATATATACCGTATATATATATATATTAGTACAGACAGACCAAAAGTTTGGACACACCTTCTCATTTAAATTCTTTTCTGTATTTTCATGACTATGAAAATTGTAAATTCACACTGAAGGCATCAAAACTCCACAACACATGTGGAATTATATACTTAACAAAAAAGTGTGAAACTGAAAATGTCTTATATTCTAGGTTCTTCAAAGTAGCCACCTTTTGCTTTGATGACTGCTTTGCACGCTCTTGGCATTCTCTTGATGAGCTTCAAGAGGTAGTCACCGGGATTGATTTTCACTTCACAGGTGTGCCATGTCAGGTTTAATAAGAGGGATTTGTTGCCTTATAAATGGGGTTGGGACCATCAGTTGTGTTGTGCAGAAGTCTGGTAGATACACAGCTGATAGTCCTACTGAATAGACGGTTAGAATTTGTATTATGGCAAGAAAAAAGCAGCTGAATAAAGAAAAACGAGTGGCCATCATTACTTTAAGAAGGTCAGTCAGTCCGTAAAATTGGGAAAACATTGAAAGTGTCTCCAAGTGCAGTTGCTAAAACCATCAAGCGCTACAAAGAAACTGGCTCACATGAGGACCACCCCAGGAAAGGAAGACCAAGAGTCACCTCTGCTTCTGAGGATAAGGTTATCCGAGTCACCAGCCTCAGAAATCGCAGGTTAACAGCAGCTCAGATTAGAGACCAGGTCAGTGCCACACAGAGTTCTAGCAGCAGACACATCTCTACAACAACTGTTAAGAGGATACTTTGTGCAGCAGGCCTTCATTGTAAAATAGCTGCTAGGAAACCACTGGTAAGGACAGGCAACAAGCAGAAGTGACTTGTTTGGGCTAAAGAACACAAGGAATGGACATTAGACCAGTGGAAATCTGTGCTTTGGTCTGATGAGTCCAAATTTGAGATCTTTGGTTCCAACCACCGTGTCTTTGTGTGATGCAGAAAAGGTGAACGGATGGACTCTACATGCCTGGTTCCCACCGTGAAGCATGGAGGAGAAGGTGTGATGGTGTGGGGGGGCTTTGCTGGTGACATTGTTGGGGATTTATTCAAAATTGAAGGCATACTGAACCAGCATGGCTACCACAGCATCTTGCAGCGGCATGCTGTTCCAGCCGGTTTGTGTTTAGTTGGACCATCATTTATTTTTCAACAGGACAATGACCCCAAACACCTCCAGGCTGTGTTAAGGCTATTTGACCAAGAAGGAGAGTGATGGGGTGCTACGCCAGATGATCTGGCCTCCACAGTCACCAGACCTGAACCCAATCGAGATGGTTTGGGGTGAGCTGGACCGCAGAGTGAAGGCAAAAGGGCCAACAAATGCTAAGCATCTCTGGGAACGCCTTCAAGATTGTTGGAAGACCATTCCCGGTAACTACCTCTTGAAGCTCATCAAGAGAATGCCAAGAGTGTGCAAAGCAGTCATCAAAGCAAAAGGTGGCTACTTTGAAGAACCTAGAATATAAGACATAATTTCAGTTGTTTCACACTTTTTTGTTAAGTATATAATTCCACATGTGTTAATTCATAGTTTTGATGCCTTCAGTGTGAATGTACAATTTTCATAGTCATGAAAATACAGAAAAATCTTTAAATGTGAAGGTGTGTCCAAACTTTTGGTCTGTACTGTATATTGTATGTTAGGTATTTGTATGTTTGACAACTCTGCTATCACGTGAGGCATGATGTCTCGTCCTGGCTTGTGGTACTCCTGATGAAGATCCCTCCATTGACCCCAATGACCTGTCAAAGTTACTATATTTTTCAAGTATTGTGAAATTTAACGTCACTTTGTATCTGTACATATTTATACCATGCTTAAATGGGAAACCTGATGTAAATAACTGAACTATTGTGGTCTGTGGTGCCAGGGAGGATCCACCTATTTGCAGATGATTTTTAAAACCACACGTAGTAATACTTTAATAGCTCATGTTTTTTTTTTTTTTGTTTTTTTTTATTTACATCAATCCCAGAAACACAATTGTGTGGGCCCCAAGCAGCAGACTATTGTCATTTTTTATTTATTATGCTTTGCGTCGTTAATTTTACATACCTTATCACTGTCCCCATTGGGGCTCACAATCTAGATTCCCTATCAGTATGTCTTTGGAATGTGGGAGGAAACAGGAGAACCCAGAGGAAACCCAGACAAAAACGGGGAGAATATACAGATGTGGAATATAAACCCATGCCCCAGCGCTGCACTCACTATTCTGCTGGTGCAGTCACTGTGTACATACATTACATTACTAATCCTGTACTGATCCTGAGTTACATCCTGTATTATACCCCAGAGCTGCACTCACTATTCTGCTGGTGCAGTCACTGTGTACATACATTACATAACTGATCCTGAGTTACATCCTGTATTATACATAGTTACATAGTTACATAGTTATTAAGGTTGAAGGAAGACTATATGTCCATCTAGTTCAACCCATAGCCTAACCTAACATGTTGATCCAGAGGAAGGCAAAAAAACCCCATGTGCAAAGAGTAAGCTCCACATTGGGGAAAAAAATTCCTTCCCGACTCCACATACGGCAATCAGACTAGTTCCCTGGATCAACGCCCTATCAAGGAATCTAGTGTATATACCCTGTAACATTATACTTTTCCAGAAAGATATCCAGTCCCCTCTTAAATTTAAGTAATGAATCACTCATTACAACATCATACGGCAGAGAGTTCCATAGTCTCACTGCTCTTACAGTAAAGAATCCGCGTCTGTTATTATGCTTAAACCTTTTTTCCTCCAACCGCAGAGGATGCCCCCTTGTCCCTGTTTCAGGTCTATGATTAAAAAGATCATCAGAAAGGTCTTTGTACTGTCCCCTCATATATTTATACATTAAAATAAGATCACCCCTTAGTCTTCGTTTTTCCAAACTAAATAGCCCCAAGTGTAATAACCTATCTTGGTATTGCAGACCCCCCAGTCCTCTAATAACCTTGGTCGCTCTTCTCTGCACCCGCTCCAGTTCAGCTATGTCTTTCTTAAACACCGGAGACCAGAACTGTGCACAGTATTCTAAGTGTGGTCGAACTAGTGACTTGTATAGAGGTAAAATTATGTTCTCCTCATGAGCATCTATGCCTCTTTTAATGCATCCCATTATTTTATTTGCCTTTGTAGCAGCTGCCTGACACTGGCCACTGAATTTAAGTTTGTCATCCACCCATACACCCAGGTCTTTTTCATTGACGGTTTTGCCCAGAGTTTTAGAATTAAGCACATAATTATACATCTTATTACTTCTACCCAAGTGCATGACCTTACATTTATCCCCATTAAAGCTCATTTGCCATTTATCAGCCCAAGCTTCTAGTTTACATAAATCATCCTGTAATATAAAATTGTCCTCCTCTGTATTGATTACCCTGCAGAGTTTAGTGTCATCTGCAAATATTGAAATTCTACTCTGAATGCCCCCTACAAGGTCATTAATAAATATGTTAAAAAGAAGAGGGCCCAATACTGACCCCTGTGGTACCCCACTGCTAACCGCTACCCAGTCCGAGTGTGCTCCATTAATAACCACCCTTTGTTTCCTATCCCTGAGCCAGCTCTCAACCCACTTGCACATATTTTCCCCTATCCCCATTATTCTCATTTTATGTATCAACCTTTTGTGTGGCACCGTATCAAAAGCTTTTGAAAAGTCCATATACACTACATCCACTGGGTTCCCTTGGTCCAATCTGGAACTTACCTCTTCATAGAAACTGATCAAATTAGTCTGACATGAACGGTCCCTAGTAAACCCGTGCTGATACTGGGTCATGAGGTTATTCCTCTTCAGATACTCCAGTATAGCATCCCTTAGAATGCCCTCCAGTATTTTACCCACAGTAGAGGTTAAGCTTACTGGCCTATAATTTCCGAGTTCAGTTTTTGTCCCCTTTTTGAATATTGGCACCACATTTGCTATACGCCAGTCCTGTGGCACAGACCCTGTTATTATGGAGTCTTTAAAGATTAAAAATAATGGTCTATCAATGACTGTACTTAATTCCTGCAGTACTCGAGGGTGTATCCCATCCGGGCCCGGAGATTTGTCAATTTTAGTGATTTTTAGACGCCGCCGCACTTCCTGCTGGGTTAAGCAGGTGACATTTAATTGGGAATTTTTATCACTAGACATTTTGTCTGCCATGGGATTTTCTTGTGTAAATACTGATGAAAAAAAGTCATTTAGCATATTGGCTTTTTCCTCATCCTCATCCACCATCTCACCCAGACTATTTTTAAGGGGGCCAACACTATCATTTTTTAGTTTCTTACTATTTATGTAGTTAAAGAATATTTTAGGATTATTTTTACTCTCTCTGGCAATGAGTCTCTCTGTCTCAATCTTTGCTGCCTTGATTTGCTTTTTACAGAATTTATTTAATTTTCTGTATTTATTTAATGCCTCCTCACTACCTACTTCCTTTAATTCCCTAAATGCTTTCTTTTTGTCACTTATTGCGCCCCTTACAGCTCTATTTAGCCATATTGGTTTCCTCCTATTTCTAGTATGTTTATTCCCATACGGTATATACTGTGCACAGGTCCTATCCAGGATGCTAATAAACGTCTCCCATTTTCTTTGTGTATTTTTGTGTCTCAGGATATCGTCCCAGTTAATTGCACCAAGATCCTCTCTCATCCGTTGGAAATTTGCCCTCCTGAAGTTTAGTGTCCTTGTAACCCCTCTACTACACATCTTTTTAAAGGATACTTGAAAACTTATTATTTTGTGATCGCTATTTCCCAAGTGACCCCCAACCCTTATATTTGATATGCGGTCTGGCCTGTTGGTTAATATTAGGTCTAGCAGTGCCCCCCTTCTTGTTGGGTCCTGAACCAGTTGTGAAAGGTAATTGTCTCTCATAATTGTCAAAAACTGATTACCTTTGCTGGAACTGCAGGTTTCTATTCCCCAATCTATTTCAGGGTAGTTGAAGTCCCCCATAATAATGACTTCTCCTTGAGTCGCAGCTTCATCTATTTGCTTTACGAGGATATTCTCCATTGCTTCCATTATTTTTGGAGATTTATAACAAACCCCTATCAGTAATTTATTATTTTTTCCCCCTCCCCTTATCTCCACCCACAGGGATTCTACATTTTCATTAAATTCACCTATATTATCGCGCAGGATGGGTTTTAAGGATGATTTTACATATAGACACACCCCTCCCCCTCGCTTATCTGTACGGTCATTTCTGAACAGGCTGTAGCCCTGCAAGTTAACAGCCCAGTCATGGCTCTCATCCAGCCACGTTTCAGATATCCCCACCATGTCATAATTTTGCTCCAACAACATTAGTTCTAATTCGTCCATTTTGTTGGCGAGGCTTCTGGCATTAGTATACATGCACTTTATGTTCCTCTCTGTTCTTCTATTTCTTAAATTATTAACTGTTCTGACCCCAACCCCCATGCCACCGCCACCCCCAACTTCCTTATTTGTGCCCAGGTCTCTGTCTGCACTATCTTCCCCTCCTATAAAATGAATACCCTCCCCCCCAATTCCTAGTTTAAACACTCCTCCAACCTTCTAGCCATTCTCTCCCCCAGCACAGCTGCACCCTCCCCATTGAGGTGCAGCCCGTCCCTAGCGTAGAGCCTGTAGCCAACTGAGAAGTCGGCCCAGTTCTGCAGGAACCCAAACCCCTCTTTCCTACACCAATTCTTGAGCCACTTATTAACCTCCCTAATCTCCCGTTGCCTCTCTGGCGTGGCACGTGGTACCGGCAGTATTTCGGAAAATACCACGTTGGAGGTCCTTGCTTTCAGCTTGCAGCCTAATTCCCTGAAATCATCTTTAAGGACCTTCCACCTACCTCTAACTTTGTCATTAGTGCCAATATGCACCATGACCGCTGGGTCCTCACCAGCCCAGAGCTGCACTCACTATTCTGCTGGTGCAGTCACTGTGTACATACATTACATTAATGATCCTGAGTTACATCCTGTAGATCTTTTACAGGTAGTCCTCGACTTACGACGTTGATTCGTTCTTACGCGGCATCGTAAACCGAATTTCGACGTAAGTCGGACCATACGTTCATACAGTACTGAACCATAATAACAGTACAGTACTGCCAACACTTAGCCTATCCTAACACAGTACCCTACATAATTAGGGTGTTATGGCATGCAGGAGACTCGTTTTCCTCGTGTAACCGGGTACAGTGTACTGTACTGGACTCTATTCTTCCGCCGCTGCACGTAGTTCAACTTACGACGCAAAACCGCGTAAGTCGGAATGAGGCGTATAAAGCGTCGTAACCACGAAACGACGTAACATGAGACCGTCGTAACCCGAGGACTAACTGTATTATAAAAATGAAAAACATAATAATCAGTATAATGAACACTGGTCCAGCCGTTCATTTTCTCCTCAAACATATATTATACATATATACAGAATAATAAATACTTAAAACATTCTGGTTTGGTCACCAAACAAAATAATAACCACAAACAAATAAAATGATAGCAAACAAAAACTATATACATAACTTATTTTTGTTAAATATATATATATATATATATATATACACACACACACACACACACACACACACACACACACACACACACACACACACACACACACACACACACACACACACACTAGATGGTGGCCTGATTCTAACGCATCAGGTATTCTAGAATATGCATGTCCACGTAGTATATTGCCCAGCCACGTAGAATATTGCCCAGCGACATAGTATATTGCCCAGCCACGTAGTATATTGCCCAGTGACGTAGTATACAGCACAGAACCATGTAGTATATTGCACAGTGACTTAGTATATTGCCCAGACACGTATGTCACAGGTTAAAAAATAAACATATACTCACCTTCCGAGGGAGCCCTTGTAGTCATGTCGCCTGTGTGCGGTGCACTCGGCAGCTTCCGGTCCCAGGGTTGGTAGCGCAGGACCCGTGATGACGTCGCGGTCACATGACCGTGACATCATGGCAGGTCCTTCTCGCGCAGGACCTGTGATGACGTCGCGGTCACTTGACCGAGATGTCATGGCAGGTCCTTGTCGCATACCATCCTTGCCACCGGAACCTGCCGCTGGCATGGAGCGGTTACCGGAGCGTCGCGAGGAGCGGGAAAGGCGGCGGAAGGTGAGTATATAATGATTTTTTATTTTTTTTTAATTATTTTTAACATCAGATCCTTTTTACTATTGACGCTGCATAGGCAGCATCAATAGTAAAAACTTGGTCACATAGGGTTAATAGCGGCGGTAACTGAGTGAGTTACCCGCGGCATAACGCGGTCCATTACCGCTGGCATTAACCCTGTGTGAGCGGTGACTGGAGGGGTGTATGGAGCGGGCGCCGGGCACTGACTGCAGAGAGTAGGGAGGGATTAATCGGACTGTGGCCATCGCTGATTGGTCGAGGCAGCCATGACAGGCAGCTGGCGAGACCAATCAGCAACTAGGATTCCATGACAGACAGAGGCCGCGACCAATGAATATCCGTGACAGAAGGACAAAGACGGAAGTGACCCTTAGACAAATATATTTATATACTAGATTGTGGCCCGATTCTAACGCATCGGGTATTCTAGAATATGCATGTCCCCGTAGTATATGGACAATGATGATTCCAGAATTTGCGGCAGACTGTGCCCGTCGCTGATTGGTCGAGGCAACCTTTATGACATCGTCGCCATGGCAACCATTATGACATCTACGTCGATACTGTGCCTGTCGCTGAATCAGAAACGTGGGATTTCTACGTCCTTTATGACATCATCGTCGCTGTGCCCGTTGCTGATTGGTCGAGGCCTGGCGGCCTCGACCAGTCAGAGACACGGGATTTCTACGTCGATACCGTGCCCGTCGCTGATTGGTCGAGGCCTGCCGGCCTCGACCAATCAGAGACGCGGGATTTCCTGGACAGACAGACAGAAAGACAGACAGACGGAAAAACCCTTAGACAATTATATATATAGATATATATATTAGTAAACAAAAAGGGAAACGGCACAAAAAGATGTAAAAAAAAGAGGACTTTAATGCCCTGGATGAAACAAATCTTTTCTCAAGCCTCAAGGATTTGATAGATATATACATACACACACAAACTGAACACCCCAGACTCAAGCCCACCATTCCCAACCTCCGCACTAACCTGAGAGTTGGTTCTGCATCTCATGCCTCAGTCCATGTCCACCGTCTATAGGCCAGATGAGGCAGTGCCAGTTTTTTCTCCTAAACGCCACCGTTGTCTCTTAGCTCCTCAAGATTAACCCACCTCCCCCATTTTCGCACCACTCCACCTAACACCTACACCCAAATATAGATCCCCATATACAATATATACAGAAACAAACATAACCACAAACAAAGCCCAAGTTCAGCACCTGCAGCCCTACATCACTGTACACTGATCAAACAAAACAAAAATCTACAGTGTCAGCAGCAGCCCACCACCAGGAAAGGAGATGACTAGACTAGGGCACTGTAGAAGGGAAATGCTCCAAAATGTACAGTATATCTTTACGTAGAGATGTATATATAATTCCCCCACATGTGCTCAGTAGCCCCCTCCTCAAGCTGGTATATCAGGTTTCATTTAGGACTTGGGGAATGTACCTTTGCCAGTGGACAATAGACTTGTGACCTCATCCCCACACACCTGGGGCTGGACACACCTTTTAGTTGGACATAAAAGGCACAAGACACATGTGCTCGGCCTCTTTTGCATTGCCTGGAATGATGATGGACCCACATGGCTTAAGTATACTCTGTATCCCCTTTTCTTATTAGGCACAGTACTATTCATTAGGGTTAGCTAGCCTTAGGTGGGAGGGCTGATATTGTATGTGTGATTTGGGTAATCGGGCAGTTAATTGTGGGTTTTTATATTGTATGACATTGTTGTGATATTACTGGTTATTGTGGGTTATTACTGTAGTGATATTACTGTATTAGAGTTGTGTGTTTTATTGTTACACTGCTTTGTCTCAGTTAGTATACAGCATAAGGAAAAGATAATGTTGAGGTGTATTAAGTGGATATTAATTATTAATAGCCAAGTTTGGCGATAAGTTAATATCGGACTTCAATAGAGGTGTAGGGAGGGTTCCTCTTTTGGTATCCATAAGTTGCAGTATTATTAGGGGGTAACCCTGTGCCTTTTCAGGCACACTAAAAGAAAAGCCCCTCCAGAGGAGAGTTGGCCCTACATGTGCCCAGTCTCTCATACTCCAGAGAGCACAACTTCAGCAGGTCACAGAGTATTCTCCTAAGCACATCATCCACTGGGAGGATTTTCTGTTGCGTCGAAACTAAGCACCGTGCGTTCCAAGTGTGATACCTAACCACTGCACTAACTAGAAATAAGGTGAAGCAGTCCCGACCACCAAGGTCTTCGAATGCTCAATAGGCCCATTCCGCATAGAGATTGGCCAGCCGAGACCAGCCAATGGAAGTGCCCACCCTGTTGTACACCTCTGTGTTGAAGGGACAACGAAGCAGGAAGTGGTCCATGCTTTCCAGCACTGTACCACAATGCTCCTGAGGACAGATCCTTTCCTCGGAGCTCCTACACTTCAGATTGTACCTCACACACTGTTTCCCATGGAAGCAGCGCCAAGTCCCAAAACTTCGAGGGGATCCTGATAGAATTCAATAGATGCAAACCCACCCCAAGATTCCGACTTGGGCAATCACTGAGTTCCAGAGGCCTCTGGAAATGGGTCAACAGAACACTATTGTTAAGGAGTTTCCTTGGCAGAATCCTGATCTCCCACATTCCCAGACCCAACCAGCGAATTACCTTCAGAACGAAGGTTAGAGTAAGCCGGAAGATGTCCATGCAGTGTGCGAAGATCCTTGATTTGGCCTCCTGTCTTCCATTGCTGGAAGAAAGGCTGAAACCATCCCTTACAGGAGAATACCCATGGAGGAGCCCTCACCAGAGGTTTGCAATATTGAACTTCATGAAGGTATCCACAAGAAATACCACAGTGTTGACCATAGCCAACCCTCCTAGTCTCCTCATATGGTAAGTAACCTCCCTCTTGACCAGATTCGGTCTATTCCCCCATACCAGTTGGGCCTTCAGTTTGTTCTTCTGAGTCCAGAGAGACTTCGACAAGATGCACACACTGCCCAGATAAATCAGTAAAGAGAGCAGGTAAGCTTTGACCAGGTTTACCCTTTCCCTTTAGGGTCAAAGACCAACCCTTCCATTGGTTCACCTTCTGAGTGGCTATCTCTAGCCTGCTGTCCCAATTTTGTTTGGGGTAATCCCCCTTCTCAAATTCGATGCCAAAGACTTTTGCGCAGACTTTGGGTCCTGGAAGGGTGTCCGGGAGATCAAGACAAGGATCTCCTCCCAGCCAGAGACTCTTGACACTTATCCCGGTTGATCTTGGACTCGAATGCCTCCGAGTAGTGATCTACCTATGACATCAGCCACCCTGCCTCCTTTTGAGAGTAAACAAAATCAGTGACATCATTGGCATATGCCACCACCCTCAGAGTAGCTTCAGGTGTTGCCCGGTCCCATCCTGATCCCGGCCAACGGTCCACGCTCCACCCTCCTTAGAAGTGGGTCAATCACAAACACGTACAGCAGCGGGCTCAAGGGACAACCCTGGCAAACACCAGATCCAACCTCAAAAGAGCTGCCAATCCAACCGTTCATAAGCAGGATACTCTGCCCCCCCATACAATGTCTTAAGGACTGTCTTATCTCTGCTTCTTCCAAGAGCGACAAATTGAGCCTCCAAAAGCCTCTGCCCCTCCAGAGGGGCTCTATAACATTCAGAGAAAATAAAACAGTGGTTATAGAAATTCACCTCAACAACAGACACTGCTGAAGAGACAGCTTCCTCCTTTAAATAAAGCCTATCTATTCTGGACCTACAGTTACCTCTATGATAGATGAACCCCTTGTGGCCTGGAGTGTGCTGAATGTGGACATCCACCAGGCGAGCCTCACTAGCTATACTTCTAAGGGCGACGCTATCATAAGTCAGCTTGTCTCTGGAACCTCCTCTATCTTGTGGCCTCGTGACAGTATTGAAGTCCACTCCAAGGACAACCTGCCGACTTGTAAAAAGGTAGGGCTTGATCCTCATAAAGAGACACTTCCCGTCTCGCTTAGATTGGGGACCATAGATGTTAATGAGTCGGAGCTCTTGTCCCTTCATGAGGAGATCTAAGATCAGGCACCTTCCCATTTCTAACTCAATAACCAGTCGGCATTCCACCACTGCGATAAAAAGGACCACCACTCCACATTACGGCTCGGCTGCAAGAGACCAGTAGGAGGGCCTGAGTCTCCACTACCTCTTAGCTTTAAACACGTCTGCCATGTTTGGCAGCCTGGTCTCTTGCAAAAAGAAAAGCCGCAAATCTGGCTGTATTTGACTTTATGCTCATGACATTAATGGAAGCCAGTGTCAATTGAGTGGGTCCCGCCATCATTGGGGTTTAAGCTAGATGGCTTTCTTCTTCCCACTCCCCTTATCCTTTGCCTCAGAGGAAGAATCCTTCCCCCTTTTTAACTACACCGAGGTGTCCATTCCCACGTGTTTTTTCTTTCGTCTTCCTCTCCGGACTCTGGGCCAGTCCCTCCCTCCAAGCAACTTACATCCCCAGAAGAAGGAGACTCTGCACCCCTGCCGAAGCCAGAACCTCACCCTCAGCTTCCTCCTCAGAGGAAGAGATGTTCTCAAGGACTTGGTACCGGTTAGAAAAACCAACCAGAGGGGAGTCGGTTTTTCCTTCCTCAGGTACCTTGGTCAGAACGGGAGATGTTGTTTTATCTCCCTTCTTTCTCTTCTTTTTGGTGCCGATATTCCGCTTGTCATCTAGCCACTGCCTAATATCCTCATCCATACTTTCATAATGGGAGGATTCGGAGGCAGTGGCGCTGTCCTCCCTGTGGATCCTCCTGACCTCCTAATCCAACTCATCCCTAGGGGCCTCAGCAGCAAGACTGGTATCCAGGACAGGGGCTGCCCCAGTAGCCCGGGACTTGCCCATGTCCCTTTCCTGTCTGCTCTTGTCTAGACGCCTCAGCTGGGCACGCATCTTTTTACTGCTTTTCCGCTTTGGCCCCTCAGCTCCCTCACCCCTGCTGATCCCTTCCACAACCATGGCTTTCTCCCATCGGGGTCATGACTGCATTAGCGAAGGAGCGAGAACGGCTGAATGGGTGACCTAACTCACCACACAGGTGGCACCTAGTCTCCACACAAGATGCAGCAAGATGGCCGATATCCCCACACAATAGATATTTCTGTACAGTGCAGTTGGCACTGAAGTGTGTGGGGTCGCTGAACCTGTGAGAGAGCTTCGGTTGCCCCTGGTAGAAGACCAGGATACGATCCCTACCCAGGAAGTCACATGATGGTATGGGGGCAACCGTATCACCTGGATGCTTAAGTTTCACCATAAACGTCCAGGCCCCTGACCAGATATCAAACTCATCACAGTTTTTCTTTGGCATCTTCACCACCTCTCCATACCGGCCAAGCCACGTCATGATGTCATAACAAGAAAGCGACTCGTTACAGGTCATCACGTTCACTTTCTTGACTTGGTGTTAGCGAGACACTGCCTGAACGGCAAAGTTGCCAGCTGGGCTCATTTTTTGCCAACTTATAGTTTGACCAGGAGAGCTCAACCCCCATCGGCCGAACATAGCTGACATCAAACTTGGGCGTGGAGTAGGAATGTATCAAGGTTCCACAACCTTAGACCTTGGAGGACACTCATCAATGCCCCTCCACTGACGTCCACTGACGATGGACCACATTCCTATGCACACTACCCAGCCCGGTTGTTGGGAGGGACCACAGTGTATTCCCCCCTCTTTGCTCGCAGAAGGCCCCGATACCATGCCTGTCTATCCAGATGGATAGATCATCCTCCTGGCCCTCTACCATTAGTGATCTCTCCCCCTTCTTTACAGCCTCCAGGAGACACAGCTGCAACATGCCATCCCCGGAGATGAGAAGTACACCCTTTTTTCCCCGGTGGTGACAGTGGCATAACTCCTGATGAGTTTTGCCACCACCGGGGGGGCAACCGGACCAGTGACCATACCCACACCAACAGTATCACTATTACCCACCTCCATAACCCCTCATCCTCCACGAAACCAGCAACCATACCACTAGACAAAGAATTTTCCGCATCCATACCCACCACCACATTCACTTCTGCTGGACTAGTGACCTCACCCCTGGTCTACTGTGTCCCCTCCACATCATCAGTTAGTAATTTCCATTGCTTGACTGATACCAGACTCCGCTGATTCTTTATATTAGGATCTTGCTGACCAGCAGCGCCAACATAGAACAGGACTTAAGGAGGACCAGAACTCCCAGCCCCGGCAACCCCCTCACACTGCCGTCGCTTCTCAACTAATTGATCAGTGGCAACAGCATTCAGAGGTGCCGAGGCTACCAGAGCTGCCCCCGACACTGGGCCCCTTCCACTGAGGAGCGCACCACAGTATCGTGGCCTGACAGTACACCCACAATTGGGCCGCTCTCACTGTCCAGCTGATGCACCTGCTGTTATGTCCCAGCTACTACAAGCAGAGACGAAGCTCTGCGCCTGACTATGTTGCTTTGTAATCTTCCCGTGCTTTTGCACTGGATCCACAGCAGAACCTGGGCTGGGCTGGGCAGGGCAACGGGGCTTATACAGCGAGCTGACCCTGTAGAAGACTCAGAGGGTACAAGGAAGGGGGCATACACATAGCTTACCGCTTCCTGCAGCTTTGCCTTTTTCTTCTGGCCCCCAGGTAACTCCTCCGGTAAATCGTCACCAAGATGGAAGTTTTGAAGGCACACTGGGGACTCCAGGAGCTTGATCTGTGCCATTAGCGCCCCTCCCTGGCGGCTGTTGTCACTGTCCTCCCCAAAGCCAGCAGAACTGCGTCCAGATGTCGCCAGTCCTGCAGGGAGCTCACAGCACGTGGCCTGCGGGTGAATTTGCAGGCTGCCAGGTGGGGATTTCTGCTGGTCATCATCTTCATCATCATCCATCTGGCTCTCAGGCTGCAGCCCTATCTGCCGTTGCTCTCTATTATCAGCCATTTCTCTAAATCTGTCCTCATTCATTAGTTATTCTTTGAGGGGACCACTCTTCTCTCTTATGAAGGCTTTTCTTACCTCCAGCTCATTAATTTCAAGCTTCAACCTCTTTACCTCCACCTGGAGTTGCGTCTTCCTCTGCTTGGAGGCACCTGCAGCTTTTGCACTTGTGCAGTGCAGCTTGTCCTGGAGCCTCCTGATGGTCTTGCTCGCGTCTTCATACTCACGGAGGTGGTTCATGACCCGGGAGCCATAGGTGGACACAGACTCCTGGGGTTTCTGCAGCCCCCAACCCTCCTCAGTGAGGTGGGCCTCACCTCTGTGACCGCCATAATGCACGGTAGCAGGCTTCTCCATATCGGAAGCCTTGCGACTTCTCTGGGTCTCTGCAGACTCGAGGGTGGGGGTGGGGGGTGGGGGTGGGGTGGAGTAGGAGCCACATTTCTGTGACTCCTGGTGGGGCATCTCACCCCCGAGTCCTCTGATGTGCAGGCCGGTTGCTGATTTCTTCTGCCCCCGCCAGCCTGGACCGGGAAACAGAAGCCTGGGACTTGGCTCCTTCACTCATCCCAGGAAACCCACTCCTTCCCTGGGTAAGAGAGAGAGCAGGTCCCCGGGTGGAGAGTTGGTGATTCTCTGGAGCTCAGGAGCAGACCGCAGAATCAGCAGCGAACACATCCAAAATCACCACAGCGAGCAACAGCTGATCAGAGCTGCACTTACTATTCTGCTGGTGCAGTCACTGTGTACATACATTACATTACTGATCCTGAGTTACATCCTCTATTATACTCCAGAGCTGCACTCACTATTCTGCTGGTGCAGTCACTGTGTACATACATTACATTACTTGTCCGGTACTGATCCTGATTTACTTCCTGTATTATACTCCAGAGCTGCACTCACTATTCTGCTGGTGCAGTCACTGAGTACATACATTACTGATCCTGTACTGATCCTGATTTACTTCCTGTATTATACTCCAGAGCTGCACTCACTATTCTGTTGGTGCAGTCACTGTGTACATACATTACATTACTGATCCTGTACTAATCCTGAATTATACTCCAGAGCTGCATTCAGTAATTCAGCATTCCATTGGTGGAGTCACTGATGTGAGCTGTCAAAATGCATTTGTTTTCCATACAGAAGATTATGATGAATCAGAAACTCCTGGAAAAAACATGGCTGCCTCCCCACCTCCCCCCTCCAGGTGTGGCACGGTTTTGGGAGGAAAGCAGTCATGTTTTCCTAAATCAGAATTGCCCCTAAAAAAGGTTGAGACAAATTGAGTATATTTATGTGTTATTTCCCTTAAGCCTTCCCATTACATGATGGATTCTCAGCGCTGAAATCTCATCTCTCGAGATCTTGGTGCCGAGATCTCCATCTGCGCATGCGCCGCCTCCTGGCAGCCATTTTCCCGAAGTCCCCTGCACAGGAAAGAATGGAAGAACTGCCGGGGGGCTCTGGCCTTTTACAAAATGTCGCCAGAGCCCCCCGCAGCACCGGAAACGCCAGCATAACCAGATACACCCCCGCAGCACAGGACACCTGCACACCCCCTCATCCGCCTGCGGCAACGCTCCACTCCTGCCTCCTCCAGCAGCGACCCTGGGACCTCGGTTCACCGTATCCACCACCCCCCATAAGCGATAAGATGCATTGATTATAAGAAGCACCACCATTTTATTAAAAAAAAGTTTTACTATTTTTCTCAAAATTTGAGGTGCGTCTTATAATCCGGAGCATCTTACAAAGCGAAAAATACGGCATAAAGAAGTGTAGGCAATGATCAGCTGTTCAGCTAAAATGATCTCCAATGCTTTAAAATGGAAAACCAAACCAGAGAGACGTGGAAGAAAATGGAAGACTGTCATTCAAATGGATGGAAGACTAGCCAGAATGGCAAAGGCTCAGTCAATGATCGGCTCCAGGATGATCAAAGAGAGCCTCTGGTTACCTGTGAGTACTGTGACCATTAGAATATGCCTGTGTGATGGTAATGAGTCGCCCGCCTGGGCAGTGGGGTACTCGGTACCGAGTCCGGTCTTAAAAGGGATGTCACAGTAGCTGTGACCCGGTCCGTGGCCCTTGGTGACCAATAAAAGGGGAAAGGTCTTTTAAGGGGAGTTGTGGATAAAGTCTATTGTTCGTGAGGCCACCTGTGGTGTTTGGTCAGTAGGGACCGACGCTGCTTAAAGGGGTCTTCTGGGGCGAAGGTATGCAGCAGGATGGTAACGCTTCCCACTGGTGAAGCGGGGTCCCCAGGGCTTTCCAGGTGTAGGGCACCGATGGTGTGGCAAAGAACGAGGACACAGGTTTGCAGTCTTTACCTGGTTTACTGTAGTTTCAGGCAGGGCACCGGACAATGGGTATAGGTAGGGTCCGGCCGGCTTGGAAGCGAATCCAGAGTTCCCTTTCCAGGTGGAGATCAAAGCCATCCTCCAAGTGCGGTGGTGATGTGGTTCCTTACTGCCTAAGGCTTCACATAAGGTCCTCACAGTTCCTCTCTGTCCCCCATGAAGGTACTTAGGACACGACCCATATGACAGGTGAACTGGACCTTTTTACAGGGTATCTAGGATTACCCGGGCCCTATAATTATCACTGTGTCTCCTGGATATCAACACGAACAGTTGATGTACAGTCCAGCTGTCCTGCCGGTTTCTGCTATGCCACTATAGAGTTCAGCACGGCCATGGTTTTCTGGCTACCGGAATCTGCACTAGCCTGGGAGGTAGCCTCTCTCAGCTCTGCTCCCTGGTGTTTCTCTCCTGTGCTTTCTCCCTCCTGCTCTTTCTACAAGCTGTTCTTCCTTTGTTTCCTTCTTTCTCCAGGAGCTGTAGTACCTTGGACTACACAGCCTCTTCAGACTTTCTGGCACTCTCTGCTGTCTGCTCTCTTCAGGTCCCCTGACAGCCTGCACGGTCTGCTTTCTAGGATGAACTGTCTGCTGCTCTGTCCTATGACAGAATGCTCCCTAACTTCCTCTCCAGCCAGAATTTATAAGGGAGTTCACCCTTAACCCCTTCATGACCTTGGGATTTTTCATTTTTCTGTGTTCGTTTTTCACTCCTCTCCTTCCCAGAGCCATAACTTTTTTATTTTTCCGTCAATTTGGCCATGTGAGGGCTTATTTTTTGCGGGACGAGTTGTACTTTTGAACGACATCATTGGTTTTAGCATGTTGTGTACTAGAAAACGGGAAAAAAAAATTCCAAGTGCGGTGAAATTGCAAAAAAAGTGCAATCCCACACTTGTTTTTTGTTTGGCTTTTTTGCTAGGTTCACTAAATGCTAAAACTGACCTGCCATTATGATTCTCCAGGTCAGTACGAGTTCATAGACACCTAACATGACTAGGTTATTTTTTACCTAAGTGGTGAAAAAAAAAATTCCAAACTTTGCTAAAAAAAAAAAAAAAATTGCGCCATTTTCCAATACCTGTAGCGTCTCCATTTTTCATGATCTGGGGTCGGTTGAGGGCTTATTTTTTGCGTGCTGAGATGACGTTTTTAATGATAGCATTTTGGTGCAGATACGTTCTTTTGATCGCCCGTTATTGCATTTTAATGCAATGTCGTGGCGACCAAAAAAACGTAATTCTGGCATTTCGAATTTTGTTCTCGCTACGCTGTTTAGCGATCAGGTTAATGCTTTTTTTTTAGTTGATAGATCGGGCGATTCTGAGCGCGGCGATACCAAATATATGTAGATTTGATATTTTTTTTAGTGATTTATTTTGATTGGGGCGAAAGGGGGGTGATTTAAACTTTTATATTTTTATTTTTTTCACCTTTTTTAAACTTTTTTTTTTTTACTTTTGTCATGCTTCAATAGCCTCCATGGGGGGCTAGAAGCAGGCACAGAATGATCGCCTCTGCTACATAGCAGCGATCTGCTGTTCGCTGCTATGTAGCTGAAAATCAGGTGTGCTGTGAGCGCCGACCACAGGGTGGCGCTCACAGCTGCCGGCGATCATTAACCATAGAGGTCTCAAGGACCTCTATGGTTACAATTCTGAAGCATCGCCGACCCCCGATCATGTGACGGGGGTCGGCGATGACGTCATTTCCGGCCGCCCGGCCGGAAGCGGTAGTTAAATGCCGCTGTCTGCGTTTGACAGCGGCATTTAACTAGTTAATAGGCGCGGGCAGATCGCGATTCTGCTCGCGCCTATTACGGGCACATGTCAGCTGTTCAAAACAGCTGACATGTCCCGGCTTTGATGCGGGCTCACCGCCGGAGCCCGCATCAAAGCAGGGGATCTGACCTCGGACGTACTATCCCGTCTGAGGTCAGAAAAGGGTTAATCCGGGTTCAGAGCTCCCCCCTCTGGCCTGGAGTATGAACGTGTTGTATGTGAGATTTACCTAGTAAAAGATATCTTTCATCGTTTCCAAGCGTGACACCACACTCATACATAGTAACATAGTTAGGCCGAAAAAAGACATTTGTCCATCCAGTTCAGCCTATATTCCATCATAATAAATCCCCAGATCTACGTCCTTCTACAGAACCTAATTGTATGATACAATATTGTTCTGCTCCAGGAAGACATGCAGGCCTCTCTTGAACCCCTCGACTGAGTTCGCCATCACCACCTCCTCAGGCAAGCAATTCCAGATTCTCACTGCCCTAACAGTAAAGAATCCTCTTCTATGTTGGTGGAAAAACCTTCTCTCCTCCAGACGCAAAGAATGCCCCCTTGTGCCCGTCACCTTCCTTGGTATAAACAGATCCTCAGCGAGATATTTGTATTGTCCCCTTATATACTTATACATGGTTATTAGATCGCCCCTCAGTCGTCTTTTTTCTAGACTAAATCCTAATTTCGCTAATCTATCTGGGTATTGTAGTTCTCCCATCCCCTTTATTAATTTTGTTGCCCTCCTTTGTACTCTCTCTAGTTCCATTATATCCTTCCTGAGCACCGGTGCCCAAAACTGGACACAGTACTCCATGTGCGGTCTAACTAGGGATTTGTACAGAGGCAGTATAATGCTCTCATCATGTGTATCCAGACCTCTTTTAATGCACCCCATGATCCTGTTTGCCTTGGCAGCTGCTGCCTGGCACTGGCTGCTCCAGGTAAGTTTATCATTAACTAGGATCCCCAAGTCCTTCTCCCTGTCAGATTTACCCAGTGGTTTCCCATTCAGTGTGTAATGGTGATATTGATTCCTTCTTTCCGTGGGGAAAGCAATGCCACTGTGATGACCAGGCAGGGCCGGACTGGCAATTCTGGCAAATGCCAGCAGGGCCTGTCTGGTCATGGGCCACCTTGTCTGCTACATTGTTAACAGAATCGATGTTCTCAACATACCCATACTGTTAAGAGTTGTGATGGAGCACAAAGTTGCTGACTCCGTCACTTACCCCAGCAGGCCACCGGAATCATTAGGAATATTGGTCTTGTAGAAAATCTTCCTTTCCTCCATCCAGGTTATATTAGTAATATATCCCATCTGGTTCATGGGGACGGGGACAACATGGGCCTGTGTGATTTCACATGCCAGGGCTGAATTTCAGCCCCAGTCCGTACCTGCGACCAGGACCCTGGGGCGTCACATTAATCTCTTAGAAAGAAGTCCTCAAAAAAAAAAAAGTTCTGAAGCGGATACAATTTGTCAAAGAACACTTCAACTGGCCTAAAGAGAAATTTAGAGACATTTTGTGGACTGAGGAAAGTAAAATTGTTCTTTTGGGGTCCAAGGGCCGCAGACAGTTCATCAGACGACCTACAATATCTGCATTCAAGCCACAGTACCCTCTGAAGACCGTGACGTATGGTGGTGCAAGCTTCATGATATGGACAGGTTTCTCTTACTATGGTGCGAGACCTATTTACCGCATACCAGGGATGATGGACCAGTTTTCATATAATAAAATACTTGAAGAGGTCATGTTGCCTTATGCTGAAGAGGATATGCCCTTGAAATGTTTCAAGAAGACAACGACCCTAAACAGACCAGGAAACGATCAAAATCTTGGTTCCAGTCCAACAAAATTGAGGTTATGGAAGGGCCAGTCCAATCCCTGGATGTTAATTTGATAGAACACTTGTGGGGTGACATCAAAAATTCTGTTTCTAAGGCAAAGCCAAAAAATTGTGGGATGTAGTCCAAGTATCCTGGGCTGGAATAACAGGTGACGGGGGCCAGAAGTTGGTTGACTCTACGCAACATTGAGGTGACGCAGTTCTAAATGCTGGGCATACAACGAAATATTAGGTTACTGACTCTCAGGAATGCTAAATCCACAAAAATAAAGTACATTTTGTCAGTTTGTAAAGACAAATGCAGACACTGCTATTTTTTTCTAAGAACGGCCCAATATTCGTTTTTCGTTATTTTCTGTAAAATAATTAAAAAATTTCTACATTTCTCCATGTTTTGAATGAGTAAACAGTGTGCAATGTCCCCAATGCTGGAAATAAAAACTAGTATGAAGATTGTGATTAACTCATCTTTTTGAACACTACTGTTTGTATACCTTTGGAGAGAAACCACAAACTCCTTGCAGATGTTGGTGGGATTTAAACCTAGGAACTCAGTGCTGCAAGGCTGCATTACTAACCATTGAGCCACCGTACTGCCACATGTTCCTGCACAGGTGTCCACAAAGAAGCTGACAAGCGAAACCCAGGGTTGGAATGTGACTGCCGTTCTGCTTGTTCGTTCGTGTGGCTATAATAAAACCCCGAATGGAAGCGAATTGTCCTGCAGTGCTGCTGTATGTCCGGTTGCTCTGTATGTCTTGATATTATTGGTCTTGATTGCTTGTGGAACTACTGGTCTCAGCAGGACTGATCACAAAATCTTTGAAGGAAATGGAGTGTGACCGAGAGGGAGTATTCCCAATTATGTGAAACTGCTCTAATTATCGTAGATGCAGTAAAGTTGCACACGATTAGTATTGTACTGACCTGGAGAATCTTATTTCCGGGTCATTTTTCTCCCGTTAATTAAAAAGATGTTAAAGTGAAACCCAAGCAACAATGATGGAGTTGTATTTTATTTTTTCACTATTTCTAATCTTTCAATAAATCTACAACCTGTCTTGCCAAAAACTACTCCTTCATACAGCTGAATTAAAAAAAAAGATATAACTCTTGCAACACGTAAAATAACAGTATAAAACCCATCAACAACAAAAATAGTCCGTGTCTGTAAAACTAAAATTTATTCTAATCCTAAATGTCTTTATTCTAATAATCTAATTTATTTTCTTATATACTTTATCCCTCTACTCTCGCTCGCTCTCTATCTATACATATCTATCTATCTATCTATCTATCTATCTATCTATCTATCTATCTATCTATCTATCTATCTATCTATACTTTTATATATATATATGTGTATATCTAGATATATATATACAGTTATATGAAAAAGTTTGGGCACCCCTATTAATCTTAAGCTTAATGTTTTATAAAAAGTTTTTTTTGCAACAGCTATTTCAGTTTCATGTATCTAATAACTGTTGGACACAGTAATGTTTCTGCCTTGAAATGAGGTTTATTGTACTAACAGAAAATGTGCAATCTGCATTCAAACAAAATTTGACAGGTGCATAAGTATGGGCACCCTTATCATTTTCTTGTTTTAAATACTCCTACCTACTTTTTACTGACTTACTAAAGCATTTTTTTGGTTTTCTAACCTCATTGAGCTTTGAACTTCATAGCCAGGTGTATGCAATCATGAGAAAAGCTACTTAAAGTGGCCACTTGCAAGTTGTCTCCTGTTTGAGTCTCCTCTGAAAAGTGGCATCATGGGCTCCTCAAAACAACTGTCTAATGATCTGAAAACAAAGATTATTCAACACAGTTGTTCAGGGGAAGGATACAAAAAGCTGTCTCAGAGATTTAACCTGTCAATTTCCACTGTGAGGAACGTAGTAAGGAAATGGAAGAACACAGGTACAGTTCTTGTTAAGGCCAGAAGTGGCAGGCCAAGAAAAACATCAGAAAGGCAGAGAAGAATGGTGAGATCAGTCAAGGACAATCCTCAGACCACCTCCAGAGAGCTGCAGCATCAACTTGCTGCAGATGGTGTCACTGTGCATCGGTCAACTATACAACACCCTTTGCACAAGGAGAAGCTGTATGGGAGAGTGATGCGAAAGAAGCCGTTTCTGCAAGCACGCCACAAACAGTCAGCTGAGGTATGCAAAAGCACATTTGGAGAAGCCAATTTCTTTTTGGAAGAAGGTCCTGTGGACTGATGAAACCAAGATTGAGTTGTTTGGTCATACAAAAAGGCGTTATGCATGGCGGCCAAAAAACAGCATTCCAAGAAAAACACTTGCTACCCACAGTAAAATTTGGTGGAGGTTCCATCATGCTTTGGGGCTATGTGGCCAATGCCGGCACCGGGAATCTTGTTAAAGTTGAGGGATGCATGGATTCTTCTCAGTATCAGCAGATTCTTGACAATAATGTTCATGAATCAGTGACAAAGTTGAAGTTACGCAGGGGATGGATCTTTCAGCAAGACAATGATCCAAAACACCACTCCAAATCTACTCAGGCATTCATGCAGAGGAACAATTACACTGTTCTGGAATGGCCATCCCAGTCCCCAGACCTGAATATCATTGAACATCTGTGGGATCATTTGAAGAGGGCTGTCCATGCTCGGCGACCATCAACTTAACTGAACTGGAATTGTTTTGTAAAGAGGAATGGTCAAAAATACCTTCATCCAGGATCCAGGAACTCATTAAAAGCTATAGGAAGCGACTAGAGGCTGTTATTTTTGCAAAAGGAGGATCTACTAAATATTAATGTCACTTTTCTGGTGGGGTGCCCATACTTATGCATCTGTCAAATTTTGTTTGAATGCAGATTGCACTTTTTCTGTTAGTACAATAAACCTCATTTCAAGGCAGAAGCATTACTGTGTCCAACAGTTATTAGATATATGAAACTGAAATAGCTGTTGCAAAAAAAGCAATTTTTATAAAACATTAAGCTTAAAGGGACACTGTCACCTGAATTTGGAGGGAACAATCTTCAGCCATGGAGGCGGGGTTTTTGGGTGTTTGATTCACCCTTTCCTTACCCGCTGGCTGCATGCTGGCTGCAATATTGGATTGAAGTTCATTCTCTGTCCTCCATAGTACACGCCTGCGCAAGGCAAGATTGGTGACTGCGCTGGCCGCTCCATTACAGATAGAATACCAGCTGCCTTCTTCTTCCATAAATAGTTGTTGCATAATTTGGAGGTGTGCTTTGGGTCATTGTCCTGTTGTGGGATGAAATTGGCTCCAATAAAGCGCTGTCCACAGGGTATGGCATGGCATTGCAAAATGGAGTGATAGCCTTCCTTATTCAATATCCCTTTTACCTTGTACCTAGCTCCCACTTTACCAGCACCAAAGCAACCCCAGACCATCACATTACCTCCACCATGCTTGACAGATGGCGTCAGACACTCTTCCAGCATCTTTTCAGTTGTTCTGCGTCTCACAAATGTTCTTCTGTGAGATCCAAACACCTCAAACTTGGATTCGTCTGTCCATAACACTTTTTTCCAATCTTTCTCTGTCCAATGTCTGTGTTCTTTTGCCCATATTAATCTTTTCCTTTTATTAGCCAGTCTCAGATATGGATTTTTCTTTGCCATTCTGCCCTGAAGGCCAGCATACCTGAGTCGCCTCTTCACTGTAGACGTTGACACTGGCGTTTTGCTTGTACAATTTAATGAAGCTGCCAGTTGAGGACCTGTGAGGCATCGATTTCACAAACTACAGACTCTAATGTATTTGTCTTGTTGCTCAGTTGTGCATCAGGGCCTCCAACTTTTCTTTCTATTCTGGTTAGAGCCTAATTGTGCTCTCTTCTGAAGGGAGTAGTACACACCGTTGTAGGAAATCTTCAGTTTCTTGGCAATTTCTCACATGGAACAGCCTTCATTTCTAAGCACAAGAATAGACAGCTGAGTTTCACATGAAAGTTCTTTTTTTCTGGCCATTGTGAGAGTTTAATGGAACCAACAAATGTAATGCTCCAGTTTCTCAACTAGCTCAATGGAAGGTCAGGTTTATAGGTTCTCTAATCAGCCAAACTGTTTTCAGCTGTGCTAACATACTTGCACAAGGGTTTTCAAGGGTATTCTAACCATCCATTAGCCTTCTTACACAGTTATCAAACACAAAGTACCATAAGAACACTGGAGTGTTGGTTGTTGGAAATGGGCCTCTATACACCTATGAAGATATTGCATTACAAACCAGACGTTTGCAGCTAGAATAGTCATTTACCACATTAACAATGTACAGAGTGTATTTCTGAATCATTTAATGTTAGCTTCATTTTCTTTCAAACCTAAGTACATTTCTAAGTGACCCTAAACTTTTGAACAGTAGTGTGTGTATATATATATTCTCAAAACAAAATGTCATCAAGACAGAAGGTACATTTTTTTTAGAATATTGATCCCTCTGTGCTCTAACTAAGTAATATACATATATAGTTAGTTAATTAGTTAGAGCAGAGAGGGATCAATATTCTAGAAAAAAAAGTACCTTCTGTCTTGATGACATTTTGTTTTGAGAATCCCCAGTGATGAGGTTCTTTTCAATGTAGAGTGACGGTACGCTCCCTCGCCGGTTCTAATGAGCAGTCACAAGAGCAGAAAAAAGCCCAGCTACTGGGGCTGGACTGTTCCATACTCACCCCGTTTTCTTCTTACAATGCGCAATAACAGTGCACTCACTCTCCTGCCAGTTCATCACTTCTCATTAGAGCCGATGAGGGAGCGCACTGTCAATATGCATTGACAAGAATATTGCACAGTGTCAAGGGAGCTTGTTCTTAGCATATGTTGAGATTTACTGATACATGCTAAGTAAAGAAGGGACCACTAACCCAGCCCCTGAAAAGAACGTCATTGATAATGCTTTGTTTCAGGTTGGGGACACCGGCTACCGAAGTGACTGCAGCCACTGCTGTTGTGAATTCTGTGGCAGTGCTCCCTCCTGTGGTCACAAGTGGTACTTCGGCTGGTTCTCTCTGTGAGCTTCCGTTGGTGGAGGAAAGTGGTACTGCGGCTTCTGAGTTTCCTTCCTCAGGTGATGTGGTGAAGTCGTTAGGTGCTGCTCTATTTAACTCCACCTAGTGCTTTGATCCTGGCCTCCAGTCAATGTTCTAGTATTGGATCTGTCTTCTCCCTTCATCGTTCCTGTGGCCTGCTGCTCTGCATAGCTAAGTTCCTCTTTGCTATTTGTTTGCTGTTTTTTTCTGTCCAGCTTGTCTATTTGTTTTTACTGCTTGCTGGAAGCTCTGGGACGCAGAGGGTGTACCTCCGTGCCGTTAGTTCGGTACGGAGGGTCTTTTTGCCCCCTTTGCGTGGTTTTTGTAGGGTTTTGTGTTGACCGCAAAGTTACCTTTCCTATCCTCGCTCTGTTCAGAAAGTTGGGCCTCACTTTGCTAAATCTATTTCATCTCTACGTTTGTCTTTTCATCTTAACTCACAGTCATTATATGTGGGGGCTGCCTTTTCCTTTGGGGTATTTCTCTGAGGCAAGGTAGGCTTATTTTCTATCTTCAGGCTAGCTAGTTTCTCAGGCCATGCCGAGTTGCATAGGGAGCGTTAGGCGCAATCCACGGCTGCCTTTAGTGTGGTTGGAGAGGATTAGGGATTGCGGTCAACAGAGTTCCCACATCTCAGAGCTCGTTCTTGTTTTTTGGGTTATTGCCAGGTCACTGTATGTGCGCTGACCTCTATGTCCATTGTGGTACTAAATTACCTTTCATAACAGTACTGGAGGCCCAAAGTACTAATGATTCCCAATAGAGGGAAAAAAGAAGTTCTGAGACCATTTTTTTTTCTTTGCACTGTGTTTTGCCTTTTTTTTCCCCTAGACATTTGGTTGGTTCAGGACACAGGTGTAGCAATGGACATTAAAGGTCTGTCTTCATGTGTGGATCAGCTCACGGCAAGAGTACAAAGTATTCAAGACTTTGTGGTTCAGAATTCTATGTTAGAACCGAGAATTCCTATTCCTGATTTGTTTTTTGGAGATAGAACTAAATTTCTGAGTTTCAAAAATAATTGTAAACTATTTCTGGCTTTGAAACCTCGCTCCTCTGGTGACCCAGTTCAACAAGTTAGGATCGTTATTTCTTTTTTGCGTGGCGACCCTCAGGACTGGGCATTTTCTCTTGCGTCAGGAGATCCTGCATTAAGTAATATCGATGCATTTTTCCGGGCGCTCGGATTGCTGTACGATGAGCCTAATTCTGTGGATCAGGCAGAGAAAAATTTGCTGGCTCTGTGTCAGGGTCAGGATGAAATAGAGGTATATTGTCAGAAATTTAGAAAGTGGTCCGTACTCACTCAGTGGAATGAAGGTGCGCTCGCAGCTATTTTCAGAAAAGGTCTCTCTGGAGCCCTTAAGGATGTCATGGTGGGATTTCCTATGCCTGCTGGTCTGAATGAGTCTATGTCTTTGGCCATTCTGATCGGTCGACGCTTGCGCGAGCGTAAATCTGTGCACCATTTGGCGGTATTATCTGAGCATAACCCTGAGCCTATGCAGTGCGATAGGACTTTGACCAGAGTTGGACGGCAAGAACACAGACGTCTGAATGGGCTGTGTTTCTACTGTGGTGATTCCACTCATGCTATCTCTGATTGTCCTAAGCGCACTAAGCTGTTCGCTAGGTCTGCCACCATTGGTACGGTACAGTCAAAATTTCTTCTGTCTGTTACCTTGATCTGCTCTTTGTCATCGTATTCTGTCATGGCATTTGTGGACTCAGGCGCTGCTCTGAATTTGATGGACTTGGAGTATGATAGGCGTTGTGGGTTTTTCTTGGAGCCCTTGCAGTGTCCTATTCCATTGAGAGGAATTGATGCTACGCCTTTGGCCAAGAATAAGCCTCAGTACTGGACCCAGCTGACCATGTGCATGGCTCCTGCACATCAGGAGGTTATTCGCTTTCTGGTGTTGCATAATCTGCATGATGTGGTCGTGTTGGGGTTGCCATGGCTACAAGTCCATAATCCAGTATTAGATTGGAAATCCATGTCTGTGTCCAGCTGGGGTTGTCAGGGGGTACATGGTGATGTCCCATTTCTGACTATTTCGTCATCCACCCCTTCTGAGGTTCCTGAGTTCTTGTCTGATTACCGGGATTTATTTGATGAACCCAAGTCCGATACCCTACCTCCGCATAGGGATTGTGATTGTGCTATCGATTTGATTCCTGGTAGTAAATTCCCAAAAGGTTGACTGTTTAATTTATCTGTGCCTGAGCACGCCGCTATGCGGAGTTATGTGAAGGAGTCTTTGGAGAAGGGGCATATTCGCCCGTCATCGTCGCCATTAGGAGCAGGGTTCTTTTTTGTAGCCAAGAAGGATGGTTCACTGAGACCTTGTATAGATTACCGCCTTCTAAATAAGATCACGGTTAAATTTCAGTACCCCTTGCCATTGTTATCTGATTTGTTTGCTCGGATTAAGGGGGCTAGTTGGTTCACCAAGATAGATCTTCGTGGTGCGTATAATCTTGTGCGTATTAAGCGAGGCGATGAGTGGAAAACTGCATTTAATACTCCCGAGGGCCATTTTGAGTATCTAGTAATGCCATTCGGACTTGCCCATGCTCCATCAGTGTTTCAGTCCTTTATGCATGACATCTTCCGAGAGTACCTGGATAAATTCCTGATTGTGTACTTAGACGACATTTTGATCTTCTCAGATGATTGGGAGTCTCATGTGAAGCACGTCAGAACGGTGTTTCAGGTCCTGCGTGCTAATTCTTTGTTTGTGAAGGGATCAAAGTGTCTCTTTGGTGTTCAGAAGGTTTCATTTTTGGGGTTCATCTTTTCCCCTTCTACTATCGAGATGGACCCTGTTAAGGTCCAAGCCATCCATAATTGGACTCAGCCGACCTCTCTGAAAAGTCTGCAAAAGTTCCTGGGCTTTGCTAATTTTTATCGTCGCTTCATCTGCAATTTTTCTAGTATTGCTAAACCATTGACCGATTTGACCAAGAAAGGTGCTGATTTGGCCTTCTGCTGCGGTGGAAGCTTTTCAAGAGTTGAAGCGTCGTTTTTCTTCTGCCCCTGTGTTGTGTCAACCAGATGTTTCGCTTCCGTTCCAGGTCGAGGTTGATGCTTCTGAGATTGGAGCAGGGGCTGTTTTGTCGCAGAGAAATTCTGATTGCTCGGTGATGAAACCATGCGCCTTCTTTTCCAGGAAGTTTTCGCCTGCTGAGCGAAATTATGATGTGGGCAATCGAGAGTTGCTGGCCATGAAGTGGGCATTCGAGGAGTGGCGTCATTGGCTTGAAGGAGCTAAGCATCGCGTGGTGGTCTTGACTGATCATAAGAACTTGACTTATCTCGAGTCCGCCAAGCGGTTGAATCCTAGACAAGCTCGTTGGTCGTTGTTTTTTGCCCGTTTTGACTTTGTGATTTCATACCTTCCGGGCTCTAAAAATGTGAAGGCGGATGCTCTGTCTAGGAGTTTTGTGCCCGACTTTCCGGGTGTATCTGAGCCGGCGGGTATCCTCAAAGAGGGAGTAATTGTGTCTGCCATCTCCCCTGATTTGCGGCGGGTGCTGCAAAAATTTCAGGCTAATAAACCTGATCGTTGTCCAGCGGAGAAACTGTTTGTCCCTGATAGGTGGACGAATAAAGTTATCTCTGAGGTTCATTGTTCGGTGTTGGCTGGTCATCCTGGAATCTTTGGTACCAGAGAGTTAGTGGCTAGATCCTTTTGGTGGCCATCTCTGTCGCGGGATGTGCGTACTTTTGTGCAGTCCTGTGGGATTTGTGCTCGGGCTAAGCCCTGCTGTTCTCGTGCCAGTGGGTTGCTTTTGCCCTTGCCGGTCCCGAAGAGGCCTTGGACACATCTCTATGGATTTTATTTCAGATCTTCCCGTCTCTCAAAAGATGTCAGTCATTTGGGTGGTCTGTGATCGCTTCTCTAAGATGGTCCATTTGGTACCCTTGTCTAAATTGCCTTCCTCCTCTGATTTGGTGCCATTGTTTTTCCAGCATGTGGTTCGTTTACATGGCATTCCAGAGAATATCGTTTCTGACAGAGGTTCCCAGTTTGTTTCGAGGTTTTGGCGAGCCTTTTGTGGTAGGATGGGCATTGACTTGTCTTTTTCCTCGGCTTTCCATCCTCAGACTAATGGCCAGACAGAACGAACCAATCAGACCCTTGTCTAAATTGCCTTCCTCCTCTGATTTGGTGCCATTGTTTTTCCAGCATGTGGTTCGTTTACATGGCATTCCAGAGAATATCGTTTCTGACAGAGGTTCCCAGTTTGTTTCGAGGTTTTGGCGAGCCTTTTGTGGTAGGATGGGCATTGACTTGTCTTTTTCCTCGGCTTTCCATACTCAGACTAATGGCCAGACCGAACGAACCAATCAGACCTTGGAAACATCTGAGATGCTTTGTTTCTGCTGATCAGGATGACTGGGTGTCCTTTTTGCCTTTGGCTGAGTTCGCCCTTAATAATCGGGCCAGCTCGGCTACCTTGGTTTCACCGTTTTTCTGCAACTCTGGGTTCCATCCTCGTTTCTCTTCAGGGCAGGTTGAGTCTTTGGACTGTCCTGGTGTGGATACTGTGGTGGACAGGTTGCAGCAGATTTGGACTCATGTAGTGGACAATTTGACTTTGTCCCAGGAGAAGGCTCAACGTTTCGCTAATCGCAGACGCTGTGTGGGTCCCCGACTTCGTGTTGGGGATCTGGTTTGGTTATCTTCTCGTCATATTCCTATGAAGGTTTCCTCTCCTAAGTTTAAACCTCGTTTTATTGGTCCGTATAGGATTTCTGAGGTTCTTAATCCTGTGTCTTTTCGTCTGACCCTTCCAGATTCTTTTTCCATACATAACGTATTCCATAGGTCATTGTTGCGGAGATACGTGGCACCTATGGTTCCATCTGTTGATCCTCCTGCCCCGGTTTTGGTGGAGGAGGAGTTGGAGTATATTGTGGAGAAGATTTTGGATTCTCGTGTTTCAAGGCGGAAACTCCAGTATCTGGTTAAGTGGAAGGGTTATGCTCAGGAACAGTGGTCCCCAACTCCAGGCCTCGAGGGCCGCCAACAGTGCAGGTTTTCAGGATTTCCTTAGTATTGCACAGGGGTTGGAATCATCACCTGTGCAGATGATCACATTACCACTAATGCAAAACTAAAGAAATCCTGAAAACCTGCACTGTTGGCGGCCCTCGAGGCCTGGAGTTGGGGACCCCTGCTCAGGAAGATAATTCCTGGGTCTTTGCCTCTGATGTCCATGCTCCCGATCTTGTTCGTGCCTTTCATATGGCTCATCCTGGTCGTCCTGGGAGCTCTGGTGAGGGTTCGGTGACCCCTCCTCAAGGGGGGGTACTGTTGTGAATTCTGTGGCAGTGCTCCCTCCTGTGGTCACAAGTGGTACTTCGGCTGGTTCTCTCTGTGAGCTTCCGTTGGTGGAGGAAAGTGGTACTGCGGCTTCTGAGTTTCCTTCCTCAGGTGATGTGGTGAAGTCGTTAGGTGCTGCTCTATTTAACTCCACCTAGTGCTTTGATCCTGGCCTCCAGTCAATGTTCTAGTATTGGACCTGTTTCCTCCTGGATCGTTCCTGTGGCCTGCTGCTCTGCATAGCTAAGTTCCTCTTTGCTATTTGTTTGCTGTTTTTTTCTGTCCAGCTTGTCTTTGTTTTTACTGCTTGCTGGAAGCTCTGGGACGCAGAGGGTGTACCTCCGTGCCGTTAGTTCGGTACGGAGGGTCTTTTTGCCCCCTTTGCGTGGTTTTTGTAGGGTTTTGTGTTGACCGCAAAGTTACCTTTCCTATCCTCGCTCTGTTCAGAAAGTTGGGCCTCACTTTGCTAAATCTATTTCATCTCTACGTTTGTCTTTTCATCTTAACTCACAGTCATTATATGTGGGGGCTGCCTTTTCCTTTGGGGTATTTCTCTGAGGCAAGGTAGGCTTATTTTCTATCTTCAGGCTAGCTAGTTTCTCAGGCCGTGCCGAGTTGCATAGGGAGCGTTAGGCGCAATCCACGGCTGCCTTTAGTGTGGTTGGAGAGGATTAGGGATTGCGGTCAACAGAGTTCCCACGTCTCAGAGCTCGTTCTTGTTTTTTGGGTTATTGCCAGGTCACTGTATGTGCGCTGACTTCTATGTCCATTGTGGTACTGAATTACCTTTCATAACACACTGCCCTCTGATGATGTCTCATTTGAGTATCCCAGCAGATTCTGAAACAAAATGTCATTAAAATTGAAGTGGGTAGAGAAAATCCACAAAACATAAAGCAGTTTGACTAGAGAGGGAAGGGTATTTTTTATTTAAAGTATATTGGAGAAACGATGTGATTACAAGAAACGGACATTTACCATAAAAATCCATATTGGTTTCGGACCACAATTCTACGGGGTTAAAGTAGAGTTGCCCTTTTCTTCTCGTACACCTTGAAGGTGAAATTTACCTTCTGTACATTCTCACATTTAGTTTAAAGAAGCAAATGATCTCGCCTTCTGTCCGCACAGAATGCCTCATTGTGTCGAAAAGAGTAGAAGGACATCTAGAAGAATAAGAACAATATGGTTTCATCCATTGAAGCGTAAATGCTACTAATAATTAAAGTCCAACAATAGGCAGTGTAGTCAATTATTAATTGTTAATTAGAACATTGTTAGAGCTACCCCTGACCTTTCACTCAACACAATAGTCAGCCCTGGCGTCTTTGTGTTAATTCTCTTAATTCGGGCCGTGTCAAGTGTTGGATGAACGCACCTTGGCTTAGCCATTGCCGTAATCCGAGAATAACCGCCAATGTTGGACTAATTAGTCCAAAATTAATTTTCCACTCTTCCTGATCAAGAATAACAAGGGCATCTTAAGATACCAGAATGCTCTTTGAAGAAGATAGAAGTCGGACTAATCACTGGGAAAACGGATATCCCCCCAGACCTACGTCTACCGTAATGAATGATGGGGCCTGTAATGAGGGGTCGGAAACCTATTCTGAAAGGGATCACTGCATTCTTATTGTTTGTTACAGGAAAACTTATTAATGTATGAATTCTAAACATAGAAAAAAGTAAAAAGGACTTGTTGCCGAACCTTAGAGCCTGGTCACAGTGGAGTGGCTGGGACGAGAAGTCTTAATAAGCGCAGATACAGATGAGCGTATTTTCGGATCGCACTCAGACCAATGTTAGCCTGTAGAGCAGTGCACATGTTACATATTTTCCTCAGAGGGAAAAAAAAAATCACTGCCTGCAAGAGATTGATACAACATTTAGATCACACTTGATCATGCAAGTCAGAATCCATGGAAAAGATCGGACCGCACTTGAATGGCATACGAGTAGTGTTGAGCATTCCGATACTGCAAATATCGGACTTCCGATACGGAGTTCTGATATTTTTAAGATATCAGATACCAGAATCGGAAGTTCCTATAGTGTAATGATGCACTATAATGGAGTGTGGGCGGTGCGTGGGCGGAGACTGCGTCTTTGTGCGCGGGTGGGGTCTGTGCGGGCCTCTCGGGGTCTGTGCGGCCTGCCTGGGATCTGTACGGGCCTCTCGGGGGGGGGGGGGGGGGGGTTGGGTCTGTGCGGCCTGCCGGGGGTCTGTACGGGCCTCTCTGGGGTCTGTCCGGCCTGCCGGGGCTCTGTACTGGCCTCTCTGGGGTCTGTGCGGACTGCTGGGGGTCTGTGCGGGTGTGCAGGCATCATCCGATGGGACTACATGTCTGCCTGCTACAGTGACAGTGATTGACACATTAGCCAATGATGGGACAGTAGTAGTCTCATCATCCAGCTAAAGAGTTGAATGTACAAAAAAACAAAAAAAAAAACATACATACTACATACATACATACATACATACATACTACATGCATACAACATAATACATACAACATACTACATACATGCTACATACATACTACATACCACATACATACAACATACATCATACACACAACATACTACATACATCCATACTACATCCATACATACTACATACATACAACATACTACATACATACATACTACATACCACATACATACAACATACACACAACATACTACAAACATACATACTACATATATACATACTACATACATACATACAACATACATACTACATGAATACATACTACATGAATACATACTACATGAATACTACATACATACATACATACATACTACATACATACTACATACATGCATACATACATGCATACTACACACATACAAAAAGAAAGAACCTGGCACTCAACTTAATGCTCGTGAGATTTTAATCGTAGTAGCCAAAAAACGTTTCGGTCCTATATCTGGACCTTCATCAGTTACGTACTATGATGAAAAAAGTGAATGACTGTAGTGTCATATAAGGCACAGCATGGTCTGCGTCATTCACTTTTTTCATCATAGTACGTAACTGATGAAGGTCCAGATATAGGACCGAAACGTTTTTTGGCTACTACGATTAAAATCTCACGAGCATTAAGTTGAGTGCCAGGTTCTTTCTTTTAGTATCACATGGTGTGGGAACCTACCTGGGTACCACTAGTAGTAGTGCACATGGCTTTATCTTTGATACTACATACATACATGCATACTACATACATACATGCATACTACATACATACATACATGCATACTACATACATGCATACTACATACATACATGCATACTACATACATACATGCATACTACATACATACATGCATACTACATACATACATGCATACTACATACATACATGCATACTACATACATACATGCATACTACATACATACATGCATACTACATACATACATGCATACTACATACATACATACATACATAATACATACATACAACATACTACATACATGCTACATACATACAACATACTACTGTAGCGTGGCTAAAGGTCATGTGATTAATGGACGGTATGTATCGCAGAGGTGGGTGGCCCTGTGATGGAAGCCTGGGTATGTTTTGCTCAAGCAGATCTACTGCTGAGAGATTTGTTTACATTGGGAAGGCTTCCAGGTGACTGGAGAGATGGGTGGGTTCAGTCACCTACAAACCCACCCTAAGAGGCGTGTTTGAATACCTAAGATGGTTTTGTGTTGAAGGACCTGTGGTGATGTCACACTCACCTGACTGGCCATGTGACAGGTATCTGGGTGTGGTTACACTTATGTAAAGAGGTGTGTGTAGCCCATGTGGTGAGAGTGTTTGGGAGTCTGCCCATGTGGACAGACTTCCATGTGTCCAGGCTGAACACTACAGAGTGGTCTGTGGCTTCAGATCGAGCCTGAGTGCAGGACGTTGTACAGCCTGTGTGCCCACAGGCCTGAGAAGAGCAGAGCTTTTCTATGGACTTTTATGCTATGTCGGCCTGATGTACGGACCATTTTCCTTTCTGTTCCTGTCTTGCTGGTTTATGGAGCAAATAAACCCACATGGACATTAAAGAGAATGTGCCTCCTGTTTCCTCCTATGCACCTGAGCGGGTACAACGTTACAATTGGTGTTTTAGAATGCGGGCAACGATCCAAGGAGCACGTGTTGCAGCGCTGGCTGGTCTGAGCCAGAGGAATGGACGGTCTTGAAAACCGTGAGTAAATACTGATCGGGATCAGTGAGAACTGCTGTTTTGGGATACCTCTGAGGAGAAGAGGGATCCAGGAAACTGTGTGGCCGGCACCAACAGGTAACGGACAGGTGTCCGTGTGTACTGACCGGGGTCAGAGTGGAAGAAAACAGAGACAGTGCGTCTGGGCATCTCTGAGGCTGAGGGGTGTCCAGAAACCCGTGAAGTTGCCAACAGGTGACGGTCTGAAAACCGTGTATTGTACTGACCGGGGTTAGTGAAAATTGTGTTTGGGCTGTAAAGCCGGGTGTGAAACAGACCAGTGTCTGTGTTGTTCTGACCAGGGTCAGTGAAAGACTGTGTTTTTTTTTTTCTCTGTGAAGCACGTGTGCAGGTGCTTGCTGTGGACTGGCGAGTCCATGTATTTTTTCTCTTTCTTCTGTGATCAACTGGCTGTGGCTCGGCGGGGCCACGAAGGCTGAAGGCATCTGGCGGTAACTCGGTGGGGTCACGAAGGTGACAAGCGGCTTGCTGTGGATCGGCGGGTCCACGAAGGTGACAAGCGGCTTGCTGTGGATCGGCGGGTCCACGAAGGTGACAAGCGGCTTGCTGTGGATCGGCGGGTCCACGAAGGTGACAAGCGGCTTGCTGTGGATCGGCGGGTCCACGAAGTCTGCGGCAGAGCATTGTGGAGTGCGGCTGCAGTTGCAGCAAGAGGTTCAGCAGCAGCAGCTTGTGATTACCAGCAGGAGCTGGAGAAAAAAAAAAAAAGAGATTGCTGGTTTAGAGTGTGCAGACTCTTAAAGGGCCAGAGTCACATTGGTGTGCTGTGCAAACTGGGGCTTGAGAGTACTGTGGGAAGTCCACAGGGTGTACCCCAGAGTGGGGTGGTGTCCCTAAAAAGTGGGTGGTGTCCCAAAAACGGAGCGGTGACCCCAAATAACTATGGTTGGCCAAAAAGGGGCTGCGTCTCAAAAGGGGGTGGAGTCCCTAAAAGGGGTGGTGGCCCTAAAGGAGAAAATGGTCCACAAGGGGGCGGTAACCCAAAAGGGGGTGGAGTCCCTAAAGGGGGTGGTGGCCCTAAAGGAGAAAATAGCCCACAAGGGAGTGGTGGCCCTAAAAGGGGCGGAGTCTAAAAAGGGGATGGTGACCCCAAAAGGGGTGGATCTTTCAAAAGGGGAACAGCAATGTTTGTGTTTTATGTATTCCGAGTGCGGCATAGACTTCCCGTTTGATGACAGGGCGCAGGTGTGTACTGTTATGTTACACCATGAAGGAGTATCTGGACTGCTGAACTCAAAGAGTCAGGTGACTCTGACAGGAACTCCTCTCGTCTTCTGTCTAACTGAGAAAAAGGTCAATGTTCGCTGCATTCATGGGGTCACTGTTGACTATACTGTGGACAGAGTGATCGTTGATATGTCCAAAAATGTAAAGTGCCAAGATGGCGGTATAATACCAGACTTGTTTTACCCCTTTGAGAGGGGCCGAGACTTTGTGATCTTTGAAAACATATGGGAAGTTGATGCAGTGTGGGGTTGTTCAGAGGAGAGACGGAATGGTCATATTGAAGCCCCACCACAACAAGCGGCTGTAGTGATTCCGGATTGTGTGATGTGTGAAAAGGAGATTATTATGATGGAATATAGGCTGAACTGGATGGACAAATGTCTTTTTTCGGCCTTACTAACTATGTTACTATGAGATAGCGACACCTAGTGTCAATAGTCCAGAATTATGGGTGACTGGAAGAAAGTGTGGGTCTGACACGTGTTTAAATGGGGAATTGCTGTTCCAGGATGACAGAGTGAAAGGGGGTGACTCCTATTCAGACTGTGACTCAAGCGCAAGGGGAAAAGAGTACAGTAAGGAGCAGCCGAGTAAAATTCACAAATCTTCATCTCGTCGCGGGGGCCGCAGAAAGGCGGGACAGGTTACACCCTCTGAGAAGAGGGATGATGAGGAGGTCACTTTATCTCTGACAAACCCTAGCACTGAGGTAGTTAGTGATGGGCTGGGGTTAGAACAGACCTGTAGTAGATCCACATCTGCAATGCCCAGAAAGGGTGAAGTGGCTCAGTGTGATGAAGGCTCCAGAATACCTGATGCTGAAGAGATGGAGAACTCTGAAGTTACCAAGAGTCAAGGGGTACCTAAGAGTAAACAGATAGAGAGCCCTGCAGAGACCATAGATGTGGATGCAGAGACAGGTGGAACCCTGAGGAGGCAGAGTGTGGGTGAGCAAGATACCCCATCTGAAAGTTTAATTAAAGAACTGCTGGTGCGACATGTGAAAGCCAAAAGAGAGCAGGACCATAACATAGAGCTGCTTAAAGAAGCAGTCAAACGAGAAAGGGTCCTGAGGCAAGCAATTGAACACAGAGTGGGTGACCTAGAGAAGGAAGTCTCTGAGCTCAGAGGTCACCTATCAGCGTGTCAAAACATGAACAAAGCCATGTTGAAAGATATGGAGGTGTTCAGAGAAGCCCAAGAGAAGAATCAGCAGGAACTTCTCCAAAGAGAAGTTGAGCGTCGCTGCTTGGTAGAGGAGCTAGATAAAGTTCTCCAAGAGCTCAAGACAAAGGAGACTAATCAACGGCCTCAGAAATCCACGGATGACCGGGAAATCAAACTGTTGTGCTCTCCCGATCTGATCGCTATGAAGGAGCATGAGCTGGAGAGGCTGACCAAAGAAGGGGCCTCCATAGAGGAAGAAAGCCAGCAAGGGAAGTGCCATGCAGATGGCCGAACAAAGGACATCGAGGTCTTGGAAAACTGCGCTGATGCTAAGGACGAGGAGGTCCAACGATATAACCAAGAAGGTGAGACTTCGATTTTCAAGTGCGTAATAGATGTACCCAAAGTCATGCAAGAAGCGTGTGCCAGTGAGGAGGTGCATGAAGTGTTTAAAAAGGTGGTCGACGCGTGTAGGGTGCACTGGGCACCTGAGACCCATCAACTGGTCATACTGTCCACTAAGGAAGTCACAGTGAAGCGGGTGGCTGTCCTGAGAGAGATGCATCTACAATGCCTCCGCACAAAACAAATGATCATGTTGAAGAATGAGGAAGCCGCTCGACGTCTGGAGCTAGCGAGAGAAGCTCAAAGTCGGTTGGGTATTGTAGAAGATGTTGTGCAAGTGCCCAGAGGTCTGGTGGGGAAAGTCATCGGAAGATTTGGCAAGGTGATGCAAGAGATGGTGAATAGGTCCGGTGTTATGAGAGTGAGCATTCCGGCTGAAGATGAAGCCCAGGCCGTGGGTGAAGATGGGATGGTTCCATTCCTTGTCGTCGGATCCATGGAGAGCCTTGGGAATATCCAAATGCTCCTGCGGTATCGTGTGGCATACCTGAAACAGATAGAGCAGCTAAGATGTGAGAGGGAGCAGATCAATATAGAGCTGCAAGAATTGGCAAACAGGTTGCCACCACCTTCAACTCGTGGTCTAGAGAGGCAAAGAGGTTCTCTAAAGACTGGAAGTCCTCAAGCTGAAGTTAACAGAGGATATAGAGGTAAAGTGAAGAGCTGCTCTCCGAAGAAAGACAATAGGAGAGATCAAGAACCGAGAGAGAACCGAAGGTGGTCAGATGGAAGAGCTAGAAGTAGTAACTCCTCAGTTAGTTCAGGGCTCAGTGACCTAAGTGGGAGATCCTATAGCAGACGAGATGACAAGGGGTCATCGTTGTCAAAGGATGTGATGGAAAGGGATGACGAATGCCGACGAAAGGGTTCAATAACAGGCCCTGACTTAGACAGACGGTTTGACTGTCAGGGACGACTGAGAGGGGTCTCTAGTCGGTTTAGGACAAGTGCCAAGCCCCACGGCTTTAGGCAGAGGGGGGAGGTATGTAGCGTGGCTAAAGGTCATGTGATTAATGGACGGTATGTATCGCAGAGGTGGGTGGCCCTGTGATGGAAGCCTGGGTATGTTTTGCTCAAGCAGATCTACTGCTGAGAGATTTGTTTACATTGGGAAGGCTTCCAGGTGACTGGAGAGATGGGTGGGTTCAGTCACCTACAAACCCACCCTAAGAGGCGTGTTTGAATACCTAAGATGGTTTTGTATTGAAGGACCTGTGGTGATGTCACACTCACCTGACTGGCCATGTGACAGGTATCTGGGTGTGGTTACACTTATGTAAAGAGGTGTGTGTAGCCCATGTGGTGAGAGTGTTTGGGAGTCTGCCCATGTGGACAGACTTCCATGTGTCCAGGCTGAACACTACAGAGTGGTCTGTGGCTTCAGATCGAGCCTGAGTGCAGGACGTTGTACAGCCTGTGTGCCCACAGGCCTGAGAAGAGCAGAGCTTTTCTATGGACTTTTATGCTATGTCGGCCTGATGTACGGACCATTTTCCTTTCTGTTCCTGTCTTGCTGGTTTATGGAGCAAATAAACCCACATGGACATTAAAGAGAATGTGCCTCCTGTTTCCTCCTATGCACCTGAGCGGGTACAACGTTACACTACATACATACTACATACCACATACATACAACATACATCATACACACAACATACTACATCCATACATACTACATACATACAACATACTACATACATACTACATACCACATACATACAACATACACACAACATACTACATACAGTGGGGCAAAAAAGTATTTAGTCAGTCTGCAATAGTGCAAGTTCCACCACTTAAAAAGATGAGAGGCGTCTGTAATTTACATCATAGGTAGACCTCAACTATGGGAGACAAACTAAGAAAAAAAAATCCAGAAAATTACATTGTCTGTTTTTTTAACATTTTATTTGCATATTACGGTGGAAAATAAGTATTTGGTCAGAAACAAACAATCAAGATTTCTGGCTCTCACAGACCTGTAACTTCTTCTTTAAGAGTCTCCTCTTTCCTCCACTCATTACCTGTAGTAATGGCACCTGTTTAAACTTGTTATCAGTATAAAAAGACACATGTGCACACCCTCAAACAGTCTGACTCCAAACTCCACTATGGTGAAGACCAAAGAGCTGTCAAAGGACACCAGAAACAAAATTGTAGCCCTGCACCAGGATGGGAAGACTGAATCTGCAATAGCCAACCAGCTTGGAGTGAAGAAATCAACAGTGGGAGCAATAATTAGAAAATGGAAGACATACAAGACCACTGATAATCTCCCTCGATCTGGGGCTCCACGCAAAATCCCACACCGTGGGGTCAGAATCATCACAAGAACGGTGAGCAAAAATCCCAGAACCACGCGGGGGGACCTAGTGAATGAACTGCAGAGAGCTGGGACCAATGTAACAAGGCCTACCATAAGTAACACACTACGCCACCATGGACTAAGATCCTGCAGTGCCAGACGTGTCCCACTGCTTAAGCCAGTACATGTCCGGGCCCGTCTGAAGTTTGCTAGAGAGCATTTGGATGATCCAGAGGAGTTTTGGGAGAATGTCCTATGGTCTGATGAAACCAAACTGGAACTGTTTGGTAGAAACACAACTTGTCGTGTTTGGAGGAAAAAGAATACTGAGTTGCATCCATCAAACACCATACCTACTGTAAAGCATGGTGGTGGAAACATCATGCTTTGGGGCTGTTTCTCTGCAAAGGGGCCAGGACGACTGATCCGGGTACATGAAAGAATGAATGGGGCCATGTATCGTGAGATTTTGAGTGCAAACCTCCTTCCATCAGCAAGGGCATTGAAAATGAAACGTGGCTGGGTCTTTCAACATGACAATGATCCAAAGCACACCGCCAGGGCAACGAAGGAGTGGCTTCGTAAGAAGCATTTCAAGGTCCTGGAGTGGCCTAGCCAGTCTCCAGATCTCAACCCTATAGAAAACCTTTGGAGGGAGTTGAGAGTCCGTGTTGCCAAGCGAAAAGCCAAAAAATCACTGCTCTAGAGGAGATCTGCATGGAGGAATGGGCCAACATACCAACAACAGTGTGTGGCAACCTTGTGAAGACTTACAGAAAACGTTTGACCTCTGTCATTGCCAACAAAGGATATATTACAAAGTATTGAGATGAAATTTTGTTTCTGACCAAATACTTATTTTCCACCATAATATGCAGATAAATTGTTAAAAAAACAGACAATGTGATTTTCTGGATTTTTTTTTCTCAGTTTGTCTCCCATAGTTGAGGTCTACCTATGATGTAAATTACAGACGCCTCTCATCTTTTTAAGTGGTGGAACTTGCACTATTGCTGACTGACTAAATACTTTTTTGCCCCACTGTACATACATACTACATACATACATACAACATGCATACTACATGAATGCATACTACATGAATACATACTACATGAATACATACTACATACATACTACATACATACTACATACATACATACTACATGCATGCATACATACATACATACATACATACATACATACATACATACATACTACATACATACATAAAGAAAGAACCTGGCACTCAACTTAATGCTCGTGAGATTTTAATCGTAATAGCCAAAAAACGTTTCGGTCCTATATCTGGACCTTCATCAGTTACGTACTATGATGAAAAAAGTGAATGACGCAGACCATGCTGTGCCTTATATGACACTACAGTCATTCACTTTTTTCATCATAGTACGTAACTGATGAAGGTCCAGATATAGGACCAAAACGTTTTTTGGCTACTACGATTAAAATCTCACGAGCATTAAGTTGAGTGCCAGGTTCTTTCTTTTAGTATCACATGGTGTGGGAACCTACCTGGGCACCACTAGTAGTAGTGCACATGGCTTTATCTTTGATACTACATACATACATACATGCATGCATGCATGCATGCATGCATGCATGCATACATACATACATACATGCATACTACATACATACATGCATACTACATACATACATGCATACTACATACATACATGCATACATACAATACAGACATACAGTACATATAACATACTCACCATCACTTGTCATTTTGATCCCCGAAGCCAGTGTCATCTGTAAAAAAGATTAAAATAGCAAACAACCAATATACTCCCTGATCCACAGAAATCCACGAGTGTCCCATGACGATCTCCCATGGAGAACGGCAGCATCAGCTGATGCGACCGCTCTCCAGGGGCTCCAGGAACACAATGAAGGGAGGAAGGTATCCTTCTGCACTGTATACCTCTGCCACTGTAAAAAAAAATAGTCCCTAGTCTCACTTTTGGCATTGCTGTGTGACGGATCTGGCAAATAACAGAAATGGGTGGCCATCAGGCGCAATCCGGCGCTAATACAACTCTATGAGAAAAAAACGGATCTGGCGGAGAAAAATGCTTCAACGGATCCCAGTGATTCTGACATTGTTTTCTCATGACATATTGTACTTCATGACAATGATAACATTTATTTGATATGACTTGCGTTTATTTGTGAAAAAAATGGAAATTTGGTGAAAATTTTCAAAAAACTTCGCAATTTTCCAACTTTGAATTTTCATGCCCTTAAATCACACTATGTCACACAAAATACATAATAAGTAACATTTCCCACATGTCTACTTTACATCAGCACAATTTTGGAACCAAATTTATTTTTTATTAGGAAGTTATAAGGGTTAAAAGTCGACCAGCGATTTCTCATTTTTACAACACCATTTTTTTGGGGGGACCAAATTACATTTGAAGTCACTTTGAGGGGTCTATATAATCGAAAATACCAAAAAGTAACACCATTCTGAAAACAGCACCCTATCGCTGTAATCTTACTGACCCAAAGAATAAAACTGCTTTATACATTTTTACCAAACATGGAACCGTATAAACGGCCCCCACAAAAGAAATTCATGAATAGCTGGTTTTTGGTAAATCTGCCTCACAAAAATCGGAATGAAAAGCGATCAAAAAATGTCACGTGCCTGAAAATGTTACCAATAAGAACGTCAACTCATCAGGCAAAAAACAAGACCTCACATGACTCTGGACCAAAATATGGAAAAATTATAGCTCTCAAAATGTGGAGACGCCAAAACTATTTTTTGCAATAAAAAGCGTCATTTAGTGTGTGACAGCTGCCTATCATAAAAATCCGCTAAAAAACCGCTATAAAAGTAAATCAAGCCCTCCTTCATCACCCCCTTAGTTAGGGAAAAATAATAGAATTAAAAAAATGTATTTATTTTCATTTTCCCATTAGGGTTAGGGCAAGGGTTAGGGTTCGGGCTAAAGTTAGGGTTGGGGGTGTGTTGGAGTTAGGGGTGTGGTTAGGGTTGGGATTAGGGGTGTGCTTAGGTTAGGGTTTCAGTTATAATTGGGGGGTTCCACTGTTTAGGCACATCAGGGCTCTCCAAACGCGACATGGCGTCCGATCTCTATTCCAGCAAATTCTGCGTTGATAAAGTAAAACAGTGCTCCTTCCCTTCCGAGCTCTCCTGTGCACCCAAACAGGGGTTTAACCCATCATATGGGGGGTATCAGCGTACTCAGGAGAAATTGGACGATAACTTTTGTGGTCCAATTTCTCTTGTTACCCTTTGGAAAAAAAATTTGTGGGGCTAAAAAAAACATTTTTGTGGGGAAAAAATGATTTTTTATTTTCACGGCTCTGCATTATAAACTGTAGGGAAACACTTGTTCTCACAACACATGTAGATAAGTTGCTTGGGGGTCTAGTTTCCAAAATGGTGTCACTTGTGGGGGGGTTTCCACTGTTTAGTCACATCAGGGGCTCTCCAAATGCAACATAGCGTCCGCTAATTATTCCAGCAAATTTTGCATTGAAAAAGTCAAATGATGCTCCTTTCCTTCCAAGTCATGCTGTGCTCCCATGCAGTAGTATTCCCCCACATATGGGGTATCGTATGTTTAGGAGAAATGCACAACAAATTGTAAGGTCTATTTTCTCCTGTTAGCCTTGCAAAAGTAAAAAAAAAGTCTAGGGGAAAATTGTGAAAGAAAAGTAAATGTTTAATTCAAAGAAAAAATTGACAACATCCGACAGGAAATTACCTCCCAATCCCTTCATACCATGCACTGTCCTCCCTTCCCCACTGCATCTAGTTCACTCTCTGATTTTGAACCAGTTACAGAAGAAGAAGTAATCCGGCTCCTTGCATCTTCTCGTCCGACCACTTGCACCAGTGACCCCATTCCGTCACATCTCCTCCAGTCCCTTTCCCCAGCTGTCACCTCTCACCTAACAAAAATATTCAACCTTTCTCTCTCTTCCGGTATCTTTCCCTCCTCATTTAAGCATGCCATCATACATCCATTACTTAAAAAACATCTCTCGATCAAAACTGTGCCGCTAGTTATAGACCTGTCTCTAATCTTCCCTTCGTCTCTAAACTCCTAAAACACCTGGTCCACTCCCGTCTTATCCGCTATCTCTCAGATAACTCTCTTCTCGACCCTCTTCAGTCAGGTTTCTGCTCTTTACACTCTACTGAAACTGCCCTCATTAAAGTCTCTAATGACCTACTAACAGCTAAATCTAATGGTCACTACTCCATGTTAATTCTCTTGTATCTCTCCGCAGCATTCGATACTGTGGATCATCAGCTCCTCCTCACTATGCTCCGCTCCATTGGCCTCTAGGACACTGTTCTCTCCTGGTTCTCCTCCTATCTCTCTTACCGCTCCTTCACTGTATCTTTTGCTAGTTCCTCCTCCTCTCACCTTCCCCTTACTGTTGGGGTTCCTCAAGGATCAGTCCTAGGCCCCCTCCTCTTCTGTTTGTATACTGCCCCTATTGGACAATCAGTAGATTTGGTTTCCAGTACCATCTCTATGCTGACGACACCCAATTATACACTTCTTCTCCTGATATCACGCCTGCCTTTTTAGAAAACACCAGTGATTGACTTACTGCTGTCTCTAACATCATGTCCTCCCTCTATCTGAAACTGAACCTGTCAAAAACAGAACTCCACGTGTTCTCTCCCTCTACTAACCTACCTTTGCCTGACATTGCCATCTCCGTGTGTGGTTCCACCATTACTCCTAAGCAACATTGCCGCTGCTTTGGGGTCATACTTGATTCCAAGCTTCCATTCACCCCCCCCCCCACACATCCGATCACTGGCTCGCTTTTATCTGCATCTCAAAAACATTTCTAGAATTTGCCCTTTTCTTACTTTCGACTCTGCAAAAACTCTTACTGGTTCCCTCATTCATTCTCGTCTGGACTATTGTAACTCTCTACTAGTCGGCCTCCCTCTTACCAAACTCTCCCCGCTCCAATCTGTCCTGAATGCTGCAGCCAGGATTATATTCCTCACCAACCGTTACACCGATGCCTCTACCCTGTGCCAGTCATTACACTGGTTACCCATCTTCTCCAGAATCCAGTACAAACTATTACCCTTATCCACAAAGCACTCCATGGCTCAGCACCACCCTACATCTCCTCCCTGGTCTCAGTCTACCACCCTACCCGTGCCCTCCGCTCCGCTAATGACCTGAGGTTAGCATCCTCAATAATCAGAACCTCCCACTCCCATCTCCAAGACTTTTCACGTGCTTCGCCAGTTCTTTGGAATGCACTACCCAGGTAAATTCGATTAATCCCCAATCCTCACAGTTTTAAGCGTGCCCTAAAAATGCATTTGTTCAGACTGGCCTACCACCTCAACACATTAACCTAACTATCCCTGTGTGGCCCATTCAAAAAACTTAAACCATAATCAGGTTCCTCGCATCATGTTCTCATACACTTTATGCAGTTAATAGCCCTCTGTGTCTGTACTGTTACATACTTAGGCTGTTAACTGGTTCATGCAGCTTTACATGAACACCCGATCCTTACACTATGGCCGGTCCGAATAACTAAAGCAATTGTTGCCATCCACCTCTCGTGTCTCCCTTTTTCCTCATAGATTGTAAGCTTGCTAGCAGGGCCCTCACTCCTCTCGGTATCTATTTTGAACTGTGATTATTTTTACGCTGTAATGTCTATTGTCTGTACAAATCCCCTCTATAATTTGCAAAGCACTGCGGAATATGTTGGCGCTATATAGATAAAATTATTATTATTAAATGTTTTTTCCTTCCACATTCCAAAAATTCCTGTGGAGCACCTGAAGGGTTAATAAACTCCTTGAATGTGGTTTTGAGTATCTTGAGGGGTGCAGTTTTTAGAATGGTTTCCTTTTTGGGGGTATTTTCTGTCATATAGGCCCCTCAAAGTCACTTCAAATGTAAGTTGGTCCCTAAAAAAAAAAAAAAAATGGTTTTGCAAATTTGTTGTAAAAATGAGAAACCGCTGGTCAACTTTTAACCTTTACCACTTCCTAACAAAAAAAAATTAACAAAATTGTGCTGATGAAAAGTAGACATGTGGGAAATGTTATTTATTAACTATTTTGTGCGATATGACTCTCTGATTTAAGGGCATAAAAATTAAGTTTGAAAATTGCAAAATTTTAAAAATTTTCGCCAAATTTCCATTTTTTTCAGAAATAAATGCAAGTCATACCGAAGAAATGTTACCACTCTTATAAAGTACAATATGTCAGAAGAAAACAATCTCAGAATCAGTGGGATCCATTGAAGCGTTCCAGATTTATGACCTCATAAAGTGACAGTGGTCAGAATTATAAAAATTGGCCTGTTCAGGAAGTTGAAAACAGGCATTTTGGTGAAGGGGGTTAAGTAATTTTAAAAAAAAATGCCATGGGACCTCTCAAGTCTTGACAACCAGTCATGATAAAGCTGACAGCTGAGGGTTGCAGCCCACAGGTCAGTTTTGTCATGCTGGTTATCAAAAATAGAGCAGATCCAACGTTATTTTTTAATTGTATTTATTTATAGTGCAGGCTGATGATTACTCCCATCAGTCGCGCTTGCTCTCGCTGTTATTAGCAGCAGCAGGCATAGGCTGATGGAGTAGTACTCTCATCACTCGACGCCTCTGTGACTGGAATTACTTTTTTTTTTTTTATTATCTTACCACCAATCAGAACTGCCGGTGTTTCTCGAACGGTCATGCAGATGACAGCGTGGGAAACAACCTATGTTGGGGATACCGAACCCGAACAGTAACACAGACTTCCTGGAGAAGTCAGTGTTCAGGGTCCATGCCAGAACAGTAGGTGATTGGTACAGACCCCAAACTTTACTTTTTGTGGACGCCCATCACTAGTAATCATGTGCATGATTATTTTGCCATTTTGCTTTTCCTGCACCATATGGATGTAAGTATTGTGCAGTCGCAAATCATGCAGCTGAGGCAACGAAAACTAAATCTCCGAGCACGCCAAAATACTCGGAGACCACCCGAATATAATCGCTCATCACTAGTCAAAGAATGTTATCTCAGAAAAGCTGTGTCAGACAGACTTGGCACTTGTCACCCTATCTTTTCAGATCCCAGAGAAAGCCCCAAGCCTTCTCCCTGTCACCACTAAACAGGGATCTGGGCTTTAATGGGGTCCTCCGGGTTGCTTTCATGGAGTGGCTGCTGACTGAAGGAGTGAGCCAGAGGGAAAAGAAGGATAGCTAGTCAGTTTCTAATTGGATGTCAGAACGAGGACAGAATCAGAAATCCAAAATTTGCTGTATAGTCGGGTCCAGATAGCAGGTTATCAGTCAAAATGTAGTCAAACAAGCCGAGGTCATGACAGAGGGGAATAACAGAATCAGGCAAAGTCAGGGTACAGAATGCAAACAACACCAGAGGCCAGAGAGTCTCCAGGCACACTATCCGGCAATTTTAGCAGAATGCTTAGATTTTAAGCAAGGTGTGGTACTGTGCCATTGGCAACAGCTGGGAGCTGATTACTCCATCTGAGCAGAACCACAAGTTTCATCTGCGCTATCCAGAGAGAGCACAGTTTGCAGAGTGAATACAGCAGTGCTTGGTGACCGAAATAATGTCACTGGGGCAGATCCAGGTAGAGATGTCACTCATCCTAAATCCATAGGAATTAATATGGAGTCTTCCGCTCTGCAGATATAACAGCTCCGGCTCTTCTGGGATAGATTTCTACCACATTTTGGAGATGTGGGAATTTTTGTCCCCTCATCCAGAAGAGCATTAGTGAGGTCAGTCCCTGATATTGGGGGAAGGCCGGACTCCCATTCTCCATTATAGGCATTGGATGGGGCTGAGGTCCGGGCTCTGTGCGGCCTGTAATGTTTCTCTCCCTCCGTGTCTGTACGGACCTTGCGCACTGGGCACAATCATGGGGGACAGAAAAGGGTCTTCCACAAACTGTTCCCACAAAGTTGGAGGCTAAAATGGTCCACAGTGTCTTGTGCTGAAGAATTAAGATTTCCCTTCACTGGAAGAGGCTGAGGCTGCTCCCTGATAACCGCTCATAGTGTTATCCTCCTCCACCATCTGTACACAATGTGGTCAGGGGGTAACGTCCTCCTTCACCAAATCCAGACTTGTCCATCAGACGCCAGATAGAGAAGTGTGACCCGTCACTGCACAGAACACGTCTCCTCCAGAATCCAGTGATGACGACTTTATACCACTCCAGTCGATGTTCAGCATTGTGCTTGGTGAGGTACGGGTGCATAAAACCCCTGGCGGGGACGCAGTGTTTGTGCTGATGTTAGACCAGAGGAGGTCTGGACTCTGCAGTTCTGAAATCAGCAGAGCGTTGAGAGACTAAATGTTATACCCTGGTGTTAATGGGGCTGGATGAGAAACCTGAATTAAATTATTAAGATGAGTGTCCCAATACTTTTGCCCATCTACTATATAATTGTCTAAGGGTCACTTTCGTCTTTCTGTCTGTCTTTCTGTGTGTCTGTCACGGATATTCATTGGTCGCGGCCTCTGCCTGTCATGGAAATCCAAGTCGCTGATTGGTCGCAGCAAAATAGCCACGACCAATCAGCGACCGGCACAGTCCGGCGGAAAAATGGCCGCTCCTTCCTCCCCGCAGTCAGTGCCCGCTCCATACTCCGCTCCAGTCAGCCCTCACAGAGTTAATGCCAGCGTTAATGGACCGCGGTGTAACGCACTCCATTAACGCAACTATTAACCCTGTGTGACCAACTTTTTACTATTGATGATGCATATGCAGCATCAATAGTCAAATGATCTAATGTTAAAAATAATAAAATAAAAAATCATTAAAAACTCACCTTCCGCCGCCTTTCCCGCTCCTCGTGACGCTCCGGTGACCGCTCCATGCAAGCGTCAGGTTCCGGTGGCAAGGATGGTATGCGAGAAGGACGTGCCATGATGTCACGGTCATGTGACCGCGACGTCATCACAGGTCCTGCGCTCATACCAACCCTGGGACCGAAAACTGCGGCGTGCACCGCACACAGGGCCAGGACTTCAACGGAGGGTGAGTATATGTTTATTTTAAGTCTGTATACTACGTGGCTCTGTCCTGTATACTCCATCGCTGTGCAATATACTACATGGCTGGGCAATATACTGTGTGGCTGGGCAATATACTATGTGGCTGGGCAATATACTACATGGCTGGGCAATATACTACATGGCTGGACAATATACTGCGTGGCTCTGTGCTGTATACTACATAGCTGGGCAATATACTACGTGGCTTGTCAATATACTACGTGGCTGGGCAATATACTACGTGGCTGGGCAATATACTACGTGGCTGGGCAATATACTACGTGGCTGGGCAATATACTACGTGGCTGGGCAATATACTACGTGGCTGGGCAATATACTACGTGGCTGGGGAATATACTAGGTGACTGGGCAATATACTACTTGACTGGGGAATATACTATGGGCCTGGGCAATATACTACATGACTGGGCAATATACTACGTGGCTGGGCAATATACTACGTGGCTGGGCAATATACTACGTGACTGGGAAATATACTACTTGACTGGGCAATATACTACGTGACTGGGAAATATACTACGTGGCTGGGCAATATACTTCGTGGCTGGGCAATATACTACGTGACTGGGCAATATACTACGTGGCTGGGCAATATACTACGTGGCTGGGCAATATACTACGTGGCTGGGTCCACAGGGCCGGCTCCAGGTTTTTGAGGGCCCCGGGCGAAATAATCTCAGTGGGCCCCCCCTTTAACACATACCACGATTCATGATCGCGTATAAACACAGCCATGTAGTATATAACACAGCCCACGCAGTATATAGCACAGCCACATAGCATATAACACAGTCATGTAGTATATAACAGCCCACGTAGCATATAACAGCCACGTAGCATATAACAGCCCATATAGTATATAGCACAGCCACATATTATATAACACAGCCCACGTAATATATAGAACAGTTATGTAGTATATAGCACAGCCCACGTAGCATATAACAGCCCACGTATTATATAGAACAGCCATGTAGTAAATAACACAGCCCACGTAGCATATAACAGCCCAAGTAGTATATAACACGGCCCATATAGTATATAACACAGCCATGTAGTATATAGAACAACCATGTGGTATATAGCACTGACATGTAGTATACATCACAGCCCACGTAGCATATAACAGCCCACGCAGTATATAACACAGCCCACGCAGTATATAACACAGCCTGAGCCCAGACAGTATATAGCACAGACAGCCCACGTAGTATATAACGCACAGACCCGGGCCGTGACGGAGTATATAACTCAGCCAGCCATTTAGTATATACAGTCTAGGCTAGGACTACAACCAGGCTCACAGCAGGCTGCATCCGCCCCCGCAATGCGTTGGGACCAGGAACTTGGAGGAAGACTCACTCTTCCCTCACTGCTTCACTTCGCCGTTGCTTTCGTTCCGTTGTGGACACAGCCTGGGACCGGGTGCACCGTCCGTGCACCTGACTGCTGCTCCTGCCTCCTGCTCCTCTTTCTGCTTAGCGCTGCCTGCGCCTGCAGCCAGATCTCTTCTCTGAGCTCTTAGGAGGATGAGCTCTCACGCGACCGGAAGTGACAGGACAGAGCGACCACCGGCCTGGAAGTGACTCGTATCCATGGTGATGGCGGCGCCGGCGGTGACTGGTGAGTATTGCAGCAGCGTGAAACTCCGTCCCAGGCCCGGAAGTGACTCACTCTGCGTATCCATGGTGACGGTCCCGACTCCCGGAGGTGAGTATTCCTGCTGCAGCTGCGCACCGTAAATGGGCCCCCCCATCTCGCCAGGGCCCCGACACTTGCCTGGGTATGCCGGGTGCTGACGCCGGCCCAGTGGGCAATATACTACGTGGACATGCATATTCTAGAATACCCGATGTGTTAGAATCGGGCCACCATCTTGTATAGTATAGTATATATGCTGATTGAGAAACATCATTATTAATTTTTTTCCATTTTTATCCAAAGTTATTACTTGCTACTGCATTTTTGGATGCAGATTTAGACTAGAGTAGAAGAGATTTTGCATAAGGTCTGCATTGATCAAAAGGCTCACATTCACGTGTACACACGGCCATCATTGGAGTCTCGGCAGATTTGATGAGAACCGCAATGGAACTAGTTGGACCCCATCAGACACCATGAAACTATTCACTTTGATAACAGCTGAGCCGCGGTACCTGAAAAACGGCCACTACACATTGCAGGGACCAATGGTGTCCCGGATAAAGGTTACCTATACCACATCTCCTTGGACATCATGACCACTTCTTTTGTCACCTTGAAAGTGTATCTAGTGTTTTTTTTTTCCCTTCAATTATGCCAAAACCAGAGTAATTCGAATAGTTAATATACGCTTGTGTTTGCATCAAATTTTATCTTGCTTTTTAATTTTTTTTATGCTTTAATTTCTGCATGCCTTCTGTTGTGTCCTCTTCAGATACTCGCAGTGTCCCTGGTGGTCAGGAGGAGGGAGGGAGAGGTAGCAGTGGTGCTGTGAGTAACATTGTGCTCTACTTGGTGCTGTGATTTAAAATAAACAACATCTGCTATAGTTTACTGGTCTGGGAATCTCCTCTCCCCCAGTCTTGGCCACTTATTAGTTTACACTGTTGCATATATTATCTGAATTCTGTTACATTTTATCTTTTTGTTCTAATTATCGGATTAATTGTGAATAGACCCACGATCAACGTGAGAGATCGGGTTTTAAATATATCTGAATGCTTTGTCAAGTGATCGTTTCTCAGAGGTTGTTGCAAATTAAGTAACAATGTTTGTATCTGTATTATCCCTGTGCTGTGACTTCACCATTTTCTTACCTCTGCACTTTGACATCACTATGTATTATCTCTGTACTGTGACATCAAACATTTATTATCTCTGAACTGTGACATCATTGTTTATCTCTGTACTTTTGTGTTTATTATCCATGTACTGTGATATCAAAGTGTATATTTTCTCTGTGCTGTGTCATCACTGTGTATATTTATGCCTGCGCTGTGGGATCATGGTGTTTATTGTCCCTGTACTATTACTTCTGGTTATTATCTCTGTACTGTACATCACTGTGTATATTATCCCTGTCCTGTGACATCACTGTGCTTATTAGCTCTGTTCTATGACATCACTGTGCTTATTATCTCTGTTCTGTGACATCACTGTGCTTATTAGCTCTGTTCTATGACATCACTGTGCTTATCTCTGTTCTGTGACATCACTGTGCTTATTATCTCTGTTCTGTGACATCACTGTGTTTATTAGCTCTGTTCTGTGACATCACTGTGCTTATTATCTCTGTCCTGTGACATCACTGTGCTTATTATCTGTTCTGTGACATCACTGTGCTTATTAGCTCTGTTCTGTGACATCACTGTGCTTATTATCTCTGTCCTGTGACATCACTGTGCTTATTAGCTTTGTTCTGTGACATCACTGTGCTTATTATCTGTTCTGTGACATCACTGTGCTTATTAGCTCTGTTCTGTGACATCACTGTGCTTATTATCTCTGTCCTGTGACATCACTGTGCTTATTAGCTTTGTTCTGTGACATCACTGTGCTTATTATCTCTGTCCTGTGACATCACTGTGCTTATTAGCTTTGTTCTGTGACATCACTGTGCTTATTATCTCTGTTCTGTGACATCACTGTGCTTATTAGCTCTGTTCTGTGACATCACTGTGCTTATTATCTCTGTCCTGTGACATCACTGTGCTTATTAGCTCTGTTCTGTGACATCACTGTGCTTATTAGCTCTGTCCTGTGACATCACTGTGCTTATTAGCTCTGTCCTGTGACATCACTGTGCTTATTATCTCTGTTCTGTGACATCACTGTGCTTATTAGCTCTGTTCTGTGACATCACTGTGCTTATTAGCTCTGTCCTGTGACATCACTGTGCTTATTAGCTCTGTTCTGTGACATCACTGTGCTTATTAGCTCTGTCCTGTGACATCACTGTGCTTATTATCTCTGTCCTGTGACATCACTGTGCTTATTAGCTCTGTTCTGTGACATCACTGTGCTTATTAGCTCTGTTCTGTGACATCACTGTGCTTGTTAGCTCTGTTCTGTGACATCACTGTGCTTGTTAGCTCTGTTCTGTGACATCACTGTGCTTATTAGCTCTGTTCTGTGACATCACTGTGCTTGTTAGCTCTGTTCTGTGACATCACTGTGCTTATTATCTCTGTCCTGTGACATCACTGTGCTTATTATCTCTGTCCTGTGACATCACTGTGCTTATTAGCTCTGTTCTGTGACATCACTGTGCTTATTATCTCTGTCCTGTGACATCACTGTGCTTATTAGCTCTGTTCTGTGACATCACTGTGCTTGTTAGCTCTGTTCTGTGACATCACTGTGCTTGTCAGCTCTGTTCTGTGACATCACTGTGCTTATTATCTCTGTCCTGTGACATCACTGTGCTTATTAGCTCTGTTCTGTGACATCACTGTGCTTATTAGCTCTGTTCTGTGACATCACTGTGCTTATCTCTGTTCTGTGACATCACTGTGCTTATTATCTCTGTTCTGTGACATCACTGTGCTTATTAGCTCTGTTCTGTGACATCACTGTGCTTGTCACCTCTGTTCTGTGACATCACTGTGCTTGTCACCTCTGTTCTGTGACATCACTGTGCTTATTAGCTCTGTTCTGTGACATCACTGTGCTTATTAGCTCTGTCCTGTGACATCACTGTGCTTATTAGCTCTGTTCTGTGACATTACTGTGCTTATTAGCTCTGTTCTGTGACATCACTGTGCTTATTAGCTCTGTTCTGTGACATCACTGTGCTTATTAGCTCTGTTCTGTGACATCACTGTGCTTATTAGCTCTGTTCTGTGACATCACTGTGCTTGTTAGCTCTGTTCTGTGACATCACTGTGCTTATTATCTCTGTTCTGTGACATCACTGTGCTTATTATCTCTGTCCTGTGACATCACTGTGCTTATTAGCTCTGTTCTGTGACATCACTGTGCTTATTATCTCTGTCCTGTGACATCACTGTGCTTATTATCTCTGTTCTGTGACATCACTGTGCTTATTAGCTCTGTTCTGTGACATCACTGTGCTTATTAGCTCTGTTCTGTGACATCACTGTGCTTATTAGCTCTGTTCTGTGACATCACTGTGCTTATTAGCTCTGTTCTGTGACATCACTGTGCTTATTAGCTCTGTTCTGTGACATCACTGTGCTTATTAGCTCTGTTCTGTGACATCACTGTGCTTATTAGCTCTGTTCTGTGACATCACTGTGCTTATTAGCTCTGTTCTGTGACATCACTGTGCTTATTAGCTCTGTTCTGTGACATCACTGTGCTTGTTAGCTCTGTTCTGTGACATCACTGTGCTTATTAGCTCTGTTCTGTGACATCACTGTGCTTATTAGCTCTGTTCTGTGACATCACTGTGCTTGTTAGCTCTGTTCTGTGACATCACTGTGCTTATTATCTCTGTTCTGTGACATCACTGTGCTTATTATCTCTGTCCTGTGACATCACTGTGCTTATTAGCTCTGTTCTGTGACATCACTGTGCTTATTATCTCTGTCCTGTGACATCACTGTGCTTATTAGCTCTGTTCTGTGACATCACTGTGCTTGTTAGCTCTGTTCTGTGACATCACTGTGCTTGTCAGCTCTGTTCTGTGACATCACTGTGCTTGTCAGCTCTGTTCTGTGACATCACTGTGCTTATTATCTCTGTCCTGTGACATCACTGTGCTTATTATCTCTGTTCTGTGACATCACTGTGCTTATTAGCTCTGTTCTGTGACATCACTGTGCTTATTAGCTCTGTTCTGTGACATCACTGTGCTTATTAGCTCTGTTCTGTGACATCACTGTGCTTACTAGCTCTGTTCTGTGACATCACTGTGCTTACTAGCTCTGTTCTGTGACATCACTGTGCTTATTAGCTCTGTTCTGTGACATCACTGTGCTTATCTCTGTTCTGTGACATCACTGTGCTTATCTCTGTTCTGTGACATCACGGTGCTTATTAGCTCTGTTCTGTGACATCACTGTGCTTGTCACCTCTGTTCTGTGACATCACTGTGCTTGTCACCTCTGTTCTGTGACATCACTGTGCTTATTAGCTCTGTTCTGTGACATCACTGTGCTTATTAGCTCTGTCCTGTGACATCACTGTGCTTATTAGCTCTGTTCTGTGACATTACTGTGCTTATTAGCTCTGTTCTGTGACATCACTGTGCTTATTAGCTCTGTTCTGTGACATCACTGTGCTTATCTCTGTTCTGTGACATCACTGTGCTTATCTCTGTTCTGTGACATCACGGTGCTTGTCACCTCTGTTCTGTGACATCACTGTGCTTATTAGCTCTGTTCTGTGACATCACTGTGCTTATTAGCTCTGTTCTGTGACATCACTGTGCTTATTAGCTCTGTTCTGTGACATCACTGTGCTTATTAGCTCTGTTCTGTGACATCACTGTGCTTATTAGCTCTGTTCTGTGACATCACTGTCGCAGTCAACCTGATACCTAAGGAAAAAAATACATCAATGTAAATAACAAAAATGAACTTTTTGGCTTTTTTTTTTGGAGTCCTTGCAGAATTCATTGCCAAGTTATCTTTAAACTGTCTCCTTTGAAAGGAGCAGCGTTCCTTATTATCACGACTTAGCAGTCCACGTTAAATAGAATTTCAATAAATTTTGCACATTGAGAAGCCACCAAGTATATACCCATGATTAAGTAACACAAGCTTTTTATGAGCAGGAAACAAAGCTCTTCCGATCTGTGGAGGTCTCTGGCTCAATCAATGAAGTGACAATAAAACCCGTCTATGGTCTAGACGAGGATTGTGTCAGCTCTGATGTTCTGTGTTCAATGTCTGACGCTGCCTGTAGGGTGAAGACAAGAGATGAGCAAAACAATTCAAATCTAACCAAATGTTTTGCAATTCGGTTTCCCCAAATCTTGCCAAATGGTGTCTGGACTACAATTTGCGTAATTTGTTTTAGGGCTGGAAAGGGGCTAAAAGAATTATCTCCTCACCTTGTCCTGACCTTTGTCCCCTTGGTCTGGTCTTCCTTCTTGAATCAAATGTTTTTGTCAAATGTGAGCGAATCTAAATTTTTGAAGATTTGCTCCTTTCTAGCAAATTCTCATCAGGTATCATGGATAATAACCAACATATTCCGCAGCGCTTTACAGCTTAACAGTTTCAAACACAACAGTCATAATTAACAATGTTAACAATACAATCATTAAAGCACAATAAGGCTAGGTTCACATTGCGTTAGTGCAGTCCGTTCAACGCAAACGTTAAACGGACTGAGCTAACCCAAGTGCCTACTTTGGCACAGCGCCAGCGCAGATGGAGCATCTGCTAGCTCCATCTGCGCTAGCAGTGACGGACCCGGAAACGCTGCAGCCCGCGTCTCGGGTCCGTCACTCAATGATGGCACATCGCTATCGCACGCCCATTGTGGGCGTGCGCTAGTGATGCGTCCGACATTGCATTCAATGGCAGCGTTAACGGATTACGTTACACCGCGTTACGCCGTGTAACGTAGTCCGTTTAACGGAGACACTGAACACAGTGTGAACCTAGCCTAAGACTACCCTGCTCGTGAGAGCTTACAATCTACAATGAGGTGGGGGAGAAACAAAGTACAGGTGTGTATTTTCAATGATGTATTTACAATGATGGTCCAGCCATCTTCAGGGGGTGGGGGATAGATGGGGATAGGGAATGGGCTTCACACACACACACACACACACACACACACACACACACACACACACACACACACACACACACACACACACACATAAATTACTGATTAGGGAACGTGATAGGCCGCTCTGAACAAATATGTTTTGATGGAGCGCCTAAAACTATGCAAATTGTGAATGGTCCTAATATCTTGGGGTAGAGCATTCCAGAGGATTGGCACAGCGCGGGAGAAGTCTTGGAGTCGGGAGTGGGAGGTATGGTTTAGTCCAGAGGTTAGTCGAAAGTCATTTGCAAAGCGCAGTGGTCGGTTAGGCCAATAGACAGAAATGAGGGAGGAGATGTAAGAGGGTGCTGCAGGAGCACAAGTACTTTGAATTGTATCCTGTAATGAATGGGCAGCCAGTGCAATGACTGGCGAAGTGTGGACACGTCTGAATACCGATTACCAGATGGACAACCCTGGCTGCCGCATTAAGGATAGACTGGAGAGGGGAAAGTCGAGTGAGGGGGAGGCCAATTAATAGAGGGTTGCAGTAGTCCAGGCGGGAGTGGATCAGGGCGACAGTGAGGGTTTTTATTGTTTCCATAGTGACAAAAGGGTGGATTCTACAGATGTTCTTTAGTTGCAAGCGGCACGAGTGGGAAAGAGATTGTATATGGGATGTGAAGGAGAGATGGGAGTCAATCGTAGCACCTAGGCAGCGCCTGCTGTCGGGGTGTTATTATGGTGCCACCCACGGAGAGGGAAACGTCAAGTTTAGGGAGGTTAGTAGATGGTGGGAGCAGAAGAAGTTCAGTTTTGGAGAGGTTGAGTTTCAGATAGAGAGCGGACATGATGTCAGAGACTGCGGACTGTCAGTGGTGTTCTGTAGTACAGCGGGAGTAAGGTCAGGGGATGACGTGTATAGTTGTGTGTCGTCGGCATAAAAATGGTACTGAAAGCCAAATCTGCTGATGGTCTGTCCACTTGGGGCCGTCTAGAGAGAGAAAAAAAGGGGGCCAAGGACTGAGCCCTGAGGTACCCCGACAGTGAGAGGAAGAGGAGACGAAGTGGAGCCAGAGAACAGAACACTGAAGGAGCAGTCAGAAAGATAGGAGGAGAACCAGGAGAGAGCAGTGTCCTTAATGCCTAGTGACTGGAGTCTGGAGAGTAGGAGAGGGTGGTCAACAGTGTCGAAAGCTGCAGAAAGATCGAGAAAAATTAGCAGAGAGTGGTCACCGTTACATTTTGCTGTCAGAAGGTCATTGGTCACTTTGATGAGTGCAGTTCCTGTCGAGTGTAAGGGGCGGAAGCCGGACTGTGAAGGGTCTAGGAGGGAGTGAGTGGAGAGGTAATGGGTAAGGCGGGAGTAGACTAGGCGCTCCAAGAGTTTAGAGCTGAAAGGGAGGTTGGAGACCGGTCTGTAGTTATTTGTGCAGGATGGGTGGTCGAGGGCGGGTTTCTTTAGTAATGGAGTAATGATAGTGTTTGAAGGAGGGCGGGAAAATGCCTGAGGAGAGTGAGAGATTAAAGACTGTAGTTAGGTGAGTAGTGACGACTGGAGAGAGAGACTGGAGGAGATGAGAGGTAATGGGGTCTGTAGTGGATCGCCCCGTCTAGGGCAGTGGGGTACTCGGAGCCGGGCCCTTCGGTTCTCAATGGGGATGTCACGGTGGCTGACCCGATCTGTGGCCCTAGGGACGTCCATTGTAAAATAAGGGAAAGGTCTTTAAAGGGATATGTTTGTGACGCTGCTGTAAGGGGTCCGCTGGGGTGATGTTATGGCAGCTTGATCGTATACCTTCCCACAGGTGAAGTGTATCCCCAGGGCTTTCCAGAGTGTAGATGGTGGATGGTATGAGGCGCAGTGAAGAACGAGGACTCAAGGTTGCAGTCTCTTTACCTTTACTGAAGGCTTCAGCGTCCACAGTCCAGAGCACCAGATCACAGTGTAGGCCGAGTCCGGCCGGTCTGAAGGCAAATCCAGAGTCCCCTTATCCAGGTGGAAATCAGTAGCCTTCCTCTAGCGCCTGGGTGTTGTAGTACTTCCCTGCTGTGCGTCTCGGTAAGGTCCTCACAACTCTTGTCTGTGTTCTAGATGTTATGTCTTTCTCTCTGTCCCCCAGATGGATAGGAACAACCCATATGACTGGTGGCTTGAGGCTTTTTACAGGAGCTCTAGGATACCCCGGCCTTCCATCGTTGCCACCGTGCCTCCTGGGTAAAGGTCGGGCAACTAATATGGAATTAGCTGTCCTGCCGGTCTCTGGAGTGTTGTGAATTCTGTTGTCAAGCTCCCTCCTGTGGTCATGAATGGTACTTCGGCTGGTTCTGTCCATGGGCTTGCTGTGGTGGTTGTGAGTGGGGCTGCGGCTTCTGAGTTTCCTTCCACAGGTGACGAGGTTAATTCGTTAGCTGGCTGCTCTATTTAACTCCACTTAGATCATTGCTCCATGCCACCTGTCAATGTTCCAGTATTGGTCTAGTTCGCTCCTGGATTGTTCTTGTGACCTGTCTTCCCAGCAGAAGCTAAGTTCCTGCTTGTTTTTCTCTGGTTTGCTATTTTTCTGTCCAGCTTGCTATTTTGATTTTTGTCTTGCTTGCTGGAAGCTCTGGGACGCAGAGGGAGCGCCTCCGCACAGTGAGTCGGTGCGGAGGGTCTTTTTGCGCCCTCTGCATGGTCTTTTTGTAGTTTTTGTGCTGACCGCAAAGTTACCTTTCCTATCCTCTGTCTGTTCAGTAAGTCGGGCCTCACTTTGCTAAATCTATTTCATCTCTGTGTTTGTAATTTTCATCTTAACTCACAGTCATTATATGTGGGGGGCTGCCTTTTCCTTTGGGGAATTTCTCTGAGGCAAGGTAGGCTTTATTTTTCTATCTTTAGGGCTAGCTAGTTCCTTAGGCTGTGACGAGTTGCATAGGGAGCGTTAGGAGCAATCCACGGCTATTTCTTGTGTGTGTGATAGGATTAGGGATTGCGGTCAGCAGAGTTCCCACGTCTCAGAGCTTGTCCTGTATTATTAGTAACTATCAGGTCATTCCGTGTGCTCTTAACCACCAGGTCCATTATTGTCCTTACCACCAGGTCATAACAGTACAGGTGGCCCAAAGTATTAATGCATCTCAATAGAGGGATAAGAGAAGTTCTGAGACCATTTTTTTTTTCTTTGCAGTGTGTTTTGTCTCTCTTTTCCCCTTTAGCTCTGGGTGGTTCAGGATACAGGTGTAGATATGGACATTCAAGGTCTGTCCTCTTGTATGAATAATCTCACTGCAAGGGTACAAAACATTCAAGATTTTGTGGTTCAGAATCCGATGTTAGAGCCTAGGATTCCAATTCCTGATTTGTTTTTTGGGGATAGATCTAAGTTTCTGAATTTCAAAAATAATTGTAAATTGTTTCTTGCTTTGAAACCTCGCTCCTCAGGTGACCCTGTTCAACAAGTGAAAATCATTATTTCTTTGTTACGTGGCGACCCTCAAGACTGGGCATTTTCCCTTGCGCCAGGAGATCCGGCATTGCGTGATGTTGATGCGTTTTTTCTGGCGCTTGGATTGCTTTATGATGAACCAAATTCAGTGGATCAGGCAGAGAAAATCTTGCTGGCTCTGTGTCAGGGTCAGGATGAGGTAGAGATATATTGTCAGAAGTTTAGGAAGTGGTCTGTACTCACTCAGTGGAATAAATGTGCCCTGGCAGCAATTTTCAGAAAGGGTCTCTCTGAAGCCCTTAAGGATGTCATGGTGGGATTTCCCATGCCTGCTGGTCTGAATGAGTCTATGTCTTTGGCCATTCAGATCGATTGACGCTTGCGTGAGCGTAAAGCTGTGCACCATTTGGCGGTATTATCTGAGCATAGACCTGAGCCTATGCAATGTGATAGGACTTTGACTAGAGCTGAATGGCAAGAACACAGACGTCGGAATGGGCTGTGTTTTTACTGTGGTGATTCCACTCATGCTATCTCCGATTGTCCTAAGCGCACTAAGCGTTTCGCTAGGTCTGCCACCATTGGTACGGTACAGTCGAAATTTCTTTTGTCCGTTACTCTGATTAGCTCTTTTTCATCCTATTCTGTTATGGCATTTGTGGATTCAGGGGCTGCCCTGAATTTGATGGACTTGGAGTTTGCTAGGCGCTGTGGTTTTTTCTTGGAGCCCTTGCAGTATCCTATTCCATTGAGAGGAATTGATGCTACGCCTTTGGCCAAGAATAAGCCTCAGTACTGGACCCAATTGACCATGTGCATGGCTCCTGCACATCAGGAGGATATTCGCTTTTTGGTGTTGCATAATCTGCATGATGTGGTCGTTTTGGGGTTGCCATGGCTACAGGTCCATAATCCAGTATTGGATTGGAAATCTATGTCTGTGTCCAGCTGGGGTTGTCAGGGGGTACATGGTGATGTTCCATTTTTGTCTATTTCGTCATCCACCCCTTCTGAAGTTCCGGAGTTTTTGTCGGATTACCGGGATGTATTTGATGAGCCTAAATCCAGTGCCCTACCTCCTCATAGGGATTGCGATTGTGCTATCAATTTGATTCCTGGTAGTAAGTTTCCTAAGGGCCGACTGTTCAATTTATCTGTGCCAGAACACGCCGCTATGCGGAGTTATATAAAGGAATCCTTGGAGAAGGGTCATATTCGCCCGTCGTCATCACCATTGGGAGCAGGGTTCTTTTTTGTGGCCAAGAAGGATGGTTCTTTGAGACCTTGTATTGATTACCGCCTTCTTAATAAGATCACAGTCAAATTTCAGTACCCTTTGCCGCTGCTGTCTGATTTATTTGCTCGGATTAAGGGGGCTAGTTGGTTCACCAAGATAGATCTTCGTGGTGCGTATAATCTTGTGCGTATTAAACAGGGCGATGAATGGAAAACAGCATTTAATACGCCCGAGGGCCATTTTGAGTACCTGGTTATGCCATTCGGGCTTTCCAATGCTCCATCAGTATTTCAGTCCTTTATGCATGACATCTTCCGAGAGTACCTGGATAAATTACTGATTGTATATTTGGATGATATTTTGGTCTTCTCGGATGATTGGGATTCTCACGTGAAGCAGGTCAGAATGGTGTTCCAGGTCCTTCGTGCGAATTCTTTGTTTGTGAAGGGGTCAAAGTGTCTCTTTGGAGTTCAGAAGGTTTCATTTTTGGGTTTCATTTTTTCCCCTTCTACTATCGAGATGGACCCTGTTAAAGTCCAGGCCATTTATGATTGGACTCAGCCGACATCTGTGAAGAGTCTGCAAAAGTTCCTGGGCTTTGCTAATTTTTATCGTCGCTTCATCAGTAATTTTTCTAGTGTTGCTAAACCGTTGACTGATTTGACCAAGAAAGGTGCTGATGTGGTCAATTGGTCTTCTGCGGCTGTGGAAGCTTTTCAGGAGTTGAAGCGTCGTTTTTCTTCTGCCCGTGTTGTGCCAGCCAGATGTTTCGCTCCCGTTTCAGGTCGAGGTTGATGCTTCTGAGATTGGAGCAGGGGCTGTTTTGTCGCAAAGAAGTTCTGATGGCTCGGTGATGAAACCATGTGCCTTCTTTTCTAGAAAGTTTTCGCCTGCTGAGCGCAATTATGATGTTGGCAATCGAGAGTTGTTGGCCATGAAGTGGGCATTCGAGGAGTGGCGTCATTGGCTTGAAGGAGCCAAGCATAGCGTAGTGGTCTTGACGGATCACAAGAATTTGACTTACCTCGAGTCTGCCAAACGGTTGAATCCTAGACAGGCTCGTTGGTCGCTATGTTTCTCCCGTTTTGATTTTGTGGTTTCGTACCTTCCGGGCTCTAAGAATGTGAAGGCTGATGCCCTGTCAAGGAGTTTTGTGCCCGACTCTCCGGGTGTTCCTGAGCCGGCGGGTATTCTCAAAGAGGGGGTAATTTTGTCTGCCATCTCCCCTGATTTGCGGCGGGTGCTGCAAAAATTTCAGGCTGATAGACCTGACCGTTGCCCAGTGGAGAAACTGTTTGTCCCTGATAAATGGACTAGTAGAGTTATCTCTGAGGTTCATTGTTCGGTGTTGGCTGGTCATCCTGGAATCTTTGGTACCAGAGATTTGGTGGCTAGATCCTTTTGGTGGCCGTCTTTGTCGCAGGATGTGCGTTCTTTTGTGCAGTCCTGTGGGACTTGTGCTCGGGATAAGCCCTGCTGTTCTCATGCCAGTGGGTTGCTTTTGCCCTTGCCGGTCCCGAAGAGGCCCTGGACGCATATTTCTATGGATTTTATTTCGGATCTCCCTGTCTCTCAAAAGATGTCGGTCATTTGGGTGGTTTGTGATCGCTTCTCTAAGATGGTCCATTTGGTACCCTTGTCTAAATTGCCTTCCTCCTCTGATTTGGTGCCATTGTTTTTCCAGCATGTGGTTCGTTTACATGGCATTCCGGAGAACATCGTTTCGGACAGAGGTTCCCAGTTTGTTTCGAGGTTTTGGCGATCCTTTTGTGCTAGGATGGGCATTGATTTGTCTTTTTCCTCGGCTTTCCATCTTCAGACAAATGGCCAAACCGAACGAACTAATCAGACTTTGGAGACATATCTGAGATGCTTTGTTTCTGCTGATCAGGATGATTGGGTTTCCTTTTTGCCTTTGGCTGAGTTCGCCCTTAATAATCGGGCCAGCTCGGCTACTTTGGTTTCGCCGTTTTTCTGCAATTCTGGTTTCCATCCGCGTTTCTCTTCAGGGCAGGTTGAGTCTTCGGACTGTCCTGGTGTAGATACTGTGGTGGATAGGTTGCAGCAGATTTGGACTCATGTGGTGGACAATTTGACATTGTCCCAGGAGAAGGCTCAACGTTTCGCTAACCGCCGGCGCTGTGTGGGTCCCCGACTTCGTGTTGGGGATTTAGTTTGGTTGTCATCTCGTTATGTTCCTATGAAGGTTTCCTCTCCTAAGTTTAAGCCTCGTTTCATTGGTCCGTATAAGATTTCTGAGGTTCTCAATCCTGTGTCATTTCGTTTGACCCTTCCAGCTTCTTTTGCCATCCATAATGTATTCCATAGGTCGTTGTTGCGGAGATACGTGGCGCCTGTGGTTCCATCCGTTGATCCTCCTGCCCCGGTGTTGGTTGATGGGGAGTTGGAGTATGTGGTGGAGAAGATTTTGGATTCTCGTATTTCGAGACGGAAACTCCAGTACCTGGTCAAGTGGAAGGGTTATGGTCAGGAAGATAATTCCTGGGTCTTTGCCTCTGATGTTCATGCTGCCGATCTGGTTCGTGCCTTTCATTTGGCTCATCCTGGTTGGCCTGGGGGCTCTGGTGAGGGTTCGGTGACCCCTCCTCAAGGGGGGGGGTACTGTTGTGAATTCTGTTGTCAAGCTCCCTCCTGTGGTCATGAATGGTACTTCGGCTGGTTCTGTCCATGGGCTTCCTCTGGTGGTTGTGAGTGGGGCTGCGGCTTCTGAGTTTCCTTCCACAGGTGACGATGTTAATTCGTTAGCTAGCTGCTCTATTTAACTCCACTTAGATCATTGCTCCATGCCACCTGTCAATGTTCCAGTATTGGTCTAGTTCGCTCCTGGATCGTTCTTGTGACCTGTCTTCCCAGCAGAAGCTAAGTTCCTGCTTGTTTTTCTCTGGTTTGCTATTATTCTGTCCAGCTTGCTATTTTGATTTTAGTCTTGCTTGCTGGAAGCTCTGGGACGCAGAAGGAGCGCCTCCGCACCGTGAGTCGGTGCGGAGGGTCTTTTTGCGCCCTCTGCGTGGTCTTTTTGTAGTTTTTGTGCTGACCGCAAAGTTACCTATCCTATCCTCTGTCTGTTCAGTAAGTCGGGCCTCACTTTGCTAAATCTATTTCATCTCTGTGTTTGTAATTTTCATCTTAACTCACAGTCATTATATGTGGGGGGCTGCCTTTTCCTTTGGGGAATTTTTCTGAGGCAAGGTAGGCTTTATTTTTCTATCTTTAGGGCTAGCTAGTTCCTTAGGCTGTGACGAGTTGCATAGGGAGCGTTAGGAGCAATCCACGGCTATTTCTAGTGTGTGTGATAGGATTAGGGATTGCGGTCAGCAGAGTTCCCACGTCTCAGAGCTTGTCCTGTATTATTAGTAACTATCAGGTCATTCCGTGTGCTCTTAACCACCAGGTCCATTATTATCCTTACCACCAGGTCATAACACTGGAGCCATACCTGGAGACAATGACTCCCTCGGTGTTCCAGCTACTGGATCCTGCGCCTCAGAAAAGAGGCAGCCTTTTACAGAGCAGAACTCCTTCTGGTTTCCACTTCTTTTGCTATGACTTCGTTTCTCACTCTCTACAATACAATTCTCTTCCAATGTCTCTTTCTTAGGATGCTGCCGCACGTCGGGCCGACGCAGCTCCGTGGCCTTCTGTCTAGGCCTCTGACAGGATCCCACCCCTGTCAGGGACCCACTACCTGAGTGGAGCTCAGATAACAGCTAACTGGGTGAAGGCCAGCTCGCTTCTGCCTAACTTCCTATCCAGACCACCAGTTTTACCTAATTGTGAAGAGTGCCCTAATAAATAGGAGCATAGCTCCCCCTGGTGGACTGGAGTGTGAAGTGTGTTGTGTTGTTTGTGATACCTGGTAAAGAGAACTCCTTTATTGCCCTCAGACGTAACATCACTCCCCCTGGTGGAAGAATGACATTACTGCAACGACCAGGACCCTGGGGCGCTGCAATAGTGCATGTAGTCAGATGAGAAGAAGAGAGGAACCTGGAGACTTCTTCTTCTGTGATGGGATCAAATGTGGAGAGTGAGCCAGGGGAGATGCAGGGAGTCACTGAACTTGGTGATTGGGAGCGGATTTCCTGACGGATATTGTCTTTTTTCTCTATAAAGTGGGAGGCCAGGTCATCAGCACAAATGTCTGTGATAGGGGATTGTGCTTTTGGCCTGAGGAGGGAGTGAAAGGTGTCAAAAAGTGTCGGGGTTGTTGGGTAGTGAGGAGATCAGAGTGGTGAAGTAGGTCTGTTTGGCGAGGTGAAGGGCAGAGTTATAGGTTTTTAACATAAATTTGAAGTGTATGAAGTCTTCTGGTGTGCGAGTTTTCCTGCATAAGAGTTCAGCACTCCTAGAGCATCGCTGGAGAAATCGGGTTTGCGATGTGAGCCAGGGCTGTTTCACTCTGTGTTTGGAGGTTCTGAGGGTGAGGGGAGCTACTTGGTCCAGGGTGCTTCTAAGAGTGTCATTGTAGTGATGTACAGCCAGATCAGGACAGGAAAAAGAGATTGGGGACAGTGATGACTGTAAGGCTGCCATCACACTAGCAGTATTTGGTCAGTATTTTACATCAGTATCAGCCAAAACCAGGAGTGGCTGATAAATACAGAAGTGGTGCATATGTTTCTATTATACTTTTCCTCTATTTGTTCCACTCCTGGTTTTGGCTTACAAATACTGATGTAAAATACTGACCAAATACTGCTAGTGTGACGGCAGCCTAAGGAGTCTGAAAGTGTATGAGGGTTAATGGCTTGTAGGTTTCTGACTGAATGGTAGGTAGGAGTGTGCTGGGGTGGGCGAGGATTTATGAGCGTGAAGGAGAGAATGTTGTGGTCAGAGAGGGGAAGCGGTGAGCTAGTTAGGTAGGAGAGTAAACAGCCGGACAAAGACCAGGTCAAGGGTGTTACTGTCCTTGTGTGTCTGAGGTTCAGAGCTGTGAGAGGCCGAGCGAAGTGGTTAGTGATAAAAGCTGGGATGCAGATGTAGAAGTGGGGCTGTTTTATGGGGATGTTGAAGTCTCCCAGGATAAGGGTTGGGAGTTCTGAGGACATGAAGTGCGGCAGCCAGGCAGAGAAATGGTCCAGGAAGTGGGTGGGTGAGCCTGGGAGCCGGTATATGACCGCTACTCTGAGGGAGAGGGGATGGAAGAGCCTGATGGTGTGGACCTCAAAAGAAGTGAATGAGAGTGATGGAGCTGGGGGGATGACCTGGAACGTGCATTGTGGGCAGAGGAGTATGCCCACTCCACCACCAGGTCTGTTTGTGGGTCTCAGGGAATGGGAGAATTGTAGGCCACTATGGGAAATGGCAGCAGGCGAGACAGTGTCAGAATCCTGGATCCAGGTTTCAGTGAGGGCCAATAGATTTAGAGAGTTCAGAAAGTAGTTGTGCAGGATAACTAAAGGACCTCCCGTAGTAGTAGACTATGCCACTAAAGTTATTAGGAGGTCATCTGATCCCTGGTTATCCAGAATTAATTTTAGTATAATATGAACCTTAAGGGTGTAAGACCATTGAAGATATCTACAATGGGATCCATTAAGAGGGTCCTATCCTACGTCTTCATGGGCATTCGGCACCTTTACACACTCCTCTGCACAGACACTAAAATATTAGCAGAGAAGGGAGCATGAGCCAACCTCTAGGTCCTGCTACCAGATACTAAATATGTGTACTTTTTATTGTTTTTTTTTTTTATTTAGATAAAGAAATGTATTTATTGGAACAAAATTTTTTTCTTTTTTTTATTTAGGATTTTTTTTTTTTTTTTTACACATGTAAATATTTTTTTTTCTTACTTGTTTACTTTGTCCTGGGGGGCATGACTATACAGTGTCAGATCACTGATCTGACACTTTGCAGTGCACTGTGTCAGATCAGCGATCTGACAGGCACTGCAGGGAGGCTTGCTGATGCCTGCTCTGAGCAGGCGCTTGCAAGCCACCTCCCTGCAGGACCCGGAAGGAGCCGCGTGGCCTTTTTGGATCCGGGGCCTACAGGGAGGAGGAGGTAGGAGACCCTCTGAGCAACGTGATCACATAGTGTTGCTCTGAGGATCTCAAGGAAGCACGCAGGGAGCCCCCTCCCTGCGCGATGCTTCCCTATGCCGCCGGAACGCTGCGATCATGTTTGATTGCAGTGTCCCGGGGGTTAATGTGCCACGAGCGGTCCGTGACCGCTCCTGGCACATAGTGCTGGATGTCAGCTGACACCCGGCCCCGATCGGCCGCACTCCCCTGTGAGCACGGCTGATTGGTGATGACGTACTATCCCGTCGGTGGTCATACGGCCCCATACCATCTCGACGGGATAGTACGTCATATGTCAGAAAGGGGTTAAACATGGATTTCTGCCGGAAGTCTGTGTACTGGTAATCGAACTTGTCGAAAGGGATCGTCATGGTACAGTGGACCGGCGTCGGACCTCCATGTGGACTACGGAGGACCGGTGTTTTTTTTTTTTTTAATAGATGAGTGAAAGAGGCAAATTGTTGGGTAAAATCTTAATTTTTTCAAATAAAGATTTTTTGTGTATGTTTATTTTTTTTGACTACTTGGATAATAAAAGGGGTGTCTGACACATGCTCCTCAAATTACTAACCTGAGGGCTTGATGTCAGCGCCAGCTGCTGATATCAACCCTACAACCCATTACCCACCGCACCAAGGCAATCGGGAAAAGTCGATGCTAAGAGTCAGAATTGGTGAATATAATGGATGGCCCATTTCTCAGTCAGCCGAGGGACGGTCTCATTAGGCTGGTAAGGACCCAATATCCATGGCCCGTCCCAGCCTATTAATGGCAGCCCACAGCTGTCTGCTTAGCCTTTGCTGGTTATTAAAAATAGGGGGGACTCCAAGTCATTTTTTGTGGGTTCCACCATTTTTAATAATCAGCAGATGCAAAGCAGACAGCTGGGGCTGATATTAATAGCCTGGGAAGGGCTATGGATATTGTCCCCTTCCCAGCATAATAAACCAGATCACAGCTGTCTGCTTTTTCTTGGTTGGTTATAAAAAGAAAGTGGAACCCACATTGTTGTTTTCATTTATTTTTTAACAAGTACAGTAAAATACACATTTGAGTCACTGCTGCACTCCTTCATTTGGATCTTCACCTCCTGGATCAAGATTATTACTATTTTTTTAATTCTATGTTATTTTAAGTCATTTCCCTATCCACATTTGTTTGTAAGGAAGTTTTCCCCCTTCCTACCATTTTACTTTTTCTAGCCCCTTGCTCCTACTGTGACCATTTTACAGCACCAAAGTTCCGGTCCTCATTGACTAATATGGGGTTTGGATCAAATTTTGGTACCTGAAACAAACTTTGGACTAAACTTCTTCTGAACCCAATGAACCTAAACTTCCACAGGTCCGGTCATCCCTAGTTGTCATCACTCTCCATCCAGGATTCAGTCTCTAAAAGACGTCATTCTTGAAGAATGGAAAAAAATAGATGTTATAATATGTCACCAACTACTTCATTCCATGTCTAGAAGATGTATTGCTATCTGTTAAAATCATGGAAGTCATACAAAGTACTAGATTAGTATTTTTTGATGTGGGATGTACTCAGTTTTGCATCAACTAATTTGAGTAAAATTGAAGATTTTGTAATTATTATTTTATTATTATTTATTGTTATAGCGCCATTTATGCCATGGCGCTTTACATGTGAGGAGGGGTATACATAATAAAAACAAGTACAATAATCTTAAACAATACAAGTCATAACTGGTACAGGAGGAGAGAGGACCCTGCCCGCGAAGGCTCACAATCTACAAGGGATGGGTGAGGATACAGTAGGCGAGGATAGAGCTGGTCATGCAGCGGTTTGGTCGGTCGGCGGTTACTGCAGGTTGTAGGCTTGTCATGTAATGTAATTGTAATGTAATTGTATTGTAATGAAAGCTATACCATTAACTTTACTTTCATGTTATGGTTTAAAAAAATGTTCTATGAAACTCAGTCTTGTAAAAATGTTCTTGTGTTCACTAAGATATTGATTAAAATATTAATTTTCAAAGGGGCTGTATTATTTTATGCTGCAGGAAAGATATATATCTTTGTACCGTGTTAGCCAGTAAATAGAAAAATATTTAGAATTGAGAGTCCTCAGTGGTTGATACCTTTTAATGGCTAACTGAAAAGATGATAACAAATTGCAAGCTTTTGAGACTACTCAGGTCTCTTCATCAGGCATAGACTAATACAACATCTGAAGAATCACATATTCATACACAACATAGCACAGAACTGTCATTATGGGAGAGTGATAAACAGTTGTGTCCATAAATATTGGAACAGTTCCTAGATAAGGAGTGAATGTTTTGTTGTCCTCTGATTGGGGTCTGGTTCTGTTATGATGCCCCATAAGGTCTGAAGTGCAATTTCCTTAATTGATGTAAAAAGACATAAATCCATGCGACACATTCATCCCTGCACTAAGTGTGTCAAAGGTCGTCATAAATTTATACTCCCAGATTCTCCTGTCTCTCTGAGATTTGAAGTTACCTTTCAATACAAGTAATTTCAGGTCCATGGTGCTATGATCAGGCACACAAAAATGTTTGGCCACAGGTAGATCCGTTCTTTTTTCTCTTATTGTGTGGCGGCGAGAATTTATCCTTGTTCTCAGTTTCTGCCCTGTCTCCCCTACATACAGACCCCCAGTTGGACATTTAGTACATATAATTAGGTTCACCACATTAGAAGTGATGCAGCTGAAGGTATCTGGGATCTTGTAGTCCTGATGTGAGTTGGGGATCTTTATCTTGTCCGTGGTCATTTTAAATGGACAGGTTTTACATTTTTTCTGGTTGCAAGGAGAGGTTCCTGCAGCTGTTGGGGAGGACACAGAGCTTCTGACAATGATGATTCTTAGACTTGGGGGCTGCCTAAAACACAGTAGTGGGGGGTCTGAAAAAATGGATTGTAAGCGGGCATCTTTTTGTAGTAAAGGTTGTAATTTCCGTTCAGCTCCCCTTAGCACCTCCAGATTTGGATTGTAGGTAACCACTAGAGGTACCCGGTTATTTTCTTCTTTATCTTTGTAATGTAGCACAGAGATGTCAAACTGCATTCCTCGAGGACTGCAAACAGGTCATGTTTTCAGGATTTCCTTGTATTGCACAGGTGATAATTTAATCACCTGCACAGAATGATTCCAGCACCTTGTGCAATACAAGGAAATCCTGAAAACATGACCTGTTTGCGGCCCTCAAGGAATACAGTTTGACACCTGATGTAGCAGGTGATTCCTTGATATTCTGGTGGCTCTTGTAATCTGGTTTTCGATTGTTCTTGGATGGTAGCCCTGATTCAAAAAGGTCTTTCTGAGGCGACCAAGGTGTTCATCCCTGTCCATGGGGTTGGAACATATACGATTGTATCTGATGGCTTGTCTGCAGACAATAGAGTTTTTTATGTGTTTTGGATGGAAACTGTCCCATTTAAGGTATGTTGGACGGTCGATTGGCTTCTGATACAGGGATGTTTCTATTTTATTGTTCTGCAGCTTAATGATGGTGTCCAAAAAGTTAATTTCAGTGCAGGAGTAGTTGAGTGTCAAGTTGATTGTGGGATGAAATTGATTAAACTGTTCATGGAACGTCTTTAGCTGTGGCTCAGACTCTGTCCAGATGATTAAAATATCATCAATGTTGTGGTAATAGGCCAGAGGCCTGATGGGACATGAGGATAAAAAGTCACTTTCAAGCTTGGCCATGAAAAGATATGCAGCAAAAATCCATAACAGAATTGTTCTGCTGGTTCTGGCCTGACCCTGAAGCTTTGTGCACACAGTGTTTTTTGAGGAGTTTTTTTTGGAGTGGGTCTGCTTGAAAAGAACACAAGAAAATGTGCCTACAAACCGCATGAAATACTCTTCCTGTTTATTTCTATTGTAAAACCACTTTGCTGATAATTTGTTCAGTCTTTTAAGAGTTTTTATCTTTTCAGGTTTTGAAAGATGCATGGCAGTAAAAAAAGAAAGTGCGTGTTATTTTTTTGAAGCATCTCCTGATGGAAAACACTTCAAACTAGGCAATGTCCTATCGAAAGGCTACAAAAAAAGAATGCTTAACGAAAAAAAAAAAAAAACGCTTCAAAATGCTCCAGCGGCAACGTTCTTTTAACCCAGATTGCACTCGAAATCTGCCTGAAAAAGGGGTTAAGAAAGCGCCGCACTGTCAAAACGACACTGCTGTGCACATGTTCACTATTTTGCTGCTTCTTTTAACCGCTTCAGGGTTTGGAAACTCTGGAATCGATTAAAAGAATTAAAATGTCAATTCTTCAGGCAATTTTGAAGTCTCCTGCTCCGTATAATAGAATATATAGATGTTGGAGCGGCTGAGAAAATGCAGGCAGAGCCAAAGGCTTTTTCCTGACGTGGCTTTGTGAAAAAATACTCCAGCGGCTCCACCGTCGGAGAAAAACTTCCCAAAGGCTATGTCTTTTTCAGGAAGATTTTTCCTGGAACATGGCTGAGAAAGCGCTGCAAAAGCACCCCATAAAATGAACATAGTGCACAGCGATGTGAAAACAACATTGCTGTGCACATGTACAATATAATGTCACTACTTTTGACTGCTTCAGGGTTCGGAAACCATGCAATGGGTAAAAGAAGGGATATGCTCATTCTTTAAGTGGCTTCTACCGGGAAGCTGCCCATTCTCTGTCCTTCACAAAATAGAGTAAAAAAATACAGCAAGGACAATGTCGAAACCACTAGCAAAGCCGTCTCATGAAAAAGACCACCGGCATGTTCCAGAAGCGGCTTTACATGGGAAAACTTGGTTGTTGCGTTGGTGGTGTCTAAAAGACCCCATGAGCACATAGTCAAAGAAGGAATGTTTCCTGAACCAGTGACTGGCTTCAAAACTTTCCTCCCATACCCTCAGCCAGAGGGTTTTTTCCTACCGATAGCATGGGTCATCAATATTGAGGTGGTGGACGTCTGACACCCGGTACTCCCGCCGATCAGCTATTTTTTTTGCTTTGGCTGCCAGGTGCTGCAGATCAGTTTTTTTTTTTTAAAAATCAGGAGCTGCTCTGCAGCACTTGGCAGCTGCAACTACATATTGAATGGATCTACACTTTGTAGCTCAGTGTATTCTCATTTGGCGGCTGCCAAAGAAAATAACAGCTAATTAGAACGTGTGCTACCACCGATCTGATCCCAATGACCTATCCTATAGCCACAACATCAATATTATTTGACCGGACAACCCCTTTAACAGTTATAAATCCCCAAGTTCATAAAAGTCTGATATAATAATTCATTCACATTGGAATTAAAAAGAGAGAAAAAAAAAACAAGATACATGAGAAGGAAATGTAATAAAATAAATTGTAGCCAAGGTGTTTGATAACCAAAGTCTTGCGCTGGAAAATAAATAGCAACAATCACTTCTTTCCCCTTAAGCGCCTTTGAAATTGCTCTTTGTTTGCCAATACTTGTATGAACCGGTATCGCTTTGTTAATTTAGCTGCAGCCATATATAAGAAATTGTGCCAGTGTGATCTGAACTTGTAATTCTTAAATGCACCCAATTCATTCTTATGTTAAATTGAATTGTTTGCACACCTGAGGGTGCTGGTAAATGGCTGTGCAGTTGGGAAATTTATTACCTATAGCTGGGTGCAGTACCTGCTGGTGGCCACTGGATGGCAGCAGAGAGAGGGGAAGGTGTGATGTGGCGCAGCAGCTGGGGCTTGTTCATATAAGCACACTTCTCTGCTAGGAAGGTAATTTAGAACAATTACACCAATTATTATTGCTTCTCTAATTAGTGTTTTTCCTACAGAATTAGCTGAGTGTTTATTAGAAGTCGTACGCTTCCACCGCGTTAACCGCTTCGCTGCCAGGTGAAATGTAATAATAATATTTTGCATGTTATTTATCTATTTTTATAGCATAAAAGCATCGATGAAATATTAATTCCGCTTTGTTATATTTGCCATTCATTTTTAATGAGCTCTATGTCTTCCTTAAAACATAGTGTGTGTGTTAAATCCAGGCCTTACGGAAATGGAGTGAGTCCTTTTCGTTGGGTCGTAAAAGATCTGAGAGAAATTCAAGAATGAGATGTAATAAGTGCGATTATTTCTGGGGGCCGCGATAAGGAGCTGCTCCTCCACAGTGTGCGGCCCCCATATCCCTGCACATGAGACCTTCATCAGGCTGAAAGGGAACAATCAGGATCTATGCAGAAAGCACCTGATATCACTCCACCATAACTAACAGAACCCCATTACTTTCTTTCTTTCTAGCTTCCTACTCTTTCTTTCTTTCTTTCTCTTTCTTTCTTTCTTTCTTTCTTTTTTCCTTCCATCTTTCTTGCTTCTTCTTTCTCTTTCTTTTTTCCTTCCATCTTTCTTGCTTCTTTCTTTCTTTCTCTCTTTTTCTTTCTTTCTTTCTTTCTTTCTTTCTTTCTTTCTTTCTTTCTTTCTTTCTTTCTTTCTTTCTTTCTTTCTTTTTCTTTCTTTCTTTCTTTCTTTCTTTCTTTTTCTTTCTTTCTTTCTTTCTTTCTTTCTTGCTTCTTTTTTCTATCTTTCCTTCTTGCTTCCTACTCTTTCTTTCTTTCTTTCTTTCTTTCTTTCTTTCTTTCTTTCTTTCTTTCTTTCTTTCTTTCTTTCTTTCTTTCTTTCTTTCTTTCTTCTACATGTATCTTGTTTCCTATTCTTTCTTTATTTCCTCTAAAATCTGTTAGGCTATGGGTTGAACTAGATGGACTTAAAGTCTTCCTCCAACCTTAATAACTATGTTACTATGTTACTTTCTCCTTTTCCTTTCATCTTTCTTGCTGCCTAGTTCTTTCTTAGTCTTTCTTAGTCAGTCTTTCTTTCTTTCTTTCTTTCTTTCTTTCTTTCTGTCTTTCTTTCTTTCTCTCTATTACAAATCTTAATCAGTGTCCCGCCGAAAGAGTGAGTGAGACGTGTTGGGGACTCGGTAGAGATACAGCGAGAGATTGGTAGGTGAGTATATGTTGTTTGTTATTTTTAGGCAATGCTTTTTTTTTTTTTCAAATAGCAAAAGTAGTGGACAGAATGTCTCCTATCTATATCTATTATCTATCTGTCTAATATCTATTTAGCTATCGTCTGTCTATTATCTATCTATTTATCTATCATCTATCTATCATCTATCAATTATCTATCTATCATCTTTCTATTTATTATCTATTATCTATCTTTTATGTAGCCTCTATCTATCTATCTATCTATCTATCTATCTATCTATCTATCTATCTATCTATCTATCTATCTATCCTTTCTCTAGTTATCATCCATCTCTCTTTCATATATCACATATAAAACTATAATACAATGAACATTCCTGATTAAAAATTTACTTCTGCAACTTTTTTCATTGAAAATTTCCAGTGTTGTCACAACTTAAAGTAAATGGTAAGAAATCTGTTGATTAGATAGTCGCTATGTGGAAGCATTAATTATATGATGCTTCCACATAAATAAATAAAATTATTATTATATGATGTAAGAAATCACTGATGATCAGAAAATCTCTGTAAACTCTCAGTAAGCTGTCGGAAATTGGATTTCTCTTTTCTAAAGAAACAATAGTTACATTAATAGAAAGACATGTTATATATATTATACAGATCAAAAAATAGATGAATATGAGATAAATAGGAGAGATGATAGATCAATAATAGGTAATAGATAGGTAATAGATAGATAAATAGATAACAGATTGAAAAATGGCAGCACATTTTCATTATCAGAGCCTAAATGGTTTGTACATGAGTAAAATGGGAGTGCTGCCATTTTTTTATTTTTATTTTATATGTACGGTGGTCTGGACTTTGGGGTTCACATCTGCACTTTATTTAATTGGTGTTTTGTCTTTTCTTAATTTGTTTTACATTGACAAAAAATACAAACGAAACACTCCAGCATCACACTGTCTGCGCCGAGATACAAGAAGACAACCTTTTCTATGTGGAACCCTAACTTTTTCTCTCCTTGGGTGAACTCCAAACCGTTAAGGAATGAATACCGAAAGGAGAAAACCAAAAAATAAATAAAAAAAAACAAAAGAATATTTTGGTAAGTAAATAAATCCTATAAAGAATCCATACAAGAAATAGGGGTTTAATGCAAAAGTACAGAATATTTTATTATGAATCACAAAGATAAATACATATATGTTCTATGTCATCTGAACCCCACTACGTCTTTACTGTTTATTCCCTCACTGCTTATTTTGTCTATATGTATTTATCTTTGTGATTCATAATAAAATATTTTGTACTTTTGCATTTAACCCCTATTTCTTTTATGGATTCTTTATAGGATTTATTTACTTACCAAAATATTCTTTTGTTTTTTTTTATTTATTTTTTGTTTTTCTCTTTTCGGCATTCATAGTTTTGGCTTAGGGGTATGTCCCCTCATGGCCGTGGGGACACTTTTTTGTAGGTTTCCAAACCGTTAAGGAGCTGGTAGGATCCAGCGCTAGTTGAAAACAGCCGATTCAGACGACTGTTCTTCACATACGTGTTTCATCTATGTTTTTCACAAACTATACGGGTATGTTTCCACGGTCAGGAAATGCTGCGTGTTTGACGCTGTGTAGAGCCGCAGCGTCAAACACGCAGCGTCCAGATGTTACAGCATAGTGGAGGTGATTTCCTGAAATCCCGTCTCCACTATTCGTTAAAACACGCAGGCGGCAGACCCGCGTAAACGGACATGCGGCGCATCTTTTCAGAACGCAGCATGTCTGTTTACAATGCGGCGACGCTCTGTCGGGGCACCGTAAATTACCCATAGATAATCATTAGATGCGGTAAAACCACATCTAATGATTAGTCACATGCGTAGTAACTGCGAAAACGCAGCTTATTACGCATGTCTACTAATTTACATGCCACCCCCGGAAGTCTGCGTCCACTGCAGTTCTCACGATAACTTATCGCGAGAACTGCTGTACACATGACCGGGGGTGGGGGGTTATCTCCGGTCACTAGTCTGGTTCTCTCGATCAGCTGATTGTGAGAACGCTGCAGTGTAGGTGATCGCTGGCGAGTTATCTCAGGTGGTCATCTACAAGCTCTGCTATGTCTGGATGTCAGGCATCCAGATGTAGCAGGGCCGGACTCGTTGTGGGACACTCGTTATTAAGGACTACGTCGGACTCGGGGAGTATACTGTTGGTTTATTATTTTTCTTTTTTTCTAGATGAACGAGGGCTTCGCTTGGATTACCAGTTCAATAAAAAATATAGTCAAAACTGTGAGATGTTTTATTTCATTAAAATACTTTATTCTGCATGTGTGTGTTTTATTAACCCTTTCAGTACTATAGGATTAGTAATGGTAGGTATCTTATTGACACCTCTCCATTAGGGTTGAGCGACTTTTACTTTTTTAGGGTCGAGTCGAGTGAAATCGGCCGATTATCGCGAAAAGTCGGGGATCGACCAAAACACGAAACCCAATGCAAAGTCAACGGGAAATATCTCTCTCTCTCTCTCCCTCTCTTTTGCGGGGCAATATCCATGGTCCCTTCCTATGAGTATTGGCCCGCAGCTGTCTGCATAGCCTTTCTGGCTATAAATTATAAAAATAATACGGCATTTTTTTGGGGTGGGTCCCCCTATTTTAATAGCCAGTAAAGGCTAAATATACAGCTGCGGACTGATATTCATAACCCGGGAAGATCCATGGGTATTAACCCCTACCCAGGCTACAAACATCGATCCCCAGTCACTGGCTTTCCCTCTCTGGCGCAGAAAATTGCGCGGGAGCCCACGTCATTTTTTTTTTTCCAATTTTTTTTTTCAAGTAAACAGATATTGCTTTTAAGGCCGGGGTCACACTTGCGAGAAACTCACATGAGTTTCTCGCCTCAATACCCGGCACTGCCGCCGGCACTCGGACCGGAGCGTTCAGCTACATAGAAATACATGCAGCAGCACACTCCGGTCCCGCGTGCCATCGGCAGTGCCGGGTATTGAGGTGCGAGTTTCTTGCAAGTGTGACCCCGGCCTAACGCAGATTTCTTGTGTGTGTGTCTTTATTTAAGGCCAGGATCACACATGCGAGAAACTCGGACGAGCGGAGCGTGCGGCTGCACAGAAATACATGCAACAGCACGCTCCGCTCCCGAGTGCCGTCGTTAATGCCGGGTATTAAGATGCGAGACTCGTCCGAGTTTCTCGCATGTGTGATCCCGGCCTAACTCTTTATGTACCATTTTATTATATTTATTACTAAACATCAGGCTTGGTATTTATCTATCTATTATCTATCTATCTAGCTATCAATAGATAAATCTATCGATAGATATATTTATAGATGGATAATAGATAGATATGATAGATGCAGTAGATCTATCTATTATCTATCTATAATCTATCAGTCTGTGTGTGTAAACGTTATTCTTCAATGGAGTATGTAAATGAAGAGTTTGGACAAGAAATTACATCACCGTTCTTTTTTTTGGTATATCTTTATTTAGCTTACGAAAACACCCACAAATCCGCATGAAAAACGCATCACAAACCGCATCAAAAACCCATGTAAAAACGCATCAAAAAACGCAGCTGTCCTGCCAGTGACCTCAGGTGCAGATTTTACCTGCGTCAAATCCTGATGCAATCCTGACCGTGGAAACATACTTTAATGATTGCGCTTTCTATCTATAGATTTATTAACATCCACGTATTTTTGCACAATGAGTGGTCCACAAAAAATGGAGACATGTAAATTTTTGATCTGAGTCACGTTTCAAACTTACAATGGCACTTGAATATTTTTTTTAAAGCCATACGCAGCACACAAACGACATCCGTGTATAAGTCCATTTTTTAACATTGTGAGTAGAAAAAAAACTTTATTTTTTCATATTAGAAAATCACTGATGAAAATGGGATTCAAGACACTGATGATACTTGGACCATTTTTTTATTTGGGTACTAGAAAAGTCACTGACGTCTGAATGAGACTGATGGGAGAAGTGCTCGGCCATCTATGGAGGGGGAGACAAATATATACCAGAGAGTAACAAAACTGACCAGCTTCTCCTAACTAGGGACGAGCGGACCCGTGGAAATTCCAGTTTTGGTACCCGACCCTATCTATAGTCCAAAGTCTGTATCGGGTACCAGAACTGTACCCAAACTTGAACCAGAACCTCATTTAAAACAATGGAGACTCAAACTTTGAATCTGGAATATATCTCTGTCTCTTCTAAGTTTGGGTTCGCTCATCTCTACTCCTAACAGAATGAAGCGAGTGTGAACAGGTGCACTTCCATACCAGTCCTCCTTACTTCTGACCTACATATTGTGAGTTTTGGGAGACCTAGGCAGGCGTCGGTCAGGGGGCATGGTCATTCAGCACAAGCCTTCCAGCCCAACTCACAGGATCCACAGTGGATGCATGATAGATAGATATGAGATGGATACAGTGGATTACCGCTAATAGCGGCAGACAACACAGCCGCTATGGGGCCCATGAGTCAGGTGGCCTGATGCCAGCACCAGCATCGCACCCTGCACCCCCAACTTTCAACTGTATCCTGAATGCAGATATATTTGAAAGGAATGATGGAGAAGGGAGCCGTCAGCTGATGCTTTCTCCTCCCTCATTCTCCCTGTGTGTCTAACGTTTCAGCCCAGTAGGTGTGATGATGTCTGCCTACCACACACTGCAGAGACTGGAGCAGTGGGGGGTGGGGAGAGGTGAGTATTTTATTTTAATCAATGGGGGGCATCATACTATTTGGAGGGCAATGTGGGGTCATCGTGCTACTGTGGGGGCATCAACTTATTTGAGCGGTGAGTTGTGGGGCCATACTGCTATGCAGGAACCATCATGCTACTTGGGGGGGCCATCATATAATTTGGTGGACATTTTGTGATGCCATTATACTATTTTTGGAGGGCGTTTTGGGGGCTATCATACAATTTGGAGGGCTATGTGGGGGGCCATCATACTATTTGTAAGATTGTGTGGGAGCCATTATACAGTTTAAAGGACTGAGTGGGGGCAAATGATACTGTTTGTAGGGCTGTGTGTCAGCCAATTATACGGTTTGGAGAGGCATATGGGGCTAATTATACTGGTTGGAGTACTGTGTGGGGGCCAATTATACTATTTGGAGGACTCTGGGGGCCAATTATACTTTTTGAAGATCTGTATAGGGGCCAATACTATTTGGACGGCTTTGTGGGGGTGTATTATACTATTTGGAAGGCTCTGTAGGGGCCAATTATACTGTTTGAAGGATTATTTAGAGGCCAATACTGTTTGTCAGGGCCATTATACTGTCTGGAGGCGTATGTGGGGGCCATTGTACTCTTTGGAGAGTTGTGTGGTGGCCATTACACTGTGTGGGGGTTGTATGGGGGCTATTATACTGTCTGGAGGCCTATGTGGGGGCCATTGTACTCTTTGGAGGGCTGGTGGGGACAGCTATAATGTGTGCTTATCATAATACAGTGTGGAGGGTTGTGTCATGGGCATTATACAGTGTGGGGGGTTGGTGTGGGTCACTATACTGTATGGAGGGCCATGTGGGGCCCATCATATTGTGCAGAGGGCTGTATCAGGGCCACCATACTGTGTGTGTGGGGGACTACAGGGGCCATCTCAACTGGAGCCTTTGGGTAATGGGGAGCCAGTGCAGGGATTGACAGAGGGGAGAGGCCGAGGAATAGTGGGGGGATTGGAGGATTAGTCGGGCAGCAGACTTTAGAATAGATTGGAGGGGTGCGAGAGTGTTACAGGGAAGGCCACGGTGCAGGAGGTTGCAGTAGTCAACGTGGGAGATAATGAGGGCGTGGACTAGGGTTCTTGTAGATTCTTGGTTGAGGAATCCGTTAAATATTTTTGAGCTGAAGTCGGCAGGAAGTGGAAAGATTACCCCGAGGCAGCGAGCTTGTGGGACTGGGGAGAGTGAGCAGCCATTTAGTTTAATGGATAAGTCCAAAGCAGAGAAGAAGGATGAAATATCAGACATACATTGTGGGATTCTGGTTTGTAGGGAGGTGATATCTAGTCCAGACATGTAGATCTGTATATCAACAGCATAAAGATGATACTGAAAATCGTCCCACGCCGAAGGTGTAAATGGAGAAGAGCAGGTGCCCTATAACTGAACCTTGCAGGACTCCGACAGATAGGGGGCGAGGTGAGGAGGTGGTGTGTGAGTGGGAGACGCTAAATGTCCGATTTGTTAGGTATGACGAGATCCAAGATAGGGCCAAGTCTGTAGTAATAGGGAATGGTCCACTGTGTCAAAGGCAGAGGGCAGGTCTAGGAGTCAGAGGACCGAGTAATCTCGCTTGGCTTTGGCAGATAATAGGTCATTGGTGACTTTAGTTAGGGCAGTTTTAGTGGAGTGATGCCATTAGGAGCAAGAAGAGAGGTGCGAGGACAGTTCAAGATGGACGTGTTGTTCCAGTAGTTTTGAGGTATAGGGGAGAAGTGATATAGGGAGATAGCTAGACACAGAGGATGGGTCAAGAGAGGGCTTTTTGAGGATGGGTGTGATTGAGGCATGTTTGAAACATTAGGGGGAAACACCAGTTGTTAGTGATAGGTTGAAGAGATGGGTTAGGGTTGGGATGAAGACTGTGGTGAAGTTTGGGATGAAGTGGGATGGAATCAGGTCAAGTGCACAGGTGGTGAGATGTGATCTTGAGAATAGAGTGGAGAGTCGATCTTCTGTAATGGTGGAGAAGTTGGTTTTGGAGGAGAAGGGCTGAGTAGTTAGGAGGAAGGATCCTGTGGGATGTAGATCAAAACTTTCTCTGATGTTATCAATCTTCTGCTTGAAGAATGAGGCAAAGTCTTCAGATGAGATGAGTGGAGAAGGAGCAGGTGCTGGGGGACAGAGGAGTGAATTGAAAGTGTAGAAAAGCTGTTTAGGGTTGTGAGACAGGGAGGATATGTGAGATGAGAAGTAATTTTGTTTGGCTGCAGTGAGTGAGGACTTGAAAGTAGTGAGGGACTGATTGAATGCTATTAAGTGCTTATTGGAATGGGATCTTTTCCATCTCCAGTCAGCAACCTAGTATCAGTATCAGTCTTTGCAGAGGGGTACTATAGTGTCATCATGCTATGCGTGTTGATATATACAGTATATATATATATGACGGAAATATAGATATGTATATTTTACACTACCGTTCAAAAGTTTAAGGTCACTTAGAAATTTCCGTATTTTTTAAAGAAAAGCAGTTTTTTCCAATGAAGCTAACATTAAATGATTCAGAAATACACTCTGAAACTCAACAATCTATTCTTGTTCTTAGAAATGAAGGCTATTCCATGCGCGAAATTGCCAAGAAACTGAAGATTTCCTACAGTGGTGTGTACTACTCCCTTCAGAGGAGAGCACAAACAGGCTCTAACCAGAGTAGAAAGAGAAGTGGGAGGCCCCGCTGCACAACTGAGCAACAAGACAAGTACATTAGAGTCTGTAGTTTGTGAAATCGACGCCTCACAGGTCCTCAACTGGCAGCTTCATTAAATAGTACAAGCAAAACGCCAGTGTCAACATCTACAGTGAAGAGGCGACTCCGGGATGCTGGCCTTCAGGGCAGAGTGGCAAAGAAATAGTCATATCTGAGACTGGCTAATAAAAGGAAAAGATTAATATGGGCAAAAGAACACAGACATTGGACAGAGGAAGATTGGAAAAAAAGTGTTATGGACAGACGAATCTAAGTTTGAGGTGTTTGGATCACACAGAAGAACATTTGTGAGTCGCAGAACAACTGAAAAGATGTTGAAAGAGAGTCTGACGCCATCTGTCAAGTATGGTGGAGGTAATGTGATGGTCTGGGGTTGCTTTGGTGATGGTAAAGTGGGAGATTTGTACAAAGTTAAAGGGATTTTGAATAAGGAAGGCTATCACTTCATTTTGCAGCGCCATGCCATACCCTGTGGACAGCGCTTGATTGGAGCCAATTTCATCCTACAACAGGACAATGACCCAAAGCACACCTCCAAATTATGCAAGAACTATTTAGGGAAGAAGAGGCAGCTGGTATTCTATCTGTAATGGAGCGGCCAGCACAGTCACCAGATCTCAGCCCCATTGAGCTGTTGTGGGAGCAGCTTGACCGTATGGTACGAAAAAAGTACCCATCAAGCCAAACTTGTGAGAGGGGTTACTGGAAGCATGGGGGGGGAAATTTCTCCAGATTACCTCAGCAAATTAACTGCTAGAATGCAAAAGGTCTGCAATGCTGGAATTGCTGCAAAGGAAGCATTCTGTGACGAAAGCAAAGTTTGAAGGAGAAAATTATTATTTCAAATAAAAATCTTTTTTCGAACCTTGTCAATGTCTGGAGCAGATTTTCAATTAATTTGGCAACTGATTTGATTAAAAAAAAGTATGAGTGTTCACGGAAAACACAAAATTGTCTTGGTGACCCTAAACTTTTGAACGGTAGTGTATATTATTTATTACATATTCTCCTCATGTATATGGCGCCATTATTTCCACAGCGCTTTATATAATTTTTCATCCTATCTACCATTAGGACTATTTTTGACCATTGCTGGATAAGATCATTGGGATCATTGGGAGCAGATTTATAGGAAAGTCCCAGTATTTCGCTGCAAAGCTGCACTAGTTAATAACTAATGAACTCCAGACCAATCAGTGTGAGCGCAGTGAAGAACTAATTAAAGCTTTCAGAGAAATCCCCGCAGTGATTGACTTGAGTGCACCTAGTTCAGACCTTTTTCTTCCTATTTGTGCTGGTTGCCATTGAATTGTTGAGTTTCTGCCGTTTCTGAGCGCCGCTTATTTCTATTCTCAGGAGTAATACTTACCAGGGAAATATGCAATTAATAATTCAGAGCTGGTAATTGCTAATTATTAAAACAATGATACCCTTATTTCATGGCCTAGTTATTACGAGTGCTGCTTTTTTAAATAACAGCTGTATGAGTTACTTGCAGAAATCTAGATCATATCTCATAAGTCTTAGTTAAATCTGTTAAAGACAATGTCATTATGATATTAATAGCTCATTACAACACGTGCACAGGGACTAATATACTGGTATAAGTGGAGCAGCCAGGGATGTGCTGTACTACACAGATACAGCACATAATATATAGCCAGGTATGACACATACTCGAGGTACAGAACTATAGCACTTACACTGGGGGACAGAATAATGACACTGACATTTGGGGAACAGGATAACGACACTGATACTTGGGGTACAGGATAATGACACTGATACTTGGGGTACAGGATAATGACACTGACACTTGGGGTACAGGATAATGACACTGACACTTGGGGTACAGGATAATGACACTGACACTTGGGGTACAGGATAATGACACTGACACTTGGGGAACAGGATAATGACACTGACACTTGGGGTACAGGATAATGACACTGACACTTGGGGTACAGGATAATGACACTGACACTTGGGGTACAGGATAAGACACTGATACTTGGGGTACAAGATAATGACACTGACACTTGGGGTACAGGATAATGACACTGACACTTGGGAACAGGATAATGACACAGATCCTTGATGTACAGGACAATGACACTGACACTTGGGATGCAGGACACTTGGGGGACAGGAAAATGACACTGACACTTGGGGTACTTGACAATGACACTGATACTTGGGCTGCAAGATACTTGGGGGACAGGACACTGACACTTGGGGTACAGTACAATGACACTGATATTTGGGGAACACGATAATGACACTGACACTTGGGGACAGGATAATGACCCTGATTCTGGGGAACAGGATAAGGACACTGATTCTGGGGAACAGGATAAGGACACTGATACTTGGGGACAGGATAAGGACACTGATACTTGGGGACAGGATAAGGACACTGATACTTGGGGACAGGATAAGGACACTGATACTTGGGATGCAGGATACTTGGGAGACAGGACAATAACACTGACACTTGGGGTACAGGATAATGACACTGATACTTGGCAGCAGGGTAATGACACTGACACTTGGGGTGCAAGATAATAACTGAGATGGTATAGTGAATCCTGCATTGAGCCGGGGGGTTGGACACGATAACCCTGGAGGTCCCTTCCAACTCTAACATTCTATGATTCTATGATAACTTGGGACAATGACACTGACACTTGCGGTATATGGTAATGACACTGATAATTGGTGTACAGGATAATGACACTGAAACTGACACTGAAGTTGGAGGCTGACACCTCTTCACGGACTCCCGTGAATTCTCATCAGGACCATGGCTACTTCTGTTCACTGGAAGAAAAGAAACATCTCTCACATCTTCTTGATTAGGATGCTTCTCTCCATCAAGCCATCCTTAGCATAGGACAAAGCTGGCATAGTACCAGAAACTGGGCATTGAGAAGTCTCTCTCTGTTGGCTGAGATTAGTTACCACTTCGGAGGATTCCAGTACCGAATGGAGTTCCTCCGCGTGGTTGGTGGGTAGAAGAGACTTGGAAGATGCCACTGCCTTGATGTTCTCCTCACCAGTCCTATTAGAAACTGAAGATACCTGCTTAGCTCTTATCTTCAGCTTTGTCTCCAACATGACACATCCACAATGTGAGGAGGTTCCTGGGAACAAATCCTTGGCACCAACAACTGGACTTTGTTGGGACATTGCTTCCACTTTCCTTCCTTTGGAGACGCCAGCACACAGCGAGTCGGCAACCAGCAGGTGGAGAAGATGGCGACACTGCTGAGTGACCTGGACATATGGGGACCAGACACCTCTTGTAACCCACTGGGTCTCCGGACCAGAACAGGCCCTAGAGTTCTCGGCTCAGGACGACTTTGGACATACCAGAAAGTACGTGGAAGATGATCTTCTCTGTGTATAACGCTACGATTTGGAGCATAAGTTGTTCCTTCATGACTTAACTGTTTCTGAGTAGGGCTCGTTCTTCACTTAACAACACCCTCACATGATTCTGGAGCTGTTGTATGGGAAAAAGACACTGACTTTTTACAGCTTGCATCACGAACTCTCAGGCTGAACCGAAGCCTCCTCTTGACACGGATACAGTCATAGTTATTGGTGGACAGGGAATACTCCTGCCAAGGTCAGCCTCTCCTACTTGCCCTACGCATTGGAGGTCTTTAGACTTCACAGGACAGAGACCATCAGGATGTTTCGCGTAACCGTACTGATACCGCAACACCTTCTCACGACAGAGTTTAGACTGCTGCACAGCCAGCCCACTCCTGTTAACCTTCATGGGTTCAGCATGAATAGCTGCCTTTAGACGCTGAGGAAAAGGTGATCTCTGGAAGGACAGAGCCCGACGTGGTGGATTCCTCACGTGCGTCATCCATCTGGTCTGCTCCTGGAAGCTGGGAAGGAAAGTTTTTTTCAGGAGATTCTGGGTTCGTAAGCTGGGTAGAACATCAGGAGTTCCACTTTAAACCAAATGGAGTAAAAATAAAGAGCAGAAACCACTGGTTGTGCCACATGCGTATTGCTACCGAAACTCACTGCATTGCTCTCGATCCCCATTGTACTGAGGTGAATCTGGTGGGATGGGTTCCTTTATGGGAGCACAAGTCACAGATTGAATATGCTCGACCGCAGAAACTGCGAATTGGGCTGGTCCTGGTGGTCAGGACTTCTAATCGGGTGAAAACATTTTCATGTTGTTTCTCTCTCTGGTGCCTCAGCTGCCGACACAGGTCTGAGAGTAGAGAGGACAGGGGATCAGCGGGGCCCATGGCCTAACAAATTGTCACGCATGCAGGTTGCATACGTGGTTCCACGGACTGGACTTACCCTTGATGGGCATGACTAAGCAGCTACCTTGGTGTTCACTGGACGGTCTAGTAGTGAGGTCAGGCTTGTGTGACAGGTAGCTGCAAGGCGCCACTCCAGGGAAATCTTCCGGCAGGAGCAGCTGATCCCAAGGGTCTAAGCCGTTTACTCAGATTCCTAGACAGGACAGGACGGCCACTTGGGACAGGTTCAGACTGTACTGACCATATAGGAGATGGGACTGCCACAGGGACAGCTTCCTACTACGCTGTCTCTGGATAAACGATAGACGTCCACAGAGACAGTTTAAACACAGTGGTCTCGGGAAAAAGTCCAGGTACCACTGATGCGGTTTCATGGTATGGACACCGTCAAAGCGGACATGGGAACAAGGGTTACTAGGAATGGGGGATCTGGCAACATACAATAGCACACAATAACCCAACTAACAGAAACTGTTGGGGTTGCTCAACCACTGCCCTATTGGGGAGGGTGCCCTATATGCAAGATGTCTCGCTATTGGCTGAACACATTACCAAATGCCTCCCAGCTGACAGTTGGGGGAATTTTACCATTTGTGCACTGCTCCTTTAAGAACAAGGGTGCGCATTGATGCATGCTGCCGATACAGTGTACAGCGTGCACAGAGGAAGGAAGCAGAAGATGCCGGGGGCCGTGCTGAGGACCGGAACAGTGAGTAAGTAGGCGTCTCTGCATGGGGGGAAAAAGGGTACGCCGCGCAGGAACATCGGCAATAGCGCTACACATTGCTTCTGGTGGAGGAAAGAATGGCTGTATATTCAGGCCCTATATCAAGTTTATCCACCATGTTCATGGGGTCAAAGAGTCACTTGAACTATCGAGTGAAGATCAGTGGTGGTCCAAAGTCACAGACGTCATCAACATTCTACTTAATCATAATGACCTTTTCGCCTGTATCAGATGATCATTTTGTCTGGATTCCCATAAGTAGAACAAAGAAGTACAAACAAAAAAAAACTGCAAATTTACAAAAACTCAAAATCATGACTGATCCTAACTTCCGCTACGGAGCAGATGGCTCGGAAGATTCAGTCTATTAATCTACCAATAATTGCAACAGATGCTTTCAATGTTTTACATTTTACAGATTTTTTTTGCTTTTTTGCAAAGAGATGGACTGCAAGGAAACCAGTGAGCGAGGCGCCTCCATTAATTAGACTTAATAAGTTGATGACGAGGGTCTGGATGCGTGCCACCGCCTGAGCAACAAGTAGAAGATGCTGCAGATGTAGTGAGGAATTACTAGAGAGACTGAAGGGAAAAATACAAGGAGGGAACGTCTTTGAGGTTTTGTGCAGAGGCAATTTAAAGGTCAAGAAATAGCCGAATTTAGCCTCTGCTCTAACAGCAGTGTCCATGTTAAAGATTCGGGATTGTAATGAGGTTCTGCTGCAGCCGAGATGCCCACCAGCTATCTGCAGCGTCCTCCCCATGTAGTTGTGCCACGGCTACAGGAAGAGGCAAGATTATTGATGTGCTTGCCTGAGGGATCGCAGCCAATAATGGATGTGTGATAGAGGCAGTGCTTTGTCATCAAACAAGAGGCCTGAAAGATGGTTTACTCGAATATTATCAGTCATCCCTTGATCAAGATATAATGCCACCAAGGATTTTCTTTCTTTTTTCTTTTGTACATCCGAACAACTCCGACATGTATATATTGTAACATAGGAGAGTTTTGTAGCCCGTTCCACAACACTCAGCCCTTAGATGGTGCTCTACCAAACGTGTTCTGTCGGGGATTCCCTTAGATGGGTTCAGATGCTCCATGACTGCCAGGATATCTTGACCAACACCTGAAGTCTCCTTCTCTGTCACTTCAAGCTTCGGGGTCTCAATATAACCTCTGTAACAGTGGCTGCAACTATAGTACGCTTTGGCAGAAGGGCCCCTCACTATAGCTGCACCTCTGATCTATATATCAGTCCCTCATGTCTTGTAGTTTTACTTTTAATTGGCACTGGTGGTGGGTGGCGGACCCCCATCAATATGATATTGTTAACTTATCCAAAAGATGCCTTAGGTCATCATTTACATAAGCCTGGACGAAACCTTTAAGGAGGACTATGTCAAATAATATGGCCGTGATCTGTACACAATTTGACCTGGTCATAGATATCTCTACTCCATTCTGCCCTGAACTAATATAATTTATTTCTCAGGTACTGACGGGTCCGTGCAACTGTATTCGTATTCCATATTGCAATACAAGGGGCAGTCTGGTTCCCTGGATAAGCTAAGCAGAACATGTAAGCACTTATGATCGGGACCTCTCTCCTGTAGAGTATCAGCTCTTATGTGCAGGGTCCTCTCTCCTGTAGAGTATCAGCTCTTATATGCAGGATCCTCTCTCCTGTAGAGTTTCAGGTTTTATGGGCAGGGACCTCTCTCCTGTAGAGTGTCAGCTCTTATGTGCGGAGTCCTCTCTCCTGTAGTGTCAGCTCTTATGGGCAGAGTCCTCTCTCCTGTAGAGCAGGGGTCCCCAACTCCAGTCCTCAAGGCCCACCAACATGTCATGTTTTCAGGATTTCCTTAGTCTTGCCCAGGTAATAATTGCATCACCTGTGCAATGCAAAGGAAATCCTGAAAACATGACCTGTTGGTGGGCCTTGAGGACTGGAGTTGGGGACCCCTGCTGTAGAGTATCAGCTCTTATGTGCAGGATCCTCTCTCCTGTAGTATCAGATCTTATGTGCAGGGTCCTCTCTCCTGTAGAGTGTCAGCTCTTATGTGCAGGATCCTCTCTCCTGTAGTATCAGATCTTATGTGCAGGGTCCTCTCTCCTGTAGTGTCAGCTCTTATGGGCAGTGTCCTTTCCCCTGTAGAGTGTCAGCTCTTATGTGCAGGATCCTCTCTCCTGTAGAGTGTCAGCTCTTATGTGCAGGGTCCTCTCTCCTGTAGTATCAGATCTTATGTGCAGGGTCCTCTCTCCTGTAGATTGTCAGCTCTTATGGGCAGGGTCCTCTCTCCTGTAGAGTGTTAGCACTTATAGGCAGTGTCCTCTCTCCTGTAGAGTGTCAGCTCTTATGTGCAGGGTCCTCTCTCCTGTAGAGTGTCAGCTCTTATGTGCAGGGTCCTCTCTCCTGTAGTATCAGATTTTATGTGCAGGGTCCTCTCTCCTGTAGAGTATCAGCTCTTATGTGCAGGGTCCTCTCTCCTGTAGAGTGTTAGCTCTTATGTGTAGGGTCCTCTCTCCTGTAGAGTGTTAGCACTTATAGGCAGGGTCCTCTATCCTTTAGAGCAGGGGTCCCCAACTCCAGTCCTCAAGGCCCACCAACAGGTCATGTTTTCAGGATTTCCTTTGCATTGCACAGGTGATGCAATTATTACCTGGGCAAGACTAAGGAAATCCTGAAAACATGACATGTTGGTGGGCCTTGAGGACTGGAGTTGGGGACCCCTGCTTTAGAGTGTCAGCTCTTATGGGCAGAGTCCTCTCTCCTGTATAGTGTCAGCTCTTATGTGCAGGATCCTCTCTCCTGTAGAGTGTCAGCTCTTATGTGCAGGATCCTCTCTCCTGTAGAGTGTCAGCTCTTATGTGCAGGGTCCTCTCTCCTGTAGAGTGTCGGCTCTTATGGGCAGGATCCTCTCTCCTGTAGAGTGTCAGCTCTTATGTGCAGGGTCCTCTCTCCTGTAGAGTGTCAGCTCTTATGTGCAGGGTCCTCTTTCCTGTAGAGTGTCAGCTCTTATGTGCAGGGTCCTCTTTCCTGTAGAGTGTCAGCTCTTATGGGCAGGATCCTCTCTCCTGTAGAGTGTCAGCTCTTATGTGCAGGGTCCTCTCTCCTGTAGAGTGTCAGCTCTTATGTGCAGGGTCCTCTTTCCTGTAGAGTGTCAGCTCTTATGTGCAGGGTCTTCTCTCCTGTAGAGTGTCAGCTCTTATGGGCAGGGTCCTCTCTCCTGTAGAGTGTCAGCTCTTATGGGCAGGGTCCTCTCTCCTGTAGAGTGTCAGCTCTTATGGGCAGGGTCCTCTCTCCTGTAGTGTGTCAGCTCTTATGTGCAGGGTCCTCTCTCCTGTAGAGTGTCAGCTCTTATGTGCAGGATCCTCTATCCTGTGGAGTATCAGCTCTTATGTGCAGGATCCTCTATCCTGTGGAGTGTTAGTACTTATGTGCAGGGTCCTCTCTCCTGTAGATTGTCAGCTCTTATGGGAAGGATCCTCTGTCCTGTAGAGTGTCAGCTCTTATGTGCAGGGTCCTCTCTCCTGTAGAGTGTCAGCTCTTATGTGAAGGGTCCTCTCTCCTGTACAGTGTCAGCTCTTATGTGCAGGGTCCTCTCTCCTTTAGAGTGTCAGCTCTTATGTGCAGTATCCTTTTCCCTGTAGAGTGTCAGCTCTTATGGGCAGTGGACGGTCTCCTGTAGGGTGTTAGCTCTTATGGTAAGGGTGAACATTACATAATATACACCAATATAATGCACGCTTGCACACTGTACATTATTTTGTTGGGTATAAATCCTATAAATCCTGATATGATAATTCTATTTCTTTGCCTATGTGGAGCCACTTAATTTCCAGCAGATCAGCTCCAGGAAACCCAAGCTTTGCCCAGGACACGAGACAGCGGCTGCATTATTGAAGTGTATTATGTTACTGTCCATTAGAGCAGAAATGCTTTGTGCCTCAGCCTAGGAGATGACCCATAGTAAATACAAAGTCATATTTAGCTTTTGTAAATTCTCAGCCCTCATGAATGATTCAGGGTGGGGTAAATATCACATTCCCCTCACTTATTTACATCCGCATAACCTCGGAGAAGACTTGTCACCATTAAATATTAATGGCCATTTCAATGAATCTATGCTTCTGTCAATACCGCCCCGGCCGCACATATATCAGACCTCACACGTTGGCCGGTCATGGGACCTGGGGTAATGGCGGTATTCCTGCTCTTCCAATCACCGTGTGCTTTGTGGTTACTGATTTATTGGTCGATGCCCTAATATTAGAACATTGCGGCTGCAGAGAATTTATAAACCATTGGCGCGGACGCGGCGCGCACAACACGATATCCCGTGTGGTTTTCATCTGGATAGCGATGTCCTGTCTGCTCTTCAGTAGGAAAATTAAGACAAATTGTTAAATGTAGGTAGGAAAGTGGACAGACGCCAATTTATCAAATACTACGGATTGCCGGGACCATTTAGTAAAAAAGAAAAAATTCTTCAGTACATTTGTCATTTGTTCTTGACTGCCTTGACACCTCTGTTTTTGTCATCTATGTGCATAAAATTTGTGTAGCAAAGGTATAACTTGGGCTTCGAGGCCCAATGCAGAATTTTTCGGCAGGGTAAAAATGGAATACTGCGCCATTATTCTTTTCCACAACACGCTTCCTCTTTTTCATAGGCTGTGCCCCCTTTTTTGTCCCTTGAGAGTTTGGTGCATGAGCTTCATAATGCAGCATCCAGGTGCCATGCACAACAATATTCTGGGAGCACTGACTTATGAAAAGGCTTCTGAAATGACATTTAAAGAGGTCCGGCCACCAGTGGCCAGTTTCTGCTATGATTTTATTCCTGTTGCTCCCTTAAAGGGACACTGTCACCTGAATTTGGAGGGAACAATCTTCAGCCATGGAGGCGGGGTTTTGGGGTTTTTGATTCACCCTTTCCTTACCCGCTGGCTGCAATATTGGATTGAAGTTCATTCTCTGTCCTCCGTAGTACACACCTGCACAAGGTGCAATCTTGCCTTGCGCAGGCGTTTACTATGGAGGACAGAGAATGAACTTCAATCCAATATTGCAGCCAGCATGCAGCCAGCGGGTAAGGAAAGGGTGAATCAAACACCCCAAAACCCCGCCTCCATGGCTGAAGATTGTTCCCTCCAAATCCAGGTGACAGTGTCCCTTTAAGTATTCAGTTTTAATTTTAATCAGCCATAGTTCCAGGGTCTTTTCATTTAGTGTTAATTTTTGGGCGTGACTCACAGATTAACTAGGCATCGCAGCCTAAAGATATGCCCCTGCGGAACTCTAACATTCCCCCTTGTAAAGATAATATATTAGCACTAAAAAAAGGCCCATATCTCTGGAACCATATGTAGATTTAAAGAAAAAAAATAGTAGGGATCAAACTAGAGCAAAAATGTTACACTTTTGTCCTGATACAGGGTCTCTTTAAGCTAAGAAAGCAAATGGAAAAATCAATTCGAGTGGGGTTTGTCTACATCTTGTCCTGTTGCACTTATGTTCCCTTGGCTAGCTCTTAAAAATTGGTATTGTTGGCAACTGTATGACAATGTTTAAGACAGCCCTGCTCTCAACCCTGATTTCTCAGCTACTGTGTAACATACAGCAGAGTTGAGTGTAATTACAAACACTTTCATCTTGCAGCAGTAAGTGTGGAGAGGAGGGGGATACTGCATAGTTGAGTATGATTAGAAACACTTTCATCTTTCATTTTAGGGCAGTCAGTACTCCCTCTATACCCACCTCAAGTGCCCCGAGATGAAAGGTGAAAATAACTGCAGAGATAAGATCTGAGTGCAGGGTTGTGTTTAACTACATGTCTCACACAGGAGAAAGCCTGTTCAAAGCTTCTCTGGGGCTTGTTCAGTTTTCCCCTGTATGACATTTCCTGCTTACAGATTGGTAAACGTCATGCAGGGTAAAAAAGTAACCACCCCAATGAAAAAATCTCTGGTGATGCCCCCTTTAACTTATTATAAATTATAATCTAATCTTTACAATCCGATATATCTCTGCAATGGAGAAGAGAATTAAAAGAAAGTTTTACTAAGCTCTGCAGTCATTATTCTGTCATGTGGCCAGTTTTAACATGCTCAAACTAATGTAAGGTCCTCTTTACAGTGAGCTTGGTGACAGCTGCTGCGGAAGCGGGTTGTAGTGACTGTGCTATTCAACTTTTCCAGAAATACAAAATATATCTGAATTAAGAATTCTATGGGAGGTCTGTTCATTAGAGGAAACCAATCAGTAGGTGTTGGAGTCAAAGAGGCAGAGCCTCTTGACTAGAGTAAAATTTGCCCATTACTAATCTTGCATAATATGTCTTTTTATACATCCCTGAGCACAGGATACATCATCTCAAGACTGTCTGAAATCCAGAAATGCGGTAGTTATACTAGGGTGTCATCGGCCTGACATCGGTGTTAATGGAGTTGCTCAGAATTGGGGTAAAAGTCTGCAGTCACTCCATGTGACTGCAGACTTGTCATTCATCACAGCACACAGTGTGCATGCTGTCAGGATTCTCCGGCGCCGAGAGCGGGCAGTCATGTGACCACAAGTATGTAATTTTCAGCCAGGCTGTGAACGTCTAGTTAGCATGTGACTGCATGTATGCAAATCACATTGTTGCGGCCCACCCCCAGTGTCGGGGAATCCAGACAGCATGTGCTCTGCACACTGTGAGAATTCGCAAGTCTGCAGTCACTCTATGTGGCTTGTACCCCAAGCTTGAACAACTTATTAAAACCTTACTGAGTGAGTTTAGGACACGACCATCTTTACTCTTTTGCAGCGCATGTAAAAAAAAGCACTGTTTTGATCCGGATTGCCAAAGAGAACTAACATGGACTCAGGACCAGGGTCCACCGCATAATTTTAGCTCTACTCTACATGGTGGTCATTTGGATGCAGGCATGGCTTATACATTGGCAGTGGCAGCTTTTTGACGTTGCTCCTAGTTGGGTCACCTGCTGTGCTGCTCATATGTCCTGATTAGAGTTGAGCGAATTTTACAAAATTCGGTTCCTATTGTGATCGGCAGCGAATATTGTTTTTGCAATATTCGACGAACACAGCTGAACATCATTGGAGTCAATGGTAATAGAAATGAATGAATATGTTCGGAACCAATCACCAAGCATAAATTCCGAACCAATATTTCACGAATATGGCAAATTCAGATTCGGCGACCGATTCCGAACATATTCGCTCAACTTTAGTCCTGATCAGCCAGGATAGTTGTAGTCTTCTATAAATGATCCAAACATAGAATATCCCTTCATTTCTAGGAGAACCTGTTTGCGTTCTCGGCCTCGGATCTTGTGTTATTCCATTATTCTGCGTAGACCGTGTTACTTAGGATGAGTGCACATAACAAGCAAACATCACATAGGACACTTAAGCCTTTTAACATTTTCTAACCCTTAAAATCTCCTTTTAAAAGTCAGTTATGGCTGCGATGTAGAAAGTATAATCTCTCCATTAGAGACTTTTCACCTATCTCGTAGACTGAGCACAATGTATTTAGACCAGCGGCTTTCCTCCCCATTAAAGGCTCAGTCCAAGAGGGAAATGATTTTCTTATCATTGAAAGGATTTCTAGCAATCAGCGCCCATCTAAAATAAAAGAAAACAGGAAATAAAAGTAAAATCATTATTTCTCTCTAACCCGTATTTGCGAGGGCTCCATTCACACTTTATTACAGTACCTTGATATTATTATACTTTTTAAGATATTGTAAAGACATTTTTAAAACTTTTTAAAGACTATTTTAAGGACCTTTTAATGAGGTAGTCCCATGAAGGCCACCCCTATCTATATTTCTTATTGGGGCATGTAGAAGTCAAAGATTTGGGGTTACCCTAAAATGGATGTACTGTAGCTTTGAGTTTTCACTCCTTTGGTACTTGACTGTGTTGGACAGAATGCCTGGGGCAATTCTTAAGAGGACTTAGATTGATGGTTCACAAAATGCTGTAGGTAGCCTACTGATTTCACGGGGTGTCATGTAATGCTTCATTTTGCATGAGAATAAAGGTGTGTTCACACTAAGAGTTTTTATTCAGTTTTTGAAGCAAAAACTCTCAAAGGCTATGTGTGTACAAGGATTTTTGAGGAGATTTTGGAGCAGAAACTGAGTGTAAACGTAGAGGAAATCTCAAAACTCATCGAAAACTTTGATTTTCTGCTCAGTTTCTCTTACGAAAAAGTGGTTGTGTGCACATACCCTAACTCTCCAACCAAAACTGTTGTTTTTTGAGCTACTGGTAGTTTTTGGAGAATTTCTGGTTCAGAAACTTGGCAAGAAAACTCAGTGTGAAAGCAACGGAGACTCAAACCTTGGAGCTCTGACTTTCTCTCCCTCTCTCTCTCTCTTCCCGCGGAATTCCAAACATTGCGACAGACTTCTGGGAGAAGTTTCCGTTCGGTGTTAAGCAGACACTAACTGTCCAGTACGAATCCCGAACTTTTAAGTTCGGGTTCGCTCACCCCTAACTCTAAGGATACATGGGCGCATTGTTTTTTCTGTAAATTTTTTAAAGTGAATTCACACTAAAAATACTTTAAAATTCACTCACAAAAAAACTTGAAAGATTCCTGCTATTCATTGCCATCGTAAGGCTTTGTTCACACTGACTTTTTTTTCAGGTGTTTATTTAGCAGAAAGCCTCCAAATCCTTCACAGAAACTGCTTCAAAACTCTTCCAATTAATTTTTGCTTTTCACATGAGATGTTTTTGAGAAAGTGCACATGACTTTTTTTTCAGGCAAATTCCTCTTGGAACCCACATGAAAAAAAAGAGCTAAAAAGCACTGCCAAGAATGAACATAAAGGACAGAAATGTCAAAAAGTATATGTTCTGTCTTTTGTCTTCAACAGAAGCAAAGAGGCTAAATCAAGTGACCTGTTCATCTCCCTGGGGGCTGCCGCTAGGAAGCAGCCACTATTTTCTACATGCAATGTAGAAAAAATTCTTCTAAACCGTTTCATCCCCAAAACACCCCAACCTAAGATACTTTTCTGTAGCAGTTTCTGCTTGGAAAATATATGATTTTTGAACTCTTCATAAAACTCAGTGTAGACATTTGTCTAAGAAGAAGCTATCCTAACAGGGCAACTTATGTTGAAGAGTGCTCATTGTCACTTACTTTCACCTTGGGGCGTAAGTTGTGCCAATGACACTGCGTTTGGAGTTACCTGCACGGGGCGTGTCCATGATTGGCATGCAATGCGCACCCGCCTTATTTATTAGAATAGGACATATGTGTGATACCTTCTAGTCATCCGTGCATCACAGCAGAGATCTTTAAATAGGTCATCATAGATGGATGGAAGTGAGCGGTGCTGGACAAATCCTTTAAACTTTAGGAGAAATATTAATTCATGTTCCAATCACGTTTCTCATATGGTCATCTTGTCTCAATTTTAGGAGGCCATTTTGGACTTACTTTGTAATTCAGTTTGTAACTAAGTGGAAATTCCCAAGCTGAAAAGTTACATGTTTAAGGGGGGTTGATGCTCACAGTGTGCAGTCAGGGCTCTTCTGTGCCGAGAGCAAGTGAACGCAAGTATACAATTTGTGTACATGCGGTCACCTGCCAACTAGACGTGCGCAGCCATGCTCAATACAAGTGAATCGAGCAAGGCCGGACATGTCTCGCCGGAATGTGGCCTGGAATGTGTAAATTGCATACCTTCAGTCATATGACCGCCAACTCGCAAAGCTGGAACCCGAGAATCCTGACTGCTCAAAGCAAGGATTCACAAGTCGGCAGCCACATGGAGTGACTGAAACTTGAGCCCCAGGGCTGGACAACCTCTTTAAGGACAGTCTTGAACTAAACGAGATGGCAATCTGGGGTACATAGATAGATTTTTTTTTACAGCCAGGAGCTCTGCTAATGCAGCGCTGCTCGTGGCTGTAAAACCCCAGCGAATGAAGGGGAACTAGGTCAATGACCTGTAGTTACCTTCATTCACGGTGAGGCGCCCTATGCTGGATGTCCTTCGAGCGTGGGAAAAAATCAGAAAAGTTCCCAGGCTCAAGTTCAAATGAGGACAACCAGCAAAGGGCGCCTCACTGCGAATGAAGGTGACTACAGGTCATTGACCTAGTTTCCATTCATTCGCTGGGGTTTTACAGCCACGAGCAGCGCTGCATTAGCAGAGCTCCTGGCTGTAAAAAAAAATTAACCCCTTCAGATGGATTTACAACGTGGGACGTTACAGATCCTCAGAAGGTAAGAAGGTATGTATATTGTTGGTTTATTATTTTTTCTTTGTCACAGAGCGAGGGTCTTCAGCCAGTGGATTGAGCGTACAATAAAATATTACAACAAACGGTGTGTTTATTTCATTAAAACACTTTTTAATAATGTGTGTTTTTTTTTAACCCTTTACTACTATTGGATTAATAATGGATAGGTGTCATAATTGACGCCTCTCCATTATTAATTTGGCTTAATGTCACCTTACAATAGCAAGGTGACATTAACCCTTCATTACCCCATATCCCACTGCTACACGGGAATGGGAAGAGAGCGGCCAAGTGCCAGAATAGGCGCATCTTACAGATGTGCCTTTTCTGGGGTGGCTGGGGGCAGATGTTTTTAGCCAGGGGGGGCCAATAACCGTGGACCCTCTCCAGGCTATTAATATCTGCCCTCAGTCACTGGCTTTACTACTCTGGCGGAGAAAATTGCGCGGGAGCCCACGCCAATTTTTTCCACCATTTAACTCTTTAATTTAATAGCTAGAACGGCCAAATTTTGCACATACACACTACTAACATTAGTAGTGTGGAATATGCAAAACAAAGGGGGATATGAAATGGTTTACTGTATGTAAACCATGTCACATATCATGTCGGGTTTAGGAAGGAGATAGCAAAAGCCGGCAATTGAATTACCAGCTTTAAAGCTATCTAGCGCTGTATGAAGTAATAATATATATACATATACAGTGGGGCAAAAAAGTATTTAGTCAGTCAGCAATAGTGCAAGTTCCACCACTTAAAAAGATGAGAGGCGTCTGTAATTTACATCATAGGTAGACCTCAACTATGGGAGACAAACTGAGAAAAAAAAATCCAGAAAATCTCATTGTCTGTTTTTTTAACATTTTATTTGCATATTATGGTGGAAAATAAGTATTTGGTCAGAAACAAACAATCAAGATTTCTGGCTTTCACAGACCTGTAACTTCTTCTTTAAGAGTCTCCTCTTTCCTCCACTCATTACCTGTAGTCATGGAACCTGTTTAAACTTGTTATCAGTATAAAAAGACACCTGTGCACACCCTCAAACAGTCTGACTCCAAACTCCACTATGGTGAAGACCAAAGAGCTGTCAAAGGACACCAGAAACAAAATTGTAGCCCTGCACCAGGCTGGGAAGACTGAATCTGCAATAGCCAACCAGCTTGGAGTGAAGAAATCAACAGTGGGAGCAATAATTAGAAAATGGAAAACATACAAGACCACTGATAATCTCCCTCGATCTGGGGCTCCACGCAAAATCCCACCCCGTGGGGTCAGAATGATCACAAGAACGGTGAGCAAAAATCCCAGGACCACGCGGGGGGACCTAGTGAATGAACTGCAGAGAGCTGGGACCAATGTAACAAGGCCTACCATAAGTTACACACTACGCCACCATGGACTCAGATCCTGCAGTGCCAGACGTGTCCCACTGCTTAAGCCAGTACATGTCCGGGCCCATCTGAAGTATGCTAGAGAGCATTTGGATGATCCAGAGGAGTTTTGGGAGAATGTCCTATGGTCTGATGAAACCAAACTGGAACTGTTTGGTAGAAACACAACTTGTCGTGTTTGGAGGAAAAAGAATACTGAGTTGCATCCATCAAACACCATACCTACTGTAAAGCATGGTGGTGGAAACATCATGCTTTGGGGCTGTTTCTCTGCAAAGGGGCCAGGACGACTGATCCAGGTACATGAAAGAATGAATGGGGCCATGTATCGTGAGATTTTGAGTGCAAACCTCCTTCCATCAGCAAGGGCATTGAAGATGAAACGTGGCTGGGTCTTTCAACATGACAATGATCCAAAGCACACCGCCAGGGCAACGAAGGAGTGGCTTCGTAAGAAGCATTTCAAGGTCCTGGAGTGGCCTAGCCAGTCTCCAGATCTCAACCCTATAGAAAACCTTTGGAGGGAGTTGAAAGTCCGTGTTGCCAAGCGAAAAGCCAAAAACATCACTGCTCTAGAGGAGATCTGCATGGAGGAATGGGCCAACATACCAACAACAGTGTGTGGCAACCTTGTGAAGACTTACAGAAAACGTTTGACCTCTGTCATTGCCAACAAAGGATATATTACAAAGTATTGAGATGAAATTTTGTTTCTGACCAAATACTTATTTTCCACCATAATATGCAAATAAAATGTTAAAAAAACAGACAATGTGATTTTCTGGATTTTTTTTTCTCAGTTTGTCTCCCATAGTTGAGGTCTACCTATGATGTAAATTACAGACGCCTCTCATCTTTTTAAGTGGTGGAACTTGCACTATTGCTGACTGACTAAATACTTTTTTGCCCCACTGTATGTGTCTCACTGACATATATATATATATACCTATTCTATGTGTACACATTTATTCCACCTATTCTACTGTAAGCTGTCAGTGTGATTTTACTGTACACCGCACTGAATTGCCAGCTTTTCTCGCTAACACCGCGGCGTATTTCTCGCAAGTCACACTGCTGGTCCGTGTGTGATCCGTATTTTTCGGGCCCCCATAGACTTGCATTGGCGATTTTTTTGTGCAATACGGTGACAAACGCAGCATGCTGCGATTTTCTACGGCCGTAGAAAGCCGTATAATACGGATCAGTAAAATTCGGCAGATTGGAGCAGGGGCATAGAGAATAATTGGGCCGTGTGGAATGCGTGTTTTACGGACGTATTTAATGCGCTCATACATCCGTAAAACTCGCTGGTGTGACGCCGGCCTAATGCCTGTACGGTGTGGCCACGCCGTACAGGCATTAAAAGCCCACTTTTTCTATTTTTTTGTGTGCTGTTTTCCTATATATATATATATATATATATATATATATATATATATATATATATATATACCTATTCTATGTGTAGACATTTATTTTCTCTATTCTATTCTCACCTGTCAGTGTGATTTTACTGTACACTGCACTGAATTGCCGGCTTTTCTATAGAACACCGCTGCGTATTTCTCACAAGTCACATGCATGGTCCATCTGTAATCCGTATTTTTCTCGCCCCCATAGACTTTCATTGGCAGATTTTTTGCGCAATACGCTGACAAATGCAGCAAGCTGCAATTTTCAATACCCATAAAATACAGCTGAGAAATATACGGCAGATAGGAGCTGCCCCATAGAGAATCATTGGTCCGTGTGCAATACGTAGTTTTTGCGCCTCTCATACGTCCGTAAAAACTCTCTAGTGTGACGCCGGCCTCAATGTTCAATGGAAGCCAATCCAGGTGATGACCTGATGAAGCTGATTGAAAGAATGCCGTTGGGGGTGGTGGGTAACGCTGTCATCAAAGTAGGAAGGGACACTGAAGAATCTAAGGTTTAACTCATTCTTATTTGTATCACACATGGACATAACTGGAAGCCATGGTGGCCATTTTAGAGCCATAGACAGTGGGCTGGAGGAGAAGGAATATTATTCCTTTTGGTGGGTGGCTTTTTATGCTCCCTATGAGTACTACTTTGCTTGAACAGTAGCAGCTGTTTGATCATATGATGGCAGCACATTCCCAACATTATTTGCAAATTAGTAGCTTTAGCTCAAATCTGTACATTTTAGCTGAATTGGGGTGATCGTTGCGCCTCATACACACTGGCATTGCTTCCAGGAATTCATATCTCCCGAATATAGTGCCATCAGGAGATACTATAAGGACATGGAGGACCTATGTCTCCTGACAGCTTATGCATGCTGCCTGAACCATGGACAACATGAATCAGAGAATGGCTCTGTTATGGCATCATGCTTGTAGAAACCGGTCAGGAGCAGTGTGACTAGTCCAAGAGGCAGGTCTCCAAGTAGTTTCTTGCCACCACGCTGGTATGAGGGAGTGAGACTTCAAGAAGCTCTCGCGGACCTGCCTCTTAGACTAGTCATCCTAGAAGTGTAGTCAATGTCCGGCTTGGCAAAGTAAGACAGCTAGACTCTGATTCATCTGCTGTCAGGTCACCTTTAAAGGGAACCTGTCACCTGAATTTGGCGGGACAGGTTTGTGGTCATATGGGCGGGGTTTTTGGGTGTTTGATTCACCCTTTCCTTACCCGCTGGCTGCAAGCAGGCCGCAATATTGGGTTGAAGTTCATGCTGTGTCCTCCGTAGTACATGCCTGCGCAAGGCAAGATTGCGTGTAAGGAAAGGGTGAATCAAACACCCGAAAACCCCGCCCATATGACCGCAAACCTGTCCCGCCAAATTCAGGTGACAGATTCCCTTTAAAGGAGATTTCCAAGATTAGAAAAACACGGCTTCTTTCTTCCAAACACGACCCCACTCTTGAATACAGGTTATATCTCATCGCTATTAAAATCAATGGTGCGAAATTAAAATACCACACATAACCTGAAGACTTGGAGTGGCACTGTTTTTTTAAAGAAAGCTTCCAAGTTTTTTTCTCCAGTTTTGGATACCCTATTTAAGTATTTTAAAATGTGAAACAAATGCCTTTTTCGTTAATACGGAACCGAATTCAAACATGTTCATGCATTTCTCATTTTTTTGTGTAGCTAAAATAGAAAATATATGTTTAATTTTGTTGTCAAGCGAATATTACAATCCTTGTGTTACCAGGCAAAAAAAAAGAAAAGAAATAAAAAATAATCTGTTGATATCTGTTAATCCGGTTCGTCAACACGCTCAATTCACAGCTTTTTTTTAATTTTTTTTTTTATTCCACAGTGGAAAAATAGATCTAGTGGATGAAAGACAAATAATAGCTTGGAAGTACTTAAAAGCTTAAGGATAGAAAACTTAAAAATGGTCAGATTCAGCCCCAAATCCTATCAGATTTTCTTGGCTCGTGTAAACCTTTAATCAGCTCCCAAGGGTCATTTTAGCTAACCATAAAACACGCGATTACAAGAGGCATCAACTATGAGAATTATGGAGAGCGCGGTGATAAGAGCATGTATCAATTGTCTTATTATATATCAACACAGGGCACAAATCACACTGTCAGATATATCTGTATATTCACAGGAGATACAAAAACACATCTCTAAAACATAAAAAGAAAACCCGAAAAAGGCCACGTAATAGTAACAGAAATAATTAAATAAAAGAATATAAATAGTATCAATAATAAAAGAATTCTAAAAATAATAGTAATAATTAAATAAACAATAATAACAGTAGAAATAAGAAAAGTAATAATAATAATAGCAAAATAATAATAAATAACAAAAATAATAATATTAATAATTTAACAATCTAAGCTTAACAATAACCTGCAAAAAGTAGAAAAAAAATAGCAGAATAGTAGCAATAATAACAATACTTCATGGGATATTACCGTCATGGAGTCTAATTTGCAATTTATAGAACTCCTATAAAAATGAATGGAGACAGACCCCTTTTTTTCCTGCAGTTGTGAGACAATGCCCCCCGAAATAGGCGCTGGTCTCCAAGTTGGGAATAGCATACATCAAAGATTAATTGTCCAAGATGGGAATACCCCATTAACCCCTTCATGTTCCATGACATACTAATATACTAGTATATGACGTAATGGGTGCAGGTATATGAGATGGGATTAGGGAGTAAAATTAAAGGATTTTTTTTTCATAATCAAGACTCAAACTGTTGGGAGATGAATTGAGCCTTTATTATTTATTTATTTATTTTTCACTGTATTTTTTAGTCTCTAAGCCCGTCCTACATACCTGCACTCATTACTAATATATTTCCCATTCAATAAAAATATTATTAATAAAAAAAAAAAAAGATATTTGCTATTGACATGTCTGTAAAAGTCCGATACATAAAAATATAAAACTAGTTAAGACACATAAAGTTTACGCTGTACAGAAAAAAGACATCAGAATTGCTATTTTTTATTTTTTTACATTCACAGCACCCCTCCCAAAAAATGCAATAAAAAAAAAAGAGTAAAATGTTGTATCTACCCCAAAAAGATAGCAATACACTACAGCTCAGTGTGCAAAAAACAAGCATCATACAGCTCCAGAAACAGAAAAATTAAAAAGTTATGGGTCTTGGAAAAAGGTGACAGAATCACATTTTTTTTTACAAAGTTCTGAATTTTTTTAACGCACAAAGTTGTAAAAACACCCCCCGCCACACAGCCAGGAAAGAAAAAAAATTGTGGAAATGCATTTTTTTTTTGATTTTTCACCACTTGAAAGTTTCAAAATATAATATGTCAAAATAAATGGTGTCTTTCAAAACTACAGGTCCTTCTCAAAAAATTAGCATATAGTGTTAAATTTCATTATTTACCATAATGTAATGATTACAATTAAACTTTCATATATTATAGATTCATTATCCACCAACTGAAATTTGTCAGGTCTTTTATTGTTTTAATACTGATGATTTTGGCATACAACTCCTGATAACCCAAAAAACCTGTCTCAATAAATTAGCATATTTCACCCATCCAATCAAATAAAAGTGTTTTTTAATAACAAACAAAAAAACCAACAAATAATAATGTTCAGTTATGCACTCAATACTTGGTCGGGAATCCTTTGGCAGAAATGACTGCTTCAATGCGGCGTGGCATGGAGGCAATCAGCCCGTGACACTGCTGAGATGTTATGGAGGCCCAGGATGCTTCAATAGCGGCCTTAAGCTCATCCAGAGTGTTGGGTCTTGCGTCTCTCAACTTTCTCTTCACAATATCCCACAGATTCTCTATGGGGTTCAGGTCAGGAGAGTTGGCAGGCCAATTGAGCACAGTAATACCATGGTCAGTAAACCATTTACCAGTGGTTTTGGCACTGTGAGCAGGTGCCAGGTCGTGCTGAAAAATGAAATCTTCATCTCCATAAAGCATTTCAGCCGATGGAAGCATGAAGTGCTCCAAAATCTCCTGATAGCTAGCTGCATTGACCCTGCCCTTGATGAAACACAGTGGACCAACACCAGCAGCTGACATGGCACTCCACACCATCACTGACTGTGGGTACTTGACACTGGACTTCAGGCATTTTGGCATTTCCTTCTCCCCAGTCTTCCTCCAGACTCTGGCACCTTGATTTCCGAATGACATGCAAAATTTGCTTTCATCAGAAAAAAGTACTTGGGACCACTTAGCAACAGTCCAGTGCTGCTTCTCTGTAGCCCAGGTCAGGCGCCTCTGCTGCTGTTTATGGTTCAAAAGTGGCTTTACCTGGGGAATGCGGCACCTGTAGCCCATTTCCTGCACAAGCCTGTGCACGGTGGCTCTGGATGTTTCCACACCAGACTCAGTCCACTGCTTCCTCAGGTTCCCCAAGGTCTGGAATCGGTCCTTCTCCACAATCTTCCTCAGGGTCCGGTCTCCTCTTCTCGTTGTACAGCGTTTTCTGCCACATTGTTTCCTTCCAACAGACTTACCATTGAGGTGCCTTGATACAGCACTCTGGGAACAGCCTATTTGTTGAGAAATTTCTTTCTGGGTCTTACCCTCTTGCTTGAGGGTGTCAATGATGGCCTTCTTGACATCTGTCAGGTCGCTAGTCTTACCCATGATGGGGGTTTTGAGTAATGAACCAGGCAGGGAGTTTATAAAAGCCTCAGGTATCTTTTGCATGTGTTTAGAGTTAATTAGTTGATTCAGAAGATTAGGGTAATAGGTCGTTTAGAGAACCTTTTCTTGATATGCTAATTTATTGAGACAGGTTTTTTGGGTTATCAGGAGTTGTATGCCAAAATCATCAGTATTAAAACAATAAAAGACCTGACAAATTTCAGTTGGTGGATAATGAATCTATAATATATGAAAGTTTAATTGTAATCATTACATTATGGTAAATAATGAAATTTAACACTATATGCTAATTGTTTGAGAAGGACCTGTACAATTATTACTGCAAAACACAACAAGCCTCATATGGCTATGGTGAAGAAAAAGTAAAAAAAGTTATGACTCTTGGTCAGGGCCGGACTGGGACTGAAATTCAGCCCTGGCATTTGAGAGCGAACAGGTCCAATTGTGCGTTTAAAGCACAGATCCAACATTTTTTCTTTCAGCCCTGGAGCGATGCTACTAATCTAAGGTCCAATACCATAGTATTATAATTACCAGCCACTGCCTTCACCTTTTGTCAGCGCCGCTCCAGTCCCACGATGCCAATTTGTGACCGCAACTTCTGACTGTCCGGAAGTCAGAGGTAACAGTCACAAGCTCTCACTGTAAGTCTATGACAGCCAGCACAAGGCCAGAGCAAGGCTGGATCGTGATCACAAGTATGAGATTTGTATACATGCAGGGGTGAACCTAGCCACACTGCTGCCTGAGGCGAACTTCAAAACGGCGCCCCCCCAAACACATATACAGTACAGCCCCCCTATAGGGCTCCCATCTCATATACAGTCCCCCCATACATTACATGAGTGATAACTATTATACATTCTACAATAGGTCATAAATCAGACAGCATAGTCCTCCATACAGTATTCTGGGCACCACAGTGCTCCATACAGAATAATGAGCCCCATATATTGCTCCATACAGAATAATGAGCCCCATATATTGCTCCATACAGAATAACAAGCCCCATATATTGCTCCATACAGAGCAACATGCCCCATATATTGCTCCATACAGTATAACGAGCCTCATATATTGCTCCATACAGTATAATGAGCCCCATATATTGCTCCATACAGTATAATGAGCCCCATTTATTGCTCCATACAGTATAATGAGCCCCATTTATTGCTCGATACAGTACAATGAGCCCCACATGATGCTCCATACTGTATAATGGCCACACAGTGCTCCATACTGTATAATGGCCACACATGATGCTCCATACTGTATAATGGCCACACAGTGCTCCATACTGTATAATGGCCACACAGTGCTCCATACTGTATAATGGCCACACATGATGCTCCATACTGTATAAAGGCCACACATGATGCTCCATACTGTATAATGGCCACACAGTGCTCCATACTGTATAATGGCCACACAGTGCTCCATACTGTATAATGGCCACACTTGATGCTCCATACTGTATAATGGTCACACATGATGCTCCATACTGTATAATGGCCACACAGTGCTCCATACTGTATAATGGCCACACATGATGCTCCATACTGTATAATGGCCACACATGATGCTCCATACTGTATAAAGGCCACACATGATGCTCCATACTGTATAATGGCCACACATGATGCTCCGTACTGTATAATGGCCACACATGATGCTCTGTACTGTATAATGGCCACACAGTGCTCCATACTGTATAATGGCCACACAGTGCTCTATACTGTATAATGGCCACACATGATGCTCCATACTGTATAATGGTCACACATGATGCTCCATACTGTATAATGGCCACACATGATGCTCCATACTGTAAAATGGGCACGCATAATGCTCCATACTGTATAATGGCCTCACATGATGCTCCATACTGTATAATGGGCACACAATGCTCCATACTGTGTAATGGTCACACATGATGCACCATATTGTATAATGGCCTCGCATGATGCTCCATACTGTATAATGGCATCACATGATGCTTCATACTGTATAATGGCCACACATGATGCTCCATACTGTATAATGGCCACACAGTGCTCCATACTGTATAATGAGCACACATAATGCTCCATACTGTATAATGGCCACACAGTGCTCCATACTGTATAATGGCCACACAGTGATCCATACTGTACAATGGGCACACATAATGCTCCATACTGTATAATAGTCACACATGATGCACCATACTGTATAATGGCCTCACATGATGCTCCATACTGTATAATGGCCACACATGATGCTCCATACTGTCTAATGGCCACACAGTGCTCCATACTGTATAATGGGCACACATAATGTTCCATACTGTATAATGGTCACACATGATGCACCATACTGTATAATGATAATGACCTCACATGATGCTCCATACTGTATAATGGCCACACATGACGCTCCATACTGTATAAAGGCCACACATGACGCTCCATACTGTATAAAGGCCACACAGTGCTCCATACTGTATAATGGGCCCACATGATGCTCCATACTGTATAATGGCCACACATAGTTACTCCTACACATGCGGCTGCGCTCCGTACACCTTGCACACATGGCTCCACTCTGTACTCACGCGGCTCCGCTCCATACACCTCGCACACACCCGGCTCTGCTCCATATACTTCATACTCACCTGGCTCCACTCCGTACACCTCATACACATGCAGCTTGCTCCGTACACCTCATACACACGCGGCTCCGCTCCGTACACCTTGTACACATTCAGCTCCACTCCATAAACCTCATACACATTTAGCTCCGCGCCATATACCTCGTACACACACGGCTCCACTCCATACACCTCGTACACATTCAGCTCCGCTCCATACTCCTCGTACATGTTGCAGAGTGCGTCTTCTTGCAGTCACCGCTGTACTTAGGAAAGCTTCAATCAGCAAGATATCTTGAGTAGTGTTGAGCATTCCGATACCGCAAGTATCGGGTATCGGCCGATACTTTCGGTATCGGAATTCCGATACCGAGATCCGATACTTTTGTGGTATCGGGTATCGGATACATAGAGATGTGTAAAATAAAGAATTAAAATAAAAAATATTGATATATTTACCTCTCCGGCGGCCCCTGGTGAGTCCGCGGGTAACCGGCAGGCTTCGTTGTTCAAAATCAGCGCTTTTAGGACCTGAGAATCACGTCCCGGCTTCTGATTGGTCGCGGGCCGCCCATGTGACCGCCACGTGACCAATCACAAGCCGCGACGTCACCGCAAGCTATTAGCGCGCTCATTTTTCAAAAATGAGCGCGCTAATAGCTTGCGGTGACGTCGCGGCTTGTGATTGGTCGCGTGGCGGTCACATGGGCGGCCCGCGACCAATCAGAAGCCGGGACGTGATTCTCAGGTCCTAAAAGCGCTGATTTTGAACAAAGAAGCCTGCCGGTTACCCGCGCTGAGTTCAGGGGCCGCCGGAGAGGTAAATATATCAATATTTTTTATTTTAATTCTTTATTTTACACATCCCTATGGATCCCAGGGCCTGAAGGAGAGTTTCCTCTCCTTCAGACCCTGGGAACCATGAGAATACCTTCCGATACTTGATGTCCCATTGACTTGTATTGGTATCGGATATCGGTATCGGCGATATCCGATATTTTTCGGGTATCGGCCGATACTATCCGATACCGATACTTTCAAGTATCGGACGGTATCGCTCAACACTAATCTTGAGTAAACAGTATTTACTTCATACTGGATAAACATGAGATACAATTCAGTGTCACACAGTCCGTGCACTGAAGACAACACATTCATGAAGAAAAGCAAAACCGAAAGTAAGAAAAGCAACCAACCACTGAGAGCTTCCCTCCCCACATTACAGCAAGTATATGACTTTACACACTATCGCCATCTGCTGTCTGGTTAGTATAAAGTCCTCCTTTCACTTATAATAAGTCCTAATCTGTTGCATATGCCAACACCCTTTCTCAACAGTAAGGACTTATTCAATCAAACCCAACTTTTTTATTAGTCTCTGATGTTTATCAGCATTCAACGCCTTCGTGAAAATGTCTGCTGTTATTTCTTCAGTAGGACAGTACTCTAACTTCAAGACTCCTTGTTCCTGATGATCTCTCAAGAAATGATATTTCACATCAATATGTTTGGTTCTTGGATTGACTCTTTCCATCTGAGCAAGAACAATACATCCTTGATTGTCCTTTTTCAGTTTTGTTGGTGCCAACTGTGGTTGTCCTAATTCTGTCAACAATTGTCTTAACCACAGTACTTCTTGACTCGCGTGTGCTGCGGCAACATATTCTGCTTCTGTTGAAGATAGTGTGTTTGACAACTGGAGCAAATGTCTCATCATAGTCTTCTCCAACAGGCAGTTTAGATATTTCTTCCCAAGAAGTAGGCTCATAGATTTTTCTTGTGCTTGTCTTGTATGAGAGACGTTTTGGTGGTTTTCCTTTGTTCTCTCTCATTGAACGTCTTGGTTCTGTGTCTGTTTGTAGTTGTGATTCTTCACTTTCAGTATTTTGTTCTTCATTAACTTCTGCTTCTTTCTCATCAGATATTTCTTCAGTTGTGTCATTATTGGTTTTCTCATTTTTTGTTTCAACTGAAATCATAATATCTTCATTCAAATCTTCAATGAATGTCACACTGTTACTCACCGTAACTCTGTTTTGGGATCTAGGATTCTGTATCCTTTGCAATTTTCACTATATCCAACAAATATTCCTTCCATGGATCTGTTTTGAACGTTTTTCTGTTGGAATGAATATGAAAACTTTACATCCAAAAACTTTTAAATGATTGACACTTGGTTTCATACCTTGCCACAGTTCATATGGAATTTTCGTCAGTTTTCTGGAAAAAAGTCGGTTCTGTAGATAAGTAGCTGTCATTGCTGCCTCACCCCAATATTTCTCTGGTAGTTTGGAATCCGTCAGCATACATCTTATCATCTCTGTTAGAGTTCTGTTTTTCCTTTCTGCTACTCCATTTTGTTCAGGTGTGTATGGAACAGTTTTCTGGTGTTCTATCCCATTTTGTCTTAAGTAGTCTTCTATTCTGTGACTTGTAAATTCACCTCCATTATCACTTCTGATGACAATTGGCTTCCTTTGAAATTTGTTACTTGATCTTGTTACATAGTCTACAAGTTTATCAAAAACTTCACTTTTGTTTTTAATTAAGTATGTGACTGTGTATCTTGAGTAATCGTCTATAAAAGTCAACATGTATCTATTGCCTCCTGATGTAGTCACTTTCATGGGTCCACATACGTCAGTATGCACCAAATCAAGTGGTCTTTCGCTTTTCATCTCACTTTCTTTTGGAATAGATATCCTTGTGACTTTAGATTTTATACAACAAACACATCTTATGGTAATTGAGCAATCTGATATCTTTAAATCTTTTTTCAATTCTTTTCTCTGTTGTTCCCTTATACTGTCAGGGTGTCTATGTCCTAGACGTCTATGCCACATATGAATACAGTTTTTGTGATCATGTGTACATACCTTCATCTGTTCCTTTGGTGTGTCAAAATGATATAATTGTTCATCTGCCTTGACTTTGGTTATCACTTTGTTTCCTGCAATAATTGCACACTCATTGTCTTTGAATTTCACTGTAAGTCCTTTTGCTGTTAAACGTTTCACAGATAATAATCCGCCTTCCAATTTTGGAACATACAACACATCTTGTACAAGTATCTTTGAATCTTGCCCGAACTTGTTTGAACAATTTAGCATACCTTGTCCGATACCTTCTGCGGTTATTTTGCTTCCATCTGCGAGATAAATGGCTTCTTTCTTATCTAAATCAAGATCAGTAAAGAAATTCTTGTCACTTGTCATATGACTCATTGCTCCTGAATCAATAAACCAACCAAGTGATGATTTCTTGTCTGTTACTTTAAATGTGCCATTCCAATTATTCTTACATGAATCGGAAATTGTGTTTTTTACTTTCTCTGTATGCTTTTTATGTTGTAATTTTTGTTGTTCTGCTTTCCATATGGTACAGTCTTTCTTTAAATGACCTTTTTTCATACATCTGAAGCATTCTCTTGTCTCTTTATTATAGGGTTTTTGGAATTCTGTAGCTTTAAGAGCGTTTTCACTGTCCTTTTCAGTAGAAGAATCATTTCTTTGTTCTTTTCTTCTCTGATAATCATCTATTAGTCTTGTTTTCACAAAATCTAATGTAATGTCAGTTTCTGGTCTCGTCTCAAGGACATTTATCAAGGCTGTATATGAATCTGGTAAACTGCACAACAATATAGCTGCTACATGACTTTCTTTAATATCTTCACCAATAGATCTTAGCTGTGATATCACTTCCATCATTGAGAATATGTGCTTCTGCATGTCGTCATTTGCACTGTCTCATACTGTACAGCTTTCTTAATAAAAACAACTTGTGATTCAAGCTAGGTCTTTCATACAGTTTTCTTAATGCTTCCCACATTCCCTTAGCTGTTTCTTCATTTCTTATATGTATTAATTGAGCATCATCCACTAATAAGCTAATGGTGGCTCTAGCTTTTATATCCTTCTTATCCCATGTCTGATTATCTTGATCTGGTCTTGCTGTAACAATTACTTCCCATAGATCATCCTTAGATAACAACATCTCTACTTTGAATTTCCATAACTGATAATTTTTCACTATTCAGTTTAGCTACTGTAAATTTCAGTTCTGTGTTACTCATCATCTTTATATAGTCTTAAGGTACCTTCACACACAACGATATTGTTAACGATATCGTTGCTATTTGTGACGTAGCAACGATATCGTTAATGAAATCGTTATGTGTGACAGCGACCAACGATCAGGCCCCTGCTGGGAGATCGTTGGTCGCTGAATAAAGTCCAGAACTTTATTTCGTCGCTGGATCTCCCGCGGACATCGCTGGATCGGCGTGTGTGACACCGATCCAGCGATGTCTTCACTGGTAACCAGGGTAAACATCGGGTAACTAAGCGCAGGGCCGCGCTTAGTAACCCGATGTTTACCCTGGTTACCATGCTAAAAGTAAAAAAAACAAACACTACATACTTACCTACCGCTGTCTGTCCTCCAGCGCTGCGCTCTGCACTCCTCCTGTACTGGCTGTGAGCCGGAAAGCAGAGCGGTGACGTCACCGCTCTGCTTTCCGGCTCCCAGACAGTACAGGAGGAGAGCAGAGAAGCAGAGCGCAGCGCTGGAGGACAGACGGCTGTAGGTAAGTATGTACTGTTTGTTTTTTTTTACTTTTAGCATGGTAACCAGGGTAAACATCGGGTTACTAAGCGCGGCCCTGCGCTTAGTTACCCGATGTTTACCCTGGTTACCGGCATCGTTGGTTGCTGGAGAGCGGTCTGTGTGACAGCTCTCCAGCGACCAAACAGCGACGCTGCAGCGATCCGGATCGTTGTCGGTATCGCTGCAGCGTCGCTTAATGTGAAGGGGCCTTTACTTGTTTAGAGAGTTGTACTGAAGATATTCTCCTGTATGTCCTGTGAATTCTCTGCAATTATATCCAGCTCCTGGGATGCTGAATTCCTCTGTCACTCTGTATCTGGATTTAGTTCCTTCTGTTTACAGAGCTTATCTGTGTGCTCCGTTATCTGGGCTATAAACCAGGATCCTTCTGCCTGAGCTTGTAGTGCAGACCTGTAGTGTCTGGGGTGCCTGGGGTTATCTGGGGTGCCTGGGGTTATCTGGGGTGCCTGGGGTGCCTGGGATGTCTGGGGTGCCTGGGTTTATCTGGGGTTATCTGGGGTGCCTGGGGCCCATAACCTGTTGCAGAGTGCGTCTTCTTGCAGTCACCGCTGTACTTAGGAGAGCTTCAATCAGCAAGATATCTTGAGTAAACAGTATTTACTTCATACTGGATAAACATGAGATACAATTCAGTGTCATACAGTCCGTGCACTGAAGACAACACATTCATGAAGAAAAGCAAAACCGAAAGTAAGAAAAGCAACCAACCACTGAGAGCTTCCCTCCCCACATTACAGCAAGTATATGACTTTACACACTATCGCCATCTGCTGTCTGGTTAGTATAAAGTCCTCCTTTCACTTATAATAAGTCCTAATCTGTTGCATATGCCAACAGTACACACACGGCTCTGCTCCATACACCTCGTACACACACGACTCTGCTCCTATACACACGGCTCTGCTCCATACACCTCGTCCACACACGGCTCCGCTCCGTACACCTCATACACACGGCTCCGCTCCGTACACCTCATACACACACGGCTCCGCTCTGTACACCTCTTACACATTCAGCTTCGCTCCATACACCTCGTACACATTCAGCTCCGCTCCATACACCTCATACACACACGGCTCCGCTCCATACACCTCGTACACACACGGCTCCGCTCCATACACCTCATACATACACTTACCATTGCAACCAGCACTGTAGAGTCCTGCAATCCATGGAGGTCCCGATCATGTGACCCGTGACTCCTCCCCTCCTGTGACCTCATCACAAGTCCTGTTTGCACAGAGCAGCAAATATGTGGTGTGCTGCTCTGTGGGTACAGGGAAGACAGGCTGATATTGCACACCGTGGGTTGTGAGCAGGGGCGCGTGCACCGCAATAGTGACAGCAAATGTCAGGGATTATGGAGAGTCGGCACCAGGTGTTCTGACCGCCGCTCTGCTGCCCCCTGTCTTTCAGTGATGACTGCCGCCTGAAGCAAAGGGCTCAACTTGCCCCATGATAGCGGCGCCACTGTATACATGTGGACGTGACCTCACTTAATACAAGTCTAGTCGGAATGTGGCCGGAAGCAAATCGTATACTTACAGTCACATAAATGATCCTTTCCGATTTGTCAGGTATTGCCAGAGACAAGGTTACAGTCACCGCTCACTATGCACAGAGCAGTGACCTTTATTCCCCCCAGCAACCACGCTCTTTCAGTCATAAGGGTAATGCTGGCATGGTTTCAGTCACTGCTCTGTGTATAGTGAATGGTGACTGTAATTAACTGACAAATGACTCCAATTAAATGGGTGCTATGATATATAGCTGACACCTGCTGATGATGGTGTCGCTTCTGCTTGTGAGCTAGAGACATCATTGCATCATACATGTATGGCGGTTTGCAGGGAGTCATCTCCTGCTGCATCGTACATGTACAACAGATTTCGAGAAGGGGTGAATAAAAAACCTCTTCATATTCAACTATGACTCTATGTGACTGCAGACTTTTGAATCCTTGTAGTGTGCATAGTGTGCACTGTCAAGATTCTCAAGTGTTGGAAAGAGGCATTAATATGACTGCAATTATACAATTTGCATACTTCCGGCCACATTCCGACTAGACTTATTGAGTGAGGCTGTGCCCACATGTATACAAATCTCGTACTTGTGATCATGATCCGGCCTGCTTCCAGTGCCGACACTGGAGAATCTTGACACTCCGAGAGCTGTGAGGATTACAAGTCTGCAGTTATATAAAATATGGTGAATTTCACCGATTAAACAGATATTGTCAGAATGTAAAAATATATCAACTTAGTTCACAGAAATTACATTACATTAAATGTTCCTTTTATTAGTTTACTTTAAATATTCTAAAGATCCTTAATTAAAAAATGGAGGGGGAGCGGAAGGTGGTGTGGTTTAGTGATAGTGGCAGGTACCAATACTGTACATACTGTATAGAGTGACTGCAGACTTGTACCCAAAGCCTGGGCAGACCACGGAAGGTAATTCTTATATTTAGTTTTTAGATATTTTTTAACTGATCAGATTGATAATATCATTTTCTATGCTTAAAATAAGCCAAGTTCTCTTTTAGAAGTTTTTACTTTCTCTTTCGATGTTTGGAGCTCTTCATTTGTTTCCTTTATTCTATGGGTGTTTTAGAATTGTCCATTAGAAGGAGGCGCTCTAACTGTTTGGGCCAGTCCCAAAGGGATGTTTGGAGATCCTACAGAACTCAAACTGAACCACATTATTATTTTATTTTCAAGTTCATAAATTTATTTTATAGAAATATAAAGGATTCAGCAGATACAATCACATCAGCATGGACACACCGCGGCTCCTCCAGCGCGGCCTTTTTGCGCAGAGCCGCCTTCTGTTTCTTCACCGCGGTCAGCTCCGTGCTCAGGAGCTTGCAGCTCAGCTCCTCTACTTGCGCTCTCAGGATTTCCAGATCCTCAAGCGGTGGTAGTTCCGGGTCTGCCTCCCACCATCCGGAACAGTCTTCAGCTGCTTTTCCACCCTCCGGGTGGCCACCGGTCACCATCTTTTCCTTGGGTCCGCAGCTGCACACATGCACTTCTCCTGCTTGGTTCTCCTTGGGCGGGGCTTCTTCTTCTTCTGGTTCCCGCCATAACAGATCAGGAGGCAGACCTCCCTGGCCGATGGACATGTCCTCGTTGTATAATAACACTTGAAGGGGGCGTTCATCACTGTTTGCTCTGTACAGCTAGTCTCTGCCCACGATGGCACACTTTTCTTCTGCTGCACCCCTCGTGGCGCTGTAATGGTGACAGTTTTGGAGGCAATTAGCAGTTCAATAGTCTCTCAATAAAGCACAGTCTCTTAGGTGCACAAGACCCAGTCTGCTGGGTCGGTCCACCCTGTTTGTGATGCCAAAATGGAACGCCCGCCAGGGTTGTGGGGTACTCGGTACCAGGTCCGGTATTTAAAGGGATGTGTCACGGTGGCAGTGACCTAGTCTGTGGCCCTGGGTGCCCATGTTAAAGGAAAGGTCTTTAAAGGGGTTTGTGAAGTAATAAAAGTTTGTGATGCCACCTGTGTTTGTTACTCGGTCAAGGGTGACCGACATTGCTTAAAAGGGTCCTCTGGGGTGATGTTATGGCAGCAGGTATGACTTCCCACAGGTGAAGCTCGGTCCCCAGGGCTCCCGGTGTGGTTGGCAAGGATGGTGTGGTGGCGGACAATAAACAGTGGATACAGAGTTGCAGTCTCTTTACCTGGTTTAGGCTGGTTTCACATTTGCGTTTTTTGCCGCTGCGTTTTAACGCATATAAACGCATGCGTTTTTTTTCCTATATTTAACATTAAAAACGCATGCGTTTTTTTTGTATGCGTTTTTCCGCGTTTGACGACGCATGCGTCGTTTCTATGCTTGCGTTTTGTTGCGGAAATGCAACATGTAGTAATTTCTAGAGGCGTTTTTTGCAGCAAAAAAACACATGCTTTTTTTGCGGCAAAAAAACGTATTGCTGTCTATGTAAACGCATGCGTTTTTAAGCACATGCGTTTGGTTGCGTTTTAAACGCATGCGTTTCAATAGAGAAAAACAAGTCTACACACTGATAAGCCACCCCCCACCATCAGGGTGATACAGGGATCCAAACCCTAACCCTACCCCTAACCCTAACCCTAGGGATCCAAACCCTAAACCTAACCCTAGGGATCCAAACCCTAACCCTAACCCCCCACCATCAAGGTGATAAAGGGATCCAAACCCTAACCCTAGGGATCCAAACCCTAACCCTAACCCTAGGGATCCAAACCCTAACCCTAACCCCCACCATCAAGGTGATAAAGGGATCCAAACCCTAACCCTAACCCTACCCCTAACCCTAGGGATCCAAACCCTAACCCTAACCCTAGCTATTTCTATTTATAGTGGGTTTTCTAGTTGATTTATATGATTGGCAGCTGTCACACACTTCTCATCATGCGTATCAAAAAATGCAAACGCAGGAAAAAACGCATGTAAATGCGTAAAAACGCGGCGTTTGTACGCGTTTACATGCGTTTTTTTCACCACCTGCGTTTGCGTTTTAAACGCTGCGTTTTTAAACGCAAATGTGAAACTAGCCTTACTGATGGTAGACAGCCACAGTCCAGGGTACCAGATCACAGGTACTGGTATGGTCCGGCCGGCTTGGAAGCGAATCTGGAATCCCCCTAACCAGGTGGGGTTGGAAGCCTTTCTTCTAGCTGTGTTGTAGTCCCTTGCTGCCTTAGGCCTCACATTCTCTCTGTCCCCCTTTAGATAGGACACTACCCGCATGACAGGTAACTCGAGCCTTTTTACAGGATCTCTATCATGACCCGGGCTCTATTTGCTGCCGTGTTTTCGGGTGTTAATGGTAGACAGGTGACTTGCAATCTGCTGTCTGCCGGGTTCTGCCCTGGGGCATGAAGTTACCCTTACAACATCGGTCTTCCGGCTACCGGTTTCATACGTTTCAGCTTGGAGGAAGCTCAGTCACAGCTTCTGTCTCCAGCTCTTCGCTCTCCTTTGCTCCTTCCTCCTTCATGCTCTCTACAGCTTGTTCCGTTCTTTCTTTCCTTTCCAGGAGCTGCAGCACCTCACGTGGCTGCATGGCCCCTCACTTTCCTCACAGGAGCTGCAGATCTTCTCATCTGCATGGCCCCTTTCCTGTGTCTCTCTCACAGACTGACCTAACTTCCCCTCCAGCCAGAATATATATAGGGGAGCCACCCACAAACTGGATCAGAGCTCCCCCTTCTGGCCTGGAGTAAGAACATGTTGCATGTTTGTGAATACCAGATAAAAGAGATCCTTCATCGCTTCCAAGCATGATATCACTCTCCCCGTGAGGAAAGCAATGCCACTGTAAGGCTGTGTGCACACGATGCAGATTTGGTGCAGAATTTTCTGCATAAAATCTGCACTAAATCTGCATCTCCTGGCAGAATCCGCAGGTGCGTTTTTTGCGCGTTTTTTATGCGTTTTTTTGTGCAGATTTTACCAATGGATTTCTATAATGGAGGGGTGCAGAAACGCTGCAGAACTGCACAAAAGAAGTGACATGCACTTCTTTGAAATCTGCAGCGTTTCTGCGCAGATTTTTCTGCACCATGTGCACAGCTTTTTTTTTTCACATTGATTTACATTGTACTGTAATCACAGTGCAGTTCTGCAGTGTTTCTGCTGCAGAAAAATCTGCTGCAGTTCTGCACTAAATCTGCATCGTGTGCACATACTCTTACAACCAGGAACCTGGGGTGTTACATTTGCAGCTTCCGGGACCTCTGTTACCTGTTTCTGGTCTTCCAAAACCTCTGCTTCGTGTCCACCTGGGGCTTCCAGGATGTTTCCTGTCTGCTGCACCAACTGCCTGTGTCCCATATGCCCACCTGGACCTTGGGCTTTGAGGATCCACCTCACCTACTGAAGCGAACAGCTTTCAATAAACTGAGCCGCATCAGATCAGCAATGCAATGACTGCAGTGTAGTTTATTTACCCAAAATTAAATTTTTTGCTTGAAAATGGAGGCAGGTCTTTGTCTTTCTACAGGAAATGAGGGGCAGCCTGTCTTTCTATAGAAGTGGGGACGGGTCTGTCTTTCTACAGGAAGTGTGGGCATGTTTTTGTATATCTAGAGGATGTGGGGTGGGTCTTTTTCTCTCTATAGGAAGTGTGAGTGAATTTTTTGTCTCTCCACAGGAAGTGGGATTGGGTATTGTCACTTTACAGGAAGTGGGGGTGTAATGTTATCTTTCTATATGAAGTTGAAGTTGATATTTGTATCTCTGCTGGATGCGCGAGTATTTTTTTGTATCGCCAAAGTAAGTGAGTTTGGGTTTTTGTATCTCTACTGGAACAAGGGGTGTGCCTTTGTCTTTGTCTACATACAGGCATAACATAGAGGTGGACTTTTAGTGCTGGCAGAATGCTGATGATGAAGACTCAATTTTCATAGAGAAATAGCCGCACACTGAAGTTTTGAAGGTTATGCAAAAAATATTCTTTCTTTATTAGTGCGTACAGACATCACCAGGTGCTCAATAGCATAAACAGGATTTGGAGGCCAATAAGGTTAACATTCGACCAGGAGTGGTCTTTGTCAAAACCTCACTTTCAGTAGAGGTGAAGGGCATGCAAGAAAGGAAAGACTAAGTCCAGTGTGAGCGTTGTTAGTAGAAGCATTTAAGCGCTATGTCTGTCTCATTGGTGATGCAGACTGCACGCAAAAAAATATATGGCATGTTAAAAACCCTGAGAATTGGGACATTTAGGTAAGTATTTGTCTAGGCCAGTTACACCCTGCATTCAACAGTGTTTTGAAGACTTTTGCCCAAATCCTTGAAAAACAACATTCAGAAATGCTCCTGAAAAAGCCATTTTTTGACATGGGGACTGTGTTTGTGTTTCCTTGCTGTGTCGGTCTTTTCAGAGAAGCACAAGAGTGTAGTCCATAAAATTTAACTGTTGATTCCATCATAGACACGTTCACCCAATTGCAATTCATGTGGAAAAGTGATTGATTCTATCTTTGGTTACATAATGTTTCATTCCAGGTGGTCCAGTAGTTTTAATAATAAAATGGTCTAGTGTTGATCATGCAAAGTTATCAATGAAGGCTTGCAATTCTTCCAAGTCCAATGAGGATTCCTGATTCTCCAGAGTCCAATTTTGGTTCCCAATTATCTCCAGTCCAATGAAGGTTCCTGATTCTGCCGAGTCCAATTAATGTTCCCAATTCTCCCAAGCCCAATTAAGGTTCCCAATTATCCTGAGTCCAATGAATACTCTGGATTCTCCTTAGTCCAATGAAGGTTCATGATTTGCTCTAGTCCAATGAAGGCTCCCTATTCTCCCGAGTTCAATGAAGGGTCCTGATTCTCCCAAGTGCAATTAAGGTTCCAGATTCTCCCAAGTCCATTGAAGGTTCCTGGGTCTACTGAGTCCAATGAAGGGTCCCCATTCTCCTGAGTCTAATATAGGTTACCAATTCTTCTGAGTCCACTGAAGATTACTGATTCTCACAAGTCCAATGAAGGTTCACAATTCACAGTAGTCCAATGAAGGGTCCCGATTCTCCTGAGTCCAATGAAGGTTTCCAATTCTCCCAAGTCCAATGAAGGTTCCCAATTCTAATGACTCCAATGGAGGTCACTGATTCTTCCGAGTCCAATGAAGGCTCATGATTAGGGATGCGTGGACCTGTGGAAGTTTGAGTTCTGGCACCCAACTTGAAGTTTACTCCAAAGTTAGGTTTGGGTACTAGAACTGTACCCAGACTTAAGCCTGAACCCAAACCCCATTGAAAACAATGGGCTCCCGAACTTTGGATCTGCAAAATCTCTCTCTCTCTCTCTCTCTCTCTCCTCATCACTGGACTTCCCTCAGAACTCCGAACATTAAAATGGACTTCCAAGAGAAGTCCGTGTTTGGAGTTTTACACCAGACACCTAGTGTCCAGTACGAACCCGAAACTATTAAGTTCAGGTTTGCTCATCTCTACTCCTGATGCAAAAAGTGAGAGGAGCCGCATTATTGCATTTAAACTTCTCCATAAAATGGAGAGACCTTCCCAATCCTGGAGCCTGACATCAAGAAGAGGTGCCTGATAGCTTTTTGAATGTAAATGGATTCAAAATTAATTTGGAAACAAAGTTCTCCTTTAATTGTTTACTGATTTTCACTGCATGGAATCCAAGTTAATGTAGTTTTTATCATGGTTTTTGGTAAAATGCCCTCCTATTGATCTCCCAACCCAAGAATGATACCATTCATTGAATCCCAAGCAGTGCATAAAACTCTTTTGCTATACCCCAAAATCAATGTAGACCAAAGATTCATAATCCCAAATTAATTCCAAACCCAAAGTGTATTCAAACTCAGGCCTCCCCAAAAATGTAATCAAGAAAATAAATTCAGACCCCCAAAATTCATTTGGATCTCAAACTAGAGTTAGATCTCAGACAAGTGGCGTAATTTAAAGTTCGTGAGCCGCAATGCATTGTCTGAAAACAGGGCCCTCAAGTATCAGAGATGAGCCTACAGGACCTTTTGGGCCTCCTTAAGTTCCAAGACCTGGAGGCGACTGCAACCCCTGCACACTTGTTTCATATCAGATCCCCAAATACCTGCTTCTCATTACTATGGCGGCGCACAGACCTCTTCATCTCCAGGTGCCACGACCCAAAACATCACAATTCTGGGGCCGCAGTAGGGAAATGTCTTAGATCCCGCTCTCAGGAATTAGGGCAGGAAACTTGACTGCATTGCTTCCATGTCCATAAGGTCTCCTGTTTTTTCCAAGAACCTTCCACCATGCAACATTTTGACCAATATTTTTCTATTCTGCAAATTTCTACAAACATAATTTCTAGGGCTAAGTAATTCTCGCAGTTAATCACCATGTCATGCCATTGTATAGGGTAAATCTCACAATGTACCCAGCCCATTGAACGACAAGGTTAAATGCTCATTAGTAGCGTTCCATTATGGAAGGTTTGCCGAACTTTAATTTATTTTTTTTTACTATAGTCTTGAGGATACAATGATTGTAGCTGGAAACATCTGACAGGATACAAAGCCCATAGAAGCTCTGGGTGAAATTATGACAACAAGAGGGGGAAAAAAAGCTATTACTGATACTGTGCTTTCATTATGCAAATTATATTAAGCTAGGCCGCGCAATATAGCCCGTGGCTATGCCATAATCTCCATGCAGTGATTAGAATGTGTCAAACTTAGTCATTTTGATTATGACATGTTAATTACATGCCATACTCACGCAGACATGAATATTACTTGCTTGCAAACGGAGCAGCAATTGAGGGCATTGTTTATCTGTGCAAACATTGCAACTTCATTTAATGGATTGTAAGATAAAAATGATTTGCAGATGTGGACGGAGGAAAGTTTGTAAATGCATCGTCTGCTGACTTTGGAGAAAGAAATTGAAAACAGATTAGTCAACTGTGCAGCCAAATACTGTCTGCCTTGTCAGTGGTGGACGACTCTGGATTCATGCAGGCCCTTTGGTTACAGTGATCTTTGTGTTATACCTCATCCTGGATGTAACATAGGTAGAACTTACATTTGTGTTATAAAGTCTTTGCCCCCTTCCTGATTTCCTATTATTTTGCATGTTTCTCACACGTTTCAGATCACCAAACAAATGTAAATATTAGACAAAGATAACACAAGTAATCACAGAATGCAGTTTTTAAATAAAGGTCTTTATTATTAAGGGAAAAAGAAATGCAAACCTACAGGGCCATGTGTGAAAAAGTGATTGACCCCACCCTGAAAACATGAATTAATTGTGGTTTATCACATCTTTGGAAAGCTGAGTTCAAATTTTCTATCCACATCCAGGCCTGATTACGGCCACACCTGTTCTCAATCAAGAAATCACTTAAATAGGACCTGCCTGACAAAGTAGACAAAAAGATCATCAAAAGCTAGACATCATGCTGCGATCCAGAGGAATTCTGTGACAATTGAGAAACAAAGTAATTGAGATCTATCAGTCTGAAAAAGGTTACAAACTCATTTCTCAAGCTTTGGGACTCCAGCGAACCATAGTAAGAGCCATTATCCACAAATGGCAAATACATCAAACAGTGTAGAACCTTCCCAAGAGTGGAGAGCTGACCAAAATTACCCCAAGAGTGCAGTGACGACTCATCCAAGAGGTCAGAAAAGACCCCACAACAACATCAAAAGAACTGCAGGCCTCACTAGCCCCAGTTAAGGTCAGTGTTCATGACTCCTCCATAAAAAAGAGACTGGGCAAAAAAGGCCTGCATGGCAGAGTTCTAAGACGAAAACCACTGTTGAGCAATAATAACATAAACGGTTTGTCTCAGTTTTGCCAGGAAACATATTGATGATGCCCAAGACTTTTGGGATAATACTCTAGAATGACAAGACAAAAGTTGAACATTTTGGAAGGTGTATGTCCCATTACATCTGGCATAGACGTAATACAGCATTTCAGAATAGGAGCATCATACCAACAGTAAAATGTGGTGGTAGTGTCATAGAATCATAGAATAGTAGAGTTGGGACCTCCTGGGTCAAAGCAGGATTCACTAAATCATCCCAGACAGATGTCTGTCCAGCCTCTGTTTGAAAACTTCCATGGAAGGAGAACTCATCACCTCTCGTGGCAGCCTGTTCCACTCATTGATGACCCAAACTGTCAAAAAGTTTTTTCTAATATATAATCTGTGTCTCCTCCCATTCAGTTTCATCCCATTGCTTCTAGTCTTTCCTTGTGCAAATGAGAATAAAGATGATCCTTCTACAATGTGACAGCCGTTGAGATGTTTGTAGACAGCTATTAAGTCTCCTTTCAGTCTTCTTTTTTGCAAGCTAAACATTCCCAGATCCTGTAACCGTTCCTCATAGGCCATGGTTTGCAGACCGGTCACCATTCTGATCGCTCTTCTCTGAACTTGCTCCAGCTTGTTGATGTCTTTTTTAAAATGTGGTGCCCAAAACTGGATAACTGGATTGTCTTTGGCTGTTTTGCTGCTTCAGGGTGACCTGAAAGACTTGCTGTGGTAAATGAAACCATGAATTCTTCTGTCTACCAAAAAAATCCTGTAGGAGAATGTCCATCCATTTGTTCGTGACCTCAGGCTGAAGCGCACTTGGGTTATGCAGCAGGACAATGATCCATAACACCCAGCAAGTCCACCTATGAATGGCTTAAGAAAAACAAAAACAAGACATTGCAGTGGCCTAGTCAAAGTCCTGACCTTAATCCGATTAAGATGCTGTGGCATGACCTTAAAAATGTGGATCATGCTCTGAAACCCTCCAATGTGGCTGAAAATACAACAATTCTGCAAAGATAAGCGGGCCAAAATTCCTCCAGAGCATTGTAAAAAGACTCATTGTCAGCTATTGCTTGATTGCAGTTGTTGCTGCTAAGGGTGGCCCAACCAGTTAAGGTACCGTCACACTTAGCGACGCTGCAGCGATACCGACAACGATCCGGATCGCTGCAGCGTCGCTGTTTGGTCGCTGGAGAGCTGTCACACAGACCGCTCTCCAGCGACCAACGATGCAGGTAACCAGGGTAAACATCGGGTAACTAAGCGCAGGGCCGCGCTTAGTAACCCGATGTTTACCCTGGTTACCATCCTAAAAGTAAAAAAAACAAACACTACATACTTACCTACAGCCGTCTGTCCTCCAGCTCTGTGCTCTGCTCTCCTCCTGTACTGTCTGTGAGCACAGCGGCCGGAAAGCAGAGCGGTGACGTCACCGCTCTGCTTTCCGGCTGACCGACGCTCACAGACAGTACAGGAGGAGTGCAGAGCACAGCGCTGGAGGACAGACGGCTGTAGGTAAGTATGTAGTGTTTGTTTTTTTTACTTTTAGGATGGTAACCAGGGTAAACATCGGGTTACTAAGCGCGGCCCTGCGCTTAGTTACCCGATGTTTACCCTGGTTACCAGTGAAGACATCGCTGAATCGGTGTCACACACGCCGATTCAGCGATGTCTGCGGGGAGTCCAGCGACCAAATAAAGTTCTGGACTTTCTTCCCCGACCAGCGACAGCACAGCAGGGGCCTGATCGCTGCTGCCTGTCACACTGGACGATATCGCTAGCCAGGACGCTGCAACGTCACGGATCGCTAGCGATATCGTCTAGTGTGACGGTACCTTTAGGCTTAGGGGGCAATCACTTATTTACACAGGGCCCCGTAGATTTAAAACTCTTTTTTTTCCTTAATAATAAAGACCTTAATTTAAAAACTGCATTTTGTGATTACTTGTGTTAACTTTATCTAATATTTAACGTACATTTACAAGTGACAAACATGCAAAAGAATGGGAAATCAGGAAGGGGGAAAACACTTTTTCACACAACTGTACTGTATGCAAAACTCCATATCCTCATAGGTCTGCCAAAACCCAGTTTGCATGTGGCTGGGACATCAGGGACATCACTCACAGGTTCAGATCTCACTATTGGTAAGATAAATACATTTATAGGTTTATACTTCCTAGTTCCCCCTAGAATAGGCAAAATTGGAAACTCAATAATGCAAAGAATGAGGAAAAAATGCCTCTAGCTCTACTTTCTGTTTCCTGTTTGTAGTTTATGATTTGCTGCCGGGGTTTACAGCCACCACTGGGATCCACCAGAGCTGACGGCACATGCGTGCTTCTACCTCTTCATTTTAAGTGTACTCTGGCCTGTGAATGTCCAATAGGTCTCTGCTTCCTTATTCATGTCTATAGGATGGTTCCAGGACATGTGCAGTAATGCCAGCCCCCAACCACCTCTATGCTACTTTATTCAGGTCTACAGGATGGGTTCTGGGCATGTGCAGAAATGCCAGCCCCCGTTCACCTCTCTGCTTCCATATTCAGGTCTACAGGATGGGTCCTGGACATGTTCAGTAGATTCAGCCCCCAACCACCTCTCTGCTTCCTTATTTAGGTCTACAGGATGGGTCCTGGGTAGAGTTGAGCGACTTTTACTTTTTTTTAGGATCGAATCGGGTCGGGTCGGGTGAAATCGTCCGATTATTTCAAAAAGTCGGGGGCTGACCGAAACACGAAACCCAATGCATGTCAATGGGGAATCAAAGTTGGCAGTGAGTGGAGGACAGGAAAACACCTACAGTGTCCATTTTAATGCCAAAAACATAAATTCTTATTTCTTAAGCTTGTCAATCTTAATTTACTTTATAATAATAGTTAGGCATTGAAAACAGGGGGTCATTTGGCAAAAGTTGTGGGGGGTAGGGCTGGCTCAAGATTTTCGTGGGCCCAGGAAACGCGGAATTCGTCATGGCGGTGGAGCAGGGAGAGGTAAGTATTTCAACTTTGCAAGTGCTGTGATCCTGAGTAAGATCACAGCCAAGATCCTGGCACTTGGCACTGGCACAGTGCCCCTCATAGTACGGCGGTGTGTTTGACGGCGGGTGGCGCCTCCTACTGCCAGAGACACTTTTGCGTACTATGAGGGGCCCTGTGTCAGTGGCGTCGCCAATAAGTATGCCCCCCCACCTCATGAAGGAACCTGCACTTTCATCTGCACCTTCCTCTTTGTCCCCGTGTAAGGTGGTATAGTATGCGGGAAGAGGAACCTGACTTTCAGCAGGGTCAGATTCTGGCTGTGTAGCGTGCAAGGGCAAAGTAGTGGTCTGGGTCAATGTACCAGCAGACTCATCTAGCAGTGGCTGGGCAATGGGCAAGATGAGGAGGAAATACAGATATAGGCCCAAATAATAAAGTAGGCTAAATGCAGTTCAAAATTGGTAACAGGACTAAACAGGCGGCATAGCTTTGTTCAGTGGAGGACAACTGTATTGAGTGGCGCAGACACAGTTAGTAGGCCCAAAATAAAAAAGTAGGCTAAATGCAGTTCAAAATTGGTAACAGGACTAAACAGGCGGCCTAGCTTTGTTCAGTGGAGGACAACTGTAATGAGTGGCACAGTCACAGTTAGTAGGTCCAAAATAAAAAAGTAGGCTAAATGCAGTTCAAAATTGGTAACAGGACTAAACAGGCGGCATAGCTTTGTTCAGTGGAGGACAACTGTAATGAGTGGCGCAGACACAGTTTGTAGGCCCACAATAAAAAAGGCTAAATGCAGTTCAAATTGGTAACAGGACTAAACAGGCGGTATTGCTTTGTTCAATGGAGGACAACTGTAATGAGTGGCGCAGACACAGTTTGTAGGCCCACAAAAAAAAGTAGGCTAAATGCAGTTCAAAATTGGTAACAGGACTAAACAGGCGGCATTGCTGTGTTCAGTGGAAGACAACTGTAATGAGTGGTGCAGACACAGTTTGTAGGCCCACAATAAAAAAGTAGGCTAAATGCAGTTCAAAATTGGTAACAGGACTAAACAGGCGGCCTAGCTTTGTTTAGTGGAGGACAACTGTAATGAGTGGCACAGACACAGTTTGTAGGCCCAAAATAAAAAAAGTAGGCTAAATGCAGTTCAAAATTGGTAACAGGACTAAACAGGCGGCATAGCTTTGTTCAGTGGAGGACAACTGTAATGAGTGGCATAGACACAGATAGTAGGCCCAAATACAAAAGTAGGCTAAATGCAGTTCAAAATTGGTAACAGGACTAAACAGGCGACCTACCTTTGTTCAGTGGAGGACAATTGTAATGAGTGGCACAGACACGGTTAGTAGGCCCAAATACAAAAGTAGGCTAAAAGCAGTTCAAAATTGGTAACAGAAATAAAAAAGCGGCATAGCTAGGTACTGGGGTGGGCTCCTCTGCTGAGTAGCAGACAGTGGTAGTAGGCGCAAAGTATTAACTGGTCTAAATGGAGGCCAGGGCCCCTGTATATTTTAACTATCATCTATCATTTCAACAAATTTGTATTGGCAGTGCCATTGAAGGATTTAACAGCACATACTACACAGTGGTGGAGCAGGGAGAGGTAAGTATTGCAAGTGGTAGAGCACTCTTTGAGCTGGGGGGAACACTCTCTCGTGGGCGGTGGTACTGGCACAGGGCCCCTCATATTACGACGGTGTGTCTGACATTGGTTGTGCACCACCACCGTCAGAGACACTTCATTGTACTATGAGGGACCCTGTGCCAGTGCCGTCACCCAAGAGTGGGCACACCCACCTGTCCAGGCAAACGGCACTCGCACGGGTGCTTGCGCCAGGTGGTGACCACGGGCCTGTGGGGGGAGTCAGCCGATTTAGGGAGGTATAAAAATGGCCTATGGTGGACATTCAGCAGCTGCAAATGGCGGAATTGGAGAAGCCAGTAAGAGGAGGCCAAAAGCAAGACATTTTTCAGGCAAGCTACGTGTCAGCAGGAGAAGGTGGGGTAAAATAATTTGAAATCCATGATTGGTTCATTTTAATGAAGGTTAGATCATCAACATTCTTGGTAGCCAGACGTGTCCTTTTTTCGGTCAGTATTGAACCAGCAGCACTGAAGACTCTTTCTGATAGCACACTAGAAGCAGGGCAAGCGAGCTCCTGTAATGCATATTCTGCCAATTCAGGCCAGGTGTCTATTTTAGATGCCCAGTAATCAAATGGGAATGACCTGTGAGGGAAAACATCGATAAGGGAGGTAAAGTAGTTCGTAACCATACTGGACAAATACTGTCTCCTGTCACTTTCAATCGATGCAGCACTACCTGTCGTGTCAGCGGTCATTGCGAAATCACTTCACAACCTGGTCATAAAACCCCTCTGTCCAACACCACTTTGGATTTGTGCACCTCTAACACCTCTGCCATGTTGCCCCCTACGGCTCGTGTGAGAACCATCACCGCCGCTGTGTGCTGGGAATGCCTGAACCAAACGGTCTACAAGAGTTGCTTGTTTGGTAGACAATATTTGCTCAAGGTTCTCATGTGGCATGATATTTTGTAATTTTCCTTTATATCGTGGATCCAGGAGGCAGGCCAACCAGTAATCGTCATCGGTCATCATTTTGATAATGTGGGGGTCCCTTTTTAGGATACGCAAGGCATACTCAGTCATGTGGGCCAATGTTCCAGATGTCAATTCACTGCTTGTGCTGGATTGAGGAGCACTTTCTTGCAAATCAACATCACTTGTGTCCCGCAAAAACTCTGTACCTGACCTTGCAACGCCACCAGTTTCTATTGCCCCTGTGAAGCATCCTCCTCCCATAAATATTCATCCCCCATCATCCTCCTCCTCCTCCTCTTCGTCCACCACCTCGTCCAGGAGAGTTCCCTGAGCAGACAATGGCTGACTGTCATCAAGGCTTCCCTCCTCCTCGGCTGCAGACGTTTGCTCCTTAATGTGCATCAAACTTTGCATCAGCAGACGCATTAGTGGGATGCTCATGCTTATGATGGCATCGTCCGCACTTACCAGCCATGTGCATTCCTCAAAACACTGAAGGACTTGACAGAGGTCTTGGAGCTTCGACCACTGCACACCAGACAACTCCATGTCTGCCATCCAACTGCCTGCCCGTGTATGTGTATCCTCCCACAAATTAATTACAGCACGCCTCTGTTCGCACAGCCTCTGAAGCATATGCAGTGTCGAGTTCCACCTTGTTGCAACGTCTATTATTAGGCGGTGCTGGGGAAGATTCAGCGATTGCTGATGGTTCAGCATACGGCTGGAGTGTACGGGCGACCGGCGGATGTGCTAGCAAAGTCTTCGCACCTTCAGGAGCAGGGCTGGTAACTCCGGATAATATTTGAGGAAGCACTGCACCACCAGGTTCCAGGTGTGAGCCAGGCAAGGTATGTGTTTAAGTTCTGAAAGGGCTATGGCAGCCATAAAATTCCTTCCGTTATCACTGACTACCTTGCCTGCCTCAAGATGTACACTGCCCAGCCATGACTGAGTTTGTTGTTGCAAGTACTTGGCCAGTACTTCCGCGATGTGTCTGTTGTCGCCCAAAAACACTTCATTTCTAACACAGCCTGCTGACGCTTACCACTAGCTATTCGATAATGGGACACCTCGTGTGCAACAATGGCAGCTGCGGATGGAGTGGTCGTGCGACTGCGCTCTGTGGATGAGCTTTCGCTTCTGGAGGAGGAGGAGGAGGGGTGGCGAACGCCTACAGCCAACTGTTTCCTAGACCGTGGGCTAGGCAGAACTGTCCCATTATGGCTGTCCCCTGTGGACCCTGCATCCACCACCGTAACCCAGTGTGCCGTGATGGACACGTAATGTCCCTGGCCATGCCTACTGGTCCATGCATCTGTTGTGAGGTGCACCTTTCAACTGACTGATTGCCTCAGTGCATGGACAATGCGGTCTTTGACATGCTGGTGGAGGACTGGGATGGCTTTTCTCGCAAAGAAGTGTCGACTAGGTAGGTCATAGCGTGGTACTGCGTAGGCCATCAGGGCTTTGAAAGCTTTGCTTTCAACCAACCGGTAGGGCATCATCTCTAACGAGATTAGTCTAGCAATGTGGGCATTCAAATTTTGAAGATTCTTCCCTCTGCTAAAGGTCTTTGAGCATTTCTTACAGATAACTTTTGACTGATCATTCGGATCTTTGGTTAAAAAATTGCCACACTACACTCTTCCTTCTATGGAATACCTTTTCAGGCATTGCACGCTGTGCTACCTTCACCGGATGGCCACGCTGTCCTAAAACTGTTTTTGTTTTTGACAAAGGTTTTTGGCCTGATACGGGCCAGCCAGATGACAGCTGTTGCGATGTAAATGGCTGCTGCGGATCATCCTCCTCCGCTTCTGAGCTATTGGCAGCGGCACCCTCTTCCCCCAATGGCTGCCAATCTGGGTCAACAACTGGGTCATCTATCACCTCCTCTTCAATGTCATGTGCACCTTCCTTTGTGTCACCGTGTAAGGTGCTATAGCGTTCGGGACATGGCACCATAGTCTCATCAGGGTCAGATTCTGGCTCAGTACACTGCGAGGGCAATGTAGTGATCTGAGTCAATGGAACAGCATTATAATCTAGCTGTTGCTGTGCATCAGTGCACTCCATGTCCGATTCATCTTGTAATGGGCAGTTAACAATTTCCCGTTCTAACCCAGGCACGGTATGTGTAAAGAGCTCCATGGAGTAACCTGTAGTGTCGCCCAGGGGTGGATTAAGGGTAGCCAGGGCCCCGGGCTGTTCACACACTGTGGGCCCCCCCGGTCACGTGACGGGGGTCACGTGACGGGGGTCACGATATACCCGAACCAGATTATTCCAGAAAAAGGGCCGGGCCCTACTCTACTGTAACCTAGGAAATATTTTTTAAAATCTGCAATACAATTTAGGTATATCTTGACCAATAATATCACATACAAGGAACAAATACCACTGCACCATGACCAGACCACAAATTACAACCACAGTGATCGAATAATAGCACATACAAGGGACAAATACCACCGCACCATTTCCAGACCACATATTACCATACCTCCCAACTTTTGAAGTTGGGAAAGAGGGACAAAGTTGCGCGCCGCAGCAAATTTTAGGACACACCTCTGACCACACCCATTCACTAGTCACACCCATATCCATGTCTCAACCACACCCATTTAGCACTGCTGATCACACTGTTCATAAAGAATAATTATAAAAAAAAAATATGGCCACACAGTGCTCCATACTGTATAATGGCCACACAGTGCTCCATACTGTATAACGACCCCACATGACCACATGATGCTCAATACTGTATAATGGCCACACATGATGTTCAATACTGTATAATGACCCCACATGATGCTCAATACTGTATAATGGCCACACATGATGCTCCATACTGTATAATGGCCACACATGATGTTCAATACTGTATAATGACCCCACATGATGCTCAATACTGTATAATGGCCACACATGATGCTCCATACTGTATAATGACCCCACATGATGCTCAATACTGTATAATGGCCCCACATGATGCTCAATACTGTATAATGACCCCACATGATGCTCAATACTGTATAATGGCCACACATGATGCTCCATACTGTATAATGGCCACACATGATGATCCATACTGTATAATGGCCCCACATGATGCTCAATACTGTATAATGACCCCACGTGATGCTCAATACTGTATAAGTGCCCCACATGATGCTCAATACTGTATAATGACCCCACATGATGCTCAATACTGTATAATGACCCCACATGATGCTCAATACTGTATAATGACCCCACATGATGCTCAATACTGTATAATGGCCACACATGATGCTCCATACTGTATAGTAACTGCACATGATGCTCCATACTGTATAATGACCGCACATGATGCTCAATACTGTATAATGGCCACACATGATGCTCCATACTGTATAATGGCCACACATGATGCTCCACACTTTATAATGACCGCACATGAGGCTCCATACTGTATAATGGCCACACATGATGCTCCATACTGTATAATAGCCGCACATGATGCTCCATACTGTATAATGACCGCACATGATGCTCCATACTGTATAATGGCCACACATGATGCTCCATACTGTATAATGACCGCACATGATGTTCCATACTGTATAATAGCCGCACATGATGCTCCATACTGTATAATGACCGCACATGAGGCTCCATACTTTATAATGACCGCACATGAGGCTCCATACTGTATAATGACCGCACATGATGTTCCATACTGTATAATAGCCGCATATGATGCTCCATACTGTATAATGACCGCACATGATGCTCCATACTGTATAATGACCACACATGATGCTCCGTAGTGTATAATGACCGCACATGATGCTCCATACTGTATAATGACCGCACATGATGCTCCATACTGTATAATGACCACACATGATGCTCCATACTGTATAATGACCACACATGATGCTCCGTAGTGTATAATGACCGCAGATGATGCTCCATACTGTATAATGACCGCACATGATGCTCCATACTGTATAATGGCCACACATGATTCTCCATACTGTATAATGACCGCACATGATGCTCAATAATACTGTATAATGACCGCACATGATGCTCCATACTGTATAATGGCCACACATGATGCTCCTTACTGTATATTGGCCGCACATGATAATGGCCACACATAGCTACTCCTACACACGCGGCTGCGCTCCGTAAACTTTGCATACACGGCTCCGCTCCGTACACACGGCTCCACTCCATACATCTCATACACACACGGCTCCGCTCCGTACACATTCAGCTCCGCTCCATACATGGCTCTGCTCCATACACCTCATACACACACGGCTCTGCTCCATACACCTCATACACGGCTCCGCTCCATACACCTCATACACACACGGCTCCGCTCCATACATCTCGTACACACGGCACTACTCCGTACACCTCATACACACACCGCTCCGCTCCACACATTGCACACACTGCTCCGCATACCTTGCACACACACAGCTCCGCTGCGTACACCTCATACACATACGGCTCCTCTCCATACATCTAGTACACACACGGCACTACTCCGTACACCTCGTACACACGCGGCAGTGCTCCGTACACCTCGTACACATGGCTCCGCTCCGTACACCTCGTACACACGGCTCCGCTCCGTACACCTCGTACACACGCGGCTGTGCTCCGTACACCTCGTACACATGGCTCCGTACACCTCTTACACACGACTCCGCTCCATACACCTTGTACACATGCGGCTGTGCTCCGTACACCTTGTACACATGGCTCCGTACACCTCTTACACACGACTCCGCTTCGTACACCTTGTACACATGCGGCTGTGCTCCGTACACCTTGTACACATGGCTCCGTACACCTCTTACACACGACTCCGCTCCGTACACCTCGTACACACGCGGCTGCGCTCCGTACACCTCGTACACACGCGGCTGTGCTCCGTACACCTCGTACACACGACTCCACTCCGTACACCTTTCACATGCTGCTCCGCTCCGTACACACGCGGCTGTGCTCCGTACACCTCGTACACACGACTCCATTCCGTACACCTCGTACACATGGCTCCGTACACCTCTTACACACGACTCCGCTCCGTACACCTTGTACACATGCGGCTGTGCTCCGTACACCTCTTACACACGACTCCGCTCCGTACACCTCGTACACACGCGGCTGTGCTCCGTACACCTCGTACGCACGCGGCTGCGCTCCGTACACCTCGTACACACGCGGCTGTGCTCCGTACACCTCGTACACACGCGGCTGTGCTCCGTACACCTCGTACACACGCGGCTGTGCTCCGTACACCTCGTACACACGCGGCTGTGCTCCGTACACCTCGTACACACGCTGCTCTGCTCCGTACACCTCGTACACACGCGGCTGTGCTCCGTACACCTCGTACACACGCGGCTGTGCTCTGTACACCTTGTACATACGACTCCGCTCCGTACACCTCATACACACGCTGCTCTGCTCCGTACACCTCGTACACACGCGGCTCCGTACACATCGTACACACACGACTCCGCTCCATAGACCTTTCACACGCTGCTCTGATCCATACACCTCGTACACACACGGCTCTGCTACATCCACCCTGTAAACACCTCCTGACCTCACACATACGCTGCCTTACCCTCCTCCGGCGCCATGGCAACCAGCAAAGTCCTGTACACGGAGGTCCTCCTCCCGATCATGTGACCCCTGACTCCTCCCATCCTGTGACCTCATCACAGGTCCTGTGCACAGAGCAGCCATTATGTGGTGTGCTGCTGTGCAGGCCTGGTGCAGGGACTCGGAGCTCTCAGCTGACCGGCTGATACACGCACCTCCCAACCAATGCGGGCCCCCTCTCTCTGCCCACCGGGTCCGGGGGCACACAAATGCCAGCGGGCATTCAGATAATTAGTGGAGGGTCAATCTGTGCGGTAGCCCAGGGCCCCCCAGACCACTGGGCCCTGGGCTACCGCCCATATTGACCCTCTGATAATCCACCCCTGGTGTCGCCTGACGCATCCTTCACTTTTGGTTTGGGTGAAGGACACAAGGAAACGTCTTGTTTCTGACCGGGAGCATCCACTGACGACTCGCTGCTTTTATATTTGGAACTTTCTGAAGAGGAGGCAAAAGAGCTAGAGGCTGAGTCAGCAAGGAAAGCCAAAACTTTTTCCTGCTGCCCTGGTTTTAAAAGCCATTTTCCTACTCCCAGATAAGGGAGCCTTCGAGGCCTTGTGTAGCCAGATGATGACGCTGGCTCTACACCTCCAGCCTTAGATGCTATTATGCTTTTGCCACTACCACCAGATGCACCACCACCACCATCAGTACCAGCTCGCAACCACCGCCCATGGCCTCTTCCACCTGACATTTTTTGGAAAATCTAACCAAAATAACAATCGTTATATGGTACTGTAAAACAAGGTAGAACGTGTATATAAACGTGTTGAGATTTTAAATCTCCCTTTTTTTGGGGGGAGACTGAACAAAAAATCAGGCCCTGTGCAAAAAACAACACAATGTAAGTGGCAGAAAGTGGCTGGCTGATATACAACAAACTAACAGGACAGAAGTATATCCACTTTGTGAGAATTTGAATCTCCCCTTTCTTTTGGGAGACTGAACCACAACTTAGGCCCAGTGTATATAACAACGCAATCTAAGTGGCAGAAAGTGGCTGGCTGACATACGACAAACTAACAGGACTGCAGTATATCCACTTTGTGATAATTTGAATCTCACTTATTTTTTTGGGAGACTAAACCAAACCTCAGGCCCTGTGCATAAAACAACATAATGTAAGTGGCAGAAAGTGACTGGAAGATATATGAAAAAATACAAGGACTGTAGTACAATTTCAATCTCCCTACAATGATCACAGGACAAGTATGGCAGCAATAAAAAGGACTGCTGCACACAAAAGTGTGGACAAATAAACAAGATAACTGTGCAGAAAGGAGCAACAGGATTTTTGCTTTTAAAAAAACAGTTAGTTTGCACAGTGGCGTACAAACAGCAATGCAGCTATCAGGGAGCCTTATAAGGCAGCCTTATAAGCTACAGAGCTGATTCACAAAAATCTAGCATCCACTGTCCCTGCAAAAAAAATGGTGGTGTTGGACAGTGGAAATCGCTACAGCACAAGCAGTTTCGGGGCTTAATCTTCCCTCCCTAACTATATCCCTTCTTCTGATGAAGCTGCGGCCCCTGTGACACCGCAGAAAGCAAGCCAATCACTGTCTTGCCCTTCTCTAAGATGGTGACCTATGTCATCACGCTGCCCACACTCTGCATCCTCCTTCAATGGCTGAAAAATGGCGCTGAAAGCGTCATACAAAACGCGACTTTGGCGCGAGTGCAGCGCCCCAGAGATCTGGTCGTTGCAGTATGACACTCTGCCACTAAGGGGAGTGATGGTACGTCTGATGGCACTGAAGGAATTCTACTGACCAGGTATCACCAGCACACATTACACTTCATACTCCGGCCACTAGGGGGAGCAAAAGGCTTTATTTATTGGGCCCTTCCTCACACTGGTAAAACTAGGGGTTGGATAGAAAGTTAGTCAGAAGCTGACTGGGTTGGATTCAGGCAACATCCCATGGCAGGGGGTGTTGCAGGGAGAAGACACAGGGGGGTCCCTGTCAGGCGTGGGAACCTGGCAGGTGCCTAGCGAACAGAGCAGAACGTTACGGAGCCGCGCCTGCACCTCCTTGCGGCGGTATCCTAAGAAAGAGACAAGAAAGGAAGGATATTGTGGAACAGTGTAAATGAGATCTAGCAAAAAGGAGTACCAGTAGGAGTCGTGCCGTGAGACCGAGGCAACATCCTACTGAGGCGCGTAGCCGGTGGCCGGAACACCGCGGAAGTAACTGACTCTAGGCCTTACTTCAAACTCCGCAGGACAGTTAATTATAGGTTGGCTGTCTACCTTAAATTTCCTAAGAAGACATAGGGGGCAACATTGGGAGAGGGGCGTCTCTAGGGTCCCGGAAGACCTCCAAGCCTTCCCGTCATACGGGTGCGTCCTAGCCAAAACATACTGGGGGACGAGAAACTAGCAACATCTGGAACTAACGAGAGAGAGAGAGCTGTAAAGAACGAACGAAACGAGAACAGCAGTTGTGAGGACTATTCCGAATGCTCAGCAGGGTAGCACTACAACACACAGGCGCTAGTGGTAGGCAACGATTTCCACCTGCAAAGGGAATTCTGGATGTGCCCATCGGACCGGCCGGTCTCTGATAGCCCTGTTAAACGTGCTCTGGATTGAGGATCCTGAAGTCTACAGTAAAGAGGTAAAGAGACTGCAACCTTGTGTTCTCGTTATTGCCTGCACCTAACACCATCAACATCCACCTTACTGGGAAGCCCTGGGGACATACTTCACCTGTGGGAAGGTATACCATCCAGCTGCCATTCCATCACCCCAGCGGACCCCGCAGCAGCGTCGGTCACCCTGACCGAACACCACAGGTGGCGTCACGAACCCCTGACAGACTGCACCACCTTTATTGGACGCCCCTTAGCAGGGTCGCGGACCGGGTCTAGCCACCGTGACAGCCTCGGAACCGAACCAGAACGCGTGGCCCTGTGTCTGGGGGCAATCCACGAAGATCGCCGACTTCATGGCCAATCCCACACTAGGATCAGGTCGGGTTTCATGAAAACCTTCATGAAAAGACCTTCATGAAACCTTTTCATGAAAAGACTTTGCCGAAAGTCGGCGATTTTTTAATTTGTCCGATCCGTTTCGCTCAACCCTAGTCCTGGGCATGTGCAGTAATGCCAGCCCCAACCACCTCTCTGCTTCCTTATTCAGGTCTACAGGATGGGTCCTGGGCATGTGCAGTAATGCAAGCCCCCGATCACCTCTTTGCTTCTTTATTCAGGTCTACAGGATGGGTCCTGGACATGTTCAGTAATGCCAGCCCCCGATCACCTCTCTGCTTCCATATTCAGGTCTACAGGATGGGTCCTGGACATGTGCAGCAATGCCAGCCCCCGATCACCTCTCTGCTTCTTTATTCAGGTCTACAGGATGGGTCCTGGGCATGTGCAGTAATGCCAGCCCCCGATCACCTCTCTGCTTCTTTATTCAGGTCTACAGGATGGGTCCTGGACATGTTCAGTAATGCCAGCCCCCGACCACTTCTCTGCTTTCATATTTAGGTCTACAGGATGGGTCCTGGGCATGTGCAGTAATGCCAGCCCCGATCACCTCACTGCTTCCTTATTCATGTCTATAGGATGGGTCCTGGGCATGTGCAGTAATGCCAGCCCCGATCACCTCTCTGCTTCCTTATTCATGTCTATAGGATGGGTCCTGGGCATGTGCAGTAATGCCAGCCCCGATCACCTCTCTGCTTCCTTATTCAGGTCTACAGGATAGGTCCTGTTCATGTGCAGTAATGCAAGCCCCCGACCACCTCTCTGCTTCCTTATTCAGGTCTACAGGATGGATCCTGAGCATGTGCAGTAATGCCAGCCCCGATCACCTCTCTGCTTCCTTATTCAGGTCTACAGGATGGGTGCTGGGTTTGTGCAGTAATGCCAGCTCCCCACCTCTCTGCTTCCTTATTCAAGTCTACAGGATGAGTCCTGGGCATGTGCAGTAATGCCAGCCCCCACCAACTCTCTGCTTCCTTATTCAGGTCTACAGGATGGGTGCTGGGTTTGTGCAGTAATGCCAGCCCCCGACCACCTCTCTGCTTCCTTATTCAGATCTACAGGATGGGTGCTGGGTTTGTGCAGTAATGGCAGCCCCCGACCACCTCTCTGCTTTCTTATTCAGGTCTACTGGATGGGTCCAGGGCATGTGCAGTAGTTCCAGTCCCAACCACCTCTGCTTCTTTATTCAGATCTACATGATGGATGGTGGGCATGTGTAGGAGTGCAAGCCCCGACCACCTTTTTCTTTCTTATTCAGGTCTACAGGAGGGCGCACAGCAGTTTCAGCCCCCAACCAAATCTCTGCTTCTTTATCTAGGGCTTTTGAAATAGACATTCTGCCAGTATGTGCCGCTGAGCCCAAATGGGAAATCATCGTGCACAGGCTCCGGTCGCCCAAAGACCAGCAGGTCGCAGTGTAAAGAAAGTTAAAATATACAAGTGGAATAACCCTTTAAATCCCACCCTGGCATCACCCACTTTTTCGGGGGGATGGGGGGAGTTCTCACAAGCCATAGACTTTTGGACAATTTTGTGTGGATTCTTTGAGAAAATTAAAGAAAGTCATTGGCAAATATTATGTTTGAATCCTGGTAGTAGATTGCTGAAGGCCTCACAATGATGGTGTGTGCATAATCCGGCCATTCCTGGAGATGGTTTGACCCGACGCTGAATCAACCAAATTTCACTTTTTTTTTTTCCTTAGGAGTGAATAGGGAAGAACTCATGAGATCATCAAAATCGATTATTATTAATTAGGCATTGCATTTACACATTACTCACTTTCTAGCTATAGAAGAAGCACTTTGTCGCCTGTGCAAAAAAATTTCTTTGAAGATTCCATCCAAAAAAGTTAAATCCTAACTCCTGGAGGGCTTCCAAAATCCTAAGACTGTCCTGAATAATTCAGGCAAAGACAAGGCCAAAATGTGCCATACAGTACAGAAAACTGTAGAAATAACAAAGACAACAACGTAAAGTGGCGAAAGCCAGGAGGCTCGAAATATTTAATTGTGCTTAATTGTAAGATCAGTAAATCTGTAATAGATTTTACACATTCAGCCCCGGGGACGCGATGAGTGCCGAAAATGAAAAGTGAGTGCCGCCACAGTGAGATGTACGTTCTGGCAGGATGGGTGATGTGTCCCTTAGTGACTGCAAACATTGGACCTTGGTTATGAAAGAAAAAACTGCGGGAAAACAAAATGACTAAAGTTTTTTTGAACTTTTATTTTAATTGCACCTAGTCTATACTTCGGTACTGCAACATAGTTACGGTCAAATCAAGAAATGTGAGAAAACTGCCATGTAGTGTACAAATAATTGACTACTATGTAAGTATTATTATTATAATTTATTTATATAGCACCATTGATTCCATGGTGCTGTACATGAGACGGGGTTACATCAAAATACAAATATCACTTACAGTGAACAAAACTAACAATGACAGACTGGCACAGAGGGATGAGGACCCTGCCCTTGCGGGCTTACATTCTACAGGATTATGGGGGAGGAGACAGTAGGTCGAGGGTTGCACTAGCTTCGATGGTGTTGAGGTGGCCGTGTGATCATTACAGGCTGTAAGCTTCTTTGAAGAGATGAGTTTTCAGGTTTCTTTTGCAGGATCCAAATGTGGATAATCGGACGTGTTAGGGCACAGAATTCCAGAGGATGGGTGATATTCAGGAGAAGTCTTGGAGGTGATTGGGTGAGGAGCAAATAAGTGTGGAGGAGAGGAGGAGGTCTTGGGAGGACCGGAGATTACGCGAGGGAAGATATTGAGAGATTAGTTCGGAAATCTACAGAGGAGAAAGGTTATGGATGGCTTTGTTGGTCAGTGTTAGTAATTTAAACTGGATACGCTGGGAAATTGGGAGCCAGTGAAGGGATTTGCAGAAGGGGAAGCAGGAGTGTAGCGAGGAGAGAGATTAATTAGTCGGGCAGCAGAGTTAACGATGGACTGGAAGGGTACGAGAGTGTTAGAGGGTAGGCCACAAAGGAGGATGTTGCAGTAGTCAAGGCGGGAGATGATTAGAGCATGCACAAGCATTTTAGTAGAGTGAGGGTTGAGGAAAGGACGGATTCTGGAAATATTTTTGAGCTGGAGGCAACAGGAGGTGGCGAGAGCTTGGATGTGCGGTTTGAAGGACAGGGCAGAGTCAAGAGTTACTCAGAGGCAGCAGATTACAGGGACAGGGGAAAGTGTGGATTAATTTATTGTGATAGATAGGTCAGGTAGGGAAGATGTGCAAGCAGTGAGGTGACATCTGGGCCAGAGAGGCAGATCTGAGTGTTATTGGCATATATGGTACTGGAACCATGGGACTTTATGAGTTGTCCCAGGCAAAGGGTATAGATTGAGAAGAGAAGAGGTCCTAGGACAGAGCCTTGAGGGACACCAACAGAGAGGGGGAGAGATGAAGAGGTAGTATGAGAGTCGGAAACACTAAATGTGCGGTTGGTGAGGTATGAGATCCAGGATAGGGTGAGGTCTTTGATGCCAAAGAAGGACAGGAACTGTAGAAAGAGGCAGTGTTCCACTGTGTCAAAGGCAGAAGACAGGTCTAGGAGGAGGAGTATAGAGAATTGTCTGTTAGCTTTGGCTGTAAGTTAAGTAGTTCGTAAGTTAGGTCAGGGCAGTCTCAGTGGAATGGTGGGGACGGAAGCCAGATTGTAGGCTGCCGAAGAGAGCGTATTGCTCTAATACTGCCATATAGTGCATGCACAAATAACCGACTATTGTATAAGTAATGCTCTAATACTGTTATATAGTGTAAAAAAATGACTATTGTGTAAGTAATACTGCCATATAGTGCCCCACAAAATGACTACTGTGAAAGTAATACTCTAATACTACCATATAATGCATAACGAACCCTCTACTGTGTTATACTCTAATACTTCCATATAGTGCACAAATAACCATCTACTGTATAAAAAATACTTTAATACTGCCATATAGTGCACAAATAACCATATACGGTGTCAGTAATACTCTAATACTGCCATATAATGCACACAAAAAATCTACATATTAGTGCTACTCTAGTACTGCCATATAGTGCACAAATAACCATCTACTGTGTAAGGAATTAATACTTCCATATAGTGCACATATAACCATCTATGGTGTAAGTAATAGTCTAATACTCCCATATAGTGGACAAATAACCATCTACTGTATAAGTAAACTCTAATTCTGCCATGTGGTGCACAAAAAAAATACTGTATAAGTGCTACTCTAATACCGCCATATAGTGCACACATAAGCATCTATTGTGTAAGTAACACTCTAATACTGCCATATAGAGCACAAATAACCATCTACTGTATAAGTAATACTTTAATACTGCCATATAGTGCACTAATAACCATCTACTGTATGAGTAATACTCTAATACTGCCATATAGTGCACTAATAACCATCTGTCGCGGATATTCATTGGTCGCGGCCTCTGTCTGTCATGGAAATCCAAGTCGCTGATTGGTCGTGGCAAAACGCCCACGACCATTGCCACGACCAATCAGCGACGGGCACAGTCCGGCAGCAAAATGGCCGCTCCTTCCTCCCCGCAGTCAGTGCCCGCTCCATACTCCCCTCCAGTCAGCGCTCGCACAGGGTTAATGGCAGCATTAATGGACCGTATTATGCAGCGGTGTAACGCACTCCGTTAACGCAGCTATTAACCCTGTGTGACCAACTTTTTACTGTTGATGCTGCGTATGCAGCATCAATAGTAAAAAGATCTAATGTTACAAATAATAATAAAAAAAAAAGGTTGTTCTCACCCTCCGACATCGCGCTGTCCCCGGCAGTGCAAGCGGCAGGTTCCGGTGCCAAGGATGCTATGCGAGAAGGACCTTCCATGACGTCAAGGTCATATGACCGCAACGTCATCACAGGTCCTGCGCTCATACCAACCCTGGGACCGGAAGCTGCCGCGTGCACCGCACAGGCGCCAGGACTTCAAGCGGCTCTTCAGAAGGTGAGTATACGTTTATTTTTTTATTTTAAGTCTTTTTTAACCACGCATATAGTGCCCACATTGCTATATACTATGTGGGCTGTGTTACTGCGTAGGCTGTGTTATATACTGCATGGGCTGCGTTATATACTGCTTGGCTGCTATATACTATGTGGGCAGTGTTATATACTATGTGGGCAATGTTATATACTGCGTGGGCTGCGTTATATACTACATGGCTGCTATATACTACGTGGGCAGTGTTATATACTGCGTGGGCTGCGTTATATACTACATGGCTGCTATATACTATGTGGGCAGTGTTATATACTATGTGGGCAATGTTATATACTGCGTGGGCTGCGCTATGTACTACTTGGCTGCTATATACTACGTGGGCAGTGTTATATACTGTGTGGGCTGCGTTATATACTACATTGCTGCTATATATTACGTGGCCAGTGTTATATACTATGTGGGCAGTGTTATATACTGCGTGGGCTGCGTTATATACTACATGGCTGCTATATACTATGTGGGCAGTGTTATATACTATGTGGGCAATGTTATATACTGCGTGGGCTGCGTTATGTACTACATGGCTGCTATATACTACGTGGGCAGTGTTATATACTGTGTGGGCTGCGTTATATACTACATGGCTGCTATATACTATGTTGGCAGTGTTATATACTATGTGGGCAATGTTATATACTGCGTGGGCTGCGTTATATACTACATGGCTGCTATATACCACGTGGGCAGTGTTATATACTGCGTGGGCTGCGTTATATACTACATGGCTGCTATATACTATGTGGGCAGTGTTATATACTATGTGGGCAATGTTATATACTGCGTGGGCTGCGCTATGTACTACATGGCTGCTATATACTACGTGGGCAGTGTTATATACTGTGTGGGCTGCGTTATATACTACATGGCTGCTATATATTACGTGGCCAGTGTTATATACTATGTGGGCAGTGTTATATACTGCGTGGGCTGCGTTATATACTACATGGCTGCTATATACTATGTGGGCAGTGTTATATACTATGTGGGCAATGTTATATACTGCGTGGGCTGCGTTATGTACTACATGGCTGCTATATACTACGTGGGCAGTGTTATATACTGTGTGGGCTGCGTTATATACTACATGGCTGCTATATACTATGTGGGCAGTGTTATATACTATGTGGGCAATGTTATATACTGCGTGGGCTGCGTTATATACTACATGGCTGCTATATACTACGTGGGCAGTGTTATATACTGTGTGGGCTGCGTTATATACTACATGGCTGCTATATACTACGTGGGCACTGTTATATACTATGTGGGTAGTGTTATATACTGTGTGGGCTGCGTTATATACCACATGGCTGCTATATACTACGTGGGCAGTGTTATATACTATGTGGGCAGTGTTATATACTACGTGGGCTGCGTTATATACTACATGGCTGCTATATACTACGTGGCCAGTGTTATATACTATGTTGGCAATGTTATATACTGCATGGGCTGTGTTATATATTGTTTGGGCTGTGTTATATACTGTGTGGCCACTGTTATATACTGCGTGGCCTGTATTAACGCATCGGGTATTCAAGAATATGGCGTGGGCCGTGGCCTGTGCTATATACTATGTGGCTGCTATATACATACATATTCTAGAATACCCGATGCGTTAGAATCGGGCCACAATCTAGCATGTTATATATTTCCAGGAGCAATATCAGAGAAATTACATAGAGCACAGAGTTATAAGAAAACATGCTCCAGAATTGTCATTTCATAGAGCAGACAAATATTACCTGAAATAGAAATGTCAGAAGGGCTAGCAGAGCCCCTCTAATCAGTCTCTCACTACGTATCCCTATCAAGCAGGGTCTATCATTTTGTTACTACATGTAGGCACTGTATGATACAATTATGTAGGCACACTTTGGTACTATAAATTGTTTAATACCTCCCAACCTTTCCAAATTCAGCAGGAGATACCCAGATTTAGTGAGCTGTCCTACTATCCTTGGCATATTCTTGGCTTGTCATTGACATGTTCCACTGTCAACTGTATCTGTATCCTAAAGATGCAGACACAATTGTACGGGGGACCAGTCAGCTCTTTGCTCTACTGTGGTAGTAATTTACAGTGTGGGGGCACTGTGAAGGTCATCATATTGTGTGGAGGCATCATACTGGGGGGGGGGGGATTGTGAGGTCTTCATATTGTGTGAGGTATCATAGTGTGTGTGGAGGACTGAGGGGCATCTTATTGTGGGTGGAGGGCATTTTTGGGTCATGATTCTTTGTGGGGGGAATCATACTTTGTGAGGATATTGTGAGTCATTATACTGCATGGAGAGCATCATGCTGTGAGGGCATCATACGGTGTGTGGAGGACACAGTGGGGTCTTGATTCTGTGTGGGGGCATTATACTGTGTGGGGGCATTGTGGAGGCATCATACTGTGTAAGGGCACTGTAGGTCATGATACTGTGTGGTGAACATCATACTTTGAGGGGGCACTGTGAGGGCATCATACTGTGTGTGGAGGGCACGGTGGGGTCTTGATTCTGTGTGGGGGCATCATACTGTGTGGGGGACTTGTGGAGGCATCATACTGTGTAGTAAGAATCATAACATGAGGGCATCATACTGTAAATGAAGGGCTGTGGGGGCATCATATTGTGTGTGAACTGCACTGTGGTATTATGATACAGCGTGTGGGGGCATCAAACTGTGTGGAGGCACTGTAGGGCATCAAACTGTGTGGAGGCACTGTGGGGGAATCATACTCCGTGTGGGGGCATCATACTGAGTGGGGGTGCTGTTGGGCATCATACTGTGTGGGTCATTATAATGTCTGGGGGCACTGTGGGGGAATCATACTTGTGTATGGAGGGCCGTGGGGCATCATACTGTGTGGGGTCATTATAATGTGTTGGGGCATAATACTGTGTGGGGCACTGTGGGGGCATTGTACTTGTGTATAGAGGGCTGTGGGGGCATCATACTGTGTGGGGACACTGTGGGGGCATCATACTGTGTGGGGCAATGTGGGGGCATTGTACTTATGTATGGAGGGCTGTGGGGGCATCATACTGTGTGGGGGCATCATACTATTTGGGGTCGCTGTTGGGCATCATACTGTGTGGGTCATTATAATGTCTGGGGGCACTGTGGGGGCATCATACTTGTGTATGGAGGGCTGTGGGGACATCATACCTTGTGGGGACACTGTGGGGGCATCATACTGTGTGAGGTCATTATAATGTGTGGGGGCATCATACTGTGTTGGGCACTGTGGGGGCATTGTACTTGTGTATGGAGGGCTGTGGGGGCATCACACTGTGTGGGGGCATCATACTGTGTGGGGCACTGTGGGGGCATTGTACTTATGCATGGAGGGCTGTGGGGGCATCATACTGTGTGGGGACACTGTGGGGGCATCATACTGTGTGGGGGCATCATACTATGTGGGGGTGTTATTGGGCATCATACTGTGTGGGTCATTATAATGTCTGAGGGCACTGTGGGGGCATTATACTTGTGTATGGAGGGCTGTGGGGACATCATACCTTGTGGGGACACTGTGGGGGCATCATTCTGTGGGGTCATTATAATGTGTGGGGGCATTATACTATGTGGGGCACTGCGGGGGCATTGTACTTGTATACGGAGGGCTGTGGGGGCATCATACTGTGTGGGGGCACTGTGGTGGTATCATACTGTGTGGGGGCAATGTGGAGGCATCATACTGTGTGGGGTCCTTATAATGTGTGGGGGCATTATACTGTGAGGGGGTCATGAAAGGGGTATTGTAGTGGGTTGGAACGATAAGATGCTTGAGTAGGGGCACTATTTGTCTAGTTAGGAGAAGCATCTTAGCCACATCACATACTTGTCCCTCTTTTTTGTCTTTATAAGTTTGGATATGATCCCACTCTCTGGTCTCATCACTTTTCGATTGGTTTTACATGACATATAGGGCCATTAACCCTTAAGAGGAGGCTAATAATTTCCACTCGCTGCTGACCCGATCTGCCTCGGCTATCGATGCTTGTTTGCTTGTTAGACCTCAACCCTCTCCATCTGTATCTCCAACCACACATACATCCCCGGTACAAGCATATGTAAATAAGACGAGATCTCAGACAAGGAGACCCCCGCCAGATATCATCCATCCTCCCAACCTGCACAATACCAGGAGATATTTCCCCCTTCAAAGCCTCCATTTCTCTCTAAATCCACTCAAATCCCTTTGATAACATTGCTTTTTTTTCTTTTCCTTCCCCGATGTCTTTCACAGGTCCCCGGTAGAGGAAATTAAACCCTGTATTTTAATAGCGATTAGGTATAGAAAAATCCATTACTTTCCCTATATCTCCACATGGGGTTATATCCGTATCGGAATAAATTCACATATTACAAGGAATATGGCCATTACTGTAAAGATGATTTTATTTTCTCGCCGGAGCTGCGTTTAGAAAAAATCTATTTAAAATGGCTAAAAAAAAAGTCTCATTAGGTGGATAATGATATACATAAGACTGGAAAAATGATGAAAGGGGGTTGGGTGGGCTGGGGGCAGCTTGGGGCGTCAAGGGTTAATCAATTGACGAATGCTTATGGAACGGCGCGCAGATTAAACAACGCGTTCTTGTCGATACGTAAAAAACGGGCGACATTAAATAATATTGGCAGCGGCGGATTGTCACGGAGATTATTTTGAAAGTTATTCTCCTCCTTTGTTACATCTTTGCAACCGCATTGAAAACGTCGTACTATATTTCTCGTGGCGAGAGATCTTCGGGGATTCATAAATATTGATTGTACCGTAAAGGAATTGATGGAATTGTGAAACAGACTGCGGTCCGTGGCGTCTGGGGAATTTACTCAATTTTTTCTCAATCGCTGCAGTCTATAAAAACAAGAGATTTTTTTTTTTTTTTTTTGCAAATTGTTTCCTTCACCTTGAATTTTGAGTATTTAATTGCCTTGACTTTTTTTTTTCTCCCTAAATCATATTTAGCAGAATGGCGTCTAATTACCACGGAGTAACGCGTGGGGGGCAGAGACTTGTTTTTTTTTTCTTTGCCAGGTTTGGATTGAGTTAATTAGGATTCATTAGAAGGTTCAATAGATCTTGTATGCAATCAAGTGAGGCCGACGCAGAAGATTAAACGAAAGAATAATAAAGCAACAATCGATTTCTATACATAAAAGTTCGGCTTTCCTGCAGGATGGAGAGATCCGGGGGGAGCCATTACCAAATTCAGAGATTTTCTCTTACATGAGGAACGTCGACACATAGTGGTTTGAGTACAGTAGAGCCTTAAGGTACCGTCACACATAACGATTTCTTTAACGATATCTTTGCTTTTTGTGACATAGCAACGATATCGTTAACGAAATCGTTATGTGTGACAGCGACCAACGATCAGGCCCCTGCTGGGAGATCATTGGTCGCTGGGAGTGATCAGGACCTTTTTTTTGGTCGCTGATCACCCGCTGTCATCGCTGAATCGGCGTGTGTGACGCCGACCCAGCGATGTGTTCACTGGTAACCAGGGTAAATATCGGGTTACTAAGCGCAGGGCCGCGCTTAGTAACCCAATATTTACCCTGGTTACCATTGTAAAAGTAAAAAAAAAAACACTACATACTTACATTCCGGTGTCTGTCACGTCCCCTGCCTTCAGCTTCCCGCACTGACTGTGAGCGCCGGCCGTAAAGCACAGCGGTGACGTCACCACTGTGCTCTGCTTTATGGCCGGCCGGCGCTGACACAGTCAGTGCGGGAAGCTGACGCCGGGGGACGTGACAGACACCGGAATGTGAGTATGTAGTGTTTTTTTTTACATTTACAATGGTAACCAGGGTAAACATCGGTGTTACTAAGCGTGGCCCTGCGCTTAGTAACCCGATGTTTACCCTGGTTACCCGGGGACTTCGGCATCGTTGGTCGCTGGAGAGCTGTCTGTGTGACAGCTCTCCAGTGACCACACAACGACTTACCAACGATCACGGCCAGGTCGTATCGCTGGTCGTGATCGTTGGTAAATCGTTAAGTGTAACGGTACCTTTAAGAAAAACTATGCTGCCATGTATACCCCTTTATAGCGCCAACTAGTGATGAGTGATAAGATGCTATCTGGGCATGCTCGGGTGCTAACCGAGTGCTTTCGGCATGCTCGAAAAAAATGCTCGAGATGCCACGGCTGCATGTCTCGTGGCTGTGCGACAGGCGCAAAACATGCATGGATTGGCTAACAAACAGGCAATCCCTGCATATGTTTTGGCTGTCGAACAGCCGTGAGACATGCAGCCTCGGAAACTGGAGCATTTTTTTTTTTGAGCATGCTGAAAATACTCGATTACAGCATGAGCATGGATAACACCTTATCCGAGCACGCTCGCTCATCACTAGCGCCAACGTATGCTGTAGTGCTGTATTCCCTCTTTGTGCCTTGCAGCTCTTGGATAAGAGTTAAACCTAATTCCGTTTTTCTGCATACAATAGATATCTGCATTTCCCATCGACCTGTGATAGTCTATAGGGATCCGTGATTTTTAGCGGTCCGTGAAAATCGCGGATGATGTCTGATTCCGAGTGCTGAATCAGAATCTGCAATGCAAGTCTGTAAGTCCACACGAAAAATCGGACTGCACTCCGATAGCATCCGAATTTCTCCTACTGTCAGAGTGGAGAAGTTTAAAGACTTTCTCCGACTGTCATAATGGAGAAGTTTTTAAAAAAAAAACTTTTTTTTTCTTCTCTGCTTCCGAGAAAAACTGACCACAATCCCATCAAAACAATCGGTCCGTTTATTTCACACGTTAAAAAAAAAAATGGACGTCTGAGTGAGACTGTACTTAAGGACTTCACCTATCTCCTCGCCCCCTTGTAGCCTATCTATGGTGGCAGCAACACCCCTCAATAAAGCATCTATGGGAGACAAAAAGTAGTAGCCTCTCTGTAGGTGCAGCCAGAAGAAACTCCGGGATGGAGAACCTCTTAATTTTTCATTGCTTAGGTTGTATTTTTTTTGCTTTTTAAACAAGAAAAAACAAACCATTTTTTATCGGAGTTCCGGATCCGATTTTAATCCATTTTTGCTCCGTGTCCTTATTTACCACCCGTGTGGCAGTGAAGGATATCAGTTTTTTTTCAGGACACATTAGATCTGCAAATCAGATAAAAAAACGGACAACTATATTTTTTTTCCTTTCGTGGACAATCGGTCAGTAAGAAAACATGGAAACATGTGAGCAGCTCCATAGACTACAACGAATGTGTGTTCTATGGGGGAAATGGCAGATGAAACCCAGACGTCTGAATGAAGCCTGAGATTTATTTCACAAATGGCCTCATATTCCGGCCACGTAGGCAATTACTGTGCGGTAAAACCATATTTGTCTCACTTTCCATCGCCAAAAAGCAATGTTCAGATTGTATTTGGAAGGCTGTGCCCCATGACATACACTTCAATGGAAAAAAAAGGTATATCGTGCACTATCATTTTATTTTTAAATGTATATATGTGAATGGAGTCCTAGGGTTTGTTCACACTGAGTTTTTTCATAAAGTGGATTTTAAATAGCATAAAATAAGCATTTTTTATGTGGATTTTGGATCCAATCCACTTCAAAATCCACTTAACATACCACTACAAAACCACATCAATTGGCCCTATATTCCTGTACCCTAAAATAATTCCCAAAGTTCACTGTCACTTATACAGTCTCATGGATTTCCATCTCCAGGTTTGGCTATTTTCGGTTCCCCCAGGAACTGACGAAGACAATGGAGACTTCTTACAGGACGTGGAACAATATCTGGAATCTTCATGACATGTTACCTATAGGGATATAAACATTATGACAGTTCATAAAATATGTATCATTTGCTTTAACCTTGATGGCTGACACTCGGGGCTCTGGTTACTGCGCCGGTCACACTGTGACAGAAAATCATTTCCGGTTACTTAAAACATCCATTGATGTATCTGGAGGAGCAGAAAAAGTCTCTGGTCTTAAATACTTTGTCTTGGATGAAATTAAAGATAATGGGTCTGGCTATCTATCTATCATCTATCTATCTATCTATCTATCTATCTATCTATCTATCTATCTATCTATCTATCTAATATCTATCATCTATCTACAGTATCTATCCATATATCTATCTAATATCTATCATCTATCTATCTATTATCTATCTATCATCTATCTATCCTCTATCTATCTATCTATTATCTATCTATCTATTATCTATCTATTATCTATCTAATATCTATCATCTATCTATCCTCTATCTATTATCTATCTATCATATCTATCTATCTATTATCTATCTATCTATCTTTCTATCTATCTATTATCTATCTATCTATCATCTATCTATCTTTCTATCTATCTATTATCTATCTATCTATCTATTAACTTTCTATTATCTATCTATTATCTATATACAGTTAGGTCCATATATATTTGGACAGAGACAACATTTTTCTAATTTTGGTTATGGACATTACCACAATGAATTTTAAACAAAACAAGTCAGATGCAGTTGAAGTTCAGACTTTCAGCTTTCATTTGAGGGTATCCACATTACAATTGGATGAAGGTTTTAGGAGTTTCTGCTCCTTAATGTGTGCCGCCCTGTTTTTAAAGGGACCAAAAGTAATTGGACAGATTAAATAATTTTAAATAAAATGTTCATTTCTAGTACTTGGTTGAAAACCCTTTGTTGGCAATGACTGCCTGAAGTCTTGAACTCATGGACATCACCAGACGCTGTGTTTCCTCCTTTTTGATGCTCTGCCAGGCCTTCACTGTGGTGGTTTTCAGTTGCTGGTTGTTTGTGGGCCTTTCTGTCTGAAGTTTAGTCTTTAACAAGTGAAATGCTGCTCAATTGGGCTGAGGTCAGGTGACTGACTTGGCCATTCTAGAATATTCCACTTCTTTGCTTTAATAAACTCCTGGGTTGCTTTAGCTTTATGTTTTGGGTCATTGTCCATCTGTAGTATGAAACGACGACCAATCAGTTTGGCTGCATTTGGCTGGATCTGAGCACACAGTATGGCGTCTCTGAAGACCTCAGAATTCATTCGGCTGCTTCTGTCCTGTGTCACATCATCAATAAACACTAGTGACCAGTGCCACTGGCAGCCATGCGTGCCCAAGCCATCACACTGCTTCCGCCGTGTTGTATAGATGATGTGGTATGCTTTGGATCATGAGCTGTACCACGCCTTCGCCATACTTTTCTCTTTCCATCATTCTGGTAGAGGTTGATCTTGGTTTCATCTGTCCAAAGAATGTTCTTCCTGAACTGTGCGGCTTTTTTAGATGTTTTTTAGCCTTTTTATTCTTGATGCTTATGAGTGGCTTGCACCGTGCAGTGAACCCTCTGTATTTACTTTCATGCAGTCTTCTCTTTATGTTTATAACAAAAACCAATCCTACGGATGTAATTATGAATGTAACCAACCCTTCTACATGAGGTGCCCATTGCACCTAAACGGGGTGAAAAAGAGGGGCAATACTCCCTCGTACATAAGGTCCTAGGAATCAACTGAGAGCATGCTGCCCCATTGATAATAAAACATAAACCGTTTCATTATAAAACGTACAAATTTTATTGACATAACTCCAAAAATAATAAAATAACAATTAATACTGGTGATGAGGGTACGGTAGATGACTAAAAGACACGTCCACAAGGAGACACATACATAATTGCGTAAAGGTGCAAAAACAGTGCGGCACGTGAAGCAAGTGCTCCACTTAGTGGGGCAGAGATATACTGGAGTACAAGATACTATATCAACCATTAGCTCAATAGCAAAAAAGGGTCCATCTGTATGACTCCATCAAGTCGCTGCTGCCCCCACTAACAATGCACTAACCCATAAAGTGCCATTAAAGCAGATAAAGCTGCCGCTAATAATGCTTACCCATGATGTGATCTCCCTCTGGAGGCGTCAGCTAGATAGCCTCGACACGCGTTTCGCGTTGTGAGCTTCTTCGGGGGGCTGGTTAGTGCATTGTTAGTGGGGGCAGCAGCGACTTGATGGAGCACTTGCTTCACGTGCCGCACTGTTTTTTGCACCTTTACGCAATTATGTATGTGTCTCCTTGTGGACGTGTCTTTTAGTCATCTACCGTACCCTCATCACCAGTATTAACCCCTTCATGACCCAGCCTATTTTGACCTTAAAGACCTTGCCGTTTTTTGCAATTCTGACCAGTGTCCCTTTATGAGGTAATAACTCAGGAATGCTTCAACGGATCCTAGCGGTTCTGAGATTGTTTTTTCGTGACATATTGGGCTTCATGTTAGTGGTAAATTTAGGTCAATAAATTCTGCGTTTATTTGTGATAAAAACGGAAATTTGGCGAAAATTTTGAAAATTTCGCAATTTTCACATTTTGAATTTTTATTCTGTTAAACCAGAGAGATATGTGACACAAAATAGTTAATAAATAACATTTCCCACATGTTTACTTTACATCAGCACAATTTTGGAAACAAAATTTTTTTTTGTTAGGAAGTTATAAGGGTTAAAATTTGACCAGCGATTTGTCATTTTTACAACGAAATTTACAAAACCATTTTTTTTAGGGACCACCTCACATTTGAAGTCAGTTTGAGGGGTCTATATGGCTGAAAATACCCAAAAGTGACACCATTCTAAAAACTGCACCCCTCAAGGTACTCAAAACCACATTCAAGAAGTTTATTAACCCTTCAGGTGCTTTACAGCAGCAGAAGCAACATGGAAGGAAAAAATGAACATTTAACTTTTTAGTCACAAAAATTATCTTTTAGCAACAATTTTTTTATTTTCCCAATGGTAAAAGGAGAAACTGAACCACGAAAGTTGTTGTCCAATTTGTCCTGAGTACGCTGATACCTCATATGTGGGGGTAAACCACTGTTTGGGCGCACGGCAGGGCTTGGAAGGGAAGGAGCGCCATTTGACTTTTTGAATCAAAAATTGGCTCCACTCTTTAGCGGACACCATGTCACGTTTGGAGAGCCCCCGTGTGCCTAAAAATTGGAGCTCCCCCACAAGTGACCCCATTTTGGAAACTAGACGCCCCAAGGAACTTATCTAGATGCATAGTGAGCACTTTGAACCCCCAGGTGCTTCACAAATTAATCCGTAAAAATGAAAAAGTACTTTTTTTTCACAAAAAAATTCTTTTAGCCTCAATTTTTTCATTTTCACATGGGCAACAGGATAAAATGGATCCTAAAATGTGTTGGGCAATTTCTCCTGAGTACACCAATACCTCACATGTGGGGGTAAACCACTGTTTGGGCACATGGTAAGGCTCGGAAGGGAAGGAGCGCCATTTGACTTTTTGAATGAAAAATTATTTCCATCGTTAGCGGACACCATGTCGCGTTTGGAGAGCTCCTGTGTGCCTAAACATTGGCGCTCCCCCACAAGTGACCCCATTTTGGAAACTAGACCCCCCAAGGAACTTACTTAGATGCCTAGTGAGCACTTTAAACCCTCAGGTGCTTCACAAATTGATCTGTAAAAATGAAAAAGTACTTTTTTTTCACAAAAAAATTCTTTTCGCCTCAATTTTTTCATTTTCACATGGGCAGTAGGGTAAAATGGATCATAAAATTTGTTGGGCAATTTCTCCCGAGTACGTCGATACCTCATATGTGGGGGTAAACCACTGTTTGGGCACTCGGCAGGGCTCGGAAGGGAAGGCGCGCCATTTGACTTTTTGAATGGAAAATTAGCTCCAATTGTTAGCGGATACCATGTCGCGTTTGGAGAGCCCCTGTGTGCCTAAACATTGGAGCTCCCCCACAAGTGACCCCATTTTGGAAACTAGACCCCCCAAGGAACTTATCTAGATGCATATTGAGCACTTTAAACCCCCAGGTGCTTCACAGAAGTTTATAACGCAGAGCCATGAAAATAAAAAATAATTTTTCTTTCCTCAAAAATGATTTTTTAGCCTGGAATTTCCTATTTTGCCAAGAATAATAGGAGAAATTGGACCCCAAATATTGTTGTCCTGTTTGTCCTGAGTACGCAGATACCCCATATGTGGGGGTAAACCACTGTTTGGGCGCACGGCAGGGCTCGGAAGGGATGGCACGCCATTTGGCTTTTTAAATGGAAAATTAGCTCCAATCATTAGCGGACACCATGTCACGTTTGGAGAGCCCCTGTGTGCCTAAACATTGGAGATCCCCCAGAAATGACACCATTTTGGAAACTAGACCCCCAAAGGAACTAATCTAGATGTGTGGTGAGGACTTTGAACCCCCAAGTGCTTCACAGAAGTTTATAACGCAGAGCCATGAAAAAAAAAAAAAATTATTTTCTCAAAAATGATCTTTTAGCCTGCAATTTTTTATTTTCCCAAGGGTAACAGGAGAAATTTGACCCCAAAAGTTGTTGTCCAGTTTCTCCTGAGTACGATAATACCCCATATGTGGGGGTAAATCACTGTTTGGGCACATGCCGGGGCTCGGAAGTGAAGTAGTGACGTTTTGAAATGCAGACTTTGATGGACTGGTCTGCGGGCGTCACGTTGCGTTTGCAGAGCCCCTGATGTGGCTTAACAGTAGAAACCCCCCACAAGTGACCGCATTTTGGAAACTAGACCCCGAAAGGAACTTATCTAGATGTGTGGTGAGCACTTTGAACCCCCAAGCGCTTCATAGAAGTTTATAATGCAGAGCCGTGAAAATAATAAATACGTTTTCTTTCCTCAAAAATAATTATTTAGCCCAGAATTTTTAAATTTTCCCAAGGGTAACAGGAGAAATTTGACCCCAATATTTGTTGTCCAGTTTCTCCTGAGTACGGTGATACCCCATATGTGGGGGTAAACTACTGTTTGGGCACATGCCGGGGCTTGGAATTGAAGTAGTGACGTTTTGAAATGCAGACTTTGATGGAATGCTCTGCGGGCGTCACGTTGCGTTTGCAGAGCCCCTGATGTGCCTAAACAGTAGAAACCCCCCACAAGTGACCCCATTTTGGAAACTAGACCCCGAAAGGAACTTATCTAGATGTGTGGTGAGCACTTTGAACCCCCAAGTGCTTCATAGAAGTTTATAATGCAGAGCCGTGAAAATAATAAATACGTTTTCTTTCCTCAAAAATAATTATTTAGCCCAGAATTTTTTATTTTCCCAAGGGTTACAGGAGAAATTGGACCTCAAAAGTTGTTGTCCAGTTTCTCCTGAGTACGCTGATACCCCATGAGTGGGGGTAAACCACTGTTTGGGCACATGTCGGGGCTCAGAAGGGAAGTAGTGACTTTTGAAATGCAGACTTTGATGGAATGGTCTGCGGGTGTCACGTTGCGTTTGCAGAGCCCCTGGTGTGCCTAAACAGTAGAAACCCCCACAAGTGACCCCATTTTAGAAATTAGACCCCCCAAGGAACTTATCTAGATATGTGGTGAGCACTTTGAACCCCCAAGTGCTTCACAGACGTTTACAACGCAGAGCCGTGAAAATAAAAAATCATTTTTCTTTCCTCAAAAATTATGTTTTAGCAAGCATTTTTTTTGATTCACAAGGGTAACAGGAGAAATTGGACCCCAGTAATTGTTGCGCAGTTTGTCCTGAGTATGCTGGTACCCCATATGTGGGGGTAAACCACTGTTTGGGCACACGTCAGGGCTCGGAAGTGAGGGAGCACCATTTGACTTTTTGAATACGAGATTGGCTGGACTCAATGGTGGCGCCATGTTGCGTTTGGAGACCCCTGATGTGCCTAAACAGTGGTAACCCCTCAATTCTACCTCCAACACTAACCCCAACACACCCCTAACTCTAATCCCAACTGTAGCCATAACCCTAATCACAACCATAACCACAACCCTAATTCCAACCCTAACCCTAAGGCTATGTGCCCACGTTGCGGATTCGTGTGAGATATTTCCGCACCATTTTTGAAAAATCCGCGGGTAAAAGGCACTGCGTTTTACCTGCGGATTTTCCGCGGATTTCCAGTGTTTTTTGTGCGGATTTCACCTGCGGATTCCTATTGAGGAACAGGTGTAATTCGCTGCGGAATCCGCACAAAGAATTGACATGCTGCGGAAAATACAACGCAGCGTTTCCGCGCGGTATTTTCCGCACCATGGGCACAGCGGATTTGGTTTTTCATATGTTTACATGGTACTGTAAACCTGATTGAACACTGCTGCGAATCCGCAGCGGCCAATCCGCACCGTGTGCACATAGCCTAATTCTAAAGGTATGTGCACACGCTGCGGAAAACGCTGCGGATCCGCAGCAGTTTCCCATGAGTTTACAGTTCAATGTAAACCTACGGGAAACAAAAATCGCTGTACACATGCTGCGGAAAAACTGCACGGAAACGCAGCGGTTTACATTCCGCAGCATGTCACTTCTTTGTGTGGATTCCGCAGCGGTTTTACAACTGCTCAAATAGAAAATCGAAGTTGTAAAACCGCAGTGAAATGCGCAGAAAAACCGCGGTAAATCCGCCATAAATCCGCAGCGGTTTAGCACTGCGGATTTATCAAATCCGCAGCGGAAAAATCCGCAGAGGACCAGAATACGTGTGCACATACCGAAACCCTAGCCCTAACCCTACCCCTAACCCTACCCCTAACCCTACCCCTAACCCTACCCCTAACCCTAACCCTACCCCTAACCCTAACCCTACCCCTAACCCTAACCCTATTCTAACATTAGTGGAAAAAAAAAATTTCTTTATTTTTTTATTGTCCCTACCTATGGGCGTGACAAAGGGGGGGGGGTCATTTATTATTTTTTTTATCTTGATCACTGAGATATAATCTATCTCAGTGATCAAAATGCACTTTGGAACGAATCTGCCGGCCGGCAGATTCGGCGGGCGCACTGCGCATGCGCCCGCCATTTTGGAAGATGGCGGCACCCAGGGAGAAGACGGACGGGACCCCGGCTGGATCGGTAAGTATGATGGGGTGGGGGGGGGGACCACGGGGGGGGGGGGGATCGGAGCACGGGGGGGGGGAATCGGAGTGCGGGAGGGGTGGAACGGAGCACGGGGGGCGTGGAACGGAGCACGGGGGGGCTGGAATGGACCACGGGGGGGTGGAACGGAGCAGCGGGGGGGGTGGATCGGAGTGCAGGGGGGGTGATTGGAGCACGGGGGGGTGATTGGAGCACCGGGGGAGCGGACAAGAGCACGGGGGGGAGCGGAGCACTGGACGGAGGGGAGCCGGAGCAGTGTACCGGCCAGATCGGAGGGCTGGGGGGGCGATCGGTGGGGTGGGGTGGGGGCACACTAGTATTTCCAGCCATGGCCGATGATATTTCAGCATCGGCCATGGCTGGATTGTAATATTTCACCCGTTATAATAGGTGAAATATTACAAATCGCTCTGATTGGCAGTTTCACTTTCAACAGCCAATCAGAGCGATCGCAGCCACGAGGGGGTGAAGCCACCCCCCCTGGGCTAAACTACCACTCCCCCTGTCCCTGCAGATCGGGTGAAATGGGAGTTAACCCTTTCACCCGATCTGCAGGGACGCGATCTTTCCATGACGCCGCATAGGCGTCATGGGTCGGAATGGCACCGACTTTCATGACGCCTACGTGGCGTCATGGGTCGGGAAGGGGTTAATTGTCATTTTACTATTTTTGGAGTTATGCCATTAAAATTTTTACATTTCATAATGAAACGGTTTATGTTTTATTATCAATAGGGCAGCATGCTCTCAGTTGATTCCTAGGACCTTAGTCTTCTCTCTATGGTAGATTTGGATATTGATACGCCGACCTCCTGGAGAGTGTTGTTCACTTGTTTGGCTGTTGTGAAGGGGTTTCTCTTCACCATGGAGATTATTCTGCAATCATCCACCATTGTTGTCTTCCATGGGCGCCCAGGTCTTTTTGCATTGATGAGTTCACCAGTGCTATCTTTCTTTCTCAGGATGTACCAAATTGTAGATTTTGCCACTCCTAATATTGTAGCAATTTCTCAGATGGGTTTTTCTGTTTTCACAGCTTAAGGATGGCTTGTTTCACCTGCATGGAGAGCTCCTTTACCGCATGTTTACTTCACAGCAAAACCTTCCAAATGCAAGCACCACACCTCAAATCAACTCAAGGCCTTTTATCTGCTTAATTGAGAATGACATAATGAAGGGATTGCCCACACCTGTCCATGAAATAGCCTTGTAGTCAATTGTCCAATTACTTATGGTCCTTTTAAAAACAGGGTGGCACATGTTAAGGAGCTGAAACTCCTAAACCCTTCATCCAATTTTAATGTGGATACCCTCAAATGAAAGCTGAAAGTCTGAACTTCAATTGCATCTGAATTGTTTTGTTTAAAATTCATTGTGGTAATGTTTATAACCAAAATTAGAAAAATGTTGTCTCTGTCCAAATATATATGGACTTAACTGTATATCTATTATCTATACCGCATTTGTTCCATACACAATGCGGATGACGCTGCCGCTCTATATAACAGCACAATAGCTGTAGCTTTGGAATCTGCTGCCCCACTTACACATACCAAAGCTCGCAAAATCAACAGGCAGCCCTGGCACACCAGCCTGACCAAAGAACTGAGGCAAGCTTCCAGGGCTGCTGAGCGCAGATGGAAAAGATCCCACTCCAACGAGCACTTCATCGCATTCAAACAGTCCCTCACTACTTTCAAGACCACACTTGCCACAGCTAAACAAACCTACTTCTCATCTCTCATATCCTCCCTGTCTCACAACCCTAAACAGTTATTCAACACCTTCAATTCTCTCTTCCGTCCCCCAGCACCTCCTCCCTCTCTCACTTATCTCCGCTGAAGACTTTGCCTCATTTTTCAAGCAGAAGATTGATAGCATCAGAGACAGTTTTGGTCAACAACCCCCAGAGCCCTTCCTCCCGACTTCCCAGCCCTCCACCTCCAAAACCAACTTCTCCACCATTACAGAAGATCAACTCTCCACTCTACTCTCAAGATCGCATCTCACCACCTGTGCACTTGACCCACTCCCATCCCACCTCATCCCAAACCTCACCACAATCTTCATCCCAACCCTAACCCATCTCTTCAACCTATCACTAACAAATGGTGTTTTCCCCTCAAGCTTTAAACATGCCTCCATCACACCTATCCTCAAAAAGCCCTCTCTTGACCCATCCTCTGTATCTAGCTATTGCCCTATATCACTTCTCCCCTATGCCTCCAAACTACTGGAACAACACGTTTACCTTGAACTGTCCTCCCATCTCTCTTCTTGCTCCCTCTTTGAACGCTTACAATCTGGCTTCCGGTCACACCATTCCACTGAAACTGCCCTAACTAAGGTCACCAATGACCTCTTAACTCCCAAGAGCAAGCGACACTACTCTGTCCTCCTCCTCCTGGACCTGTCGGCTGCCTTTGACACAGTGGACCATTCCCTATTATTACAGACCCTCTCATCCCTTGGCATCACAGACTTGGCCCTATCCTGGAACTCATCATACCTAACAGACCGGACATTCAGCGTCTCCCACTCACACACCACCTCCTCACCTCGCCCCTATCTGTCGGAGTCCCACAAGGTTCAGTCCTTGGGCCTCTGCTCTTCTCCATTTACACCTTTGGCCTTGGACAGCTCATAGAATCTCATGGCTTTCAGTATCACCTCTATGCTGATGACACACAGATCTACATCTCTGGACCAGATATCACCTCCCTTCTAACCAGAATCCCTCAATGTCTGTCCACTATTTCATCCTTCTTCTCCGCTAGATTTCTGAAACTTAACATGGACAAAACAGAATTCATCATCTTTCCCCCATCTCACGCGTCCCCCCCAACGAACCTATCCATTACAGTAAATGGCTGCCCACTCTCCCCAGTCCCACAAGCTTGCTGCCTCGGGGTAATCCTTGACGCTGATCTCTCCTTCAAACGACATATCCAAGCCCTTTCCACTTCCTGCCGACTTCAACTCAAAAATATTTCACGAATCCGTTCATTCCTCAACCAAGAATCTGCAAAAACCCTAGTCCATGCCCTCATCATCTCTCGCCTTGACTACTGCAACCTCCTGCTCTGTGGCCTCACATGACCTCTCAGCGACCAATCACAAGCCGCGACGTCATCGAAGGTCCTTAACACGCTCATTCTTAGGAAGGGAAGCATGGCGGTTGCAGCGGTGACAACCAGGGCGCGTCCGAGGGTAAGTATATCAATATTTTTTTTTTTTATTCTTTATTTTACACATGAATATGGATCCCAGGGCCTGAAGGAGAGTTTCCTCTCCTTCAGACCCTGGGAACCATAGAGGATACCTTCCGATATTTGTGTCCCATTGACTTGTATTGGTATCGGATATCGGTATCGGCGATATCCGATATTTTTCGGATATCGGCCGATACCATCCGATACCGATACTTTCAAATATCGGGCGGTATCGCTCAACACTATTCGTGACGTATGGCCATACGTTTCGTCCGTCTTGCACTGGATCTGTCGGAATTTGTTGGACCGTTGTCTGGAAAAAACGTTCAATGTAACATTTTTTGTCTGCGTCTGAAAAACGTGTCGCGGCAGATCTTGCGGCATACATCGTTGGCTAGAATGGAAGCCTATGGACGCAGGATCCGTCGTGACACGTCGTATGACGGAATCCAGTGCTGGAATATGTTTTTTTACACTGAGCAGGGTCAGAATCACGATTTAGTAGCCAATTGGCCAGACAGCCCCAAATCTACAGTATATAAACCTGGCCTGGGGCGTCATCCCCAAATGTGCCAGCAAGACTCCTGCCAGCATCCAGCCAGAAGCCAGCCAGCGTCCAGCCAGTGTCCAGCCAGAGGCCTGCCAGCGTCCAGCCAGAAGCCAGCATCCAGCCAGTGTCCAGCCAGAAGCTAGCCAGCATTCAGCCAGAAGCCTGCCAGCCAGTGTGAGTCCTGCCATTTTTGTGTGCATCTATGTGTGTGTGCGTGTGTCTGTGTGCATGTCTGTGTGTGCGTCTTTGTTTGTGTGTGCTTTCGTGCATGTGCATGTGTGTGCATCTGTGTGTGTGTTTGCGTGCGCCTGTGTGCTTTCGTGCGTGTGCACGCATTGTGCGTGCGCCTGTGTGCTTTCGTGCGTCTGCATGCATTGTGCGTGCGTTTGTGTGCTTTTGTGCATGTGCATACATTGTGCGTGCGCCTGTGTGCTTTCAGGCGTGTGAATGCGTGCGTGAGTTTGGGTGCGTGCACGTGCATGTTTTTCTACTGTGATGTATTTAACAAGTAGTGTGGTGTGTGCAACATGTGGTTTCAGTGTGTGTGTAATGGTGGTGTGAGTGTGTGTCTTGTGTGCGTGTGTGTGTGTTTGGTTTTTTATTTAAATTTTTTTTTAATTGTATTGTTGAAAACATTTACAGTTAATGTAATTGTATTTAAATTAAAGAGCATTGTAGCTCCTAATTGTGAGGTAAAAAAAAATAAAAATTAAAAAAGAATTATTAACATTTCTTTTATTTAAAATGTCCATAGTATCATTTCATAAAGGTAAATTTTAAACTTGCGTATGTACAAATGTACACACATGCAATACAGAGTTGGTTGAGGGTTTTATTGAAAATTTTTAATAGTTTTTTTTTATTTTTTTTAGTAATTTTTAACCCCTTTACCCCCAAGGGTGGTTTGCACGTTAATGACCGGGCCAATTTTTACAATTCTGACCACTGTCCCTTTATGAGGTTATAACTCTGGAACGCTTCAATGGATTCCAGTGATTCTGACATTGTTTTCTCGTGACATATTGTACTTCAGGACAATGGTAAAAATTCTTTGATAGTACTTGCGTTTATTTGTGAAAAAAACGGAAATTTGGCGAAAATTATGAAAATTTCGCAATTTTCCAACTTTGAATTTTTATGCAATTAAATCACAGATATATGTCCCACAAAATACTTAATAAGTAACATTTCCCACATGTTTACTTTACATCAGCACAATTTTGGAACCAAAATTTTTTTTTGTTAGGGAGTTATAAGGGTTAAAAGTTGACCAGCAATTTCTCATTTTTACAACACCATTTTTTTTTGGAGACCACATCTCAATTTGAAGTCATTTTGAGGGGTCTATATGATAGAAAATACCCAAGTGTGACACCATTTTAAAAACTGCACCCCTCATGGTGCTCATAACCATATTCAAGAAGTTTATTAACCCTTCTGGTGCTTCACAGGAATTTTTGGAATGTTTAAATAAAAATGAACATTTAACTTTTTTTCACAAAAAATTTAATTCAGCTCCAATTTGTTTTATTTTACCAAGGGTAACAGAAGAAAATGGACCGCAAAAGTTGTTGTACAATTTGTCCTGAGTACACCGATACCCCATATGTGGGGGTAAACCACTGTTTGGGCGCATGACAGAGCTCGGAAGCGAAGGAGCGCCATTTGACTTTTCAATGCAAAATTGACTGGAATCGAGATGGGACACCATGTTGCGTTTGGAGAGCCCCTGATGTGCCTAAACATTGAAACCCCCCACAAGTGACAACATTTTGGAAAGTAGACCCCCTAAGGAACTTATCTAGAGGTGCGGTGAGCACTTTGACCCACCAAGTGCTTCACAGAACTTTATAATGCAGAACCGTAAAAATAAAAAATCATATTTTTTCACAAAAATTATCTTTTCGCCCCCAATTTTTTATTTTCCCAAGGGTAAGAGAAGAAATTGGACCCCAAAAGTTGTTGTACAATTTGTCCTGAGTACGCTGATACCCCATATGTGGGGGTAAACCACTGTTTGGGCGCATGGGAGAGCTCGGAAGGGAAGGAGCGCCGTTTGACTTTTCAATGCAAAATTGACAGGAATTGAGATGGGACGCCATGTTGCGTTTGGAGAGCCACTGATGTGCCTAAACATTGAAACCCCCCACAAGTGACACCATTTTGGAAAGTAGACCCCCTAAGGAACTTATCTAGATGTGTGGTGAGCGCTTTGACCCACCAAGGGCTTCACAGAAGTTTTTAATGCAGAGCCGTAAAAATAAAACAAACATTTTTTCCCACAAAAATTATTTTTTAGCCCCCAGTTTTGTATTTTCCCGAGGGTAAGAGGAGAAATTCGACCCCAAAAGTTGTTGTCCAATTTGTCCTGAGTACGCTGATACCCCATATGTGGAGGGAACCACCGTTTGGGCGCATGGGAGGGCTCGGAAGGGAAGGAGTGCCATTTGGAATGCAGACTTAGATGGAATAGTCTGCAGGCGTCACATTACGTTTGCAGAGCCCCTAATGTACCTAAACAGTAGAAACCGCCCACAAGTGACCCCATATTGGAAACTAGACCCCCCAGGGAACTCATCTAGATGTGTTGGGAGAACTTTGAACCCCCAAGTGTTTCACTACAGTTTATAACGCAGAGCCGTGAAAATAAAAAATCTTTTTTTTTTTCCCACAAAAATTATTTTTTAGCCCCTAGTTTGTTTTTTCCCAAGGGTAACAGGAGAAATTGGACCCCAAAAGTTGTTGTCCTATTTGTCCTGAGTACGCTGATACCCCATATGTTGGGGCAAACCCCTGTTTGGGCACACGGGAGAGCTCGGAAGGGAAGGAGCACTGTTTTACTTTTTCAACGCAGAATTGGCTGGAATTGAGATCGGACGCCATGTCGTGTTTGGAGAGCCCCTGATGTGCCTAAACAGTGGAAACCCTCCAATTATAACTGAAGCCCTAATCCAAACACACCCCTAACCCTAATTCCAACGGTAACCCTAACCACACCCCTAACCCTGACACACCCCTAATCCCAACCCTATTCCCAACTGTAAATGTAATCTAAACCCTAACCCTAACTTTAGCCCCAACCCTAACTGTAGCCCCAACCCTAACTGTAGCCCCAACCCTAACCCTAACCCTAGCCCTAACCCTAGCCCTAACCCTAGCCCTAGCCCCAACCCTAACCCTAGCCCTAACCCTAGCCCTAACCCTAGTCCTAACGGGAAAATGGATATAAATACATTTTTTTAATTTTTCCCTAACTAAGGGGGTGATGAAGGGGGGTTTGATTTACTTTTATAGCGGGTTTTTTAGCGGATTTTTATGATTGGCAGCCGTCACACACTGAAAGACGCTTTTTATTGCAAAAAATATTTTTTGCGTTACCACATTTTGAGAGCTATAATTTTTCCATATTTTGGTCCACAGAGTCATGTGAGGTCTTGTTTTTTGCGGGACGAGTTGACAATTTTATTGGTAACATTTTCAGGCACGTGACATTTTTTGATCGCTTTTTATTCCGATTTTTGTGAGGAAGAATGACCAAAAAACAGCTATTCATGAATTTCTTTTGGGGGAGGCGTTTATACCGTTCCGCGTTTGGTAAAATTGATAAAGCAGTTTTATTCTTCGGGTCAGTACGATTACAGCGACACCTCATTTATATCATTTTTTTATGTTTTGGCGCTTTTATATGATAAAAACTATTTTACGGAAAAAATAATTATTTTTGCATCGCTTTATTCTCAGGCCTATAACTTTTTTATGTTTTTGCTGATGATGCTGTATGGCGGCTCGTTTTTTGCGGGACAAGATGACGCTTTCAGCGGTATCATGGTTATTTATATCCATCTTTTTGATCGCGTGTTATTCCACTTTTTGTTCGGCGGTATGATAATAAAGCGTTGTTTTTTGCCTCGTTTTTTTTTTTTTTTTTCTTACGGTGTTTACTGAAGGGGTTAACTAGTGGGCCAGTTTTATAGGTCGGGCCGTTACGGACGCGGCGATACTAAATATGTGTACTTTTATTGTTTTGTTTTTTTTATTTAGATAAAGAAATGTATTTATGGGAATAATATTATTATTTTTTTTTCATTATTTTGGAATATTTTTTTTTATTTTGTTTTACACATTTGAAAAATTTTTTTTTTACTTTTTTACTTTGTCCCGGGGGGGACATCACAGATCGGTGATCTGACAGTTTGCACAGCACTCTGTCAGATCACCGATCTGATAGGAGTGCAGGCTGCTTCACAGTGCCTGCTCTGAGCAGGCTCTGTGAAGCCACCTCCCTCCCTGCAGGACCCGGATCCGCGGCCATCTTGGATCCGGGCCTGGAGCAGGGAGGGAGGGAGGTAAGACCCTCGCAGCAACGCGATCACATCGCGTTGCTGCGGGGGGCTCAGGGAAGCCCGCAGGGAGCCCCCTCCCTGCGCGGTGCTTCCCTGCACCGCTGGCACATCGCGATCATCTTTGATCGCTGTGTGCCGGGGGTTAATGTGCCAGGGGCGGTCTTTGACCGCTCCTGGCACATAGTGCCGGATGTCAGCTGCGATAGGCAGCTGACACCCGGCCGTGATCGGCGGCGCTCCCCCGTGAGCGCTGCCGATCGCATATGACGTACTATTGCGTCCTTGGGAAGTAAAGCCCACCCCACATGGACGCAATAGTACGTCTAATGGCAGAAAGGGGTTAAAGGGATCTTTTCAAATTGCATATGTGGTCAATACATTTTAAGCTGGTGTTTAGGCATTTCAATTGTACATGAGGGTATTTTTTTGGGGGGTGGGGGGTGGGGGGAAATGGTTTTACAGCTTGCACACATTATTGAACTAGGTAATCCATCTCAGACTGGTGTGCCTTGGGTATATTTTTTGGGGGTTGTTTCTCAAAACGTTGTTTGTTGGCCTGCTTGAACATTGCTCAGATCATTTGAGCAGGGTGGTTTTTAAATCTTTTACATTAGCTAGTTTGGGGGTGTTTGTGGGTCTAAGTATAATTTCTTTATACTTACAGATCCATCAGGGACCAGTCAGCCAGCAGGGACCACCGTGCCATCAAGCCACTTTCCTGATGTAAGTATTAAAGACCACAAAGCTTCTAATTCAATTTGTATAGTAGCTTACAAGTGTCTTTATACTTACAGATACACCAGGGACCACTGAGCAAAAAAAAAGTCTTCTTCTGGGAGCCCTCCTCCACAGCGTCTGCGTAGTGAGGTAATTTAAAATGTTTTAACTTTTTGTTGGTCTTGTACAAATTTCTGTTAAACACTATATGCATTAATTATGTTTTCACAGGAAGCTGAAGCAGCCGGAGGGCCTCTCAGAAAGAGACGGGATGGGTGGAGAAACGCAAGGAGCAGGCGCAAAGAGTGTAAGTTGTGCCGAAACAGTCGCTTCACACATCACAGTGCACCCAACACATACAAAACAGATCATCATACATCGCAGTACACATACAATATATGCCTACATCCAACATAATTCTTTTTCCTTTTTTTTTAGTCTGCCGCACATTCTGGCCAACGCCATGAAGGTCTTCCCAACCGCTCCCAGAGTCGGCGTCGGAATCGCCGCAGCGGTCAGCCAGCAGTGAGTTTTTTTTTTTTTCCTTTTTCTCTTGGTAGTTTTGTGTTTCAGTGTACTATTTTTTTTATTTTTTTTTGCTCTTTTCACAGTCTTCACAGCGTTCTCCCGACTCAGATGGTGATGACGTCGGACTCGATGTGGGCCGCCTCATCGAGGAGGTCCGTGAGCGGGAACTGCTGTGGAACATGGCTGACCGCAGGCATGCAGACCAGTTTGTGACCCGTCGGCTCTGGGAGGAAATATGCGAGAACATTGTGGCCAACTGGGAGGACCTTGATCCAAGGCAGCAGACTCGAGAATGTAAGTAGTCACATTTCAGTAATTTCTGGAGCAGGACGGAATGTGTTATAATTAACCGATTTTTTTATTTCATTCTTCTCTTTACAGGTGAAAGGGTTATGAAGCGGTGGCGGTCACTCAGGGATCGCTTCAAGAGGGAGTTTAACAAGGAGATGCAGGCCCCAAGTGGCTCAAGAGGACGACGAAGGCCGCAGTATAAGTACAGCTGTGCCCTGTCCTTACTCCGGGAAACGATGCTGAGAAGAAGGTAAATATTCAACAGCCCATTGAATAATTCACCATGTTTACCTGTCTAAACTTTTTTTGTTTCAGGCAGGGCTTTTTCCTCTCAATATATTAATTGTTATTTTTTTTTATTATTTCACAGCACCTTCTGCAGCACCCGGGAGCCTGCTTCTACCTTGGACCCCTCTGGAGCGATCCCACAGGAGTCCGCCACTGTGGGCCACGTCGGTAGACCCCATCCCTCTGACCCCTCGTCTGGCCCTTCCCTCACTTCCGGTACCTCTGCCCCATCCACATCAGCATCCGCCAGCGCTGGAGCATCACCGCAGACTTCGTTACTTGAAGCTGCTGGTGACGAGATAGCGTTCCCTTTACCCTGCCCCTCTGATCCTGCCACCTCTAGAACACCATTAGGTTCGGGGCAGCAGCGACAGAGGGGTCAGGAAAGGAGTTATGCTCCTGAGTTCTTGCACCTGAATGCATCCTTCCAGTGCTCTTTCAAACTTTTGAGAAAGCAAGTGACTGCTGGGTTCAGCATGGTGAAACAAAGCATCAGTGAACTCAGCAGTTGCTTGGATAGGCTGCATTCAGGTGCAAGGGAATCTCCAAATAACCTTTTTTTTCAATCAACGCTCAGCAGCATGGAAAAGCTAACACTTGACCAGCAGATGCATGTAATGCAAGGCTGCCATGCTGCTCTAGTGCAGGCCATCGCCCAAGCCCCTCCAACTCCCACACCTCCCCACACAGCCACTGTTTCGCCTACCAACCCTTTCCAAACTACTTGTCGTTTCCCAACCCAGTCCCAATTCCCAACCCAGTCCCAATTCCCAACCCAGTCCCAATTCCCAACCCAGGCCCAATTCCCAATCCAGGCCCAATTCCCAACCCAGGTCCAATACCCAACCCAGTCCCAATTCCCAACCCAGGCCCAATTCCCAATGTCTTCCCCACTGTTTCTTTCCCTGTCAAATTTTCCTTCCCCTTTTAGTATTCCGCCTACCCCAACACCACCCCCTGTCCAACCTGACCTCCCTGCTCAGCCTCATGTTTCCCCCCACCTTCCACTACAGATCAACCCCAACCCAGTAGGCTTTCCCCCACTATCGACGTGGTCCAACCTTCCAGCCCCTCCGTTAGTATCTCCACCCCACAATTTACAGATTTGTAAACTTTTATGATTAATGTTTGTGTACTAAAAATTTTGAAAAAAAAATTGGTGAACTCAAAAAGGGTTTTATTTTACAAAATAAAATATTTAACCAATGCTAAATAAAATATGGTTTTGTTTAAAAACAATTTTATTGTTAAGTGTCTTCATTTAAGTTTGATAAGAAACAAAAGGTACAAAAACATAACACACGTTGACAAGGTATAACATGTTTGGTTTATTATAAAACATACCAAATTTTAGGGAACTAAGTAAAACTTGGTGTCAATAAAATCATAACACTTCATACAGCAACATTATTGACAGAGACATCAAAGAAACATCTCAAACTATGTCGTCTTGCCATGGAACTCGGCCTTCAGGTGACATGAAATAATCAGCGAAGTGGTCCCACATTCCGGAAACCACACCTACGGTACGAACACAGTGGCTTTGATAGTCCCACAAGGTTGTCTGTGAGTACTCTTCATCCATGGAAACTCGCTCCTGGGAAATCACACAGGCCTTGACAACATCATCCACAGTCTCTGTAGTTTTATGGTCGGTTAGCAGCACTCACTGCTAAAATGACAAATGCACACTCCACCACTCGTCTGGCTCTCGTTAAACGGTAGTTAAACACTCGTTTTGTTCGGGTCAATTCTCTGCTTGCATAAGGTTTCAGTAGGTGTGGTGACAGCTGGAATGCCTCATCACCAACACAGACAAATGGCATAGGTGGGCTAGATGTTCCCGGAAGTGGTCTTGGTGGTGGGAAATCATAGGTGTCTCCATATAGACAACCAACGGCCCATCGGAGAAGTTTTGAAGACCTGTGAGTCATTTGAGCGGCCATAGGCTCCAATGTCCACAGCAATAAACTTGCAATTGGCATTTGCTATGGCCATAAGTACTATCGAAAAGTACTTTTTGTAGTTATAGTACCCAGATCCTGCAGGTTTTGAAATCCGTATATGTTTGCCATCTACGGCACCCAAGCAATTTGGGAAATGGCACAGTTTTTCAAAATTTTCAGCACTCTGCAACCAGATGTCCATAGTCGGATTCGGAATGTATTCCTGATGCAAAGTATCCCAGAGTGAGCGGCATGTCACTTTAACAATTCCTGAAATTGTCGAGATTCCAAGGAGAAACTGGTAATGCAGTGATGTTAGGGATTCTCCAGTTGCAAGGAATCTGTGGAAAAAAAAATGTATTAAATTTTTTTGCCTGGGATCTTACTATAGAAAGACTATCTCATGAATTGGGATATTTGGCTCCGCCTGCCAGCATGGTTTTGCCTGAGATGATCTGAGTACATGTGGGTTTTATCTTTCTTCTTTAATCCATGTTATTTTATAATTGCCAACACACAGAATGAGCAATGGACGGCACTAGAGAAGCACAAATCAATATGGACATACACTCCTTATAGAACATCCGAGAAATACGCAGGTGGCACGAATATTCTGGGTATATGGTGCTCAGCACTGATAGGCAATCCAGAGTAAATACGATGAAACAAGAAAAGAAAACAGTGCGGCACTCACCCTTATTATATGAAGCTGTGAAATCGTGCTCTTTATTGGAGAAAAATGTATAAAACATCCATTAGGACATCAGGTCAGCGAGAGGGTGCGGAGGTGGAGTGTGGACGACGGCCGTTTCTTGTTTCATCGTATTTTATAATTGCTTTGTACATACTACTGTATACTTTGTCTCATACTGCAACATCTTTATATACCTTTTTATAAACACTGCCTGTTTTTTTTTTACGGAGTAAAATATTTAAATTACTAGTTTCGTTCTCCTGTTCTAAAACGTACCCTAAGTTTCTGGAAGGGAATTACGCTACTGTTTTGGGTTAGCTTCGGACCCGTTAATCGAAGCTGGTGGCAGCATACCTTGTTCTGTGCCTTTGGGAGTCATTGTAGCGATGGCGGCGTTGATAATTATTGTTCCTGCCTGAGTGGGAGTAGTTATATCGCCTTGCTGCAGTGTGCCCAATAGCCAGTACATAGCAGGCAGCCTTTCTGGTGACTAATTACCCTAGGTGCAGTACCTAATCTGACCTGAGGTTAAGGGGGGCCCCAGAGAGCTGCAAGTTTTCAAGTGGAACTGTAACGCGGATATACATAAATCCCTGCAGTTCGTGTTATATTGCAGAGCAGTGGGATAACTAAAATAAGCCCCTGCAGTAAACTAAGAGAACAATAGCCTTGTGTGTGTTCTCATCACAGTGCAGCAGTGTAGGGATAACTAAGATAAGCCCCCTGCACATGTGATAGCCGTGTGTTGGCCAAAGATCCACCGGGATCCGTGACATACTGCTGACAGTCACAGTGTGAATTGTGACACTGATCTCTCCTTCAAACCGCATATCCAAGCCCTTTCCACTTCCTGCTGCCTTCAACTCAAAAATATTTCACGGATCCGTACATTCCTAAACCAAGAATCTGCAAAAACCCTAGTCCATGCCCTCATCTCCCGCCTCGACTACTGTAACCTCCTGCTCTGTGGCCTCCCCTTGAACACTCTCGCACCCCTCCAATCTATTCTAAACCCAGCTGCCCGACTAATCCACCGTCCCCCTGCAATTCCCCGGCCTCTCCCCTCTGTCAATCCCTTCACTGGCTCCCCATTACCCAGAGACTCCAGTACAAAAACCTAACCATGACATACAAAGCCAACCAAAACCTGTCTCCTCCATACATCTGTGACCTCGTCTCCCGGTACTTTCCTGCACGCAACCTCCGATCCTCACAAGATCTCCTTCTCTACTCCCCTCTTATCTCCTCTCCCCACAATCGCATACAAGACTTCTCTTGCGTATCACCCCTACTCTGGAACCCTCTACCACAACACATCAGACTCTCGCCTACCATCGAAACCTTCAAAAAGAACCTGAAGACCCACCTCTTCCGGCAAGCCTACAACCTGCAGTAACCACCGATCGACCAAACCACTGCACGACCAGCTCTATCCTCACCTACTGTATTCTCACCCATCCCTTGTAGATTGTGAGCCCTCATAGTAACATAGTAACATAGTAACATAGTTAGTAAGGCCGAAAAAAGACATTTGTCCATCCAGTTCAGCCTATATTCCATCATAATAAATCCCCAGATCTACGTCCTTCTACAGAACCTAATAATTGTATGATACAATATTGTTCTGCTCCAGGAAGACATCCAGGCCTCTCTTGAACCCCTCGACTGAGTTCGCCATCACCACCTCCTCAGGCAAGCAATTCCAGATTCTCACTGCCCTAACAGTAAAGAATCCTCTTCTATGTTGGTGGAAAAACCTTCTCTCCTCCAGACGCAAAGAATGCCCCCTTGTGCCCGTCACCTTCCTTGGTATAAACAGATCCTTAGCGAGATATTTGTATTGTCCCCTTATATACTTATACATGGTTATTAGATCGCCCCTCAGTCGTCTTTTTTCTAGACTAAATAATCCTAATTTCGCTAATCTATCTGGGTATTGTAGTTCACCCATCCCCTTTATTAATTTTGTTGCCCTCCTTTGTACTCTCTCTAGTTCCATTATATCCTTTCTGAGCACCGGTGCCCAAAACTGGACACAGTACTCCATGTGCGGTCTAACTAGGGATTTGTACAGAGGCAGTATAATGCTCTCATCATGTGTATCCAGACCTCTTTTAATGCACCCCATGATCCTGTTTGCCTTGGCAGCTGCTGCCTGGCACTGGCTGCTCCAGGTAAGTTTATCATTAACTAGGATCCCCAAGTCCTTCTCCCTGTCAGATTTACCCAGTGGTTTCCCATTCAGTGTGTAATGGTGATATTGATTCCTTCTTCCCATGTGTATAACCTTACATTTATCATTGTTAAACCTCATCTGCCACCTTTCAGCCCAAGTTTCCAACTTATCCAGATCCATCTGTAGCAGAATACTATCTTCTCTTGTATTAACTGCTTTACATAGTTTTGTATCATCTGCAAATATCGATATTTTACTGTGTAAACCTTCTACCAGATCATTAATGAATATGTTGAAGAGAACAGGTCCCAATACTGACCCCTGCGGTACCCCACTGGTCACAGCGACCCAGTTAGAGACTATACCATTTATAACCACCCTCTGCTTTCTATCACTAAGCCAGTTACTAACCCATTTACACACATTTTCCCCCAGACCAAGCATTCTCATTTTGTGTACCAACCTCTTGTGCGGCACGGTATCAAACGCTTTGGAAAAATCGAGATATACCACGTCCAATGACTCACCGTGGTCCAGCCTATAGCTTACCTCTTCATAAAAACTGATTAGATTGGTTTGACAGGAGCGATTTCTCATAAACCCATGCTGATATGGAGTTAAACAGTTATTCTCATTGAGATAATCCAGAATAACATCCCTCAGAAACCCTTCAAATATTTTACCAACAATAGAGGTTAGACTTACTGGCCTATAATTTCCAGGTTCACTTTTAGAGCCCTTTTTGAATATTGGCACCACATTTGCTATGCGCCAATCCTGCGGAACAGACCCTGTCGCTATAGAGTCCCTAAAAATAAGAAATAATGGTTTATCTATTACATTACTTAGTTCTCTTAGTACTCGTGGGTGTATGCCATCCGGACCCGGAGATTTATCTATTTTAATCTTATTTAGCCGCTTTCGCACCTCTTCTTGGGTTAGATTGGTGACCCTTAATATAGGGTTTTCATTGTTTCTTGGGATTTCACCTAGCATTTCATTTTCCACCGTGAATACCGTGGAGAAGAAGGTGTTTAATATGTTAGCTTTTTCCTCGTCATCTACAACCATTCTTTCCTCACTATTTTTTAAGGGGCCTACATTTTCAGTTTTTATTCTTTTACTATTGATATAGTTGAAGAACAGTTTGGGATTAGTTTTACTCTCCTTAGCAATGTGCTTCTCTGTTTCCTTTTTGGCAGCTTTAATTAGTTTTTTAGATAAAGTATTTTTCTCCCTATAGTTTTTTAGAGCTTCAATGGTGCCATCCTGCTTTAGTAGTGCAAATGCTTTCTTTTTACTGTTAATTGCCTGTCTTACTTCTTTGTTTAGCCACATTGGGTTTTTCCTATTTCTAGTCCTTTTATTCCCACAAGGTATAAACCGCTTACACTGCCTATTTAGGATGTTCTTAAACATTTCCCATTTATTATCTGTTCTCTCTCCTCCTGTACCAGCTGTGACTTGTATTGTTTAAGATTATTGTACTTGTTTTTATTATGTATACCCCTCCTCACATGTAAAGCGCCATGGAATAAATGGCGCTATAACAACAATAATTAAAAAATGCAAACACCAGCATTTTTTTAAAGCAATTTTCACAAGTATAATAATATTTTTAATATATATATTTTTTTTTTACATTTTGTTAAATGGCACTGCGGAAGTTTTTTTTTCTGTTTCAGTGCATATTTACAACAGCAGTTTTACATCTGTGCATTCTTATTGAACAGGTGTTAAACACTGTAGAATGGGCACAAATAATAAAATAATTGACATGCTGCAGAAAATGCAACCCAGTTTTTCAGTGCAGTATTTTCTGCAGCATGTTCACTGCTGATGTGGTTTACCCGCTGCAAAAAAACAACAACATGTGCACATGGCATAAGGAACAATGATTAAAAAATACATAAAAATAGGCTTACCGCAGTGTCACCATCAGCCGCTCCGCCGGTGAGATGGAACACCTGAGCTGTGTGTCCTTCCTTCGGATGACATCCCCAACGAGTTCCAAGAAAACATCAAAATGTTCCTGTCTCATTCGAACTTAATGAAAGAATATATCCGAATTCTGCCACAACTCCATGTAGAGAGTTGAATACACGCACCGGGTCATTCGCTGGGCATTTATGGGATGTATCTATAGGCGGCGCCGGCGACGTCGCTGTTGAAGAATCCTCTCTCTTGCTGCTGCCTCCTTCTCCCGAACTATTATTGCCAGCCTATTGGTCTCAAAAATAACATCTGAACATATGGTCGCTATCTTCACAAGTACTCCTTCCATCTCTGCAACTTTCTCTAAACCAGGGGTGTCAAACTGCATTCCTCGAGGGCTGCAAACAGGTCATGTTTTCAGGATTTCCTTGCACTGCACAGGTGAGAATTGAATCACCTACACATATATTGATTACAGCACCTTGTGCGATGCTAAGGAAATCTTGAAAACACGTATGGTTTGCAGCCCTCGAGGAATGCAGTTTGACACCCCTGCTCTAAACCCTGTCAAAGATCGGGTGTAAAAACAGTCAATATATAGGTTTCCCTTATTTTCCAATAGCCAATCACATTTGGGAGACTCCATCGAAAACGGATCCGTCTAAAAAACGGATAAACGGATGGTAAAAATGGACAAGACGGATGCAACGGATCCAGTTTTTCGACGGAACCGTCTAGCAGATCCGTTGAAATTCTGGATGCGTTGCATCCGTTTTTCACTATGTTTGACGCCTCAGTCGATACGTCGCACCGACGCATTGTGATGGCTGCCAGACGCAAGTGTGAAAGAGGCCTTATTCGTTCCTCACAGAACTGCCTCCAAGATTTCTCCCGAATATCCCCCTATCCTCTGGAATTCCACTCCTCAACACAGTCCGATTATCCACCACCCTCGGATTCTTCAGACGGAACCTGAAAACCCATCTCTTCAGGAAAGCCTACAGCCTACAATAACCAAGCCGCCGCCTCACCGCCGCTAGAGCCGCCGCCTCACCACCACCAGAGCTGCTGCACACCCGACCATCTGTCTCTTCCTCATTATCCCATAGAATGTAAGTCCGCAAGGACAGGGTCCTCTCCCCTCTGTACCAGTCTGTCATTGTAAATTTCTTTACTGTAAACAATATCTATAACTCTGTATGTAACCCCTCTTCTCATGTACAGCTACATGGAATTAATGGTGCTATATAAATAAATATTAATCTATCTATTATCTATCTATCTATATCTATCTATCTATCTATTATCTATCCATTCATCCATCCATTATCTTTCAATGTATTATCTATGTATCAATCTATGTATTATCTATCCATCCATCTATCTATCTATATATATATATCTATATCATATATAATGACAATTGGGTGATACCATTCCCGCTTTGTTAGAGGGATGTGTCTTATTCCAACAATTACCAGTCACTACTTAGTAGTGTCAGGCTGTGCAGGGAATCACCCTATTAACCCCTTCATGAAATTGGGATTTTCCGTTTTTCCGTGTTCGTTTTTTGCTCCCCTTCTTCCCAGAGCCATAACTTTTTTAATTTTCCGTCAATATGGCCGTGTGAGGGCTTATTTTTTGCTAAACAAGTTGTACTTTTGAACGACATCATTGGCTTTCTTATCATGTCGTGTACTAGAAAACGGGAAAAAAATTCTAAGTGCGGTGAAATTGCAAAAAAAGTGCAATCCCACACTTGTTTTTTGATTGGCTTATTGGCTTTTTTACTAGGTTCACTAAATGCTAAAACTGACCTGCCATTATGATTTTACAGGTCAGTACGAGTTCATAGACACCAAACATGGCTAGGTTCTCTTTTATCTAAGTGGTGAAAAAAAATTCCACACTTTGCTAAGAAAAAAAAATTGCGCCATTTTCCGATACCCATAGCATCTCCATTTTTCATGATCTGTGGTTGGGTAGAGGCTTATTTTTTGCGTGCTGAGCTGGCGTTGTTAATGATAGCATTTTGGTGCAGATACGTTCTTTTGATCGCCCGTTATTGCATTTTAATGCAATGTCGCAGCGACCAAAAAAACGTAATTCTGGCGTTTAGAATTTTTTTCTCGCTACGCCGTTTAGCGATTAGGTTAATCTTTTTTTATTGATAGATCGGGCGATTCTGAACGCGGCGATACCAAATATGTGTAGGTTTGAATTTTTTTTATTGATTTATTTTGAATGGGGCGAAAGGGGGGGTGATTTAAACTTTTATATTTTTTTAATTTTTTTAACATTTTTTTAACATTTTTTTTTCACTTTTGCCATGCTTCAATAGCCTCCATGGGAGGCTAGAAGCTGGCACAAAGCGATCGCCTCTGCTACATAGCAGCGATCATCAGATCGCTGCTATGCAGCAGAAATGCAGGTGTGCTGTGAGCGCCGACCACAGGGTGGAGCTCACAGCTAGCCAGGATCAGTAACCATAGAGGTCGCAAGGACCTCTATGGTTACTATGCAGAAGCATCGCTGACCCCCGATCATGTGACGGGGGTCAGCGATACGCTCATTTCCGGCCGGGCACACCCGCCGCTATTGCGGGCACATGTCAGCTGTTCAAAACAGCTGACATGTCCCGGCTTTGATGCGGGCTCACCGCCGGAGCCCGCATCGAAGCGGGGGTTCTGACCTTGGACGTACTATCCCGTCCGAGGTCAGAAAGAGGTTAACAAGGTGAATTGTAAAGCCCATTTATTCATGTATTTCCAGGAGGAATAACAGAAGAATGCAATTAACATCTTTAGATAGAAGATTTATATGTATTGTTGCGCCAAATTTATTGTCTCACACTTTGATAAATTTGGCACCAGAGCCTCAGGACAAAACTCACTTCAAAAATTTGCATAACACTATGGGGGGCTCGTTTTTTAGGGGATGAGTTGTAATTAGTGATGAGCGAATATGCTCGTTACTCGAGATTTCTCGAACATGCTCGGGGGTCCTCCGAGTATTTTTTAGTGCTCAGAGATTTCGTTTTTCTTGCCGCAGCTGAATGATTTATATCTGTTAGCTAGCAAAAGTACATGTGGGGATTCCCTAGCAGCCAGGCAACCCCCACATGTACTTATGCTGGCTAACAGATGTAAATCATTCAGCTGTGAAGCTAAAAACAAACTCCGAGCACTAAAAAATACTCGGAGAACCCCCGAGCGTGCTCGAGAAATCTCGAGTAACGAGTATATTCGCACATCACTAGTTGTCATGTTGAATAACGCCATTCATTTTACCATATACGATTCTGAAAAATGATAAAGGAAAATGTGATGGGCAGTGAAAAGAAATGCAATTCTAACAATTTTTTTTTTGCGTGGTGTTAATGGACATGGCCTGGCCGAATACTAAACTCTAATGTTTTATATAGTCTAGCGGCTAAGAAAAAAAAAAATCAAAACTTAAAAAAAGTCACCGGGAATGGTCTTCCACCAATCTTGATGGAGTTCCCAGAGATGCTTAGCACTTGTTGGCCCTTTTACCTTCACTTTGCGGTCCAGCTCACCCCAAACCATCTCGATTGGGTTCAGGTCTGGTGACTGTGGAGGCCAGGTCATCTGGCGTAGCACCCCATCACTCTCCTTCTTGGTCAAATATCCCTTACACAGCCTGGAGGTGTGTTTGGGGTCATTGTCCTGTTGAAACCTAAATGATGGTCCAACTAAACGCAGACCGGATGGAATAGCATGCCACTGCAAGATGCTGTGGTAGCCATGCTGGTTCAGTATGTCTTCAATCTTGAATAAATCCCCAATAGTGTCACCAGCAAAGCACCTCCACACCATCACACCTCCTCCATGCTTCACGGTGGGAACCAGGCATGTAGAGTCCATCCGTTCACCTTTCCTGCATCACACAAAGACACGGTGGTTGGGACCAAAGATCTCAAATTTGGACTCATCAGACCAAAGCACAGATTTCCACAGGTCTAATGTCCATTCCTTGTGTTCTCTAGCCCAAACAAGTCTCTTCTGCTTGTTGCCTGACCTTAGCAGTGGTTTCCTAGGAGCTATTTTACCATGAAGGCCTGCTGCACAAAGTCTCCTCTTAACAGATGTTGTAGAGATGTGTCTGCTGCTAGAACTCTGTGTGGCATTGACCTGGTCTCTAATCTGAGCTGCTGTTAACCTGCGATTTCTGAGGCTGGTTACTCGGATAAACTTATCCTCAGAAGCAGAGGTGACTCTTGGTTTTCTTTTCCTGGGGCGGTTCTCATATGAGACAGTTTCTTTGTAGTGCTTGATGGTTTTTGCCACTGCACTTGGGGACACTTTCAAAGTTTTCCCAATTTTTGGGACTGACTGACCTTCATTTCTTAAAATAATGATGGCCACTCATTTTTCTTTACTTAGCTGCTTTTTTCTTGCCATAATACAAATTCTGACAGTCTATTCAGTAGGACTATCAGCTGTGTATTGTGATGCAGTGACCCCTGTGACAGCTAGGGGGCGCTATGAGTGCTCTTTGGGATGTGCATGGAGGCATATCTATTGTGATAATCGTGGTGAAACAGTGACTGGCTGTGTTGTGAATGGTCGATATGTGTCCCAGAGTAAGTCTGCGTAGTAAGTCTGATGTAATGTTGTTGCTCTGGGACCTGTAGTCCCTCAAGTGTGTATATGTATGGTGTAGCTGTAAGGGAGACTTACTAGGCTAGTTGTGTGAGATGGGTGGGACAAACTAGCCACACATCCACACTCCTATCCAGGGGAGTGGTTAAGGGTATATAATGTGACCAGGGTGTGGGTCACATGTTCCCGTGTGGTTCCAGTGGAAGGTCCTGGAGAGCCTGTGTGTTGGGAGGTCCTGGGAGTAGGACCGGATACCTGAATAGCACACTGAACCATCTGTGTTGGATTTCCTGGGAGTAGGAGTCCTGAATAGCACATGGTGGGGCTTTGGACCTGGTGGCCTGGGGTGTTGGACAGAGGTCCTGAATAGCACCTGGACAGGACACATGCTGGAAGTATGTGTTGGATTTCTTGGGAGTAGGAGTCCTGAATAGCACACGCTGGTGTGTTGGATTAAGACAAAGCTGTAAGTTAATATCACCAGTTGGTGCCTATTGTGTTTGATGAAATGTATAACGTGAACAGTGCACAACCTGGTTTATCATACTTTAATAAACCGCATAGACTGTGTTTAAGCGAAAAATCATGCCTGACTACGTTAATCCCGTGCAAAGCGAGTGTCCCCCAATACACTTAGTGAGAGCAATCTTACAGTATCCACCAGACTTCTGCACAACACAACTGATGGTGCCAACCCCATTTATAAGGCAAGAAATCCCACTTATTAAACCTGACAGGGCACACCTGTGAAGTGAAAACCATTCCTGTGACAACCTCTTGAAGCTCATCAAGAGAATGCCAAGAGTGTACAAAGCATTCATCAAAGCAAAAGGTGGCTACTTTGAAGAACCTAGAATATAAGACATAATTTCAGTATATAATTCCACATGTGTTAATTCATAGTTTTGATGCCTGCAGTGTACAATTTTCATAGTCATGAAAATACAGAAAAATCTTTAAATGAGAAGGTGTGTCCAAACTTTTGGTCTGTACTGTATATAGAGAATTTTCTAAAATCCATAACTTTTTTTATTTTTATATCAATAAAGCAGAATTTATTTGTTGCAATCTTTCCTTTTTATTAGGACCACTTTGGGGTGCATATGACATTTTAATCACTTTTTATTGCACTTTTTAGGAAGATACGGAAACCGAAAAATGGCAGTTCCAGTGTTTTTCGATTGATTTTTTATTTTTATATTATGGCGTTTACTAGGGGGTAATTAATTTTATATGTTGACAGATTGGACTTTCATGGAGGCAGTGATACCAAATATGTTTATTTTTCTATTTTTGAACTGGGAAAATGGAAGGTGATTCAAATTTTTCGATTTTATTTTTTAAAACTTTACTTTACTATAGGCCCTTAAATGTTCATTGTTTGATCACTTATGTTACAGTATATATTACAATATATCAGTATGTATCTATCTGCTTGCAGTGTCGACAGGTCCTTCATCAGGCCTCCAATTGCTGTGGCAATCACCGGCCCCCTGCGATCATGTCACTTGGGTTTGATAAGCACCCAAATCAGCTCGCCATTGGGATTGCACCCCTTAGTTGCTTCTATCAAAGAATGACAGCGGCATCTAAGCGGTCAACTCTGGTCGCCGCTGTTAGAGGCAGGTGCAGGCTGTGTAAAACAGCAGGCACTTGATATGTTGGACGCAAGCTCAGATCTATACAGCTTGCGTGGGATATACATGTGTGTTGGATGGGGTTAAACTTATACCCCCCAAAAAAACTACACTTCTGTGTAATAAAATATAAGAGCGGTGTTTCTGTAAAGTGCCCGGGTCCCGTCCTTGAGGTATAACAAAAACTTATTAAGCAAGTGTCACTTCCCTTTAATAAACAAGAATCTCGTTCCTGGGACGTCGTCCTATTCACCCACGTGGCATCGCTGCTGTAAACAAAATGGCAATTAAAAGCTGCCCGAATGTAATGGAAAACAATAGAAAAGTCAGTGTGTTTTAATAGACAAACTACAGCCTGGTCCTGGTAACAATTTATTGGGTAAATTCGAGGCGTCCATCAACCCGGAGATCGGTGACTTCTTCCACCCCCCTTGGTTGTTAGTTTGTCAGGCTCTCGGTAAATTGGCCGCACAGCCCAGAGGTGAAGACTCTTGCTCAATTTGTGGCGTGACATGTCTCATCTGGTTCCCTTTATTGTTAAGTGATCCTGGCAATGATATGCATTGAAATTAATTACTGCGCCTAGTAGCAATACAGCCTGCCCGGGCCACTGATAATAGATCCGTTTACCGGAGTTGTTAAGGAGGACAGCGCTGTCACTTTGTATTCACGGAGATTCCTGCGGAATCGTGGCCGGTACAAGCCTTAAGGAAGAGACGCATTCTGCAGATTGTGCTGAAATTGTCACTTTATCATAGGAAACTTGAAAATGACTAACACAATAAAATACGAGCTTACCTCTGTGCTAGCATGCCCGAATGATACGGTCTACAACTGGATGGCACAATTTTACCTACTCAAACTTCCCTGCCTTTAACTTGCCCATTGATTTTCTAGATAATGAAAGCCGCACAATAGGGAGACTGGAGATAAGGGACTAAGGGCCACAATTGTCTAACTCAGTGGAGAAAAGTAATTGGCCCCCACATCTCTATAAGACCATTTGTTCAGTTCCAGTCTATAAAATTTAGCCCCATGTGTCATGCCGCCTAATACTTACCGAGCCGGCCGGCGTGATCCCGACGCTGCTCCTCGCTCTCCTCCATCCGGGTTCACTGGCGCTCGTCGCTTCAGCGGGCCGCGCATGTGCAGATGCGCTCCTTTCACCGCTGGGGCTTCTGGGAGTTCGTGAATCGGTGACTCCGCCCCAATATGGCAGCGCCCATTGGGTATGTCTTCCCTACGTTTACTATGGTAAGATTCCTTTGTATCTATTGTTGTCGCTGGCTTTCTTGCTGGCGCTTCTTTAGGTTCTTCTGGCTCCTTGTCTCTGTTTCCTTCGCTGTGACTCTGCCTTATTCCATTCTTATTGTCTCTGACATTTTTTTCAGCTCCATGTTCCCTGCCATTCCTGCTAGCCTTGTGTCTCTGCCATTCTGGTCAGCCCTTTGTTCTCTGCCATTACTGCCTGCCCTGTGTCACTGCCATTCCTGCCTGCCTTGTGTCTGTGCCATTCCGGTCAGTCCTGTGTCTCTGCCGTTCCTGTCTGCCCTGTGTCTCTGCCACCTCGGTGGTCCTGTCTTTACCTCGTCCTCTCTTCTCCTTTGGCTTAGCCCTTAGTCGCCTCTTTGGCTCCGGCAGTTGCAGTTTCATCCTCCTTGGGCCTGTTCCAAACACTCCCTGTACAGGGGGTAGCTTCATCTGGTCCGCTTGTCCTCGGAGGCTCTGAAGCTGCGACCCAGAGGGTCCACTTCTCGGGTTTTCTCCCCCAAATCCTGATAGTATACAAAGGCCATGGATCCCGCTGGAGCTTCGGCTGCCCAGAAAGAACTTGTTTTCTTGCAAGAGAATCAGTTTCGACTCTCATCCACCTCCCCGTCTGGCCAAGCCTCCTCGATTTAAAGGAGATCCCAAATTATGTCAGGGCTTTCTAAATCAAGGCCTTCTCCATTTTGCGCTTCTCCCTCTGCAATACCCTACTGACCGGGCCAGTATTAATTCGCATTTAGAAGGTTACGCCTTGGCATGGGTAAATCCTCTTTGGGAGCGTGATGACCCTGTGGTCACTCAATTGACTTCTTTTTTGGAGACGTTTTGTCGAGTATTCGATGAACTGGGTCGCCTGGCCTCTACTACTGAGTCTTTGTTCAATTTACAGCAGGGCTCCTTAACTGTGAGGCAATACGCAATCGAGTTTCGGACCTTATCTTCTGATTTAGGTTGGAATAATGAAGCGTTAGTAGGGGCTTTCTGGTGCGGGCTAACCAGTCGTATTAAGGATGAATTGGCTGGTCGAGATATTCCAACTACCGTATATACTCGAGTATAAGCCGACCCGAGTATAAGCCGACCCCCCTAATTTTGCCACAAAAAACTGGGAAAACTTATTGACTCGAGTATAAGCCTAGGGTGGAAATGCAGCATTTACCGGTGAATTTCAAAAATAAAAATAGATCATTATTTCCCCATAGCTGTGCCATATAGTACTCTGCACCGTTCATATTTCCCCATAGCTGTGCCATATAGTGCTCTGCACCGTTCATATTTCCCCATAGCTGTGCCATATACGGTGCTCTGCACCGTTCATTGTGCCCCATAGATGTGCCATATACGGTGCTCTGCACCGTTCACTGTGCCCCATAGATGTGCCATATACGGTGCTCTGAACCGTTCACTGTGCCCCATAGATGTGCCATATACGGTGCTCTGCACCGTTCACTGTGCCCCATAGATGTGCCATATACGGTGCTCTGCACCGTTCACTGTGCCCCATAGATGTGCCATATACGGTGCCCTGCACCGTTCACTGTGCCCCATATACGGTGCTCTGCACCGTTCACTGTGCCCCATAGATGTGCCATATACGGTGCCCTGCACCGTTCACTGTGCCCCATAGATGTGCCATATACGGTGCCCTGCACCGTTCACTGTGCCCCATAGATGTGCCATATACGGTGCTCTGCACTGTTCATTGTGCCCCATAGATGTGCCATATACGGTGCCCTGCACCGTTCACTGTGCCCCATAGATGTGCCATATACGGTGCCCTGCACCGTTCACTGTGCCCCATAGATGTGCCATATACGGTGCTCTGCACCGTTCACTGTGCCCATAGATGTGCCATATACGGTGCTCTGCACCGTTCATTGTGCACCATAGATGTGCCATATACGGTGCTCTGCACCGTTCACTGTGCCCCATAGATGTGCCATATACGGTGCCCTGCACCGTTCACTGTGCCCCATAGATGTGCCATATACGGTGCTCTGCACCGTTCACTGTGCCCCACAGATGTGCCATATACGGTGCTCTGCACCGTTCACTGTGCCCATAGATGTGCCATATACGGTGCTCTGCACCGTTCATTGTGCACCATAGATGTGCCATATACGGTGCTCTGCACCGTTCACTGTGCCCCATAGATGTGCCATATACGGTGCCCTGCACCGTTCACTGTGCCCCATAGATGTGCCATATACGGTGCCCTGCACCGTTCACTGTGCCCCATAGATGTGCCATATACGGTGCTCTGCACCGTTCATTGTGCCCCATAGATGTGCCATATACGGTGCTCTGCACCGTTCATTGTGCCCCATAGATGTGCCATATACGGTGCCCTGCACCGTTCACTGTGCCCCATAGATGTGCCATATACGGTGCTCTGCACCGTTCATTGTGCCCCATAGATGTGCCATATACGGTGCTCTGCACCGTTCATTGTGCCCCATAGATGTGCCATATACGGTGCTCTGCACCGTTCACTGTGCCCCATAGATGTGCCATATACGGTGCTCTGCACCGTTCACTGTGCCCCATAGATGTGCCATATACGGTGCCCTGCACCGTTCACTGTGCCCCATAGATGTGCCATATACGGTGCCCTGCACCGTTCACTGTGCCCCATAGATGTGCCATATACGGTGCCCTGCACTGTTCACTGTGCCCCATAGATGTGCCATATACGGTGCCCTGCACCGTTCACTGTGCCCCATAGATGTGCCATATACGGTGCCCTGCATCGTTCACTGTGCACCATAGATGTGCCATATACGGTGCCCTGCACCGTTCACTGTGCCCCATAGATGTGCCATATACGGTGCTCTGCACCGTTCACTGTGCCCCATAGATGTGCCATATACGGTGCCCTGTACCGTTCACTGTGCCCCATAGATGTGCCATATACGGTGCTCTGCACCGTTCATTGTGCCCCATAGCTGTGCCATATACGGTGCTCTGCACCGTTCACTGTGCCCCATAGATGCTCCACATAAATCTCTGCCGCCGCTGCTGCTGCTGCAATAAAAAAAAAAAAACACATACTCACCTCCCTTGATTGCAGCTCCCGGCGTCTCGTTCCGGCGCCTCCATCTTCCCGGCGTCTCTGCTCTGACTGATCAGGCAGAGGGCGCCGCGCACACTATATGCGTCATCGCGCCCTCTGCCTGAACAGTCAGAGCGCAGACGCCGGGAAGATGGAGGCGCCGGCCGGGAAGATGGAGCGACGCTCGGCGGCTGGAACGAGGACAGGTGAATATGCTATACTTACCTAGTCCTGGCGATCCTCGCGCTGTCCCTCTGCCTGGTCTTCGGTGCCGCAGCTTCTTTCTCTATCAGCGGTCACCGGCACCGCTGATTAGAGGAATGAATAGGCGGCTCCACCCCTATGGGAGGTGGAGCCGCTTATTCATTTCTGTAATGAGCGGTCCCACGTGACTGCTGAAGAGGGGAAGAAGCTGCAGCACAGAAGACCGTGGGACGGCAGGGACAGCGCGAGGATCGCTGGGACTAGGTAAGTATACCTCAGCGCCCTCACCCCCTCACCCGCCGACCCTGCCACCCACCTTGACTCGAGTATAAGCCGAGAGGGGCACTTTCAGCCCAAAATTTTGGGCTGAAAATCTCGGCTTATACGCGAGTATATACGGTACTTTGGAAAATGTAATTGCTTTGGCCACTCGTATAGACCTTCGTTTTCAGGAGAGAGCTCGTGAGAGAAGATTTCCTCATCCTCCAGCGTCTTCTCGTAGACCTCCCAGTCCACATCTCAGGGTCTCTGCTTCTGTATCGGCCCCAGAGCCGATGCAAGTTGATCGCCTTAAACTTTCTGAACAACGTCGCAAGGAGAGACGCACCCAGGGTCTCTGTTTTTACTGTGGAAGCTCCTCCCATCTTCTCCGAGCCTGTCCAGATCGTTCAGAAAACTCCTCCGCCTTGGACAGGTAAGAGAGGCTTCCCTAGGTGCATGTGAAACCTCTCACTCTGTCTGTCTTGTTGCATGTACATGATAAACGTTTTTCTTTAGAGGCCTATGTAGACTCGGGTGCTGCAGGAAATTTTATTAGGTTAGAGGAGGTTACTAAATTTTCTGTTCCTGTTACACTTTAGAAAATCCCCTCTTTTTCACTTCTGTCGACGGAAAGCCCCTGCAAGAGACCATAACCCAAGTTACGCAGTTGGTAGAGCTTCAGGTAGGGGCTCTTCATAGGGAGAGAATTACGTTTTTTGTTTTAACCAATATCTCCTATTCTTCTTGGTCTTCTGTGGTTGCGGATCCATGAACTCTTCTTAGATTGGCATAAGGGTGATATTTTACGTTGGGGAGATTCCTGTCAGACTCGGTGTCTGCTGCTGGTGCATCCTGTTGGTGTCCCCTGTTCCCTCTCTATTCCTTCTGGGATGCCCTCTGTTTATTGCTCCTACGCGGATGTTTTTGACAAGAAGGAGTCTGAGAGTCTTCCACTACATCATCCCTACGACTGCCCAATAGACCTCGTACCTGGTACCCCTCCACCTAGAGGAAGAATCTATCCTTTCTCTCCTGCAGAGACTCAAGCCATGTCGGAGTATGTTCAGGAGAATCTCGCCAGAGGCTTCATTAGAAAATCTTCGTCTCCTGCCGGAGCTGGTTTCTTTTTCGTAAAGAAGAAAGATGGTACTCTTTGTCCATGTATTGACTACAGAGGGCTAAACAACATTATTGTGAAGAATGAATACCCTTTGCCTTTCATTCCAGAACTCTTTCACCGCCTGAGGGGAGCGCAAATTTTTACCAAGCTTGACTTTCGAGGAGCCTATAACTTAGTCCGTATCCGCGCAGGAGATGAGTGGAAGACCGCATTCAACACCCGTGACGGTCACTATGAGTATTTGGTTATGCCATTTGGCCTTTGCAATGTTCCTGCTGTATTCCAAGAATTCGTTAATGATATCTTTCGAGATTGTCTCTATTCCAGTTTCGTAGTCTACTTAGACGACATCCTCGTTTTCTCTCCAGATTTATCTACTCACTGATGAGACGTTCGTCGAGTCTTACTACGTTTAAGAGAGACAAATCAGAAGCATACATAGTCCGTCTAAGTTACTAGAATCATGTAGTGATACAATAGGTTATACCAGTCATATCAACCAAGACAGACATAGGACTTCAAAGAAGGACAACTGCATATACGTATGATCGACAACAAGAGCACCAAAAAGCGCAGTCAGAAAACGTCCAATAGTGAAAATATTAAACAGCTTTATTAATTAAAAAGAGACGCAGGTATGCAGCATGGCAGGCAAAACGAATCCCCTATACGAGCCCACACACGCATCTCATGTAACAGGACCGAGCTAAGGTGCACAACTTATCATCATGGACCATGTACACAACACATCCATATATATTAAAATAACATCAATGTTGCAAAGGCATCAATCGATGGTACTAATGACCCTAGAAACAAGTGTCAGATATTAAATAGCGTCAATAGTGCAAAGGCATCCATCAATGGTACTCATGGCCATAAAGACAAGTGTCAGATATACAGTACATACCACAGTGGTGGGTCAGTAAGGTGCGCACCAAAGTCCAGTCCTCCCCGACGCGCGTTTCGGCGGGTGGCCTTCCTCAGGGGGGTACCCAACACAAGGGGGGCACCAATTAAATACCGTGCAATCCGGAAATAGCGGCATTCACATGCACAACCGCGCCGCATCATCCACATCCGGTCCGCACGGCCTGCGGGACCGGAAACACACGGGCCCCATGTGATCCGCCCCACAAGGCACTGCAGGAGCAGGAGGGAGACGCGGCGCGACTGCGCATGCGTGAAAAACAACTGCGGCCATCTTGCAAAGGGGCAAAAGTGTTGGCATATACACAGCCCACACATCTAACTAAGGGGCAAAGATGCTGGCATACATAAGGAGACAAAGAGGAGATGTGCTGCGCAGGGTTGACGGACTGTGTTTGGAGGGTGACACTATTAGTTTCGGCGGATGTCGAATCTCTTTACACCAATATTAGACATGGAGACGGTATTGGGGCCGTGAGATATTTTCTGGAGTCATCTACTTTGTCTATTGGTGTGAGATCGCTCCTGCTGGAACTTTTAGAGTTCACCCTCACCCATAACTTTTTTGTCTTTAAAGGGTCCTTCTACCTACAGCTCCAGGGGACCGCTATGGGGGCGGCCTTTGCGCCCTCCTATGCCGGTCTCTTTCTGGGGCTGTGGGAGAGGGACCTCCTCCTGTCTGGCGAACAGGGATCAATTGACCGCGTTCCTTTATGGACGCGTTATATTGATGATATCTTCTTCGTCTGGCAGGGCACCTTACTGACCCACCACTGTGGTATGTACTGTATATCTGACACTTGTCTTTATGGCCATGAGTACCATTGATGGATGCCTTTGCACTATTGACGCTATTTAATATCTGACACTTGTTTCTAGGGTCATTAGTACCATCGATTGATGCCTTTGCAACATTGATGTTATTTTAATATATATGGATGTGTTGTGTACATGGTCCATGATGATAAGTTGTGCACCTTAGCTCGGTCCTGTTACATGAGATGCGTGTGTGGGCTCGTATAGGGGATTCGTTTTGCCTGCCATGCTGCATACCTGCGTCTCTTTTTAATTAATAAAGCTGTTTAATATTTTCACTATTGGACGTTTTCTGACTGCGCTTTTTGGTGCTCTTGTTGTCGATCATACGTTTAAGAGAGAATCATCTCTTCGCAAAGATTAAGAAATGTGTCTTTGAACAGTCTTCCGTACCATTCCTGGGTTAATGTTGTCTCTAAGGATGGCCTGAAGATGGATCCTGAAAAGGTGTCTACCGTTTTAAATTGGCCACGTCCTCTAGGAGTGAAGGCTATTTCTTGGCTTTGCCAATTATTATAGGCAATTTATCCCTCATTTTTCCTCCTTGACTAAAACAATTTCAGCTCTTGTTTGCAAGGGGGTCTACCAGTAGCGTAGCTACCGGGGGGGGGGGGGGGAGGGGAACAGAGGGTGCGGGCGCCCCGGGCCCGGTGCTCTGAGGGGGCCCACCCGGAGCTACGCTACTGTAACTGTACTGGCGCATGCAGCGCGCCAATACAGTTACTTTCTGCGGCAAAGAAGGGAGAATCGATCTCCCTGCTCTGGCGCTATGGGGCCCCTGAGTAGGCTGGGGGCCCGGTGCCAGCAGTGGGCCCCCCGCCATCATCGGAAGATCAGCTGTACCGGCATTAAGCTGATACAGCTGACTGCAATGATGGGAGAAGGAGCGCATGTCAATGTCGGCGCCCGCTGTCAGGAGATCAGCAGGAGCAGCGCAGGAACCAGGAAGAAGAGAGGTGAGTATTTCTTTCTTTCTTTCTTTCTTTTTTAATGGGTTCTGCTGCCTTATTACAGGGTCTGACTATAGGGGTGCTGCCTCATTACAGGGTCCGACTATGGGGGTGCTGCCTCATTACAGGGTCTGACTATGGGGGTGCTACCTTATTACAGGGTCTGCCTATAGGGGTTCTGCCTTATTACAGGGTCTGACTATGAGGGGCTGCCTTATTACAGGGTCTGACTGTGGGGGCTGCCTTATTACAGGGTCAGACTATAGGGGTGCTGCCTTATTACAGGGTCTGACTATGGGGGTGCTGCCTTATTACAGGGGCTGCCTTTTTACAGGGTCTGACTATGGGGGTGCTGCCTTATTACAGGGTCTGACTATGGGGTGCTGCCTTATTACAGGGTCTGACTATGGGGTGCTGCCTTATTACAGGGTCTGACTAAGGGGGCTGCCTTATTACAGGGTCTGACTAAGGGGGCTGCCTTATTACAGGGTCTGACTATATGGGCTGCCTTATTACAGGGTCTGACTATAGGGGTGCTGCCTCATTACATGGTCTGACTATGGGGGTGCTGCCTTATTACATGGTCTGACTATGGGGTGCTGCCTTATTACAGGGGCTGCCTTATTACAGGGTCTGCCTATAGGGGGGCTGCCTTATTACAGGGTCTGACTATGGGGGTGCTGCCTTATTACAGGGTCTGCCTATGGGGGTGCTGCCTTATTACAGGGTCTGACTTTGGGGGCTGCCTCATTACAGGGTCTGACTATAGGGGTGCTGCCTCATTGCAGGGTCTGACTATGGGGCTGCCTTTTTACAGGGTCTGACTATGGGGGTGCTGCCTTATTACAGGTTCTGCCGCCTTATTACAGGGTCTGCTTACAGAGGTGCTGCCTCATTACAGGGTCTGACTATGGGGGCTGCCTTATTACAGAGTCTGACTATGGGGGTGCTGCCTTATTACAGGGTCTGCCTATGGGGGTTCTGCCTTATTACAGGGACTGCCTATATGGGGGTGCTGCCTTATTACAGTGTCTGCCTATAGGCTGCCGTATGCTATAGAGTCTGCCTATGGGGAGGGCATTATACTATATTGTGGACTATTTGGTGCATTATGCTACTGTATATGGAGGCTATCTAGGGGGCCATCATACAGTGTGGAGATTACAGTGTGGGGGTCATTATACATTGTTGGAGCCATCAAACAGTTTGGGGGCTACTAAGGAGTCAGTATACTGTGTGGGTGGTACTATACAGTGAGGGGGCATTATATTGTGTATAGAGGAGCTGTACAGGGGGAGACTCGGGACATTATTAAATATAAAGTGGGCACTTATTGTTATAGGGGAACTCAGGTCACTGTGACTGTCAAAGGGGCACACATGGCAATATTACTTTCTAGGGGGCAAAATGTGGGCACTGTTTTCTAGGGCACTTGTACCCAACATTACTATATTATAGAGGTGTGCTTTAGAATTTAGAGGGCACAGAGAACCACACAGCAGGTGCAGTAATAGGGACACATACGGCAGCAGCGGCTCAGTATTGGGGTATCAGGGGCAGTAATAGGGACACATACGGCAGCAGCGGCTCAGTATTGGGGTATCAGGGGCAGTAATAGGGACACATACGGCAGCAGCGGCTCAGTACTCTGGTATCAGGTGCAGTAATAGGGACACATACCGCAGCAGCGGCTCAGTATTGGGGTATCAGGTGCAGTAATAGGGACACATACGGCAGCAGCGGCTCAGTATTGGGGTATCAGGTGGAGTAATAGGGATACATACGGCAGCAGAGGCTCAGTATTGGGGTATCAAGTGGAGTAATAGGGACACATATGGCAGCAGCGGCTCAGTATTGGGGTACTAGTAGGATGAGGAGTTTATGCAGGTTGGGAATATATGGTGATGGGGCTGGAATATGAGAAGTGAAATGTGTCTTTGTTGTATTCTCTGCAGGTGAGTCATTGCTGGAAGAAGATGTCATGTCGGTCTGGGCCAGATGGAAAACACGGGAAAAATGAACGATTCCATCAGAAAGAATGTCAGCAGTAGGACATTATCTGTAACTGTGCAGTGATCTGTTATACGTTCTGTAGGGCTGGTATCTACCGCTAACTATATGGCGGTAATATCCATATTGGTCTTTATATAGAGGATATCTTCAGTGACAGCGCGGTCATCTGCTGAGGTTCTCCTCCAGTATTAGGGCCGTCTCCGAGTTATAATCAAGGTTACCTGGTTAGGGGCCCACTCAGAAGCCTCGCCCCCTGGACCAAAACCCTAGCTATGCCTCTGGGGTCGACCCTAATTACTGGCCTCCAGAGGCTGAGGTCGCCTTCCAAACCTTGAAACAAGAATTTGCTACAGCCCCAGTGCTTCATGGACCGGATACCAATAGACCGTTTATTCTTGAAGTAGATGCGTCCTCTATTGGAGCTGGAGCGGTTCTTTTACAGAGGTCTAACTTTGGTCATTTAGTCTCTTGTGGTTTTTTCTCTAAAGCATTCTCTCCTTCTGAACGTAATTATTCCATTAAATTGGCCTTGGAGGAGTGGCGGTACCTTCTTGAAGGGGCCGTTCATCCTTTCATCATTTTTACGGATCACAAAAATCTGGCCTATGTTCAGTCCGCCCAAAGACTGAATCCTCGGCAAGCCAGATGGTCCTTGTTCTTCGGACGTTTTGACTTCGAGCTGCATTTTCGACCTGGTAATAAAAACATCAAGGCTGACGCTCTATCTAGGTCTTTTCAACCACTGGATAAAGAGGAGAGACCTGCGCATATTGTTGATCCTGCTAAGATCATTTCCGTAGCTCCATTGAACATGATCTCTCCTCCACCGAGAAAGACCTTCGTGTCAAATCGTGACAAGATGAAAGTCTTATGTTGGGGTCATTCCTCCCAGTTTGCCAGACACGTTGGGGGCAAGAAGACCCTTTCCCTGATTTCTCGTAATTATTGGTGGCCATCTTCTCCAAGATGTCCTGGATTTTATCGCTTCCTGTTCTTCTTGTGCCAGAAACAAAGTTCCTTGGCAGCCACCTTCGGGATTCCTGCATCCGCTACCTGTGCCTTTTGTTCCTTGGAGTCATATTGCAATTGACTTTGTCACCGATTTGCCGCGCTCCTCAAATTGCACTGTTATGTTGGTGGTTATGGATAGATTTTCCAAGATGGCCCACTACATCTCCTTCCCTGGTTTGCCTTCCGCTCCTGACTTGGCGAAGATCTTTCTACATCAGGTCTTTTGACTTCACGGATTCCCTCAGCATATTGTGTCCGACCGAGGAGTCCAATTTACCTCTTGTTTCTGGAGAGCCCTTTGTGGATTAATGAAAGTATCGCTGGATTTCTCCTCCGCATATCATCCTCAGTCCAACGGTCAAGTGGAGCGTGTAAATCAAGTTCTCACGTCTTACCTTCGGCATTTCACCAATGCTCACCAAAATGACTGGGATTCTCTTCTTCCATGGGCAGAATTTGCCTACAATAATCACTCTAGTGAATCCTCGTCTAAGTCTCCATTTTTTGTAGTTTTTGGCAACCTTCCAGCATTTCTCTCCCTGTAGTCCCCTCCTCGGGTGTACCGGCGGCGGATCCCTTGTCCTTGGAATTTTCTAAAATTTGGCAGGAGACTAAAGGGGCGCTTGAGAAGGCTAGCAGCAGAATGAAAAAGTACGCTGACAAGAAGCGTTTAGATTCTCCTCTGTATCGTCTTAGCGATAAAGTCTGGCTATCCTCACGTCACATCAGACTCAAGATTCCCTCTCAAAAGTTAGGTCCACGTTACATCGGTCCCTTTGAGATTTCTAGTCGTATCAATGACGTAGCCTACAAGTTGACGTTACCTGCTTCGTTGTACATTCCCAATGCTTTTCATGTGTCACTCCTCAAACCTGCAATTTTTAATCATTTTCATTCTGCTCCGTCTCACTTTCCCCAACCCAGTACTTCTGATGGTTCTTTTGAAGTTAAGGGTATTCTTGCCAGAAAATCTCGTAGGGGAAGGACTTTTTATTTAATTGATTGGAAAGGTTTCGGTCCTGAGGAGAGATCTTGGGAACCCCTAGAGAATATCAATGCTCTCCTTATCTTGAGGAGGTTCTTTTCCAGTATTAAAGGGAGGAGGAGTAAGAGAGGGGGTACTGTCACGCCGCCTAATACTTACCTCTCCGGCGATCCTGACGCTGCTCCTCGCTCTCCTCCATCGGGGTTCACTGGCGCTCATCACTTCAGCGGGTCGCAGATGCGCAGATGCGCTCCTTTCACCGCCAATATGGCGGCGCCCATCGGGTATTTCTTCCCTGAGTCTACTCTGGTAAGACGCCTTTGTATCTATTGTTGTCGCTGGCTTTCTTGCTGGTGCTTCTTTAGGTTCTTCTGGCTCCTTATGTCTGTTTCCTTCGCTGTGACTCTGCCTTATTCCATTCTTATTGTCTCTGCCATTCTTTTCAGCTCCGTGTTCCCTGTCGTTCCTGCCAGCCTTGTGTCTCTGCCATTCTGGTCAGCCCTGTGTTCTCTGCCATTCCTGCCTTCCCTGTGTCACTGCCATTCCTGCCTGCCCTGTGTCACTGCCATTTCTGCCTGCCTTGTGTCTCTGCCATTCCGGTCAGTCCTGTGTCTCTGCCGTTCCTGTCTGCCCTGTGTCTCTGCTGTCTCTGCCACCTTGGTGGTCCTGTCTTTTCCTCGTCCTCTCTTCTCCTTTGGCTTAGCCCTTAGTCACCCCTTTGGCTCCGGCAGTTGTGGTTTCATCCTCCTTGGGCCTGTTCCAAACACTCCCTGCACAGGGGGTGGCTTCATCTGGTCCGCTCGTCCTCGGAGGCTCTGAAGCTGCGACCCAGAGGGTCTAATTCTCGGGTTTTCTCCCCCAAATCCTGATACCGTGCCATACAGTCTTCCTTTACTTCTGGTATTAACATGAGCACAAACACTACACCCCTGCCGAGAGCTTCATGGCCGAACAGCCTTACATCACCAAGCACAATGGCGAGCGCCAGATGGAGTGGTGTAAAGCCACCACTACTGGACTCTGGAGGAAATGTGTTCTGGGTCTCCACCTTTGTGGGAATAGTTTGGGGAAGACCCTTTTCTGTTCCCCATGACTGTGCCCAATGCACAAGGTCCATACAGACATGGAGGGAGGAGAACATGAGCAGCTGCACAGGGCCCGGACCTCAGCCCCATCCAACACCTATAATGGAGATTGTGAGCCCGGCCTCCCCCCAATATCAGGGTCTGACCTCACTAATGTTCTTCTGGATGAAGGGGCAGACATTTCCACAGACATCTCCAAAATCATGTAGAAATCCTCCCAAGAAGAGTGGGAGCCGTTATATCTGCAGAGGGGAAGACGTCATAATAATGTCTATGGATGAGAGGTCAGAAAAGCTCCTGGAGGAGAATGTGGAGTAAGTAGTAGTTCAGAGTCAGGGTCAGGATCTGGATAATAAACCGTACTTTTCAACTCTCCTGAAAAGTCTCAGACTAGGAAGAATGTTCAAAACTTTCAGGTTCTTCTCGTCTCCCCAAACCTCCAGGAAGAAAGCTCTTTTGGAAGGTTTTGTTTGTGAAGAAGAAATTAGCTCTCCTCTAGATGAAAGAGGATCATCCCTATAGTACCAGCTATAAAATGATAGAACTGCCTAAAACTATTATCAATAACCACCCATAAATATAAGTTGTGGAGTGACCTGCCATCGAGTCACAGAGCGACAATGAAGCCTTGTTGGCCCCCTCTGAAGAAAAAAAGAGATATGATTACATGATGATGTAATAGTGTTAGAATTAGAGGTGAGTGAATCATTGGAAAAGCCAATTTCCTAAAAATCTGATTTGAAGTGAATTGATTCACCACACATTTCAAGTATGTAAAAGCCTCCAATTACCCTGAATGTATGAGTGTAACACTCTGAGGTCTCCTAGGACTGTATTGAACACAAACACAGCCTTAGTAATGTCATAGTGACCTGAGCATCAATGCCTGTTTATCACTGCTCTGCTGTCACACACTATCTGTCATGGGTTTGTCAGGGGCTGCAGACAGTCGCACTGCATCTAGCTGCAGAAGTTCTCAGTGGTTGGCTTTGCAGACTGCTTCCTAGTTCTTCTGACTTTCAGACCCAGTGGCAACCTCTCCCGGCTCTAGTTCACAGACCTGGACCTCGATGTTTATAGACTCCCAGCCTGCTGCTGGGAGTTGCCGGTGATATTTCTTTTTCCAGTTCCCTGTTGCGGCTTGGAGCTATCACAGTCAGCTATCTTCCTCCTAGCTGTTGCTGGAGGACGTCTGTATTTCTCTTTGAGTCTACTCAAAATAAGTGTTCCCCCGTGTTTGTGTATCTCATCTGTCTTTAGTGGTAGTGGGGATTGACTAGCGTCATCCTGTCCTTTCTGGTGCAGGGCTTATCGCCATGGTCAGGCAGGGTTTAGGTAACCTGCTCGGCAATAGGTGTGGAACCTATATAGGGACGATAGGGCAGACAGGGTAATGTTAGATCTGTCTAGGGGGTCTCCACTCCCCCTTCCCTAGTGTTTGGTTCCCTTTCCCTCATTCCATCATGTTGCACTTAGTCTCTCTTCACTGTGCGTGACATCTGTAATGTTTATTCAGTTATTGTTTCATGACTTTCTTACCTTATCCCTACAGCTGAGCAGGGAGTTGTGACATCTTCTCACTATCCATATTTACTACAAAGTGGCTGCTGCATTCCCTGCCTTGGCTTTTATCCAGACTATGATAGTTTGTCCATTTAACTGTTCTATACCATATAATGTAATAGCTGCATGGCACCATTTGACTGCACAACCACACCTGCGTTTATGTGAGTCTACTCTGGTTGATGCAATCTTTTCCTTTTGTGAAAATGGTGATGAGCTGTTTTTTTTTGTTATTTGCAGGAATCGAATGTTAAATTGTTCAAAATTCCCAAGTCCCTTAAAATTTGACATGAATTTGACTCACATCATATCGATTCGCTCATCTTTTTTAAAATACCTATTAGGCTGTAGGAATTGGAGAAAGATATTCGTGGAAGAGCAACGAAAAAGCTGCAAATTTCACACACATAAAAGTTTTGGTGCCTGCAGCCACCACTAGGGGGAGCTTACTGCATGCTGTTCTGCTATTGATTTCAATGCATTACCAGTGTGCATTGAGCTCCCCCTAGTGGTGACTTTAGGTAGCCAGAATTTTATCTTACAAGTCTTTATCAATGTGGAGGGATTTGGAGCTCTGTATCAGTGCCGACTTCTATAAAAATATATTAGCAAAATATCCAATGTAATTTGATTTATTCTATTAAACTGCATTATAAGTTTGGATGTTATCAATATGATGTAAATACATATCAGGGTGTTTCCTAATAATAGATCACATTAGTAATATTAATGTACAGCCTTTCCAGACATTCTCATTCTATGACGACCTTGGAGGGAAGCAATAATAACATGAACACAGGCATCGTGTGCATAATTTATGTGGTGACCACTCAGAGATAATAGATCACAATGACTCGGGATTGCAGGTTCCTTCAATCTGGAGGTCTCATAAGTCAGAAACATCGCTAATAAGGATTGGGTCCCCCCATATAGAGTGGATAGAGAGAGTGGAGGGACACAGATGGGCTGCAGTATCCAAAACATGATCAAAATTATGGTGGCCCAGGGGCAATAGAACAATTATGTATAAATATATGAATACATTAATCTTTAGCAAGCTGATTTATATTCTTAATGTAATGAGGGTCATGCTTTATGTCAAGACGTAGGAAGATGCCTATACTAAACCAATATAATAGGGATTATTTACTGTAAGAGCACTGATACTGTGGAGCAAAGGACATTATTATGGTGAATTTACCATGGTGGACTACAGAAGCCAAAGTCGAGTAAAGTGTCCATGAGGAACTACCATGCCAGTAGAGGAGTACAGTGCCCATAGAGGAGTACAGTGCCCATAGAGGAATACAGCGCCTATAGAGGAGTACAGTGCCCATAGAGCAGTACAGTACCCAGAGAGCAGTACAGTGCCCATAGAGGAGTACAGTGCCCACAGAAGAGTACAGCGCCTATAGAGGAGTACAGTACCCAGAGAGCAGTACAGTGCCCATAGAGGAGTACAGTACCCATAGAGGAGTACAGTGCCCATAGAGGCATACAGTATCCATAGACAAGTACAGTGCCCATAGAGGAGTACAGTACTCATAGAGGAGTACAGTATCCATAGAGGAGTACAGTACCTATAGAGGAGTACAGTGCCCATAGAGGAGTACAGTGCCCATAGAGTAGTACAGTACCCATAGAGGAGTACAATACCCACAGAGGAGTACAGTGCCCATAGAGGAGTACAGGGTTCATAAAGGAGTACAGTGACCATAGAGGAGCACAGTACCCATAGATGAGTACAGTGCTCATAGATGAGTACAGTGCCCATAGAGGAGTACAGTGCCTGTAGAGGAGTACAATACCCATAGAGGAGTACAGTACCCATAGAGGAGTACAGTACCCATAGAGGAGTACAGTATCCATAGAGGAGTACAGCACCTATAGAGGAGTACAGTGCCCATAGAGGAGTACAGTGCCCGTAGAGTAGTACAGTACCCATAGAGGATTACAATACCCACAGAGGAGTACAGTGCCCATAGAGGAGTACAGCCTCTATAGAGGAGTACAGTGCCCACAGAGGACTACAGTGCCCACAGAGGAGTACAGTGCCCATAGAGTACAGGGTTCGTAAAGGACTACAGTGCCCATAGAGGAGTACAGTACCCATAGATGAGTACAGTACCCATAGATGAGTACAGTGCCCATAGATGAGTACAGTGCCCATAGAGGAGTACAGTGCCCATAGAGGAGTACAGTGCCTGTAGAGAAGTACAATACCCATAGAGGAGTTCAGTGCCCATAGAGGAGTACAGTACCCATAGAGGAATACAGTGCCCATAGAGGCGTACAGTTTCCACAGAGGATTACAGTACCCATAGAGGTGTACAATGCCCATAGAGGCGTACAGTGCCCATAGAGGAGTACAGTGCCCATAGAGGAGTACAGTGCCCATAGCCTAGCTATTTAATGCCGTGATATAAACTGTTTTCTATTATACTTTAATTTAAAAAATCCCTATACTTCTTAACTACACTATCTAACTACTTTTCTTTTTGTTTTGTTTTTACAACTTCCTGTTTGGTTATGCTTTTTTTGAAAATCCCAGTGCATGATGGGATACCAAAATAAAGTGTAATCATGGGGCAGAGGCTGTAGTAACTGTGACAGTCTTTGCCTGCCAATTAAATGAAACATCATCAGTGACCTTCATTTCAGGGGATGGGCAAGTCCTTGCTCTGTCACTGTGTGATATGCACAATGACAGTGCACTCTTGTGCCATCTCAAATCAGTAATAACGAACCGTCAACAGAGCGAACTGTCAGTGCGCGTTATAAGGCAATTACCCACCTTGCATTGATGTCACTTGCGGGGGCGGCACTGGTCTCTGCACACCAGGTATTGTTACAATGCGCACTGATAGTGCGCTCTGTTGCCAGCTTGTTAATAATGATCTGAGCCAGTGACAGAACGCACTGTCATTGTGCACATCAGAAAGTGACAGAGCCACACATTCCGCCAACCCCTGAAATGGAGGTCACTGATGAAGCTACGTTTCAGGAAGGGGACAGGGGTAGCGGCAGTGTCTGCAGCCTCTGCCCCCTGATAAAGCTTTGTTTGAGTAACCCAGCATGCACTGGGATTCTCTAACAAAGTGCCATAAAAAAGGAAGTTGAAAAAAAAAAAAGAAAAGAAATTGGATAGAGTAGTTAGGGAAGGATAGAGCGTTTTTAAATAAAGTATATTAGAAAACACATTAGATTATTGCATTAAAGAGATTAAAGATACAAAGTAATTTGTATTTAGGATCACCCCTTCAAGGGTTAAAGGATTTTCTACTTTGGACAATCCCTATTTGATAGAAGGTTTCATTTGAGAAAAGGCTGATTACAAAGTGTCCCCCTGCTGTGATCGCATGTGATCAGTTATAATTTATGAGAAAACCACTTAGCTGAGCAGTACAAAAATAAAATTTTTGCTCTTCACAGCTGCCACTAGGGGGAGCTCAGGAGCTCACTGCGACCTGTATTAATTGATAAGATCAGTAAATAAACAGTATGCAGCAAGCTCCCCCTAGTAGAGGCAGACAGAATTGTATATAGCTGGCTATGGCCAAGAAGGGTATTTTGGAACTCGCGTATCAGAGAAATAACATTTCATCCTTTATAAAGATGCATTAAGGAGTCAGTATCAGAGCTTTTTGGAACTTTTTGCATTATTTTCAATGGTGACCTTTGGCCTTTAAATGACCAGTGATAAGCTACATGCAAGGCTATCGGCAACCATTTTTTAGTCTGTTTAGACTGGCTAACTGAACTTTTATGTTCGTATGTTCGCACAATGATTGTCAAAAAAACGATCACTCTGTGTACATAGAATATCATTGTTCTCGGCAGCACATACTGACTGTTCACACAGGACGAAGTGCTGCCGAGAGCGTTAATTTTAATGCAAGCTTAAAAATAATCTCACTCCATGAACTAACCTTTCGCTCATCCATTGCGTGATCGACAGCCCGTTAAGACTGCGCAATTAATGGGAAACAAGCGTTCCTAAGAACGGCCATTCTGGATAATTGACCAATCTAAATGCACCCTTTGCTTTGAGAAGTTCCCTATATAAAAAAAACGGTCATCTGATAAAGCCCTAAGCATGCAATAGCCAATGTTAAACTGTTGGAAAAAAAGGTCAATATTGTTTTAACGGAATTTTTGTGACGTAATTTTTTTCAACTTTCATAGAATTTTTATTTATTTATTTAAATTGTTACATTGTATTTTTGTTATTACATTGGATTTGTCTAAATAAATTTTTGTTACATTGTATTTTGTTACATTATATTGCTTTGTTTCAATTTTTTGCTACATTGATATGTTCCATTGTTATGGTTTTTGCTACATTGTTTTTTTGTCACATTGTATTGCTTTGTTACAATTTTTTTTGTTACATTGGTATTTTCAATTGTTTTTTGTTACATTGTATTGCTTTGTTTACATTTTTGCTACATTGATATGTTCAATTGTTATGGTTTTTGTTACATTGTATTGCTTTGTTACAATTTTTTTTGTTACATTGATATTTTCCATTGTTTTGTTACATTTTTTTTGTTACATTGTATTGCTTTGCTACAATTTTTGTTACATTGGTATTTTCCATTGTTTATTTTTTTGTTACATAGTATTTTTTGCTGATTTATTTTTTCCCCCCCATTCTTGGGATAAGACCTAACTAATCATCACTATTTTTTTATGGCAATTTGTCAGCCAGGGCATCTTTTTCCTTCATTTACCTCTTCAGCCCCCATGTTTGCACCGGCCTCCCCAGGAATGTCCACCAGAGCTTTGCGCCTACACGATTCAATTAACCTTCCAGTTGGTTTTTGGAAGCTTGTACTATGGGAGAAGCTTTCATTAATTGCAAGTCTGACACAGACAATTAAGCTTGATCAAATGAAGAGGGCATAAGGGACACGATTACCATACTGTACTAAAGACTACATAGCGTGTAAAAGTTGTTTAATTTATGTGAAGTAACACGCTGAAGAAAAAAAAAAAAACGTCTCACGCCGGGAACATTAGACGTAGCGAAAAGTCTCATTTCAGGACTCTGGGTTTTCGTCTCTTATTGTTTCGCCTCTTGTTTAATACGCCCGCTGTAACCGCGCCGTCGTGCCACTTTATCCATTCATTCATCAATGTACATAGCCAAATGTAAGCAAAGGAAAGAGAATCCAAAACGTATCACACGGCTCCGGATTCACGGGAAAGAGTTCACTTTCTTCCAGCATCTGTTCGGGGACCGGCGTGTTCATTAGCAAATCCCATCGTATGTATAGAAATATACTTTTATGTATTTTATGGCACCCTTTATTGCAAAGTGCTTTTCGGAATTTATCATTGAAACGGCGCAGGAAATTCAAGAGATTGTATGGCCGTAAACGGAAGGATCGTAGCAGAGGATACATCGGGAATAGGTTTAACCATTACCCTTCCACTGCCTGTGGCCGAAAACAAATGTCAGGTGCCAGGTACACGTTAAAGGGGTGGTCCGAAACTATAATTTATTTTAGCATTAAATCTCTATTTAATATAACAATCAAATATCATTTCTAATATATTTTAATTAAAAAGTCCGTGTTATTCTCGCACTACTCTAACTGCTTTATTTTTATTCTTTCACTACTTCCTGTGTGATGCTGGGATACTCAAACGAGGCATCATCAGTGAGCAGAGGCAGCGGTCACTGCTGCAGCCTCTGCCGCTTCCTGAAACTAAGCTGGACTAGTCTCTGTTTCACTGAGCATGCTTTGACTGTCAATTCAGATGTGTGCTAAGTAGGATTTTGTTAGGCTGGTTTCACACTTGCGTTTCAAAACGCATGCGTTTTTAAAAAAAAAACGCATGGTGAAAAAACGCATGTATTAACGCGTGCAAACGCTGCGTTTTTTTGACGCATGCGTTTTTGCATGTGGTGAAAAAAACGCGGCGTTTTGACGCGTTTACATGCGTTTTTTCATGCGTTTGCATTTTTTAAACGCATGCAGATAAATGTGTGACAGCTGCCAATCATCAAAATAAAGTAAAAAACCCACTATAAACAGAAAGAGCTAGGATTAGGGGTAGGGTTAGGGGTAGGGATCCTAACCCTAACCCTAAAGGGATTCTAACCCTAACGGGATCCTAACCCTAACCCTACCCCTAACCCTAACCCTAAAGGGATCCTAACCCTACCCCTAACCGTAACCCTACCTCTAACTCTACCCCTAACCCTAACCCTACCCTTAAAGGGATTAGGGTTAGGGGTAGGGTTAGGGGTAGGATCCCTTTATCAATTTTATGGTGTGGGGTGGTTTATCAGTGTGTTTTTTTTTAACGCATGCGTTTTTAATGCATGCAAACGCATGTGGTTAAAAACGCATGCGTTTACATAGACAGCAATGCATTTTTTTGCCGCAAAAAACGCATGCTTTTTTTGCCGCAAAAAAAGCAGCTAAAAATACTACATGTTGCATTTCCGCAACACAACGCATGCGTTGCAAAAACCCGTCAAAACGCATACAAAAAACGCATGCGTTTTTAATGGTAAATATAGGGAAAAAACGCATGCTTTTTTTGCGTTTTTTACCGCAAAAACGCAAATGTGAAACCACCCTTACTGGGCAATATGCACAGTGACAGTGCGCTTACTCACTGGCTTTAAAGAGAAGAGATCAGCTGACAAGAGAGTGCACTGTCAGTGTGCATTGTAAGGAGAGAACAAGCAAGCTGAAAACAGCGCTGCCCCTACAAGTGATGTATCTGTTCGCTCATTCTCTCTTTACAGTGCACACTGACTGTGCACTCTCTTGCTATCACGTCACTTCTCATCAGAGTCGGCGAGCGAGCACACTGTCAATGTGCATTGTAAGAAGAGAACAAGCAAGCAGAGACCAGCGCTGCCCCTACAAGTGATGTCTGTGATCGCTCATTCTCTTTTTACAAAGCACACTGACGTGGACCCTCTTGATACCTCATCACTTCTGATAGTTTGCTGGTATGCTGCATGCTTTTGGTCAACAACAAGTGGAAAAACACTGCCATGTATTCTCTCATGCAAAATAATCGAGCTGATTATGCTAATGACACAGCTCAAATTCTGTCAGAGTTTGATCAGAGTGTCATCTTCCTGTGCAGGGCCGGTTTTAGACAAAGTGGGGCCCTAAATGCTAACATATTGCACACAGAAATATTTGGGCTGTATTTACGTGTGCTGAGTTCAGGCCGTTAATCGAATGTGATCAACAATTTTGAAGCCATTCAACACTTGAGGATGAATGATGGGAACAGAATGATCACTTGTAGATCAATCTGTCCCCATACTTAATGCACACCTCAAAGTCCTCCATGTAGTATAATGAATGCCCCATAGTCCTCCTCATAGTATAATGTGCCCCATATTCCTCCATGTAAGTTTAATACACCTCACCTAGTCCTCCAAATAGTATAATACACACTCCATAGTCCTCAATATAGTATAATGCACTGCCCATAGTCCTCCATATAGTATAATGCACTCCCCATAGTCCCCCATATAGAAAAATACACTTCCCATAGTCCTCAATATAGTATAATGCACTCCCCATAGTCCTCCATATAGTATAATGCACCCAATAGTCTTCCATATAGTATAATGCATTCTGTAGTCCTCCATATTGTTTAATGCACTCCTCATAATATATTGTACCCCATAGTCCTTCACATAGTATAATGCATTCCCCATAGTCCTCCATACAGTATGATGAATTTCCCATAGTCCTCCATACAGTATAATGCAGCCCCATATATTGTAATGAACTACCAATAGTCCCCAATAGAGTATAATGCAGCCATCATATATTACACAGAATATAATGCAGCTCCCATATAGTACACTGTCATGATTCCAATGGCAGGGAATCACAAAAGGACAAGCACCAACGAGCTCTAGGGTGATGGAACCTGAGCTGACCGCGACCCTAAACCTGAACACACAAATAACAATAGCCGGGGAACGTGCCTACGTTGATCCTAGACGTCTCGCACCAGCCGAAGATCTAACTTCCCCTATTAGAAGAAGCACAGACCTCTCTTGCCTCCAGAGAAATACCCCACAGAAATAGCAGCCCCCCACAAATAATGACGGTGAAATGAGAGGAAGGCACATACACAGTATGAAAACAGATTCAGCAAAATGAGGCCCGCTAAAACTAGATAGCAGAGGATACAAAAGTAAACTGCGCGGTCAGCAAAAAACCCTTCAAAAAACCATCCTGTAATTACTTGAACTCATGTTCCAACTCATGGAATTACAGCCCACTAAAGCAACCAGCAGCAAAGAGACAATTATATGCAAGCTGGACAAGACAAAAAATAAAGCAAAACGTGGAACAAGAAAATCAAAACTTAGCTTGTCCTGAAGATTACTGAAGCCAGAAGCTGAGGTAACAAAACACTCTGATAACCTTGATAGCCGGCGGGGAAATGACAAGAAAGCCCGGTTAAATAGGAAACTCCCAAATCCTAATAGAACAGGTGGAAACCAGAGACAGCAGAACACAAATCACCCAGTACCATCAGTAACCACCAGAGGAAGCCCAAAAACAGAACCCACAACAGTACCCCCCCCTTGAGGAGGGGTCACCGAACCCTCACGAGAACCACCAGGGCGACCAGGATGAGCCCTATGAAAAGCGCAGACCAAATCATCAGCATGAACATCAGAGGCAACCACCCAAGAATTATCCTCCTGACCATAACCCTTCCACTTGACCAAATATTGGAGTTTCCGTCTGGAAACACGAGAATCCAAGATCTTTTCCACAACATACTCCAATTCTCCCTCCACCAGCACCGGAGCAGGAGGCTCAAGCGAAGGAACAACAGGTACCTCATACCTCCGCAACAACGACCGATGGAACACATTATGAATAGCAAACGATGCCGGGAGATCCAAACGAAACGACACAGGGTTAAGAATTTCCAAGATCCTATAGGGACCGATGAACCGAGGCTTGAACTTAGGAGAAGAGACCTTCATAGGAACAAAACAAGAAGACAACCACACCAAGTCCCCAACACGAAGTCGAGGACCCACGCGGCGACGGCGATTAGCAAACTGCTGAGCCTTCTCCTGGGACAACTTCAAATTGTCCACCACATGACTCCAAATCCGATGCAACCCATCCACCACCATGTCCACTCCAGGATAATCAGAAGGCTCCACCTGACCAGAGGAAAAACGAGGATGAAACCCCGAATTACAAAAGAAAGGAGAAACCAAGGTAGCAGAACTAGCCCGATTATTAAGGGCAAACTCGGCCAGCGGCAAAAAGGTAACCCAGTCATCCTGATCAGCAGAAACAAAACACCTCAAATAAGTTTCCAAGGTCTGATTAGTTCGCTCCGTCTGGCCATTCGTCTGAGGATGGAATGCAGACGAAAAGGACAAATCAATGCCCATCTTAGCACAGAACGTCCGCCAAAATCTAAACACAAACTGGGATCCCCTGTCAGAAACGATGTTCTCCGGAATCCCATGCAAATGAACCACGTTCTGGAAAAACAGAGGGACCAACTCAGAGGAGGAAGGCAACTTAGGCAAGGGTACAAGATGAACCATTTTAGAAAAGCGGTCACACACAACCCAGATGACAGACATTTTTTGAGAGACAGGGAGATCCGAAATAAAGTCCATGGAAATGTGCGTCCAAGGCCTCTTCGGGATAGGCAAAGGTGACAACAATCCACTGGCTCGAGAACAGCAAGGCTTAGCCCGAGCACAAACCTCACAAGACTGCACAAAAGAACGCACATCCCTCGACAAGGAAGGCCACCAAAAAGACCTGGCCACCAAGTCTCTTTTACCAAATATTCCAGGATGACCTGCCAACGCAGAAGAATGGACCTCGGAGATGACTCTACTGGTCCAACTATCCGGAACAAACAGTCTCTCAGGCGGACAACGATCAGGTTTACCCGCCTGAAACTCCTGCAAAGCACGTCGCAAGTCTGGGAAGACGGCCGACAAAATCACCCCATCCCTAAGGATACCAGTGGGCTCAGAATTTCCAGGGGAGTCAGGCACAAAACTCCTAGAAAGAGCATCCGCCTTCACATTCTTTGAACCTGGCAGGTATGAAACCACAAAATTGAAACGAGAGAAAAACAGTGACCAACGAGCCTGTCTAGGATTCAGACGCCTGGCAGACTCAAGGTAAATCAGATTTTTGTGATCAGTCAAGACCACCACACGATGTCTAGCACCCTCCAGCCAATGACGCCACTCCTTAAATGCCCACTTCATGGCCAAAAGTTCCCGATTACCCACATCATAATTCCGCTCAGCGGGCGAAAATTTTCTAGAAAAGAACGCACATGGCTTCATCACCGAGCAATCGGAGCTTCTCTGTGACAAAACCGCCCCCGCTCCAATCTCGGAAGCATCAACTTCAACTTGGAAAGGAAGCGAAACATCAGGCTGACGCAACACAGGAGCAGAAGAAAACCGGCGTTTAAGTTCCCGAAAGGCCTCCACAGCCGCAGGAGACCAATCAGCAACATCAGCACCCTTCTTAGTCAAATCCGTCAAAGGCTTAACAACACTAGAAAAATTAGTTATAAAACGACGATAGAAATTAGCAAAGCCTAAGAACTTCTGCAGACTCTTAAGAGATGCAGGCTACGTCCAGTCACAAATAGCCCGAACCTTGACGGGATCCATCTCAATAGTAGAAGGGGAAAAAATATACCCCAAGAAAGAAATCTTCTGGACTCCAAAGAGACACTTTGAGCCCTTTACAAACAAGGAATTAGCCCGCAGGACCTGAAACACCTTCCTGACCTGCTGAACATGAGACTCCCAGTCATCAGAAAAAACCAAAATATCATCCAAATACACAATCATAAATTTATCCAGATATTCACGGAAAATATCGTGCATAAAGGACTGGAAGACTGAAGGAGCATTAGAAAGTCCGAAAGGCATTACCAAATACTCAAAATGGCCCTCAGGCGTATTAAATGCGGTTTTCCACTCATCACCTTGCTTTATTCGTATAAGATTATACGCACCCCGAAGATCAATCTTAGTGAACCATTTAGCCCCCTTAATGCGAGCAAACAAATCAGTCAACAAAGGCAAAGGATACTGATATTTTACGGTAATCTTATTCAAAAGACGATAATCTATACAAGGCCTCAAGGACCCATCTTTTTTGGCCACGAAAAAAAAACCTGCTCCCAAAGGGGACGAAGATGGACGGATATGTCCCTTTTCCAAGGACTCCTTAACATAATCCCGCATAGCAGTATGCTCTGGCACTGACAGATTGAACAAACGACCTTTAGGAAATTTACTACCAGGAATTAAATCTATAGCACAATCGCAATCCCTGTGAGGAGGAAGCGAACTGAGCTTAGGCTCCTCAAAAACATCCCGATAATCAGACAAAAATACAGGAACCTCAGAAGGAGTAGATGAAGCGATAGAAATCGGAGGTGCATCATCATGAACCCCCTGACATCCCCAGCTTAACACAGACATTGTTTTCCAGTCAAGGACTGGATTATGAGTTTGTAACCATGGCAGACCAAGTACTAGAACATCATGTAAATTATACAATACCAGGAAGCGAATCACCTCCTGATGAACGGGAGTCATACGCATGGTCACTTGTGTCCAGTACTGAGGTTTATTCATAGCCAAAGGTGTAGAGTCAATTCCCTTCAAAGGAATAGGGACTTCCAGAGGCTCAAGACTAAACCCACATCGCTTGGCAAATGACCAATCCATAAGACTCAGGGCAGCGCCTGAATCTACATAGGCATTGACGGAAATGGATGATAATGAGCAAATCAGAGTCACAGACAGAATGAACTTAGACTGTAACGTACTAATGGCAACAGACTTATCAACCTTTTTTGTGCGTTTAGAGCATGCTGATATAACATGAGCTGAATCACCACAATAAAAGCACAACCCATTTTTCCGCCTATAGTTTTGCCGTTCACTTCTAGACTGAACTCTATCACATTGCATTGTCTCAAGTGCCTGTTCAGAAGACACCGCCAAATGGTGCACAGGTTTGCGCTCCCGTAAACGCCGATCAATCTGAATAGCCATAGTCATAGACTCATTCAGACCCGTAGGCGCAGGGAACCCCACCATAACATCTTTAATGGCCTCAGAAAGGCCATCTCTGAACTTTGCAGCCAGGGCGCACTCATTCCACTGAGTAAGCACTGACCATTTCCGAAATTTTTGACAATATATTTCTGCTTCATCTTGCCCCTGAGAGAGAGCTAATAAAGCTTTTTCAGCCTGAATCTCCTGGTTAGGTTCCTCATAGAGCAAACCCAATGCCAGAAAAAACGCATCCACATTGAGCAACACAGGATCCCCTGGTGCCAATGCAAATGCCCAATTTTGAGGGTCACCCCGCAGGAAAGATATAATAATCTTAACCTGCTGAGCAGGGTCTCCAGAAGAGCGAGATTTCAAAGAAAGGAACAGCTTGCAATTGTTCCTAAAATTCAGAAAACTAGATCTATCTCCAGCAAAGAACTCTGGAATAGGAATTCTAGGTTCAGACATAGGAGCATGTACAACAAAATCTTGTATATTTTGAACCTTAGCAGCAAGATTATTCAAGCTGGAAGCTAAACTCTGGATGTCCATGATAAACAGCTAAGGTCAGAGCCATTCAAGGATTAAGAGGAGGAAAAAAAAAAAAAAAAAAAAAAATCAGCCTGGCTGCAATTAAGGCTAGGCAGCAACCTCAGAGGAGAGAAAAAAAAAACAAAAAAAAACTTAGACTACTTTTCCTCCTACTTCAGCCCAAACATTTTGGCCGGCTATACTGTCATGATTCCAATGGCAGGGAATCACAAAAGGACAAGCACCAACGAGCTCTAGGGTGATGGAACCTGAGCTGACCGTGACCCTAAACCTGAACACACAAATAACAATAGCCGGGGAACGTGCCTACGTTGATCCTAGACGTCTTGCACCAGCCGAAGATCTAACTTCCCCTATTAGAAGAAACACAGACCTCTCTTGCCTCCAGAGAAATACCCCACAGAAATAGCAGCCCCCCACAAATAATGACGGTGAAATGAGAGGAAGGCACATACACAGTATGAAAACAGATTCAGCAAAATGAGGCCCGCTAAAACTAGATAGCAGAGGATACAAAAGTAAACTGCGCGGTCAGCAAAAAACCCTTCAAAAAACCATCCTGTAATTACTTGAACTCATGTTCCAACTCATGGAACATGAGGAGCAATTACAGCCCACTAAAGCAACCAGCAGCAAAGAGACAATTATATGCAAGCTGGACAAGACAAAAAATAAAGCAAAACGTGGAACAAGAAAATCAAAACTTAGCTTGTCCTGAAGATTACTGAAGCCAGAAGCTGAGGTAACAAAACACTCTGATAACCTTGATAGCCGGCGGGGAAATGACAAGAAAGCCCGGTTAAATAGGAAACTCCCAAATCCTAATAGAACAGGTGGAAACCAGAGACAGCAGAACACAAATCACCCAGTACCATCAGTAACCACCAGAGGGAGCCCAAAAACAGAACCCACAACAGTACACACAGTATAATGCACTCCCCATAGTTCTTGATAGAGCATAGTGCAGCCCCCATAGAGTATAACGCAGCCCCCTTAGAATATAAAGCAGCCACAAATAGTATAATGCAGCCCCATGTAGAATAATACAGCCCCATATTACTCCACTATTATGGCCTTAGGCAACTGCCTAGTTTGCCTGCTCCTAACGCTGGCCCTGTTACTGTGATCTGATTCTCTCGCATGAGAGAATTGCAGCACAGCTGCGAAGAAGACAGAGATCTTATCTTCTCCATTGTCTCTGTGAGGGTACTCGGATAGCATCTGAGTGCAGTCCACTAATTTCCAGGCACTTGTATAGGTGCGCGTGATCCGATCAACGGATGCACCGATAGTAGGCTGCCGAATCAGCATTAAAAAAAAAAATAGCAGATCTGCTTTGCTCCATAGTATATTATTGCGCTAAGTGCTATCCGATAAAACATCAGAAGGCACTCGCCCATGTTATGCACTAATGTGAACCAAAATGTTTATATGAGGGACTAGGTGAAAACCAACATGCTAGATTTCTATGATGTGCATGTCTGGATGTTGAGAATGCAGCTGATGAGATTTATCTGGACTTTGCAAAGGCATTTGATACTGAACCACCTTTCAGCTTTGAAACTCCAGAAGCAAGGACTGGGGGAAACTATATGCATATGGGTAAAAAACTCGTTAAGGGACAGGAAACAAAGAAATGTTGTAAATGGTACATTCTAAACAGCAAGAGCACAAAAAGAGGATTCAGAGATCCTCCAAAAAATAGAAAAAACAGCAAAACGAGGATGCAGTGGACCCATGTGGTTAAGATGGAGACTACACAGGTGCAGCATAACCGATGAGGCAGCCACTCTCAACCTACCAAACTAATGGAGGGGGTGGCTGCTTGGCACAATGCTGCACATAAAAGACATAAAAATGGGCCCAACTGCACCCCGAAAAAAGAGTGCAAACAACACAAAAAAAATACGCGGGTTACGAGCTTGCGTATTTTACTAACTATGTTACTACTACTAACTATGTTACTATTTATTAGGTTCTGTAGAAGGACGTAGATCTGGGGATTTATTATGATGGAATATAGGCTGAACTGGATGGACAAATGTCTTTTTTCGGCCTTACTAACTATGTTACTATGTTACTATGTTACTATGTATTTTGGCCAAAGTATAAACTAATACCTCACAAAAAATATTTTTTTTGTGTTGTTTGCACTCTTTTGCACTCTTTTTGCACTCTTTTTTCGGGGTGCAGTTGGGCCCATTTTTGTCTTGTAAACTGTGGTGTCTGTTCTCATGGGGTGCATTTGGATAGCGCTGGGCAGGCCCGCCTGATCTAATAGAAGGGTGTCACTACTAGGCTTGCCTGGATGCTGTGCATCTCCATTGTGTGAACAGCGCCACATACAAGTCTTTTATGTGCAGCATTGTGCCAAGCAGCCACCCCCTTCATTAGTTTGGTAGGTTGAGAGTGGCTGCCTCATCGGTTATGCTGCACCTGTGTAGTCTCCATCTTAACCAAATGGTACATTCTCTAAATGGAATAAAGCCAGGAGTGGGGACCACAAGGATCTTTACTGGGAGCAGTGGGGAGTGGGGACCACAAGGATCTTTACTGGGAGCAGTGGGAAGTGGGGACCACAAGGATCTTTACTGGGAGCAGTGGGGACCGCAGGGATCTGTACTTGGAGAAGTGTGGACCGCAGGGATATGTGCTAGGACCAATTCTTTTTAATCTCTTTATTAATGACCATGTCGATGGGATTGAGAGTAAAATAACAGTATTAAAAACTGAGCTTAACAGTAAGCTTGATTTTTCTTTCTTTGCAATCGTATGCGTTCAGGGCACGGACACTTCCTTTGCTCTGGATGTTCAGGCAGTGCAGGTAAGCAGTACCCTATCTTTCCTCACAATATGATGTTCCCCACACAGCCCCAAGCACAGTATTATGTCTCCACACCCCCAATGCAGAATAATGATCCCACACAGTCCCAATGTGCAGTATGATGTTCCCCACACAGACCCCATGTGCAGTACAATGTTCCTCACACAGCCCTAAGCGATGTAAGATGTTCCCACACAGCCCTCTGCGCATTATGATGTTCCCCACACAGTCCTAAGCACAGTATTATGTCTCCACACAGCCTCAATGCAGAATGATGTTCCCACACAGTCCCCATGTGTAGTATGATGTTTGCCACACAGCCCTAAGTGCAGTAAGATGTTCCCCACACAGCCCCAAGCATGCATAGTATGATGTTCACCACACAACTCCAAGCACAGTATGATGTTCCCCACACAGCTCCAAGCGCAGTATGATGTTCCCCATACAGCCCCAGTGCAGTATGATGTTCCCCATACAGCCCTAAGCTCAGTATGATGTTCCCCATACAGCCCCAAGCGCAGTATGATGTTCCCCACAGAGCCCCAGTGCAGTATGATGTTCCCCAACCAGCCCTAAGCGCAGTATGATGTTCTCCAAACAGCCGTAAGTGCAGTATGATGTTCCCCAAACAGCCCCAGTGCAGTATGATGTTCCCCATACAGCTCCAGTGCAGTATGATGTTCTCCAAACAGCCCTAAGTGCAGTATGATGTTCCCCACACAGCCCCAGTGCAGTATGAAGTTCCCCATACAGCCCCAAGCGCAGTATGATGTTCTCCAAACAGCCCCAAGCGCAGGATGATGTTCCCCATACAGCCCTAAGCACAGTATGATGTTCTCCAAACAGCCCCAATCGCAGGATGATGTTCCCCATACAGCCCTAAGCACAGTATGATGTTCTCCAAACAGCCCTAAGCACAGTATGATGTTCTCCAAACAGCCCCAATCGCAGTATGATGTTCCCCACACAGCCCCAGTGCAGTATGATGTTCCCCAAGCAGCCCCAAGCGCAGTATGATGTTCCCACACAGCCCCAGTGCAGTATGATGTTCCCCAAACAGCCGCAAGCGCAGTATGATGTTCCCTGCAAAGCCCTAAGCGCAGTATGATGTTCTCCAAACAGCCCTAAGTGCAGTATAATGTTAAAACAATATGATTAAGGTTTTCACTATCTGAAACTAATTTTTTTTACCTACTACCATGGCATTTTAATTCAATGACTGAGTGTTTGCTATTCACATGAATAAAGAATAATTTTTGGATTTTCGTGGAGCTTGATTTCTTGTAATCGTATGCGTTCAGGGCACGGACGCTTCCTTTGCTCCGAATGTTCAGGCAGTTCATGCAGGTAAGCTGTACTCTATCTTTCCCCACAGTATGATGTTCACCACACAGCCCCAAGCACAGTATGATGTTCCTCACACAGCCCCCATATAGAATTATGTCTCACTCCACACAACCCCCGTACATAATTATGTCCCCTACACAGCTCCCTTGCGCTGTATTATTATTATTATTTATTTATATAGCACCATTAATTCCATGGTGCTGTACATGTGAAAAGGGGTTACATATAGAGTTATAGATATCGTTAACAGTAAACAAATTTACAGTGACAGACTGGTACAGAGGGGAGAGGACCCTGTCCTTGCGGACTTACATTCTTCAGGATAGTGGGGAAGAGACAGGAGGTTGGTGTGCTGCAGCACTGGTGGTGGTGAGGCGGCAGCTCGGGTGGTCCTGGCAGCAGCTTGGGTGGTCGTGGCAGCAGCTCGGGTGGTCGGTGACATGGCGGCAGCTCGGTTGGTCGGTGACATGGCATTGGCGGCAGCTCGGGTGGTCGGTGACGTGGTGGCAGCTCGGGCAGTTGGTGAGGCAGCAGAATGGTTATTGCAGGCTGTAGGCTTTCCTGAATAGATGGGTTTTCAGGTTCCGTCTGAAGGAGCCAAGGATGGTGGATAGTCGGACGTGTTGAGGCGTGGAATTCCAGAGGATGGGGGATGTTTGGGAGAAATCTTAGAGGCGGTTGTGTGAGGAATGAATAAGTGTGGAGGAGAGTAGGAGGTCTTGGAAGGATCGAAGATTACGTGAGGGAAGATAGTGGGAGATTAGTTCAGAGATATAGGGAGGGGACAGGTTGTGGATGGCTTTGTAGATCAGTGTTAGTAGTTTGAACTGGATTCGTTGGGGAATGGGAAGCCAGTGGAGGGATTTGCAGAGGGGAGAAGCAGGGGAGCAGCGAGGAGAGAGGTGGATTAGCCAGGAAGCAGAGTTGAGGACAGACTGGAGTGGTGCAAGGGAGTTAGCAGGGAGGCCACAGAGGAGGATGTTGCAGTAATCGAGGCGGGAGATGATGAGGGCATGCACAAGAGTTTTAGTAGATTGCGGGCTGAGGAAGGGACGGATTCTGGCAATATTTTTGAGTTGGAGGCGACAGGAGGTGGCAAGGGTTTGGACGTGTGGTTTGAAGGACAGGGCTGAATCGAGAGTTACCCCGAGGCAGCGGGTTTCAGGTGCTGTATGATGTCTCCCACACAGTGCAAATCTGCAGTATGATGTTCCCCCAAACAGCTCCCATGTGCAGTGTGATGTCTCCCACACAGCCCCCATTGTGCAGTGTGAGGTCTCCCACACAGCCCCCATTGTGCAGTATGATGTCTCCCACACAGCCCCCTTGCATACTGTGATGTCTGCACACAGCCCTCATGCAGAATAATGGTCTCACACAGCTCCCGATGCACAGTATGATGTTCTCCACACAGCCACTTTGCACGATATGATGTCTCCCACACAGCACACATCTGCAGTAGAATTTTTCCCCAAACTGCTTCCATTGTGCAGTATTATGTCTTCCACACAGTCCCCTTACACAATATGATGTCCCCACACAGCCTCATGCAGAATGATGTCCCTCACACAAGCCCCATTAAAAGTATGATGTCCCCACACAGCCCCCATGCGCAGTATGATGTTCCTCCCATAGCCTCCATATACAGTATGATGCCACCCACACATACTCCATACACAGTATAATAACATAGTAACATAGTAACATAGTTAGTAAGGCCGAAAAAAGACATTTGTCCATCCAGTTCAGCCTATATTCCATCATAATAAATCCCCAGATCTACGTCCAGATCCTCAGCAAGATATTTGTATTGTCCCCTTATATACTTATACATGGTTATTAGATCGCCCCTCAGTCGTCTTTTTTCTAGACTAAATAATCCTAATTTCGCTAATCTATCTGGGTATTGTAGTTCTCCCATCCCCTTTATTAATTTTGTTGCCCTCCTTTGTACTCTCTCTAGTTCCATTATATCCTTCCTGAGCACCGGTGCCCAAAACTGGACACAGTACTCCATGTGCGGTCTAACTAGGGATTTGTACAGAGGCAGTATAATGCTCTCATCATGTGTATCCAGACCTCTCTTAATGCACCCCATGATCCTGTTTGCCTTGGCAGCTGCTGCCTGGCACTGCCTGCTCCAGGTAAGTTTATCATTAACTAGGATCCCCAAGTCCTTCTCCCTGTCAGATTTACCCAGTGGTTTCCCGTTCAGTGTGTAATGGTGATATTGATTCCTTCTTCCCATGTGTATAACCTTACATTTATCATTGTTAAACCTCATCTGCCATCTTTCAGCCCAAGTTTCCAACTTATCCAGATTAATCTGTAGCAGAATACTATCTTCTCTTGTATTAACTGCTTTACATAGTTTTGTATCATCTGAAAATATTGATATTTTACTGTGTAAACCTTCTACCAGATCATTAATGAATATGTTGAAGAGAACAGGTCCCAATACCGACCCCTGCGGTACCCCACTGGTCACAGCGACCCAGTTAGAGACTATACCATTTATAACCACCCTCTGCTTTCTATCACTAAGCCAGTTACTAACCCATTTACACACATTTTCCCCCAGACCAAGCATTCTCATTTTGTGTACCAACCTCTTGTGCGGCTTTGGAAAAATCGAGATATACCACGTCCAATGACTCACCGTGGTCCAGCCTATAGCTTACCTCTTCATAAAAACTGATTAGATTGGTTTGACAGGAGCGATTTCTCATAAACCCATGCTGATATGGAGTTAAACAGTTATTCTCATTGAGATAATCCAGAATAACATCCTTCAGAAACCCTTCAAAATATTTTACCAACAATAGAGGTTAGACTTACTGGCCTATAATTTCCAGGTTCACTTTTAGAGCCCTTTTTGAATATTGGCACCACATTGCTATGCGCCAGTCCTGCGGAACAGACCCTGTCGCTATAGAGTCCCTAAAAATAAGAAATAATGGTTTATCTATTACATTACTTAGTTCTCTTAGTACTCGTGGGTGTATGCCATCCGGACCCGGAGATTTATCTATTTTAATCTTATTTAGCCGGTTTCGCACCTCTTCTTGGGTTAGATTGGTGAAACTTAATATAGGGTTTTCATTGTTTCTTGGGATTTCAACTAGCATTTCATTTTCCACCGTGAATACCGTGGAGAAGAAGGTGTTTAGTATGTTAGCTTTTTCCTCGTCATCTACAACCATACTTTCCTCACAATTTTTTAAGGGGCCTACATTTTCAGTTTTTATTCTTCTACTATTGATATAGTTGAAGAACAGTTTGGGATATAATATGCTCCACACAACCATATGTGCAAGTATAAGATCAACCACACAACCCCCGTGCACAGTATGAGGTCCTCCACACAGTACTCATGGGCAATAATATGTAAAAAAAAATTTTTTAAAAGTACTCACCTCACTTCTTCCCCCCACAGCTCCGGTCTGTGCTGGGTACTGGGGCACTGCTGGCACAATGTAGTGAAGTCATTGTTCCTGCTGTGTTCTCGGACAGACAGGTGTAATGATGGAAGAGGGATCCATCTGCTCCATGTTCCATCATTGATTTTACTGGTATCCATATCCTGAGGATACAGATACCAGTGAAAGTGATACGCTGGATGGAGACCTTTGTCGTGGTATGGGATGCCACTGCATAGAAACCTTTTGGCTGTCCCGGTCAGCAGGCCAAACCAGTGTGAGGGGGGCCAGGGCCGTAGTTGTGGCCCGCAATGATAGCTGCTAGAGCACACCCTGGCCACTCGACACATGCATACACTGTTCCATTTGCGGTATACCTTCTGTAACGTCTTCGGCACCATCACGGTCCCCTCTGGTCTGCTGTGGGTTCACTCCTGCTGGTTCCACACAGAGAGACAGAGTCCAGTTTTAACTTATAACAGACAACTTTACTTGAATTCTTTTGCAGTACGCCCAGTTCAGTTACAGCACACTTTCACAGGGAACATCACAGTACACATTCTTGTCTTTTCCTGTGCTCTTCCCCACTTCTTCCAGAATGCCCAAGGTCGTACCATTTTGTCCAGTACCGCAGCGCTCCTTCTATCCAGCTTCACTACCTTTAGGAGTTCGCCTGTCCGTTTTGCTACAGACATAAGGTCATCTGCCCATGTAGTAAACTGCCACATCTTGGTGCTGCCCTGCATTCCACTGTTGCTGTTTCCTTCAGTTTCCAAGCTCTGGATGTCTGGGCTCCCAGCTTCAAATGTTCCGGGGCCCACTGTGTTGCTTGGGCACTAAGGCCCTACAGGACTGTCTGGGCTCCCTGGCCTACTCACTAAATACAGGAAATGCTCCTGTCTTACCCACAGTAGACCCCTCTATGTTAACTAGTTGCTATCCTTCTACTATCTAGTCTTAATGTGCCCACGCTAGTGGGTTAATCTGTTACTGCACTCTCCCTATATACAATAGCAGCATTAAAATATACAGGGTGGGCCATTTATATGGATACAAAATAAATAAAATGGGAATGGTTGGTGATATCAACTTCCTGCTTGTGGCACATTTGTATATGAGAGGGGGAAAACTGTTCAAGATGGGTGGTGACCATAGCTGCCATTTTGAAGTCAGCCATTTTGGATCCAATTTTATTTTTTTCAATGAGAAGAGGATCTTGTGACACATCAACCATATTGAGAATTTCACAAGAAAAACAATGGGGTGCTTGGTTTTAACGTAACTTTATTCTTTCATGAGTTATTTACAAGTTTATGACTACTTGTAAAATGTGTTGGATTGTCAATGCAACCCTGTTCTCCCACTCTTGACACACTGATAGCAACACTGCCGAAGAAATGGTAGCACAGGCTTCCCGTATCCGTTGTTTCAGTGGATAGCACTGCAGCCTTGCAGCGCTGGAGTCCTGGGTTCAAATCCCATCATGGACAACATCTGCAATGAGTTTGTATGTTCTCCCCGTGTTTGTGTGGGTTTCCTCCGGGTACTCTGGTTTCCTCCCACATTCCAAAGACATACTGATAGAGAATTTAGATTGTGAGCCCCATCAGGAACAGTGATGATAATGTGTGCAAAACTGTAAAGCGTTGCGGAATATGTTAGCGCTATATAAAAATAAAGATTATTATGTGTCACATGACCCTTTTCCCATTGAAAAAAAATGAAGTTGGATCCAAAATGGCCAACTTCAAAATGGCCGCCATGGTCACCACCCATTTTGAAAAGTTTTCCCCCTCCCATATACTAATGTGCCACAAGCAGGAAGTTGATATCACCAACCATTCCCATTTTATTTAGGTATATCCATATAAATGGACCACCCTGTATAACCATATATACAGAGTGGTACATTTACATTTACCAAACGTTTAACCGAGACATGTGTGAGGTTTAGAGCAGTCCTTGTAACCCCTTACACCAGAACACACAGCTACCTTGCTCTGTACTTTTAAAACTCACAAACCCTGAAATAGCGTAGTCTCCATATATCGTCCTTTTGGAAGTGACCTGGAACGACTATTGGTCACTCTGGGGCATACATACCATGAAAACCAGTTACAGTCAAGATCTAGTCGTTGACATCTCAGCACTGACTTCTCATTGAGTGATTGTTTCCTTTATAGGACTGGACGTTCATGTGCGACTACAATAACCTCTATCAATTGTTAAAGGCCACCATTATCAGCCATAAACAGCAACTCAGGAAGGACTGGAGTGGATCAGGAAATTCTTAATGGACGCTTCTGATAAATAATATATTTTGTGTTAGAACATGGACAATTAGAGGTTGACTAAAATCCAAAACTCTTTCCATTCGATATCTTTCATTCCTTCTAAAGGGGTTTTCCCATAACTGACCTATATTAATAAGTGTCTGATTGCTGGGACTAAGACCAATCACAAGAGTCCAGTGCCCGCTAACCCTTCTAATGGCACCACCGCACAGCGGGGAGGCGATACGGTCTGCACCCGACCACTTCATTCAATTCATAGGGCTGACGGAAACATCCCAGCATTGTGACGCTCTCATTCCCTGGTCCGTGCTCCCATCTTCCTCCAACTTACCAGTGTATTTAGTTCCATCGGGAATCAACTTATTTTTCGCAATTCTGCAAAGTTATAATAAATTTCGTGCTCGCTGTCAGTGAATAGGAGAATTCATTCATCTTTACAACCAGAGGCAGAAAACCTGTACAGAAAATATGTGCCGCACAGCTGAGTGTGATAAGTATATTCACAATACACCATGTTCCAATTTATTATGCAAATTACATTTTTCTCAGATTTTCCTAAATGGTCGGTGCAAATGACAGTCAGTCTAATAAAAGTCATCACCCATTAGAGTATACATCGAATTTTATTGAAGAAACCTCCCAATGATAGCAGTATAATCTCCAAAATGAATAAAAACTCAAAATGCACTGTTCCAAATTATTAGGCACAGTCGACTTTGTAAACATTTGATATGTTTTAAAGAACTGAAAATGCTCATTTGTGGAATTTGCAGCATTAGGAGGTCACATTCACTGAACAAAAAAGCTATTTAACTCCAAAACATCCTAACAGGCCAAGTTACATGTAAACATAGGACCCTTCTTTGATATCACCTTCACAATTCTTGCATCCATTGAACTTGTGCTTGTATTTCTTTGCATGAAGTCAGAATCGCCTCCCAGAGCTGCTGTTTTGATGTGAACTGCCTCCCACCCTCATAGATCGTTTGCTTGATGATGCTCCAAAGGTTCTCTATAGGGTTGAGGTCAGGGGAAGATGGTGGCCGCACCATGAGTTTATCTCCTTTTATGCTCATAGCAGCCAATGACTCAGAGGTATTCTTTGCAGCATGAGATGGTGCATTGTCATGCATGAAGATGATTTTGCTCCTGAAGGCACGTTTCTGCTTTTTATACCATGGAAGAAAGTTGTTTGTCAGAAACTCTATATACTTTGCAGAGGTCATTTTCACACCTTCAGGAATCTTAAAGGGCCCTACCAGCTGTTTCCCCATGATTCCAGCCCAAAATCTTGACTCCTCCACCTCCTTGCTAACATTGCAGCCTTGTTGGGACATGGTGGCCATCCACCAACCATCCACTACTCCACCCATCTGGACCATCCATAGTTGCTCGACACTCATCAGTACACTGTTCAGGGGTGGCCGAATAGTAGGTTTATGAACCAAAGCAAGCCTTTGAAGAATCCTACACCTTGAGATTTGAGGGACTTCAGAGGCACCAGCAGCTTCAAATATCTGTTTGCTGGTTTGTAATGGCTTTTTAGCAACTGCTCTCTTAATCCGATGAACTTGCCTGGCAGAAACCTTCCTCATTCTGCCTTTATCAACACAAACATGTCTATGCTCAGATTCAGCCACAAATATCTTAACAGTACGATGATCACGCTTAAGTTTTCGGGAAATATCTCATGTTTTCATCCCTTGACCAAGGCATTGCACTAGTTGATGCTTTTCAGCAGCAGAGAGATCCTTTTTCTTTCCCATGTTACTTAAAAACTGTGGCCTGCTTAATAATGTAGAACATAATTTTTAAGAAGTTTTCCTTTATTTAAATCACCTGGAAAACTAATTATCACATGTGTTTAAGATTGATTTCAGTGATCCATTGAGCCCTGACACACAATAATATCCACGAGTTTATTTGAAAAACAAAACAATTAAATCTTTATGAAACTTAAATCCAATTTGCATAATAATTTGGAACACAGTGTATATCAAAAGCACAAATCCAAGATGGTTTGATAGTTTGCGTCAATATATTAATGGCAAACACACTCATTAAGCATTATGATAGTGGCTATATTCTGGTGTACAGGAAGACGTATTATAGTCACATTAGAGTTTTATTCTTGTACATAGGGGCAGTATTATAGTAGTTATATTCTTGTACATAGGAGCAGTATTATAGTAGTTATATTCTTGTACATAGGGGCAGTATTATAGTAGTTATATTCTTGTACATAGGAGCAGTATTATAGTAGTTATATTCTTGTACATAGGGGCAGTATTATAGTAGTTATATTCTTGTACATAGGGGCAGTATTATAGTAGTTATATTCTTGTACATAGGGGCAGTATTATAGTAGTTATATTCTTGTACATAGGGGCAGTATTATAGTAGTTATATTCTTGTACATAGGAGCAGTATTATAGTAGTTATATTCTTGTACATAGGGGCAGTATTATAGTAGTTATATACTTGTACATAGGAGCAGTATTGTAGTAGTTATATTCTTATACATAGGGGCAGTATTATAGCAGTTATATTCTTGTACATCGGGGCAGTATTATAATAGCTATATTCTTGTACATAGGAGCAGTATTATAGTAGTTATATTCTTATACATAGGGGCAGTATTATAGCAGTTATATTCTTGTACATAGGGGCAGTATTATAATAGCTATATTCTTGTACATAGGAGCAGTATTATAGTAGTTATATTCTTATACATAGGGGCAGTATTATAGTAGTTATATTCTTGTATATAGGAGCAGTATTATAGTAGTTATATTCTTGTAGATAGGAGCAGTATTATAGAAGTTATATTCTTGTACATAGGAGCAGTATTATAGCAGTTATATTCTTGTACATAGGGGCAGTATTATAATAGTTATATTCTTGTACATAGGAGCAGTATTATAGTAGTTATATTCTTGTACATAGGGGACAGCATTATAGTAGTTATATTCTTGTACATAGGAGCAGTATTATAGTAGTTATATTCTTGTACATAGGAGCAGTATTATAGTAGTTATATTCTTGTATATAGGAGCAGTATTATAGCAGTTATATTCTTGTACATAGGGGCAGTATTATAATAGTTATATTCTTGTACATAGGAGCAGTATTATAGTAGTTATATTCTTGTACATAGGAGCAGTATTATAGTAGTTATATTCTTGTACATAGGAGCAGTATTATAGTAGTTATATTCTTGTACATAGGAGCAGTATTATAGTAGTTATATTCTTGTACATAGTAGCAGTATTATAGTAGTTATATTCTTGTACATAGGGGCAGTATTATAGTAGTTATATTCTTGTACATAGTAGCAGTATTATAGTAGTTATATTCTTGTACATAGGAGCAGTATTTTAGTAGTTATATTCTTGTACATAGTAGCAGTATTATAGTAGTTATATTCTTGTACACAGGGGCAGTATTATAGTAGTTATATTCTTGTACATAGTAGCAGTATTATAGTAGTTATATTCTTGTACATAGGAGCAGTATTATAGTAGTTATATTCTTGTACATAGGAGCAGTATTATAGTAGTTATATTCTTGTACATAGTAGCAGTATTATAGTAGTTATATTCTTGTACATAGGGGCAGTATTATAGTAGTTATATTCTTGTACATAGGAGCAGTATTATAGTAGTTATATTCTTGTACATAGTAGCAGTATTATAGTAGTTATATTCTTGTACATAGGAGCAGTATTATAGCAGTTGTATTCTTGTACATAGGGGCAGTATTATAGTAGTTATATTCTTGTACATAGGAGCAGTATTATAGTAGTTATATTCTTGTACATAGGAGCAGTATTATATCAGCCATAGTTTTATGCAGGAGCATGGATGAAATGTCTGTACCTTATTTTTCTCAAGTAGGTATGCCGTATAAAAACACTTGAATCTTGAGACATTGTAAGAGGAACTTTTCAGAATTAAAATAACACACTCACTGAAGCATTCTTTATAAAAAGCATGTCTATGCAAACTTGAATAAAGAGAACATGAGGACCATATTTAGCCTTAGCATGAATGTTTATACCATTGTGATTGCAATTGCCTTTCAACCTCTCTAATCTTGCTCTTTCACAGAAACCTAGTTCATTACTATCTTTTTTTCTTTTAAATTGTAGAACCTTTCACATATATAGAAGTCACAGAAATGTCATGAAATGATTTTGGAGAAATGCACTTGGTGTCGGTGGCATTTTTTCTTCCCACTTTGCAATAAAAGGAGCGCTGATGATAGAGACCTCTCTTTTCAATATTTGTTTCATCTTTTGTTTAACATATTGCCTTGAATTGTTCTTCTAAAAACCTCTTTACTGTACAGTCGCCATGATAAAGCAGGCAGCGAAATTAGAATTTGATTTTATAATACTCATGCTGGTTACTTCTGCTTCCATATACTTTTATGACAATGTTAACATACAGATGTTCCCTTAATCTGCTTTCTAAATTACTTTGTATATCCCTGCCGTACATTTTCCTTTCAAGGTAGTTTATTTTGTATCAGCTCATTTATTTTTAAAGTTTTTTTTTCCTCCCCTATCATTCAGCAGTACTAATGATATTTATACATCCCTTCCTTTTAATCGCTAAGCGCCTTCTCCCGCCACCGTATTATTACCGTCTCTGTCTCTCCCCTTCTTTTTATTTTCTCGTTTTATTACCTCTTTTTCAAATTTAATAAATATATTTATACAATCGCTGTCGGATCTCATTTGTTTTGTAAGCAGGGCTCATTATTTCTGGAGGTATCTATAGCTGACAGAGCATACATTTATTAAACCTTTGATCAGTCGACATTTCTCCCATGAATGATTTCATACAGTCAATATGTACTCGCTATTTCATGGCGTGGTTTGGGGCGTCCTGCTGTTCCCAATTACGCGGAGGAGACTTTCTTTTTACTCTTTTTGTTATTACACGGCGTGTGAGATCATGGCTTACTTTTTTGGGTGCAAAAAAATATTATGATTTGTTTTGGGTGATGGGATGTCATTAGATCAGGGATTGATCCATATTTTGATAGGTCATCAATATCAAATTTTGGGGGGTCTGACACCTGCATTGATCAGCTATATCTCCATTGTACTGTAGCTCAGCCTCCATACACCATTTTTTTGTGTTTTCCCCCCCAAAAAAATGAGCTTTGCTCACCCTCCCCAGGTCCAGCACTGAGTCTCCACCACTGCCCCTGGTGCCTGTTATTGTCTACATAACTGAGCTCTGCCCGGGTTGATGGATGGCACAAGCCACTCAGAGTAATTGACCTCATCGGGATACTTAGCTCTGGACCCAGAGAGGGTGAATAAAGCACAGTTTGCATGTTTTGATTTGTTTTTTACACAAGCTGCATGGAACAGGGGTTTTTCAAGACCAGAAAATCTCTTTAAGTTCTGTGCACACATTTCGACTAAAATATTTAACCTCTCTCTTTCTTCAGGTATCTTTCCCTCCTCATTTTAACATGCCATCATAACCCCTTTACTTAAAAAGCCATCCCTGGACCAGAACTGCACTGCTAACTACAGACCTGTCTCTAACCTTTCCTTCATCTCTAAACTCCTGGAACGCTTGGTCCACTCCCGTCTAATCCGCTATCTTTCAGATAACTCTCTTCTTGACCCCTTACAATCTGGTTTCCGCTCTTTACACTCCACTGAAACTGCCCTCACTAAAGTCTCTAATGATCTAATAACAGCTAAATCCAAAGGTCTTTGCTCCCTGCTGATTCTCCTGGATCTCTCTGCCGCATTTGACACTGTGGATCATCAGTGCCTCCTCTCTATGCTCCACTCTACAGACCTCAAGGACAAAGCCCTCTCCTGGTTCTCCTCCTACCTCTCTGACCGCTCCTTCACTGTATCTTTTGCCGACTCCTCTTCCTCTCCTCGTCCCCTTACTATCGGGGTTCCGCAGGGCTCAGTCCTGGGCCCCCTCCTCTTCTCTCTATACACTGCCCCTATTGGACAAACAATCAGCAGATTTGGGTTCCAGTACCATCTCTATGCTGACGACACCCAATTATACACTTCTTCCCCCGACATCACCCCTACCCTAATTCAAAATACCAAGGATTGTCTGTCTGCTGTCTCTTAAGGTACCGTCACATTTAGCGACGCTGCAGCGATCTAGACAACGATCCCGATCGCTGCAGCGTCGCTGTGTGGTCGCTGGAGAGCTGTCACACAGACAGCTCTCCAGCGACCAACTATGCGAAGTCCCCTGGTAACCAGGGTAAACATCAGGTTACTAAGCGCAGGGCCGCACTTAGTAACCCGATGTTTACCCTGGTTACCAGCGTAAACGTAAAAAAAACCAAACACTACATACTTACATTCCGGTGTCTGTCCCCCGGCGTTCTGCTTTCCTGCACTGACTGTGAGCGCCGGCTGGCCGTAAAGCACAGCGGTGACGTCACCGCTGTAATCTGCTTTATGGCTGGCCGGCGCTGACAGTGCAGGGAAGCAGAACGCCGGGGGACGTGACAGACACCGGAATGTAAGTATGTAGTGTTTGTTTTTTTTTACTTTTACAATGGTAACCAGGGTAAACATCGGGTTACTAAGCGCGGCCCTGCGCTTAGTAACCCGATGTTTACCCTGGTTACCAGTGAAGACATCGCTGAATCGGCGTCACACACGCCGATTCAGCGATGTCTGCGGGAGATCCAGCGACAAAATAAAGTTCTGGACTTTCTGCTCCGACCAACGATATCACAGCAGTATCCAGATCGCTGCTGCGTGTCAAACACAACAATATCGCTAGCCAGGACGCTGCAACGTCACAGATCGCTAGCGATATCGTTGTTAAGTTGGCCAGTGTGACGGTACCTTAACATCATGTCCTCCCTCTATCTGAAACTAAATCTCTCCAAAACTGAACTACTTGTGTTTCTCCCTTCTACTAACCTCACTCTACCCAACATTGAAATTACCCTGGAGGGTTCAACCATAACTCCCAAGCAGCATGCCCGCTGTCTTGGGGTCATATTCGACACCGAACTTTCCTTTACTCCCTATATCCAATCACTCACTCGCTCCTGTCACCTGCATCTTAAAACCATCTCCAGAATCCGACCTTTTCTCACCTTTGAAACTGCTAAGACTCTTACTGTCGCTCTTATTCATTCTCGTCTGGACTACTGCAACTCTCTTCTGATGAGTCTCCCTCTTACCAAACTTTCTCCTCTCCATTCCATCTTGAATGCTGCAGCCAGAGTCATATTTCTGTCCAGCCGTTTCACCGATGCCTCCATCTTGTGCCAGTCATTACACTGGCTACCCATTCGCTACAGGGTCCAGTATAAACTCATCTCTCTCACCCACAAAGCTCTCCACAGATCTGCACCGCCTTATATCGCCTCTCTCATCTCTGTCTATCGCCCTACACGTGTCCTCCGTTCTACAAATGACCTAGGACTAACATCCCCCATAATAATCCGAACCTCGCACCTCCGTTTCCAAGACTTCTCTTGTGCTGCGCCAGCTCTCTGGAATGCACTTCCCCAGACGATCAGACTGATACCTAGCCCCGACCTATTCAAGCGCACTTTAAAAACCCATCTCTTCAAACAAACCTACCACATCAATTGCTCAGTAAACTAACTTTGTCCTGTTCCCTCCTTCCAAATATTATTCTGAATCTGCACCCTACTATTCATCTTTCTCCACACCCTCCATGCACACGATAACTGCACTTGATACTTGACTATTGCACTTAAACACACGGGCTGATGACCGGATCATGCAGATTTGTATGAAAATCCCTATTTATTATAATTGCCAGACCTGAAATAACACGCACTTTTCACCTATTGTGTCCCCCCCATTTCCTTGTAGATTGTAAGCTTGCGAGCAGGGACCTCACCCCTAATGTCACTGTTTAAATTGTCTTAACTTGTATTGAATTTATTGTCTGTACATGTCCCCGCTTAATTTGTAAAGTGCTGCGGAATATGTTGGCGCTATATAAATAAAAATTATTATTATTATATTATTATTGCATCTTTGTCGCTTTTTCTTTCTGCGCAGATTTTTGAACCTGAAGGATTTCCTAGTACCAGCAAAGTGAGATTCCTAAACTCTCACACACACATTGCTTATTTTTTTCCTTGTAGATTTGCAGGAGATTTGCAGCATGTCAATTTCACCTATACTAATGAACGGGAAAAATGCATCAAAAACACGACTTCTAAAAAGTCACATGTGGAGCGAGGCCTGCATGGGCTTACAGTCAATCCCTAGGGGAGTGTGGTCGGAAGTGCATAGACATCATCGGTAGTGGATGAGCCGAGGGGTGCAGGGCCTACCCAGAGAATAAGGAATGGTAGTTAAAAGGTAAAAGGAACAGAACCTCAATCGCGTGAGTGGAGACATGGTTAAAGCGACGGGACCCCGATCATGTGAGGGGAAACCTGGCTAAAAGGATGGACCCTCGATTGAGTGAGTAGAGACGGATGTGAGTTGTCCGTCAGGACAACGGGAACAGATCAGTGACAGAAGGAACTGTCTATGACCTACCTTCAGTATCAAACGAGTAGCTAACAAATATTTGTATCTGTCTACATATCCTTTTATCTCTCCATTTTATCTTCAAATATTATCACCTTGCTGTTGTTTTCCCTCCCTTTTGGAAGTTTTTGACCTGTCTTTTTAAATTAATTTAACCTTGAATTTGTTTTAATAATTTTGAGTTAATAAAAATATTTTATTTTATTTAAGTTGCTTGGAATTATTTCTTGTCAAATGGGGCTGTCCCCCATTTGACCTTGTCTGATTGATGAAAGATAACACAAGTAATCGCAAAATGCAGCTTTAAATTGAAGGTCTTTATTAGTAAGGGAAAAAGAAATCCAAGCCTACAGTGCCCTGTGTGAAAAAGTAAACCTAATAACTGGTTGCGCTACGCTTAACAGCAACAACTGCACTCAAGCGTTTGCGATAACTGGCAATGCATTTTTTACAATGCTCTGGAGGAATTTTGGCCCACTCATCTTTGCAGAATTGTTGTAATTCAGCCACATTGGAGAGTTTCCGAGCATGATATGCCTTTTTAACCCCTTCAAGACCCAGCCTATTTTGACCTTAAAGACCTTGCCGTTTTTTGTAATTCTGACCAGTGTCCCTTTATGAGGTAATAACTCAGGAACGCTTCAACGGATCCTAGCGGTTCTGAGATTGTTTTTTCGTGACATATTGGGCTTCATGTTAGTGGTAAATTTAGGTCAATAAATTCTGCATTTATTTGTGATAAACACGGAAATTTGGCGAAAATTTTGAAAATTTCGCAATTTTCACATTTTGAATTTTTATTCTGTTAAACCAGAGAGATATGTGACACAAAATAGTTAATAAATAACATTTCCCACATGTTTACTTTACATCAGCACAATTTTGGAAACAAAATTTTTTTTTGTTAGGAAGTTATAAGGGTTAAAATTCGACCAGCGATTTGTCATTTTTACAACGAAATTTACAAAACCATTTTTTTAGGGACCACCTCACATTTGAAGTCAGTTTGAGGGGTCTATATGGCTGAAAATACCCAAAAGTGACACCATTCTAAAAACTGCACCCCTCAAGGTACTCAAAACCACATTCCAGAAGTTTATTAACCCTTCAGGTGCTTCACAGAAGCAGAAGCAACATGGAAGGAAAAAATGAACATTTAACTTTTTAGTCACAAAAATTATCTTTTAGCAACAATTTTTTTATTTTCCCAATGGTAAAAGGAGAAACTGAACCACGAAAGTTGTTGTCCAATTTGTCCTGAGTACGCTGATACCTCATATGTGGGGGTAAACCACTGTTTTGGCGCACGGCAGGGCTTGGAAGGGAAGGAGCGCCATTTGACTTTTTGAATCAAAAATTGGCTCCACTCTTTAGCGGACACCATGTCACGTTTGGAGAGCCCCCGTGTGCCTAAAAATTGGAGCTCCCCCACAAGTGACCCCATTTTGGAAACTAGACGCCCCAAGGAACTTATCTAGATGCATAGTGAGCACTTTGAACCCCCAGGTGCTTCACAAATTGATCCGTAAAAATGAAAAAGTACTTTTTTTTCGCAAAAAAATTCTTTTAGCCTCAATTTTTTCATTTTCACATGGGCAACAGGATAAAATGGATCCTAAAATGTGTTGGGCAATTTCTCCTGAGTACACCAATACCTCACATGTGGAGGTAAACCACTGTTTGGGCACATGGTAAGGCTCGGAAGGGAAGGAGCGCCATTTGACTTTTTGAATGAAAAATTATTTCCATCGTTAGCGGACACCATGTCGCGTTTGGATAGCTCCTGTGTGCCTAAACATTGGCGCTCCCCCACAAGTGACCCCATTTTGGAAACTAGACCCCCCAAGGAACTAATTTGGATGCCTAGTGAGCACTTTAAACCCTCAGGTGCTTCACAAATTGATCTGTAAAAATGAAAAAGTAATTTTTTTTCACAAAAAAATTCTTTTCGCCTCAATTTTTTCATTTTCACATGGGCAGTAGGATAAAATGGATCATAAAATTTGTTGGGCAATTTCTCCCGAGTACGCCGATACCTCATATGTGGGGGTAAACCACTGTTTGGGCACTCGGCAGGGCTCGGAAGAGAAGGCGCGCCATTTGACTTTTTGAATGGAAAATTAGCTCCAATTGTTAGCGGACACCATGTCGCGTTTGGAGAGCCCCTGTGTGCCTAAACATTGGAGCTCCCCCACAAGTGACCCCATTTTGGAAACTAGACCCCCCAAGGAACTTATCTAGATGCATATTGAGCACTTTAAACCCCCAGGTGCTTCACAGAAGTTTATAACGCAGAGCCATGAAAATAAAAAATAATTTTTCTTTCCTCAAAAATGATTTTTTAGCCTGGAATTTCCTATTTTGCCAAGGATAATAGGAGAAATTGGACCCCAAATATTGTTGTCCAGTTTGTCCTGAGTACGCTGATACCCCATATGTGGGGGTAAACCACTGTTTGGGCGCACGGCAGGGCTCGGAAGGGATGGCACGCCATTTGGCTTTTTAAATGGAAAATTAGCTCCAATCATTAGCGGACACCATGTCACGTTTGGAGAGCCCCTGTGTGCCTAAACATTGGAGATCCCCCAGAAATGACACCATTTTAGAAACTAGACCCCCAAAGGAACTAATCTAGATGTGTGGTGAGGACTTTGAACCCCCAAGTGCTTCACAGAAGTTTATAACGCAGAGCCATGAAAATAAAAAAAAAAATTATTTTCTCAAAAATGATTTTTAGCCTGCAATTTTTTATTTTCCCAAGGGTAACAGGAGAAATTTGACCCCAAAAGTTGTTGTCCAGTTTCTCCTGAGTACGCTGATACCCCATATGTGGGGGTAAATCACTGTTTGGGCACATGCCGGGGCTCGGAAGTGAAGTAGTGACGTTTTGAAATGCAGACTTTGATGGAATGCTCTGTGGGCGTCACGTTGCATTTGCAGAGCCCCTGATGTGGCTTAACAGTAGAAACCCCCCACAAGTGACCCCATTTTGGAAACTAGACCCCCAAAGGAACTTATCTAGATGTGTGGTGAGCACTTTGAACCCCCAAGTGCTTCATAGAAGTTTATAATGCAGAGCCGTGAAAATAATAAATACGTTTTCTTTCCTCAAAAATAATTATTTAGCCCAGAATTTTTTAATTTTCCCAAGGGTAACAGGAGAAATTTGACCCCAATATTTGTTGTCCAGTTTCTCCTGAGTATGGTGATACCCCATATGTGGGGGTAAATCACTGTTTGGGCACATGCCGGGGCTCGGAATTGAAGTAGTGACGTTTTGAAATGCAGACTTTGATGGAATGCTCTGCGGGCGTCACGTTGCGTTTGCAGAGCCCCTGATGTGCCTAAACAGTAGAAACCCCCCACAAGTGACCCCATTTTGGAAACTAGACCCTGAAAGGAACTTATCTAGATGTGTGGTGAGCACTTTGAACCCCCAAGTGCTTCATAGAAGTTTATAATGCAGAGCCGTGAAAATAATAAATACGTTTTCTTTCCTCAAAAATAATTATTTAGCCCAGAATTTTTTATTTTCCCAAGGGTTACAGGAGAAATTGGACCCCAATATTTGTTGTCCAGTTTCTCCTGAGTACGCTGATACCCCATATGTGGGGGTAAACCACTGTTTGGGCACACGTCGGGGCTCAGAAGGGAAGTAGTGACTTTTGAAATGCAGACTTTGATGGAATGGTCTGCGGGTGTCAAGTTGCGTTTGCAGAGCCCCTGGTGTGCCTAAACAGTAGAAACCCCCCACAAGTGACCCCATTTTAGAAACTAGACCCCCCAAGGAACTTATCTAGATATGTGGTGAGCACTTTGAACCCCCAAGTGCTTCACAGACGTTTACAACGCAGAGCCGTGAAAATAAAAAATCATTTTTCTTTCCTCAAAAATTATGTTTTAGCAAGCATTTTTTTAGATTCACAAGGGTAACAGGAGAAATTGGACCCCAGTAATTGTTGCGCAGTTTGTCCTGAGTATGCTGGTACCCCATATGTGGGGGTAAACCACTGTTTGGGCACACGTCAGGGCTCGGAAGTGAGGGAGCACCATTTGACTTTTTGAATACGAGATTGGCTGGAATCAATGGTGGCGCCATGTTGCGTTTGGAGACCCCTGATGTGCCTAAACAGTGGAAACCCCTCAATTCTAACTCCAACACTAACCCCAACACACCCCTAACTCTAATCCCAACTGTAGCCATAACCCTAATCACAACCCTAACCCCAACACACCCCTAACCACAACACTAACCCCAACACACCCCTAACCCTAACCACAACCCTAATTCCAACCCTAACCCTAAGGCTATGTGCCCACGTTGCGGATTCGTGTGAGATATTTCCGCACCATTTTTGAAAAATCTGCGGGTAAAAGGCACTGTGTTTTACCTGCGGATTTTCCGCGGATTTCCAGTGTTTTTTGTGCGGATTTCACCTGCGGATTCCTATTGAGGAACAGGTGTAAAACGCTGCGGAATCCGCACAAAGAATTGACATGCTGCGGAAAATACAACGCAGCGTTCCCGCGCGGTATTTTCCGCACCATGGGCACAGCGGATTTGGTTTTTCATATGTTTACATGGTACTGTAAACCTGATGGAACACTGCTGCGAATCCGCAGCCAAATCCGCACCGTGTGCACATGGCCTAATTCTAAAGGTATGTGCACACGCTGCGGAAAACGCTGCGGATCCGCAGCAGTTTCCCATGAGTGTACATTTCAATGTAAACCTATGGGAAACAAAAATCGCTGTGCACATGCTGCGGAAAAACTGCACGGAAACGCAGCGGTTTACATTCCGCAGCATGTCACTTCTTTGTGCGGATTCAGCAGCGGTTTTACAACTGCTCCAATAGAAAATCGCAATTGTAAAACCGCAGTGAAATGCGCAGAAAAAAACGCGGTAAATCCGCCATAAATCCGCAGCGGTTTAGCACTGCGGATTTATCAAATCCGCAGCGGAAAAATCCGCAGAGGACCAGAATACGTGTGCACATTCCTAACCCTAACCCTAGCCCTAACCCTACCCCTACCCCTAACCCTACCCCTAACCCTACCCCTAACCCTAGCCCTACCCCTACCCCTACCCCTAACCCTAACCCTAACCCTAACCCTACCCCTACCCCTAACCCTAACCCTAACCCTACCCCTACCCCTACCCCTAACCCTATTCTAACATTAGTGGAAAAAAAAAATTTCTTTATTTTTTTTAGTGTCCCTACCTATGGGGGTGACAAAGGGGGGGGGTCATTTATTATTTTTTTTATTTTGATCACTGAGATAGATTATATCTCAGTGATCAAAATGCACTTTGGAACGAATCTGCCGGCCGGCAGATTCGGCGGGCGCACTGCGCATGCGCCCGCCATTTTGGAAGATGGCGGCGCCCGGGAGAAGACGGACGGGACCACGGCTGGATCGGTAAGTATGATAGGGTGGGGGGGGACCACGGGGGGGGGGGATCGGAGCACGGGGGGGGGAATCGGAGCGCGGGAGGGGTGGAACGGAGCGCGGGGGCGTGGAACGGAGCACGGGGGGGCTGGAACGGAGCACGGGGGGGTGGAACGGAGCACGGGGGGGGTGGATCGGAGTGCAGGGGGGGTGATTGGAGCACGGGGGGGTGATTGGAGCACGGGGGGAGCGGACACGAGCACGGGGGGGAGCGGAGCACAGGACGGAGGGGAGCCGGAGCAGTGTACCGGCCAGATCGGGGGGGAGGGGGGGCGATCGGAGGGGTGGGGTGGGGGCACACTAGTATTTCCAGCCATGGCCGATGATATTTCAGCATCGGCCATGGCTGGATTGTAATATTTCACCCGTTATAATGGGTGAAATATTACAAATCGCTCTGATTGGCAGTTTCACTTTCAACAGCCAATCAGAGCGATCGTAGCCACGAGGGGGTGAAGCCACCCCCCCTGGGCTAAACTACCACTCCCCCTGTCCCTGCAGATCGGGTGAAATGGGAGTTAACCCTTTCACCCGATCTGCAGGGACGCGATCTTTCCATGACGCCGCATAGGCGTCATGGGTCGGAATGGCACCGACTTTCATGACGCCTACGTGGCGTCATGGGTCGGGAAGGGGTTAAGGTCATGCCACAGCATCTCAATAGGATTAAGGTCAGGACTTTGACTAGGCCACTCCAAAGTCTTGATTTTGTTTTTCATAAGCCATTTAGAGGTGGACTTGCTGGTGGGTTTTGGATCATTGTCTTACTGCATAACTTAAGTGCGCTTCAGCTTGAGGTCATGAACAGATGGCCGGATATTGTTTTTCAGGATTTTTTTGGTAGACAGCAGAATTCATGGTTCCATTTACCACAGCAAGTCTTCCACGTCCTCAATCAGCACAACAGCCCCAGGCCATCACACTACCACCACCATATTTTACTGTTGGTATGCTGTTCCTTTTCTGAAATGCTGTGTTACTTCACCAAATGTTATGGGACATACACCTTCCAATAATTTTAACTTTTGTCCCATGAGTTCACAGAGAATGCTCTCAAAAGTCTCGGGGATCATCAAGATGTGTTCTGGCAAAACTGAGATGAGCTTTTATGTACTTATTGCTCAGCAGTGGTTTTCGTCTTGAAACTCTGCCATGCAGGCTATTTTTGCCCAGTCTCTTTCTTATGGTGGAGTCATGAACATTGATGTTAACGGAGCCAAGTGCTTTGGATGTTGTTGTGGGGACTTTTGTTACCTCTTGGATGAGTCATTGCTCTTGTTGTAAATTTGGTGATCCGGCCACTACTGGGAAGGTTCACCACTGTTTGTTTTCGCCATTTGTGGATAATGGCTTTCACTGTGGTTCACTGGAGTACCAATGCCTTAGAAATGTCTTTATAACCTTTACCAAACTGATAGATCTCAATGATTTTTTCTCATTTGTTCCAGAATTTTGTTAAATTGCGACATGATTCCTAGCTTTTGAGGAAATTTTGCTCTACTTCACTTTGTTGGGCAGGTCCTATTTAAGTGATTTTCTGATTGAGAACAGCAGTGACATTAATAAGGCCTGGGTGTGGCTAGTGTATTTGAACTCGGATTCTCAAAAATATGATGAATCACTGTTAATTTATGTTTTAAGGGGGGACAATCACATTTTCACACAGGGCCTGTAGGTTTGGATTTCTTTTTCCCTTAATAATAAAGACCTGCATTTTGTGTTTACTTGTGTTATCTTTGTCAAATATTTTAATTTGTGTAGTGATCTGAAACATTTAAGTGTGACAAACATGTAAAAGAATAGGAAATCAGGAAGTTGGAAACACTTTTTCACACCACTGTAGGACATCTTATCTTCGGCAAAGCATTTGATAAAGATAAAGTATCTATCATACTATCTATATTGAAAAAATTACTTAATATCTGATTGATAATGCTACAGCTAGGTGGATTCATAACTGGCTCAGTGATCATACTCAAAGAGTAGTAATAAATGGTTACACGTCCATTTGGAAGAGTGTTTCAAGTGGAGTACCACAAAGCTCTGTTCTGACCCCAGTGTTATTCAACATTTTTATAAATTATCTAGATATGGGAACTGAAGGTAAACTGATCAAATTTGGAGGGATAGCTAACACTACAGAAGACAGAAAAAAGATTCAGAAGGATCTAGATAAACGTGAACAACGGGCAACGACTAATAGAATGGTATTTAACAGGAAGAAATGAAAGATTCTACATCTGGGCAAGAAAAACAAAAATTACATCTACAGAATGGGAGGAATAGAACTAAGCAACAGTATGTGTGAAAAGACTTGGGTATACTAATAGATCACAGACTGCACATGAGTCAACAGTGTGATGCAGCAGCAAACAAGAAAAACATTTATGGGATGTATTAAGTGAAGCATAGAGTGTAGATCACATGAAGTAATTTTTCCCTCTATTTCTCCTTGGTCAGGCCTCATCTGGAATACTGTGTCCAGTTCTGGGCACCACACACTAAAAAACTGGAGCAAGTTCAGACAAGAGCTACCAGGATGGTGAGCAGTCTGCAAAGTATGTCCTACGAGGAATGGTTAAAGGATCTGGGAATGTTTAGTTTGCAAAAAAGAAGGCTAAGAGGAGAGGTAAAATAGCTGTCTATAAATATCTGAAGGGCTGTCACAGTGTAGAGGAATTATCAATCATTATTCTCATTTGCACATGGAAACACGAGAAGCAATGGAATGAAACTGAAAAGGAGATTAGATATTAGCAAAAACTTTTTGACAGTGAGGGGGATCAATGAGTGAAACAGGCTGCCATGAGAGGTGGTAAGTTCTCCTTCAATGGAAGTCTTCAAGCAGAGGTTGGACAGACATCTGTCTGAGATGGTTTAGTGAATCCTGCATTGAGCAGGGGGTTGAACATGATGACCCTTGAGGTCCTTTCCAACTCTAACATTCTATGATTCGCTGTATAGTTGTACTAAAGTTCATATGTCGGTTTATGGTCCACATACCATTTGTGAATTCTGACTGACAATGGTTACTGAAAGTTAGGGATATCTAGTCTACGACTAGCCTATCGGTGTCGCACTTAGTGTAGCAGCACAGAGTTGATTAATTTATAGGCCAATGTCTAGGGCCACAGGTGCACAGTTAGGGACAGACAGTAAACACTAGGGCAAGAGAAACAAAAGGAACTGTATTGTATTGTTTTTCATTGTCATTAATTTATGAATTAACTTATTGATTTTGCACCTTGTCTTGCTAAACTTTTATATAGTTAATAAACAACTTGTTTTACTGCACCACTGAGTCTTCACTCCCTATACCGCTGCATTGTCTCACCTATCTACACTAGAACAAAGCTTGCACCTGATGGTGTCCCTTGTGGTAAATTCTGTTGGTCCACAGTCACCAGGGGCGACCAGGCCCGTGCAAGAGTGGGGCCCGCTGATGCCTGGCTTAGCTTGATGTGCATCCGAGGATGCACATCCAGTTGAAGTGTATTGCAGAGCAGGTACCCTCCGGTTTCCTGCGCTGCAATACACGCTGGTCAATCAGATGATGGCAGCTGACATCTGTGTGCCAGTGATGAGCGGCGTATGGCAGTGATGCCCATGCTGGAACACTGAAGTTAGCTACAGAAGAATATAATGCAGGAGTGGTGGAAGGTAAGAAGAATCTTTTTTTAGTGTTTTGGAACACAAAACAGTCGTTATATGAGAAAGGGACCCAGAATAGTGGTCGTTACTCGTTATACAAGGTAGGGGGGCCAGGATGGGGATAATTATACCAGAATAGTGTTCATTATACAAGAATGGGGTTCAAGATGGTTGTCATTACATGAGACTTGGGTCTAGGATGGGGTCATTATACCAGGAAGGAAGAACCTGGCACTCAACTTAATGCTAGTGAGACAAGCGGGGATTCCGTGTCTGGACACAAGCACAGCACCTATCAGCGTTAATAAGTCCAGTCTGTGTGCCTAAACCTATCTGCGCAAATACCAGACGCAGACCATGCTGTGCCTTATATGACACTACAGTCATTCACTTTTTCATCATAGTACGTAACTGATGAAGGTCCAGATATAGGACCGAAACGTTTTTTTTTGGCTACTACCATTAAAATCTCACGAGCATTAAGTTGAGTGCCAGGTTCTTTCTTTTAGTATCACATGGTGTGGGAACCTACCTGGGCACCACTAGTAGTAGTGCACACGGCTTTATCTTTGAGATTATACCAGGAAGGGTCCCAGGATGATGGACATTATTATAGGAGGGGGATAGTATACCAAGAAGAGGCCCAGGATGGGGGTCATTATACAAAGAAGGGGCTCAGGATGGGGAGTATTATAACATAATGGTGATCTTTATCCAAGAATGGTGTCCATGATAGGTTTCATTATACTAGAATGAAGTCTAGGATGAGAGTCATTATACCAGGAAGGGACTTTATTATAAGAGGGGGGATACTGAGTCCAGGATGGGGGTCATTATACCGGAATGGGACCATGGTTCAGGTCATTATACCAGGAAGGGACTCAGGATGTGGGACATTGTTTCAGGAAGGGGCCAGGATGAGGGAGATTATTAAAGTAAGGAGGCCAGGACAGAGGATATTACACCAGCAAGGGGCCCAGTACAGGGGACATTATACCAGGAAGGGGCTAAGGACTGGGAACATTATTATTATTTATTTATATAGCACCATTGATTCCATGGTGCTGTACATGAGAAGGGTTTGCATACAAACTATAGATCTCATTTACAGTAAGCAAACTAACAATCACAGACTGATACAGGGGGCGAGGACCCTGCCTTGTGAGCTTACATTCTACAGGATGGTGGGGAAGGAAACAATAGGCTGATGGTTGCAGGCTTTCCTGAAGAGGTGGGTTTTCAGGTTCCGTCTGAAGGATCCGAATGTGGTTGATAGTCAGACGTGTTGGGGAAAAGAGTTCCAGAGGATGGGGGATATTCAGGAGAAGTCTTGGAGGCGGTTGGGTGAGGAGCGAATAAGCGTGGAGGAGAGAAGGAGGTCTTGGGAGGACCGGAGATAACGTGAGGGAAAATATCGGGAGATTAGTTCAGAGATATATGGCGGAGACAGGTTATGGATGGCTTTGTAGGTTAGTATTAGTAATATGAACTGGATACGCTGAGTGAATGGGAACCAGTGAAGAGATTTGCAGAGGGGGAAATGAAGGAGTATCGAGGAGAGAGATGAATTAGTCGGGCAGCAGAGTTAAGGATGGACTGGAGAGGTGCAAGGGTGTTAGCAGGGAGGCCACAGAAAAGGATGTTGCAGTAGTCAAGGCGGGAGATGATAAGGGCATGCACAAGCATTTTATTAGCTTGACAGTTGAGGAAAGGACGGATTCTGGAGATATTTTTGAGCTGGAGGCGACAGGAGGTGGAAAGAGCTTGGATGTGCGGTTTGAAGGACAGGGGAGAGTCAAGGGTTACTCTGAGGCAGCGGACGTCCGGTATGGGGGAAAGCGTGATGTTGTTAATAGTGATAGGTAGGTCAGGTAAGGAAGATCTATGAGATGGAGGAAAGATGATGGGTTCAGATTTGTGCACATTGAGTTTGAGGAAGTGAGAGGAGAAGAAGGAAGATATGGCTGATAGACACTCCGGGATTCTGGACAGCAGAGAGGTAACGTCTGGGCCAGAGAGGTAGATCTGAGTGTCATCAGCATAATGGTGGTACTGGAATCCATGGGACTTTGAGTTGTCCCAGGCCAAGTGTATAGATTGAGAAAAGTAGGGGTCCTAGAACAGGTCTTGGGGGACTCCAACAGAGAGAGAGTGGGATAAGGAGGTAGTGTGGGAGTGTGATCCAGGATAGGGCGAGGTCTTTGATGCCAAAGGAGGAGAGGATCTGTAGTAGGTGGCAGTGGTCAACTGTGTCGAAGGCAGAGGACAGGTCTAGAAGGAGGAGTACTGAGTATTGTCTGTTAGCTTTGGCAGTAAGTAGGTCATTAGTAATTTTGGTCAGGCTGTCTCAGTTGAGTGATGGGAGCGGAAACCAGATCGTAGATTGTCAAAGAGCAAGTTAGATGAGAGGTGGGAGAAAAGTTCAGCGTAGACGTGTTGCTCCAGGACTTTGGCAGCGAATGGGAGCAGCGATATTGGGCGATAGCTGGTCATAGCAGTGGGATCGAGGGTTGGCTATTTAAGGATAGGCGTGATTGTGGCATGTTTGAAAGCAGAAGGGAAGGTTCCAGAAGTTAGTGATAGGTTGAAAAGGTGGGTTAGGGATGGGATAAGAGTGATGGTGAGGTTGGGGAGGAGGTTGGATGGGATGGGGTCGAGCGCACAGTTTTTGAGATGCGATTTGGAGAGGAGACAGTTCAGTCCCCCTTCTGTGATGTTGGATAGGGAGGTTATGGGGTTTGGGCATTGGTCTGGTATACAAAGGGGTTGTGGTGGTTGAACAATGAAGACTTGCCTTGTTTGGTCAATCTTATTTTTAAAGTGTGTGGCAAAGTCCTCAGCAGAGATGAGGGAGATTGGAGGGGGCAGTGGGGCGGAGGAGGTAGTTAAAGGTTATGAATAATTGTTTGGGGTTGTAGGATAGTGAAGATACGAGGGTTGTGAAGTAGGCCTGTTTAGCAGAGGTGAGAGCAGATTTAAAAGCGAGTGTTGCCTGCTTGAATGCAGTGAAGTCGTCTTGTGAATTTGTTTTCTTCCAATGCCGCTCTGCAACCCTGGACACTTGCTGGAGCTTTTTAGTGGTGTTGTTGTGCCAGGGTTGTCTATTGATACGTCACACTCTGCAATGAACGAGAGGGGCAACCGTGTCAATAGCTGATGCGAGAGTGGCATTGTAGAAAGCAGTGGCACTGTCTGTGTCGTGGAATGAGGATATGGATGCCAGTGGTAGGATAGAGTCAGAGAGCATGTGGGTGTCTAGGTGTGCAAGGTTTCTGCAGGGGTGCACATGTTGCTGGACATGGGTGACCGGTGAGGAGGCCAGGGATGAGAAAGTGAGCAGATGGTGGTGGGATAGAGGGAGAGGGGAGGGGGTGAAGTTAGATAGAGAGCAGAGACGGGTGAAGACCAGGTCTAGCGTATGTCCGTCTGTGTGGGTGGCTACGGAGGACCACTGAGTAAGTCCAAACGATGAAGTAAGGGACAGAAGCTTGGAGGCTGTTAACTGAAGGGTATCAGTGGGGATGTTGAAGTCACCCATGATGATGGTGGGAATGTCAGCAGAGAGAAAGTGAAGAAGCCAGGTGGAGAATTGGTCAATAACGGCAGTGGCCGGGCCCGGAGATCAATATATGATGGCCACTTGGAGGTTGGAGGGAGAGTAGATGCGGACAGAGTGGGCTTCAAAAGAGGGGAGGATAAGGGAGGGTAGAGGTGGTATTGGGTTAAAGGTGCATTTTGAAGAAAGGAGAAGACCCACTCCTCCACCATGTTTGTTGCTGGGGCGAGGGGTGTGGGTGAAGTGGGGGCTGGCATAACACAGCGCAGCAGGGGAGGCAGTGTCAGAGGGTGTTAGCCATGGTTCTGTAAGGCTGAGGAAGGCAAGCTTGTGAGTGAGAAAAAGGTCATGAAGCACATGAAGCTTATTGCAGATTGAGCGGGCATTCCAGAGTGCTCCAGAGAGAGGGTGGGCGTCAGTGGCACGGGTTTTATGTTGGAAAGATTGCGGTAGTTCATATTAGATAGTGAGCGGTAGGAGGGGGTACTAATGGGAGGTATGAGCTGTGGGGGTCCAGGGTTGGAAGATATGTCACCAGCAGTGAGGAGAAGCAGAGAAAGGGAGAGCAGGTGGGAGAAAGAGAGTGGCCGGCTTGTTTTGTGTTTTATTAGGACAGATTTGAGGTTGAGGAGCAGGTCAGCGGAGGAGGACAGTTGGTAGGTAAGAGGGAAGGGGATATGATTATTTGGTTAGAGAGTGCTGGGGTTTGTGGACATTATACAAGGAAGGGGCCAAAAAATAGGATATTATAAGAGGAATGGACTTAGGATGAGAGATATTATTCAAGGATGGAGGCCAGGACGGGGGACATTATTACAGAAAGATGCCAGGATAGGGGACATTATTACTTATAGAGGCCAGGACTGGAGAGTTTATAACAGAAAGGGGTCCAGGATGAGGGACATTACTACAGGTAGGGGACAGGATGGGAGATATTATTACAGTCGCTTGCCATGATGTGAACACTTCCTTGTATGTTTTTATAGGATCTAGAATGCTACAAATAAATGTCCTTACATCTAATCAACTTGGAGGTGGGGGCCCAAGTGCAAATGTTGCACCAGGGCCTATGGGACTCTATTACCTCACTGACAGTCACACAGTATGCACAGATAGCCCTAATTGTTTGATGGCTAAATAACAGTGCCAGGCATTTGACGAATAACACATGTGCATGTATAACAAACTCATGCAATGCAAAAATTATTGGAGGCATAGTCATATGAGGGAGACAGAAGTCGCCAGCTTTCTGAGCAAAGAGAGACCTTTGCCAAAATGTAGTCCATGGTCCGGGGCTCTGTTATGGAATTTTTTTGGGGGCTCACGAGCTTAGAAAAATCAATCTTATATTTCTAAAATACTAATTTTGTGCACAAGTAATAATCAATCTAGAGTCATCTTGAACTGGAGTCTAATATTTCCAAACATAGTATTTTTGCGAAATGTTATGTTCCTGCTGACTGGATATGGTAATGCTATTGGTGGGTCTTTATGCTTATTACCTTTTGTAGTGGCTTATTATTATTATTCAGATTTTCTCTTTTTTTTGGAGGGGAAATGTTGGCTGGAAGTTCAGCTTCTTATCTCTGTACCCCCTAGTGACTATTCTATTTACGCAAAGTATCAGAAAACAAAATAGCTTTATTGCAGGCGTAAGAGAAGATAGGGATGAGGATTAAAAAGCAAAATGGTATATAACGTAGTGTTGATTTGACATATTCTGACACTTGGAAGCATTACTATGTGGGTATATTGCGTCCATGTCAAATTCTTTCCTGTCACAGAGGACTGTCAATTAGCGGTTGAGGTGGGTAGTGTAGGGGTCAAATGATTTCACATAGTTTTTATTTATTGATTATTTAAGTTTTATTTATTTATTTTACTTCTTTCCCTTTTGGTTTCAGATCTACTTACCTGCCACAGTGCTCATGCCTATCCTTGAGCACCACTGAAAGCACCTACAACGAAAAATTAACCATTGGAACTGGACCATAAGGAACAAGGTGGCCTGATGTGATGGATCGCGTTTTACATCTTGTTTACAGCTGGGTGTTTGTGCGTCACTTACGTGGGGAAGGGATGGCATCAGGAAGAAGACAAATCGGTGGTTGGTACAATTGAATAAAGAAGGTTATCCGGCTCATGTGTCTTGATGAGTGTACAGGATCAAAATCATCCACCTATAAGAAAGTCCAGCAAGAATATGTAGCCCGTCTAAAAAATATTTAATACTTTATTTCCAGTACTTAAAAAATGTCAGTAAGGTATGGCATGACAAAAACTTTGGATAAAGTGAAAAAGGCCCTTTGTCCATATTCGTTGACGAGTTTCGAGGCACATGCCTCTTACTCATCACATTTTTCACTTTATCCAAGGTTTTTGGCATGCCATCCCATAGCCATTTTCTTAGAATTAGAAATAAAGTATTATATATTGGGTTGTAATATGTAAAAAAATAAAGAATTCTATAATTTATTATTCTAAATAAATAATTCTTATACTCACCGCTCACCTCTCCGTTCCTCACCGTCCCATGTTCAGCCTTCGACGCATCTTCAGATCATCACCGTTCACGCTGAAATCCGTGGACATCTCATGTTGGACCGGGACTTTGCAGTTTTGATGGGGTTCTGGAGGGTCCTGAGGTCACGATGCCATGATGCTCTTACAGAACCCTCCCTGGGCCTCATCAAAGTCAGAAATCACGACTCAACGAGAGAGGCCCGGAGAGGCAGCGAGAACCTTAACGGCGACACAGAGAGGATGGAGACATGAGTATAAGAATTTTTCATTTTTAACATTTTGAGGGCCTTTTATGGTTCAGAAAAATGGCAGCCAGTGATTGGCAAATTGCCGAATTTGTGCCAAAGCAAATTACCCCCCAAAAAATCAGCATTTTGGTGAATGCGATTTTTGTAAAATTTTTATAGAATTCAGTTCCACTCGAATGTATTCTCTCAACTCTACCAGCTACCACAGGACACCCTCCGAGGTCTCCACGACTTGACGGGCCTTGTGGGCGGCATGAGGAGGAGCCAGTAATATTAAGTAGGAGAGGTTAATGTTATGGCTGATGGGTATCATAATATTATATTTTTGGTAAAATGCTGATAATCTAGATATTAATGGGGGTGGGGAAGATGCTGGTTACATAGTATCATTTGCTCTCAGCCTCTTGTGACCAAGTGATTTACATAGTAAAATGACGTTCAAATCGCCCCTCCGCGTTCTTATAGATTAGATTAGATTAAATAGATTATAGATTGCTCTTTAAGGCACACAAAGAAAAAAAAAACACCGAAGTGAAATCACAAAGGAGGCTGTTGTAGCCCAGAGCAAAAGGCACTTTCCCATGCATGGCATGGTATCCTACTGTGTCTCATAAACCCACAATGCTTCTGGCTTCGGAAAGGAGAAGATCTTGCCGTAAACAAGACATTTCCATTCAAGCTATTTAAACAAACATGCTAATGGTCTAGGGGAGGACAATAATGAGTAGGGCTATTATTCAGCCATACTTATATTAGCAAATCATTTCGTTTCATGTCAATTGATTCTATGCTTCAGAGAGTAGCCAAACAATATTAAACCTTTACTGCGTGTTACATTGAAAAATGACATACCTGTAATTGTTATGTATTTACATATTCATTGCCGCTGTACCGTACATGGCCATTATCCTGGCGCCCTGGCGCATTTCCGCGAAGCTTTGCAAAAAAAGAAAAAAGGACAAAGAAAATCATTTAAAAAAATAAAATAAAATAAAGGACAAGATTAAAAAATTGTGTAAAATAAAAATGTTTATATTTGCATTTTTTTTAATGACAAAAAATAATAAACAAAAAATGTTGCACATATGTATACAGAACAGAGAAGTACTACCTATGCTGCATGGTATGCTGCTATGGACCCATCAGTTATTTGAGATGACCTTGATGTTGGTTGATGGGCAGGCATGATTTGGCCAAATTATGTGCAAAACGTCTAATTTTTTCCCGATATTCAAAAGCCATATTGCTATTCTTATTTCATATATTTCACATTGACATGCTTTAGCACGGTAGAGTACAACCTTTTTTTGTATACAAGACTTAAATTGGACATGTAGATGCAGACACAGACGCACCACTTACACAAATGCACACTTACTTATTAAACACAAACTACAAATATGCAGCTTAAAAAACTGAGATACATGCCACCCAGACATGTTGCATACATATAGGACATATGCCACAAACATAGGTCACAAAAAAGACTTGGCGATCTCCTCAATGAAAACCGTTCCTCCTTACTTTCCCTCTCAGATGCTACTCATCCACCTAAATCTGACCTCCTGCTTTGGCACTGATGAAGGGCAAACACCCCGAAACACGTTTCTGCAAATGGAATGTCTAGTTTGGCTTTTTATCTCGTTAAAGGGTCAGTATTGACTTTTAGGATTGGTACATTCAATAGGTGACCCTAGAGTTCTATTTTTCTTCCACTCTGAAGAGGATATTTCATTTTTCAGAGGGGCATTGCATAGCCAATAAGTCTCCATATGCTGGTTGGCATTCTCCACAAGGAGAAAAGTTACCCGCTACATCACCTTTCAGAGGCCATCCATCCATCTAAATCAGATCTCCTACTTTGCACTGATGAGGGGAAAATACCCTAAAACACATGTCTGCAAATTGAATTCTCTGATTTAGCTTTTATCCTAAGTCATGTGGGAAGGCTCATTAAAGGGTCAATATTGACTTTTAATAATAATAATAATAATAATTTTTATTTATATAGCGGCAACATATTCCGCAGCACTTTACAATTAAGCGGGGACATGTACAGACAATAAATTCAGTATAAGTTAAGACAATTTAACCAGTGACATTAGGGGTGAGGTCCCTGCTCGCAAGCTTACAATCTACAAGGAAATGGGGGAGACACAATAGGTGAAAAGTGCTTGTTATTTCAGGTCTTGCAATTACAATAAATAGGGATTTTCATATAAAGCTGCATGATCCGGTCATCAACCCGTGTGTTTAAGTGCAATAGTCAAGTATCAAGTGCAGTTATCATGTGCATGGAGGGTGTGGAGACAGATGAATAGTAGGGTGCAGATTCAGAATAATATTTGGAAGGAGGGAACAGGACAAAGTTAGTTTACTGAGTAGTTCATGTGGTAGGCTTGTTTGAAGAGAAGGGTTTTCAAAGAGTGCTTGAATAGGTCGGGGCTAGATATCAGTCTGATCGTCTGGGGAAGTGCATTCCAGAGAGCTGGCGCAGCACGAGAGAAGTCTTGGAGAGGGAGGTGTGAGGTTCGGATTACAAGGGATGTTAGTCTTAGGTCATTTGTAGAACGGAGGGCACGTGTAGGGCGATAGACAGAGATGAGAGAGGAGATATAAGGCGGTGCAGAACTGTGGAGAGCTTTGTGGGTGAGAGAGATGAGTTTATACTGGAACCTGTAGCGAAGGGGTAGCCAGTGCAATGACTGGCAGAAGATGGAGGCATCGGTGAAGCAGAAATATGACTCTGGCTGCAGCATTCAAGATGGATTGGAGAGGAGAAAGTTTGGTAAGAGGGAGACCGATCAGAAGAGAGTTGCAGTAGTCCAGACGGGAATGAATAAGAGCGACAGTAAGAGTCTTAGCAGTTTCAACGATGAGAAAAGGTTGGATTCTGGAGATGTTTTTAAGATGCAGGTGACAGGAGCGAGTGAGTGATCAGATATAGGGAGTAAAGGAAAGTTCGGTGTCGAATATGACCCCAAGACAGCGGGCATGCTGCTTGGGAGTTATGGTTGAACCCTCCAGGGACTTTTTGGGTTGTTAATCCCAATAGGTGACACTACAGTTCTAGTCCTCTTCCTCTGTGAAGAGAATATTTGCATATTCAATTTTCCACAGGAGCATTGCATGGTCTATAAGTCTCTTTTCGCTGGTTGGCATTCTCTGCAAGGAGAAAAGTTCCCCCTTAAAACCCTTGTGAAGACCACTCAGTCAGCCAAATAATACCTCTGCTTGCACTGCTGAGGGGCAAACACATCGAAACACGTGTCTGCAAATGAAGTGTCTTGTTCTGCCTTTTTAAACTCAATCATGTGGAAGGCTCATTAAAGCATCAATATTAAGTTTTTAGGGTTACTATCCACAAGAGGTAACACTAGAGTTCTAGTCCTCATCCTATTTGAAGAGTATTTTTGCATATTCAATTTCCCATAGGAGCCCTGCATGGCCTATAAGTACCTTTACACTGGTTGGTGCTCTCCACGAGGAGAAATTTTACCTGTTAGACATATGATGCCAGCACTACAGAAATCTTGACATTGCAAACATGAAAGCCCTGTATCACAATAAAACTTTCTTTTTGCCCACCTGAGCGCCCTCTACAAGCAGAATCCCAGAAAGGTAAACCATGACATGACACCAGGTTCCTATCACCGGTAAGCCATGTGCCCACCTGACTACGTTGGTGCAGACTCATTTCAGCTTTTTCCACCACTAAAGCTTTTGCTTTCCGGCTAGAATGGTCACCAATGGCTATAGGTCCCATTTTTTACCGAGCGAGCAGCACAGGGGATATATCAGCCTCCATCAAGTTGTATTTTTCAAAACATCTCAGAATCACAACATTTTTTGGGAGGACTTCATATCACAAGTGTAAATTGAACTGATCTACGTGAGACGTGTGTCTTGCTTACCATAACTTCTTTAGAAATTGCATATGATTTCTATTGCTTGCTGCAGAGAGTGACTGGGCTGCAAGAGTTAGGGTTATGGTTCCTTGAAATTTTATGGACTCTTATGATAATCATCAGCCTGATGTCCAGATCTACCATTCAGAGTGCAAGTGCCAGGATTAATATCTAGTGATGAGCGAATGTACTCGTTACTCGAGATTTCCCGAGCAGCTCGGGTGTCCTCCAAGTATTTTTCAGTGCTCGGAAATTTACTTTTTTATTGCCGCAGCTGAATGATTTACAGCTACTAGCCATGCTGAGTACATGTTGGGGTTGCCTGGTTGCTAGGGAATCCCCACATGTAATCAAGCTGGCTGATAGCTGTAAATCATTCAGCTGCGGCGAAGAAAACTAAATCTCCGAGCACTAAAAAATACTCGGAGGTCACCCGAGCATGCTTGGGAAATCTCGAGTAACGAGTATATTCGCTCATCACTATTAATATCTCATAGGGGTTTCCCCTTGAACTTGGATTTTCAGGGTTTCTCCATAGTAGTCAATGCGTAGCACTTACTTGATAATCTTCTATTCTTTGCTGATGGTTTTGTTGCTGGTAGTATGGGCAGATATATCATATGTGCAACCTGTACACTTGCAACGGAACTCAGTATTTAAAAAAAACCCAGACAGCCCTCTCGAAACAATCATCAGTTTTGTTCTAGCTATTAGAATGCCTCTAAATGACTGAGCTAATGAACTTCATAACTCACTATTACCAGTGGGTTGTAAGAGAAGTTATAGGTAGCAAACTGACTTTCTGTTAGTTTTAAAGGAATGGTCGCGAACTTTAGCATTGAGAGCTTATCCTTAGGATAGGTCATCAATGTCTGGTGGGTGGAGGCGATACACTCGGCACTCCCCGCCGTTCAGCTCTTCCCAGTATTGGCAGCAGCCGGAACTGCCCAGTTGTGGAGCTGCACAGCACAACTCTGTCACCTACTGTATATATTGGCCGCAGCCGGGTGTTGCACAACCACCAGCTATTCAGATCAATAGGGGGTCGATGTTCAGTACCCAGCAGTGTCCACTATTCCGCGACTGAGCTGTAGTTCCGTCCGACATTGGCAACAGCTGAGGAGTCGCACCCCCACCGATCAGACATTGATGACCAATCATAAGGAGAGGGCATCAATGTTAAAATCCCGGACAACCAATATGCCATGCTGTCCAGCAGCCCTGCAGTATAAAGGACAAACCAACAGTATCTTGATAAGACAATTGAAAACAATTGGAACCTTAATTTTTTAGGTAGAAAATTCTCTCCCTCTCCAACGGACTTCCCCCGGAACTCCGAACTTTGCAATGGACGTCTGAGACAAGTCCGTGTTTGATGATACCAACTTTCGATGGATTTTCTCATTTCTGCTTGGGACTCATCACAGTTGGCTATTAAGGCTGCATTCACGTGTTTTCCAGCAATTGCGGTAAATCCGCAACGTTTGCGATACAGTTTTTGAAAATAGCAGTAAACTAATACTTTGTAAGAAAAAAGTGCAACCTGTGATTGCATAGTAGATATATAAAAACTGACTGAACAGCAATCTAATCTGAACTGGTGCATAACCAAAAAAGTTTTTTGGTTATGCACCAGTTCAGATTAGATTGCTGTTCAGTCAGTTTTTATATATCTACTATGTACTATTTTTTCTGACTTGAACGCCCCGCCCTTCACCATGCTGTGATTTTAATTACATCCTAACACAGTTGGTTCTGAGCTTCCTATATAAGCAGGCTTTACCACGTTATTAGCCATAGGTAAGTGTTCACACTAGGCAGTCAGCTCAGGTACCCATCCGTTCTGAGATTACCTTGACGATTGGTGGATGGGCTCACAACTTTTGGCCAAATCTTGTGCTAAGAATCTCATGTGTTTTTTCATATATTTCACAAGCCATTGTGCTATTCCCATTTCATGTATCGCACATTTCCTTGCTCTAGCACAGATTAATTTTGAGTGCAGCCATTAATCTATTTGCTCAACCTGTGATTGCAGCGTCAAGGAGCAGAGCTGATAATCAGCCAAGCACTAAACTTTGAAGAAAATAAGTCGCAGACACTACGTCCTCTTTAATTTATGTAGTCAGAAAACAAAATCTGAATTTTTTTTCTTTTCTATACCATATTGCAAAAACATCAAAATCAATAAAAAGAAAAGAAATAAATCCCATTCGTTTCCTGATGGACGATGCCATTTTTCTAATTAAGATTTTTTTTTCCCTGGGAGTCGTCTCTAGTAACGTTGGTGTATGGCGTCTCCTCCCATGCATGTATTTAATGTCTCGCTCACAATCTACAGCAACAAACCTAATGTCATTACAGTTAATAGAAAATACACACATGAAGCATAAAGTATCGTGTCATGCAAATAAGCGATAGAAAGACACAGGGACTGTAGTCAAACAACAGACATCAAACATTTTCGTAAACAGAGAGAATTAGAACTATTGGCTTGTCCCATGAAATAACAATAGACCCTCTCCTGTCCCTTGTTACAGCCCTGAGTTTATGTTAGAAACTGTATCCGCAGGACAAATGATGGACAATCAGAGCAACTTATGCTGTCTGGATCCAAATAAAAGGCACCAAACTGAGCAGCTTATAATGTCTGGATCCAATAAAAAGGCACCAAACTGAGCAGCTTATAATGTCTGGATCCAATAAAAAGGCACCAAACTGAGCAGCTTATAATGTCTGGATCCAATAAAAAGGCACCAAACTGAGCAGCTTATAATGTCTGGATCCAATAAAAAGGCACCAAACTGAGCAGTTTATAAATTTCTGGATGCAATATAAAGGCACCAATCAGAGAGTCTTATAATGTATGGATCCATTACATCTAATATTGATCACCTATAGTAAGGAGAGCCTGAATACCTCCTTCCATTTAAAATAATTTTAAGGGTTTGTCCAGTACTAGGATAGCCCCTCCGCTCTCTGAATGTTTTCCCCAGTTAAAATATAGATGCCTATACTCACCTCTGATGAAGGAGTTGTTCCAATGGTGTCGGCACTTGGTCTCTTGGGGCTCGCCGCTCACGTGAGGTTGTTACGTCACATGAGCCCTGTGTCCAATCAGCGCCGGTGTCACAGTCCCCGCCTTTGTACTTATAAGTAATTAACATGAAGTGAGAACTGTGGCTAATGCTAATATTTTCTTGATTACTTATACGTCTGAAGGTGGGGACAGTGACGCCGATGCTGCTTGGGTGCAGTGCTCACACGACATAGCAACCTCACGTGAGCCCTGAGAACGCGAGTGCCAATACCGCCGGAAAGGCACCACCAACCAAGGTGAGTATACTCTAGGTGTTTTTATTTTAACAGAGACAAACATTTAGATTGAGAAGTGTGTGACAACCACTTTAATTGCGGACATGCAAGCAAGAGACCCACAGTTCCTATTTTTTTCCCATTTGCTACACATCTGTCCTGAGTTCGGGTTCTGCTCCCTTCACCCGGGTCCACTAAACTTTTTTATGCTCCAAGTCGAGCTTTGCAAGTAGCTTTCATTGGATCATCTACATAGGCCTATATAAGGCCTACCAAGAAGCAAACCTATGTACAGTACAGACCAAAAGTTTGGACACTTTCTCATTTAAAGATTTTTCTGTATATTCATGACTATGAAAATTGTACTTAATAAACCTGACAGGGCACACCTTTGAATTTGTAACCATTTCCGGTGACTACCTCTTGAAGCTCATCAAGAGAATGCCAACAGTGTGCAAAGCAGTAATCAAATCAAAAGGTGGCTACTTTGAAGAACCTAGAATATAAGACATAATTTCAGTTGTTTCACACTTTTTTGTTAAGTATATAATTCCACATGTGTTAATTCATAGTTTTGATGCCTGCAGTGTGAATGTACAATTTTCATAGTCATGAAAATACAGAAAAATCTTTAAATGAGAAGGTGTGTCCAAACTTTTGGTCTGTACTTATTAGTATTAACAGTTTAGTTTGTTGGTGCACTACAACCCATTCCTGGTCTTTCATGATCTCTACTAATGGTCTGCCAATTCTGGGACTTCTGTTACCAGTTCCCGGTCTTCCAGGAACTCTGCTACCTGTCTGCAGCTTGCAATGCACCTGCTGCCAGTTCCTAGTCTTCCATGACATCTGTCTCCTGTTGGCATATGGTTTTCAATAGCTCTGCTACCTGTTCCTCGTCTTCTAAGACTTCTGCTACCTGCCTGCAGTCTCTCGAACGTCTCTGGCCTGCCTGTGACTTCCAGTACCCCTGCTATTTGTTTTGTGATTTCCAGTGCTTTTGCTACCTTTTCCTGGTCTTCCAGGACCTCTGCTACCTGCCAGCACTCTCTTGGATATGTCCAGTCTCCCTGCAGCCTCCAATACCTCTGTTACCCATTCCCAGTCATCCAGCACCTCTATTACCTTACTGCGATTCCCCAGAATCGGCTTCTAGTACCGCTGCTACCTGCTTGTGGTTTCCAGTACCTCTGCCACCTGTCTGTGGTCTCCAGTACCTATTCTCCCTGTCTAAGGTGTCCAAGAAGTCTCATTTAAAGTACCTCTACTACCTGTGTGCAGCTTCCAGTACCTCTTCTACCTTTTTGTGGTCTCCCTGACGTCTCCGGCCTGCCTGTGACCTCCAGTACCTCCTATTTGTGGTTTCCAATACCTCTGCTCCCTGACTTTGGTCCTAAGTACCTATTCTACTTGTCTGAGGTCTCCAGGAGATCTCATTTCCAGTACCTTTGCTACCTGTCTAAAGTCTCTAGGACATCTCCGGCTTGCCTGCAGCTTCCAGTACCACTGCTACCTGATTGCAGTTTCCAGTACCTTTGCTACCTGTTCCTGGTCTTCCAGGACCACTGCCACCTGTCTGTGGTCTCTAGGACATTTCCTGTCTGCCTGTAGCTTCCAGGTCTTCTGCTGCAGGTTTCCTGCGTGCCTCAAATGCCTCCTGCACCGATGCCTGTGGCCTGTGTGCTCCGAGAATACACCTCACCTAGTGAGCCTAACATTATTGCTAATTATTACTAAAAAAGTGCATGTACTGTATTTATATAGACAGTAGTATAACTGGACTCCAATTGGCCAGGGTGCACAATTTGTACCTGGGCCCTCTATGCATTTCAGTCAGATGAATCCTTGTAGCATCCTATATCCTATAAAGACATACTTGTTTGGTCTACCCTTCACTATGTAGTTATGATCCCTTCCATTCGGTACTAGTGTCCCCCATCCTGGGCTCTTTCCAGGTTTATATAGCTGGCACAGAGGCTAGCAGCTGACATCGGCGTACCTGCTATAGTGACACATGATGTCATTACCATGCGATGACAATGCCTGGCATGCCAAGATCAGCTGCCAACCTCTGATTGTCCATCGGCGTGTATTGCAGCACAGGAATCAGGATGGTCCATGAACTGCAATGCACTTGAGCTGGATATGCATCCTTTTTGCGTAAATTTTGGCTTTTTTTTTTTTTAGAACAGTAATAATAAATAAATATATTAGTAATCTTGAAATTTTCTTACTGGCCATGGGGGACTGTAGACACTTACTTGCAGTCTTTACAGAATGAGTTTACAGCAGTTTCCTTATCATCAGAGACAGGATTTAAATGACCGATACCACCTCTCTACACCATAATAATACCAAAGCCAGCATATTAGAAGAATATTATTGAAATGAGATGGAATATAGAAAAATAATATATGCTATATATGGATAACTAGAAGGGGCCAGCTGCCAACAAATATATATGAAACAGAAACAGAAACAAAAGCAGCCATATGGTCCCATAAAAATACACTTTATTGAAATATATAAAAACACCAGACAATAAACAGGTGTACAGGAAGGGGAGATAGAAGTATGCACAAATGGTAATGACTAACCAGGACTGGAAGCCGATCCACAGACCACACTGCTGTGCTAGCAAAATGCTAGAAGGAAACACCCCATATCACATAATAGATAAGCATTAATATGCTAGATACATAGGGCAAGTGCCCTTACATAGGGATTCCTACCATCCATAAGCAATACGACACTGTACTTACAGCAGGCAATGGTGGTCCTAGGAACGAGCACGCAGACCTGACCCCGACGCGCGTTTCGGAGCACGCCGCTCCTTCATCAGGGGGTGAACATAATGCATACAGTGCGCGCATTTAAGCGCTGCCAGCCGGAACCCGGAAGTAACGTTACCAGCGCCCATACCAATGGATGTGCTACAAACAGCGCGCACCACCTCCAACATGGCCGCCGGCACCGGAAACACGTAGGGCCCCACGTGACCAGTGCCGGACGGCAGCCGCAGGCGCGCACACTGACTCGAAGCCCCAGCGCATGCGCACAGATGACCCAGCGCAGCGACGCCATATTGGAACAGGTATACAATAAGGGCAGAAATAAAGAGCACACTACATAAATATATAATGCGCAGATGCCACAGAGATACAAACAATATATATCCATAAATATATATATGCACACACAGATAAATAATATATAAGCCACACAAAATATATAAGGACAGACACAAATAAATGAAGAAAAAATGAAAAAAATATATACATACAAGCGCACAAACAATGCACACCCGTGTATACCCAAAAAGTACCACTAATAGGCGTTAATACCTTAACATAAGACAAAAGTAACAGAAAAAACATAAACACCAAACAAAATTAGCTGTAAACTACACATTTACATAGTATGCATATGCATATTTCTCTCACTACAAAGGGCATCAATGTACAGAAGGAATACAGTAAAAACGGGCTGTATACGTACATGAAACTAAACTAATACAGGCGAGGTAATGATGATATTATTAACATAAATACTAGGCTCCAAATGTTGACACGACGAAACATTCTGCCAGCAGCATCGTATATACACACACGGTTCCAATATATCACCATTTACGTACTAAAAATACAGATAAAAAAGAAACAGATTAAAATACCAATAAATGAAACAGAACCATAAGCAACATACCCCATACAATGCACATACAGGTGTGGATCACAAAAATGGGGCAAAAGAAATATTCTCGTTTAACCCATCAGGGTAAATAGTACGCAGCGTCCAAATCCACCTTGACTCGAGTTGAGCAAGGCGTTTGGACAACCCGCCGCCCCGAATGTTAATGTTGAGCAGATCTATGCCACGTACCCTCAACGACGCCGCGTCACAGGAGTGGAAGTCTCTAAAATGTCTTGGTAGTGTTTTAAGGGTGGTAGCATCGAGACATGTGGTTGCCACCTGAATACCAAGGACATGTTCTCTAACTCTGACTTTTAATTGGCTTGTGGTCAAACCAACATATATGAGGCCACACGGGCAAGTAGCATAGTAAATCACATATCTAGATGTACATGTTATACGTTTTTTTATGATGAAATTCTTGCTACCGTCAGAGTTAGAGAACGATGAACAACGCTCAATATTAGGACACGCAACACATTTACCACATGGAGCACAACCACTCCGTGCGGCAGCGCCGTCGAGGAACGTAGGCATAGTCTGCCCAACATAATGGCTATGGGTAAGCTGATCCCTTAGATTTCTCGCACGCCGAAATGTCATTAGCGGATATTTAGGGAGAAATTTCTTAATAATAGGGTCAGCCTGCAATATTGGCCAGGCCCTCTTCATAGTAACATAGTAACATAGTAACATAGTTAGTAAGGCCGAAAAAAGACATTTGTCCATCCAGTTCAGCCTATATTCCATCATAATAAATCCCCAGATCTACGTCCTTCTACAGAACCTAATAATTGTATGATACAATATTGTTCTGCTCCAGGAAGACATCCAGGCCTCTCTTGAACCCCTCGACTGAGTTCGCCATCACCACCTCCTCAGGCAAGCAATTCCAGATTCTCACTGCCCTAACAGTAAAGAATCCTCTTCTATGTTGGTGGAAAAACCTTCTCTCCTCCAGACGCAATGAATGCCCCCTTGTGCCCGTCACCTTCCTTGGTATAAACAGATCCTCAGCGAGATATTTGTATTGTCCCCTTATATACTTATACATGGTTATTACATCGATTCGTATATCGGCATGCTGAGAGTGGTAGGATGAGGACACTGGAAGAGCTAGCTGAAGAGCACAACAATGAAGGAGGTAAGATCCCTCCATCCATCCGTCCGCGTTCTACTAGGTTCCCCCCATTTTCGTCCTGTCCCAGTATTGATCTCTTCGTCCGGATGGTAGCCAATGAATTTCAGAGCATCCCTAGATTCGGCAGGAGGGATAATTTATCTAAAGAGGAAAGGATACGCCTTGGGTACCTACAAGGACTTGACGATATAGTGCTTAAGCCGGCCGATAAAGGTGGCAACGTCGTCGTCTGGCCAAAGCAAATGTATGAGAGGGAGGCTTTTAAACAACTTAATAATACTACCTGTTATAGGAAGTTAACGTATAACCCCCTCTCTGCATTTGCTGCTAAATTGGATACCATCATCAAAAGGGCTTTGGACGGCGGTGTTGTCACCCGTGAGCTGGCTCTGGCGCTTGTGGTTAAGGAACCTACTATTCCCACCTTATATCTCCTGCCGAAGATACATAAGGATGCATTGGTGCCACCCAGTCGACCGATTGTGTCAGGGAGGGGGAACTTTCTCGAGCGCGTGAACGGATGGATAGATTTTTACTTGCAGCCACTGGTGTCCTTGTTGCCCTCGTTCCTCAAGGATACCGGAGACCTGCTGCGTAGGGTTGACGGACTGTGTTTAGAGAGTAACACTCTTTTGGCTTCAGTTGATGTTGAATCCCTCTACACTAATATTTGACATCAGGACGGCATTTGTGCGGTCCAGTATTTTTTAAGTACATCTACTCTGTCACTACCATTGAGGGATCTCATCCTGGAACTACTCGAGTTTACTCTCACGCATAACTTTTTTGTTTTTAAGGGGTCCTTCTACCTACAGACCCAGGGGACGGCTATGGGGGCGGCCTTTGCGCCCTCTTATGCTAATTTGTTCCTGGGTATGTGGGAGAGAGACCTCTTCCTGTCAGACAAACAGGGGTCAATTGAGCGTGTCCTTTTGTGGACACGTTATATTGACGATATCTTCTTTGTCTGGCAGGGCACCTCCGCCGACCTTACGCAGTTCGTCTCTGACTTGAACAGCAATGACCTTAACATCCGTCTGACCCCGGTGTGGGATAGTGAGAGGATTGATTTTTTGGATGTCACGATTAAGAGGGATGCAGGGGGGAGGTTACAAACGGATATTTTCCGTAAACCTACTGCGACTAGAGTTGAGCGACCTTGACCTTTTTAGAGTCGAGCCGGGTTTCGCGAAACCCGACTATCTCAAAAGTCGGGTCGAGTGAAATCGGCCGATTATGACGTAAAGTCGGGATCGACCGAAACACGAAACCCAATGCAAGTCAATGGGGCAGCATAGTCGGCAGTGAGTGGGGGCCAGGAAAACACCTAGAGTGCCCATTTTAATGTCAAAACCATCCATTCTTCTTAATGAAGCTTGTCAAGCGTAATTTACCTTATAATAATTGGAAGGCATTTGAAATTGGGGGTCATTTGGCTAAAGTTGTGGTGGGTAGGGCTGGTTCAAGTAATTAGTGGGCCCAGTAAATCTGGACCACGTCACGGCAGTGGAGCAGGGAGAGGTAAGTATTTCAACTTTGCAAGTGCTGTGAACCTGAGCAAGCAGGGGGGGCCCACTCGTTGGCATTGGCACTGGCACAGGGCCCCTCAAAGTACAGCGGTGTGTTTGCACGGCGGGGGCGCCTCCCACCGGCAGCAACACTTTTGCGTACTATGAGAGGCCCTGTGCCAGTGACGTCGCCAACTAGTATTCCTCCCCCCACCTGATGAAGGAACCTGCACTTTCATCTGCACCTTCCTCTTTGTCCCCGTGTAAGGTGGTATGGTATGCGGGAAGAGCAACCTGACTTTCAGCAGGGTCACAATGTTGTTGTGTAGCGTGCACGGGGAATGTTGCGTTATGGGTCAATGTACCAGCAGACTCATCTATCTCTGGCTGGGCAATGGGCAGGATGAGGAGGAAACACAGATATAGGCCCAAAGAATAAAGTTGGCTAAATGCAGTTCAAAATTGGTAACACAGGAATAACCAGGGGGCATTGCAGTGGAGGACAACTGGAATGAGAGGCTGACACAGAGAGTAGGCCCAAATCAGTAAGTAGTCGAAATGCAGTTCAAGATTGGCAACCGTAGTAAACAGGCGGCACATCTTTGTTCAGTGGAGGAGAACAGCAAGGAGTGGCAGACACCGATAGTAGGCCCCAACCCAACTAGTAGGCCAAATGCAGTCTAACATTAACAACTACTTAACGAGCGCCTGAAAACGGAATTTCAGGACAGGAAACCAGGAGAACAGCAAGGAGCGGCAGACACTGTTAGTAGGCCCCAAACCAACTAGTACGCCAAATGCAGTTGTTCCATTTAACCGCAATTTAACGAGAGCCTGAAGATAGAAGCTCAGGAAAGGCAACCTGGAGAACACCTTGGAGTGGAACACACCATCTCTCTCCACCCCATACCCATTTTGTAGGCCTAATGCAGTGTAGTTTTCTACAACTGCTAAACGAGAGTAGGAAGACCGAAGCAATGGCAAGGAAACCTGGGGAACACCTTGGAGTGTAACACACCATCTCTCTCCGCCCGATACCCATTTTGTAGGCCTAATGCAGTGTAGTTTTCTACAACTACTAAACGAGAGTCGGAAGATCGAAGCAATGGCGAGGAAACCTGGAGAACACCTTGGAGTGTAACACACCATCTCTCTCCACCCCATAGCCAATTTGGAGGCCTAATGCAGTGTAGTTTCCAACAACTACTAAACGAGAGCATTAAGATCGAAGCTCTGGAAAGGCAACCTGGAGAACACCTTGGAGTGTAACACACCATCTCTCTCCACCCGATACCCATTTTGTAGGCCTAATGCAGTGTAGTTTTCTACAACTACTGAACGAGAGTCGGAAGACCGAAGCAATGGCAAGGAAACCTGGGGAACAACTTGGAGTGTAACACACCATCTCTCTCCACCCGATACCCATTTTGTAGGCCTAATGCAGTGTAGTTTTCTACAACTACTAAACGAGAGTCGGAAGACCGAAGCAATGGCAAGGAAACCTGGGGAACACCTTGGAGTGTAACACACCATCTCTCTCCACCCGATACCCATTTTGTAGGCCTAATGCAGTGTAGTTTTCTACAACTACTAAACGAGAGTCGGAAGACCGAAGCAATGACAAGGAAACCTGGGGAACACCTTGGAGTGTAACACACCATCTCTCTCCACCCGATACCCATTTTGTAGGCCTAATGCAGTGTAGTTTTCTACAACTACTAAACGAGAGTCTGAAGACCGAAGCAATGGCAAGGAAACCTGGGGAACCCCTTGGAGTGTAACACACCATCTCTCTCCACCCGATACCCATTTTGTAGGCCTAATGCAGTGTAGTTTTCTACAACTACTAAACGAGAGTCGGAAGACCGAAGCAATGGCAAGGAAACCTGGGGAACACCTTGGAGTGTAACACACCATCTCTCTCCACCCGATACCCATTTTGTAGGCCTAATGCAGTGTAGTTTTCTACAACTACTAAACGAGAGTCTGAAGACCAAAGCAATGGCAAGGAAACCTGGGGAACACCTTGGAGTGTAACACACCATCTCTCTCCACCCGATACCCATTTTGTAGGCCTAATGCAGTGTAGTTTTCTACAACTACTAAACGAGAGTCGGAAGACCGAAGCAATGGCAAGGAAACCTGGGGAACACCTTGGAGTGTAACACACCATTTCTCTCCACCCGATACCCATTTTGTAGGCCTAATGCAGTGTAGTTTTGTACAACTACTAAACGAGAGTCGGAAGACCGAAGCAATGGCAAGGAAACCTGGGGAACACCTTGGAGTGTAACACACCATCTCTCTTCACCCGATACCCATTTTGTAGGCCTAATGCAGTGTAGTTTTCTACAACTACTAAACGAGAGTCTGAAGACCGAAGCAATGGCAAGGAAACCTGGGGAACACCTTGGAGTGTAACACACCATCTCTCTCCACCCGATACCCATTTTGTAGGCCTAATGCAGTGTAGTTTTCTACAACTACTAAACGAGAGTCGGAAGACTGAAGCAATGGCAAGGAAACCTGGGGAACACCTTGGAGTGTAACACACCATCTCTCTCCACCCAATACCCATTTTGTAGGCCTAATGCAGTGTAGTTTTCTACAACTACTAAACGAGAGTCTGAAGACCGAAGCAATGGCAAGGAAACCTGGGGAACACCTTGGAGTGTAACACACCATCTCTCTCCACCCGATACCCATTTTGTAGGCCTAATGCAGTGTAGTTTTCTACAACTACTAAACGAGAGTCGGAAGACCGAAGCAATGGCAAGGAAACCTGGGGAACACCTTGGAGTGTAACACACCATCTCTCTCCACCCGATACCCATTTTGTAGGCCTAATGCAGTGTAGTTTTGTACAACTACTAAACGAGAGTCGGAAGACCGAAGCAATGGCAAGGAAACCTGGGGAACACCTTGGAGTGTAACACACCATCTCTCTCCACCCGATACCCATTTTGTAGGCCTAATGCAGTGTAGTTTTCTACAACTACTAAACGAGAGTCGGAAGACCGAAGCAATGGCAAGGAAACCTGGGGAACACCTTGGAGTGTAACACACCATCTCTCTCCACCCGATACCCATTTTGTAGGCCTAATGCAGTGTAGTTTTCTACAACTACTAAACGAGAGTCTGAAGACCGAAGCAATGGCAAGGAAACCTGGGGAACACCTTGGAGTGTAACACACCATCTCTCTCCACCCGATACCCATTTTGTAGGCCTAATGCAGTGTAGTTTTCTACAACTACTAAACGAGAGTCGGGAGACCGAAGCAATGGCAAGGAAACCTGGGGAACACCTTGGAGTGTAACACACCATCTCTCTCCACCCGATATCCATTTTGTAGGCCTAATGCAGTGTAGTTTTCTACAACTACTAAACGAGAGTCTGAAGACCGAAGCAATGGCAAGGAAACCTGGGGAACACCTTGGAGTGTAACACACCATCTCTCTCCACCCGATACCCATTTTGTAGGCCTAATGCAGTGTAGTTTTCTACAACTACTAAACGAGAGTCGGAAGACCGAAGCAATGGCAAGGAAACCTGGGGAACACCTTGGAGTGTAAAACACCATCTCTCTCCACCCGATACCCATTTTGTAGGCCTAATGCAGTGTAGTTTTGTACAACTACTAAACGAGAGTCGGAAGACCGAAGCAATGGCAAGGAAACCTGGGGAGCACCTTGGAGTGTAACACACCATCTCTCTCCACCCGATACCCATTTTGTAGGCCTAATGCAGTGTATTTTTGTACAACTACTAAACGAGAGTCGGAAGACCGAAGCAATGGCAAGGAAACCTGGGGAACACCTTGGAGTGTAACACACCATCTCTCTCCACCCGATACCCATTTTGTAGGCCTAATGCAGCGTAGTTTTCTACAACTACTAAACGAGAGTCTGAAGACCGAAGCAATGGCAAGGAAACCTGGGCAACACCTTGGAGTGTAACACACCATCTCTCTCCACCCGATACCCATTTTGTAGGCCTAATGCAGTGTAGTTTTCTACAACTACTAAACGAGAGTCGGGAGACCGAAGCAATGGCAAGGAAACCTGGGGAACACCTTGGAGTGTAACACACCATCTCTCTCCACCCCATACCCAATTTGTAGGCCTAATGCAGCCTACTTTCCGACAACTACTAAACGAGAGCATGAAGATCGAAGCTCAGGAAAGGCAACCTGGGGAACACCTTGGAGTGTAACACACCCTCTCTCTACACCACGGAAGGGCTGATTCTTAGGAAGGAAGGCTGTCGGAAAGAAGCAGGGCGCGTCCGAGGGTGATTATATTCTTATTAGGTATATACTCACCCTCGGACGCGCCCTGCTTCTTTATTTGTAATGAATGTTTATTTGCAATGTGGTTTTGACTTACTCTATTTTTTTGGTAATTAATGATTTTATTATTTTCATTGTTTTGCATCTTCTTGGCAATAATATAAAGAAGACGCGACAGGACAACACTCGGTGGATGCCATATCTGTGTTTTAAATTGAAAAAAACTTTCAGTTAACTACTTGCAGGAGAAAGTTATTGTAGCTGGTGGCCATTTTTAGTACTGTACCAGATTTTTGTTGTATGTGTTTGTTTTTAATGTTAAAATGTCTGCATTTGATATCTCTCCAGTATTTTCTTTTTTATAAGCAAAATACTTATTTTTATATTTTCTGATGTTGGTTCAAGGGGTACACGGGCAGCAGTAGACAGGTCAGTGGAGGCCTAGTGGAAGGAGGGACCGCAGACAGGCTTCGAAGGCCTAACATAATAAATTGGGCTGGCTGTAGGCAATTTAAAATTGGTTCCAGGGGAACACGGGCAGCAGTGGCCTGGTCTGTGTAGTAGTAGTGGAAAGAACGGGCCGCAGACAGGCTTCGAAGGCCTAACATAACAAAAATTGGGATGTAGGCAATTTACAATTGGTTCCAGGGGAACACGGACAGCAGTAGACAGGTCAGTGGAGGCCTAGTGGAAGGAGGGACCGCAGACAGGCTTTGAAGGCCTAACATAATAAATTGGGCTTGCTGTCGGCAATTTTAAATTGGTTCCAGGGGAACACGGGTGGCAGTAGCCAGGTCAGTGTAGTAGTAGTGGAAAGAACGGGCCGCAGACAGGCTTCGAAGGCCTAACATAACAAAAATTGGGATGTAGGCAATTTACAATTGGTTCCAGGGGAACACGGACAGCAGTAGACAGGTCAGTGGAGGCTTGGTGGAAGGAGGGACCGCAGACAGGCTTCGAAGCCCTAACATAATAAATTGTGCTGGCTGTAGGCAATTTAAAATTGGTTCCAGGGGAACACGGGCAGCAGTAGACAGGTCAGTGGAGGCCGAGTGGAAGGAGGGACCGCAGACAGGCTTCAAAGGCCTAACATAATAAATTGGGCTGGCTGTAGGCAATTTAAAATTGGTTCCAGGGGAACACGGGCAGCAGTGGCCTGGTCAGTGTAGTAGTAGTGGAAAGAACGGGCCGCAGACAGGCTTCGAAGGCCTAACATAACAAAAATTGGGCTGTAGGCAATTTAAAATTGGTTCCAGGGGAACACGGGCAGCAGTAGACAGGTCAGTGGAGGCCTAGTGGAAGGAGTGACCGCAGACAGGCTTCGAAGGCCTAACATAAGAAAAATGTCAATACAATGGTATTGACAGTGCCAGGCATTGAAGGATGTCAGCGCATAGACTAAACATTGGTGGAGCTGTGAGAGAAAATTTTGCAAGTGGTAGAGCACTGTTTGAGCTGGGGGGGGGGACTGTCTTGTGGCTGGCGGTACAGGCCCAGGGCCCCTCATATTACAACGGTGTGTCTGACGTTGGGTGCGCACCACCACCGCCAGACACTTTATTGTACTATGAGGGACCTAGTGGTAGTGCCGTCGACCAAAAGCGGGCACACCCACCTCCTCAGACAAACAGTACTCTCACGGGTGCTGGCGCCAAGTGGCGATACCACGGCCCCGTGTGGGGACTTTGGCCATTTAGGGAGGTGTTAACATGTCGGATGCTGGACAATCAGGTGCTACAAATTACGAGATTGGAAAAGTCATTCAGAATAGTCCACAGGCAAGACCTTTACATAGGAAAGCTAGGTGTCAGCCGGGCAAGGTGGGGCAAAAGATTTCGAAATCCAGTTGTGGTTCATTTTAATGAAGGTTAGATCATCTACATTTTGGGTAGCTAGACGAGTCCTTTTTTCTGTTAGTATTGAACCTGCAGCACTGAATACTCTTTCTGATAGGACACTAGCTGCCGGGCAAGCAAGCTCCTGCAATGCATATTCTGCCAATTCTGGCCAGGTGTCTAATTTTGATGCCCAGTAATCAAATGGGAATGACGGTTGAGGGAGAACGTCGATAAGGGATGAAAAATAGTTAGTAACCATACTGGACAAATGTTGTCTCCTGTCACTTTGAATTGATGCTGCAGTACCTGTCCTGTCTGCGGTCATAGCAAAATCACTCCACAACCTGGTCAGAAAACCCCTCTGGCCAACGCCACTTCTGATTTCTGCCCCTCTAACACCTCTGGTCTGCTGGCCCCTGCAGCTCGTGTTAGAACGATCACGGGCGCTGTGTGCAGGGAATGCCAGAAGCAAACGGTCAACAAGAGTTGATTGTTTGGTTGCTAATATTAGTTCCAAGTTCTCATGTGGCATTATATTTTGCAATTTGCCTTTATAGCGAGGATCAAGGAGGCAGGCCAACCAGTAATCGTCATCATTCATCATTTTAGTTATGCGTGTGTCCCTTTTGAGGATACGTAAGGCATAATCCGCCATGTGGGCCAAAGTTCCAGTTCTCAAATCTGCGGTTGTGCTTGGTTGAGGGGCAGTTTCAGGCAAATCCACGTCACTTGTGTCCCTCAAAAAACCAGAACCCGGCCTTGCCGCGCCACCAATTTCCAGTGGCCCCGGAAAAGCTTCCTCATTAAAAATATAATCATCCCCATCATCCTCCTCGTCCTCCTCCTCCTCTTCGCCTGCTACCTCGTCCTGTACACTGCCCTGGCCAGACAATGGCTGACTGTCATCAAGGCTTTCCTCTTCCTCAGCTGCAGACGCCTGATCCTTTATGTGCGTCAAACTTTGCATCAGCAGACGCATTAGGGGGATGCTCATGCTTATTATGGCGTTGTCTGCACTAACCAGCCGTGTGCATTCCTCAAAACACTGAAGGACTTGACACATGTCTTGAATCTTCGACCACTGCACACCTGACAACTCCATGTCTGCCATCCTACTGCCTGCCCGTGTATGTGTATCCTCCCACAAAAACATAACAGCCCGCCTCTGTTCACACAGTCTCTGAAGCATGTGCAGTGTTGAGTTCCACCTTGTTGCAACGTCTATGATTAGGCAATGCTGGGGAAGGTTCAAAGAACGCTGATAGGTCTGCATACGGCTGGAGTGTACGGGCGAACGGCGGATATGTGAGCAAAGTCCACGCACTTTGAGGAGCAGGTCGGATAACCCCGGATAACTTTTCAGGAAGCACTGCACCACCAGGTTTAAGGTGTGAGCCAGGCAAGGAATGTGTTTCAGTTGGGAAAGGGAGATGGCAGCCATGAAATTCCTTCCGTTATCACTCACTACCTTGTCTGCCTCAAGATCTATAGTGCCCAGCCACGACTGCGTTTCTTTCTGCAAGAACTCGGACAGAACTTCAGCGGTGTGTCTGTTGTCGCCCAAACACTTCATAGCCAATACAGCCTGCTGACGTTTGCCAGTAGCTGCCCCATAATGGGAGACCTGGTGTGCAACAGTGGCAGCTGCAGATGGAGTGGTTGTGCGACTGCGGTCTGTGGACGAGGTCTCGCTTCTGCAGGAGGACGAGGAGGAGGAGGAGGGGGTGCGAACGGCTACAGCCAACTGTTTCCTAGACCGTGGGCTAGGCAGAACTGTCCCAAACTTGCTGTCCCCTGTGGACCCTGCATCCACCACATTTACCCAGTGTGCCGTGATGGACACGTAACGTCCCTGGCCATGCCTACTGGTCCATGCATCTGTTGTCAGGTGCACCTTTGTGCTCACAGATTGCCTGAGTGCATGGACGATGCGCTCTTTAACATGCTGGTGGAGGGCTGGCATGGCTTTTCTGGAAAAAAAGTGTCGACTGGGTAGCTCGTAGCGTGGTACAGCGTAGTCCATCAGGGCTTTGAAAGCTTCGCTTTCAACTAACCGGTAGGGCATCATCTCTAACGAGATTAGTCTAGCTATGTGGGCGTTCAAACCCTGTGTACGCGGATGCGAGGCTAAGTACTTCCTTTTTCTAACCATAGTCTCATGTAGGGTGAGCTGGACTGGAGAGCTGGAGATCGTGGAACTAGCGGGGGTGCCGGTGGACATGGCAGACTGAGAGACGGTGGGAGATGATATTGTTGCCGCCGGTGCCCTAGATGCAGTGTTTCCTACTACGAAACTGGTGATTCCCTGACCCTGACTGCTTTGGCCTGGCAAAGAAACCTGCACAGATACTGCAGGTGGTGCAGAAAATGGTGGCCCTACACTGCCGGAAGGGATGTTGCGTTGATGACTAGCTTCATTGGCCGAGGGTGCTACAACCTTAAGGGACGTTTGGTAGTTAGTCCAAGCTTGCAAATGCATGGTGGTTAAATGTCTATGCATGCAACTTGTATTGAGACTTTTCAGATTCTGCCCTCTGCTTAAGGTAGTTGAACATTTTTGACAGATGACTTTGCGCTGATCAATTGGATGTTGTTTAAAAAAATGCCAGACTGCACTCTTTCTAGCATCGGATACCTTTTCAGGCATTGCAGACTGAGCTTTAACCGGATGGCCACGCTGTCCTCCAACAGGTTTTGACTTTGCCACGCGTTTTGGGCAAGATACGGGCCCGGCAGATGGAACCTGTTGCGATGTTGATGCCTGCTGCGGCCCCTCCTCCTCCGCTTCAGAACTGCTGCCGCCTGCACCCTATTCCCCCAATGGCTGCCAATCGGGGTCAAGAACTGGGTCATCTATTACCTCTTCTTGTAGCTCGTGTGCAACTTCGTCTGTGTCACCGTGTCGGTCGGTGGTATAGCGTTCGTGATGGGGCAACATAGTCTCATCAGGGTCTGATTCTTGATCAGCACCCTGCGAGGGCAATGTTGTGGTCTGAGTCAAAGGACCAGCATAGTAGTCTGGCTGTGGCTGTGCATCAGTGCACTCCATGTCAGATTCAACTTGTAATGGGCATGGACTGTTAACTGCTTCACTTTCTAAGCCAGGGACGGTATGTGTAAAGAGCTCCATGGAGTAACCCGTTGTGTCGCCTGCTGCATTCTTCTCTGTTGTTGTTTTTGCTGAAGAGGACAAGGAAGCGACTTGTCCCTGACCGTGAACATCCACTAACGACGCGCTGCTTTTACTTTTACCAGTTTCACGAGAGGAAGCAAAAGAGCTAGAGGCTGAGTCAGCAAGATAAGCCAAAACTTGCTCTTGCTGCTCCGGCTTTAAAAGCGGTTTTCCTACTCCCAGAAAAGGGAGCGTTCGAGGCCTTGTGTAGCCAGACGACGAACCTGGCTCCACAGCTCCAGACTTAGGTGCAATATTTTTTTCCCACGACCACCTGATGCTCCACCACTACCACTACCCTCATTACCAGCTGACAATGAACGCCCCCGGCCACGACCTCTTCCACCAGACTTCCTCATTGTTTTAAAAACGTTACCAAACTAACGGTATTTGTTGCTGTCACACAACTTACACGGTGAGCTATAACTTCAGTATGATTTAGCTACCCCTTTACAGGTGGGTGAGACCACAACGAAAATCAGGCACAATGTTACACACTCTGTTGTTGGTGGCAACAAATGAGAGAGATGCCACACACGCAGGACTGTCACTGAAGCGCAAATGTAAATATTAATCTCCCACTGATTTGTTTGTTTTTTTTTAAAAGGGAGACTTTAGAAAAAAAAAAATAATAAAAAAAAATGATTTTTTAAGGAAGAATTTATAAACCAAATAAAATGAAATGATTGTTTCAGGGAGAATTTAGAAAACAAATAAAAAAAAAATAGGCTTTCTATGGCCCACTGAGTGAGAGAGGACGCACACAGGAGTCAGGAGTGGCACACAAGCCCAGAGGCCAATATTTATCTCCCACTGATTGATTTAGTGATTTTTTCAGGTAGATTTTGGAACCCAAATCAAGCAAAAAAATTAATAGGCTTTCTATGGCCCACAATTGGAGAGAGAGAGATGGCACACCCAGGAGTCAAGACTGGCACACAAGCAAAAAGGGCAATATTAATCTCCCACTGATTTGATTTTTTTTTTTTTTTTCAGGGAGACTTTAGAAAAAAAAAATACAAAAAAAATGATTTTTTCGGAATAATTTAGAAACCAAATAAAATAAAATGATTTTTTCAGGGAGAATTTAGAAAACAAATAAAACAAAAAATAGGCTTTCTAGGGCCCACTGAGTGAGAGATGACGCACACAGAAGTCAGGAGTGGCACACAAGCCCAGAGGCCAATATTTATCTCCCACTGATTGATTTAGTGATTTTTTCAGGTAGATTTTGGAACCCAAATCAAGCAAAAAAATAAATAGGCTTTCTATGGCCCACAATTGGAGAGAGAGAGAGAGATGGCACACCCAGGAGTCAAGACTGGCACACAAGCAGAAAGGGCAATATTAATCTCCCACTGATTTGATTTTTTTTTTTTTCAGGGAGACTTTAGAAAAAAAAAATACAAAAAAATGAATTTTCAGGAAGAATTTAGAAACAAAATAAAATAAAATGATTGTTTCAGGGAGAATTTAGAAAACAAATAAAACAAAAAATAGGCTTTGTAGGGCCCACTGAGTGAGAGAGGACGCACACAGGAGTCAGGAGTGGCACACAAGCCCAGAGGCCAATATTTATCTCCCACTGATTGATTTATTGATTTTTTCAGGTAGAATTTAGAACCCAAATCAACCAAAAAAATAAATAGGCTTTCTATGGCCCACTATTTGTGAGAGAGATGGTACGCTCAGGACTGGCACACAAGCCCAGAGGCCAATATTAATCTCCCACTTTTTTTTTTTTTTCCTGGGAAAATTTATAAACCCAATAAAAAAAATAATAAATAGGCTTTCTATGGCCCACTATCTGAGAGAGAGAGATGGCACGCTTAGGACTGGCACACAAGCCCAAAGGCCAATATTAATCTCCCACTGATTGATTTATTGATTTTTTCAGGTAGAATTTAGAACCCAAATCAACCAAAAAAATAAATAGGCTTTCTATGGCCCACTATTTGTGAGAGAGATGGCACGCTCAGGACTGGCACACAAGCCCAGAGGCCAATATTAATCTCCCACTTTTTTTTTTTTTCCAGGGAAAATTTATAAACCCAATAAAAAAAATAATAAATAGGCTTTCTATGGCCCACTATCTGAGAGAGAGAGATGGCACGCTTAGGACTGGCACACAAGCCCAAAGGCCAATATTAATCTCCCACTGATTGATTTATTGATTTTTTCAGGTAGAATTTAGAACCCAAATCAAGCAAAAAAATTAATAGGCTTTCTATGGCCCACTGAGTGAGAGATGGCACACACAGGAGTCAGGAGTGGCACACAAGCCCTGAGGCCAATATTTTTCTCCCACTGATTGATGTTGTGATTTTTTCAGGTAGATTTTGGAACCCAAATCAAGCAAAAAAATAAATAGGCTTTCTATGGCCCACTGAGTGAGAGATGGCACACACAGGAGTAAGGAGTGGCACACAAGCCCTGAGGCCAATATTTTTCTCCCACTGATTGATGTAGTGATTTTTTCAGGTAGATTTTAGAACCCAAATCAAGCAAAAAAATAAATAGGCTTTCTATGGCCCACTGAGTGAGAGATGACACAGACAGGGATGGCACTCTAGCAGAAATGCCAATCTTAATCTCCCACAAAAAAAAAAAAAGAAAAAAAAAAGGAACTGTCCTTCAATTACTATCTCCCTGCAGTAATCTCAGCCAGGTATGGCAGGCAGCAATAAGGAGTGGACTGATGCACAAATTAAATAAAAAGTGTGGACAAACAAACAAGATAGCTGTGCAGAAAGGAAGGAACAAGAGGATTTGTGCTTTGAAAAAAGCAGTTGGTTTGCACAGCGGCGTACACACAGCAATGCAGCTATCAGGGAGCCTTGTAGGGCAGCCCAATGAGCTACAGCGCTGAGGAAAAAAAAAAAATGTAGCTTCCACTGTCCCTGCACACCGAAGGTGGTGTTGGGCAGTGGAAATCGCTACAGCACAAGCGGTTTGGTGGTTAATGGACCCTGCCTAACGCTATCCCTGCTTCTGACGAAGCGGCAGCAACCTCTCCCTAAGCTCAGATCAGCAGCAGTAACATGGCCGTCGGCGGGAACGCCCCTTTATAGCCCCTGTGACGCCGCGGACAGCAAGCCAATCACTGCAATGCCCTTCTCTAAGATGGTGGGGACCAGGACCTATGTCATCACGCTGCCCACACTCTGCGTTTACCTTCATTGGCTGAGAAATGGCGCTTTTCGCGTCATTGAAACGCGACTTTGGCGCGAAAGTCGCGTACCGCATGGCCGACCCCGCACAGGGGTCGGATCGGGTTTCATGAAACCCGACTTTGCCAAAAGTCGGCGACTTTTGAAAATGAACGACCCGTTTCGCTCAAGCCTAACTGCGACTAACACCCTTCTGCATGCCTCATCGTGCCCAGCCACGACTGCGTTTCTTTCTGCAAGAACTCGGACAGAACTTCAGCGGTGTGTCTGTTGTCGCCCAAACACTTCATAGCCAATACAGCCTGCTGACGTTTGCCAGTAGCTGCCCCATAATGGGAGACCTGGTGTGCAACAGTGGCAGCTGCGGATGGAGTGGTTGTGCGACTGCGGTCTGTGGACGAGGTCTCGCTTCTGCAGGAGGACGAGGAGGAGGGGGTGCGAACGACTACAGCCAACTGTTTCCTAGACCGTGGGCTAGGCAGAACTGTCCCAAACTTGCTGTCCCCTGTGGACCCTGCATCCACCACATTTACCCAGTGTGCCGTGATGGACACGTAACGTCCCTGGCCATGCCTACTGGTCCATGCATCTGTTGTCAGGTGCACCTTTGTGCTCACAGATTGCCTGAGTGCATGGACGATGCGCTCTTTAACATGCTGGTGGAGGGCTGGGATGGCTTTTCTGGAAAAAAAGTGTCGACTGGGTAGCTCGTAGCGTGGTACAGCGTAGTCCATCAGGGTTTTGAAAGCTTCGCTTTCAACTAACCGGTAGGGCATCATCTCTAACGAGATTAGTCTAGCTATGTGGGCGTTCAAACCCTGTGTACGCGGATGCGAGGCTAAGTACTTCCTTTTTCTAACCATAGTCTCATGTAGGGTGAGCTGGACTGGAGAGCTGGAGATCGTGGAACTAGCGGGGGTGCCGGTGGACATGGCAGACTGAGAGACGGTGGGAGATGATATTGTTGCCGCCGGTGCCCTAGATGCAGTGTTTCCTACTACGAAACTGGTGATTCCCTGACCCTGACTGCTTTGGCCTGGCAAAGAAACCTGCACAGATACTGCAGGTGGTGCAGAAAATGGTGGCCCTACACTGCCGGAAGGGATGTTGCGTTGATGACTAGCTTCATTGGCCGAGGGTGCTACAACCTTAAGGGACGTTTGGTAGTTAGTCCAAGCTTGCAAATGCATGGTGGTTAAATGTCTATGCATGCAACTTGTATTGAGACTTTTCAGATTCTGCCCTCTGCTTAAGGTAGTTGAACATTTTTGACAGATGACTTTGCGCTGATCAATTGGATGTTGTTTAAAAAAATGCCAGACTGCACTCTTTCTAGCATCGGATACCTTTTCAGGCATTGCAGACTGAGCTTTAACCGGATGGCCACGCTGTCCTCCAACAGGTTTTGACTTTGCCACGCGTTTTGGGCAAGATACGGGCCCGGCAGATGGAACCTGTTGCGATGTTGATGCCTGCTGCGGCCCCTCCTCCTCCGCTTCAGAACTGCTGCCGCCTGCACCCTGTTCCCCCAATGGCTGCCAATCGGGGTCAAGAACTGGGTCATCTATTACCTCTTCTTGTAGCTCGTGTGCAACTTCGTCTGTGTCACCGTGTCGGTCGGTGGTATAGCGTTCGTGATGGGGCAACATAGTCTCATCAGGGTCTGATTCTTGATCAGCACCCTGCGAGGGCAATGTTGTGTTCTGAGTCAAAGGACCAGCATAGTAGTCTGGCTGTGGCTGTGCATCAGTGCACTCCATGTCAGATTCAACTTGTAATGGGCATGGACTGTTAACTGCTTCACTTTCTAAGCCAGGGACGGTATGTGTAAAGAGCTCCATGGAGTAACCCGTTGTGTCGCCTGCTGCATTCTTCTCTGTTGTTGTTTTTGCTGAAGAGGACAAGGAAGCGACTTGTCCCTGACCGTGAACATCCACTAACGACGCGCTGCTTTTACTTTTACCAGTTTCACAAGAGGAGGCAAAAGAGCTAGAGGCTGAGTCAGCAAGATAAGCCAAAACTTGCTCTTGCTGCTCCGGCTTTAAAAGCGGTTTTCCTACTCCCAGAAAAGGGAGCGTTCGAGGCCTTGTGTAGCCAGACGACGAACCTGGCTCCACAGCTCCAGACTTAGGTGCAATATTTTTTTTCCCACGACCACCTGATGCTCCACCACTACCCTAATTACCAGCTGACAATGAACGCCCCCGGCCACGACCTCTTCCACCAGACTTCCTCATTGTTTTAAAAACGTTACCAAACTAACGGTATTTGTTGCTGTCACACAACTTACACGGTGAGCTATAACTTCAGTATGATTTAGCTACCCCTTTACAGGTGGGTGAGACCACAACGAAAATCAGGCACAATGTTACACACTCTGTTGTTGGTGGCAACAAATGAGAGAGATGCCACACACGCAGGACTGTCACTGAAGCGCAAATGTAAATATTAATCTCTCACTGATTTGTTTTTTTTTTTTTAAAAGGGAGACTTTAGAAAAAAAAAAATAATAAAAAAAAATGATTTTTTAAGGAAGAATTTATAAACCAAATAAAATGAAATGATTGTTTCAGGGAGAATTTAGAAAACAAATAAAAAAAAAATAGGCTTTCTATGGCCCACTGAGTGAGAGAGGACGCACACAGGAGTCAGGAGTGGCACACAAGCCCAGAGGCCAATATTTATCTCCCACTGATTGATTTAGTGATTCTTTCAGGTAGATTTTGGAACCCAAATCAAGCAAAAAAATTAATAGGCTTTCTATGGCCCACAATTGGAGAGAGAGAGATGGCACACCCAGGAGTCAAGACTGGCACACAAGCAAAAAGGGCAATATTAATCTCCCACTGATTTGATTTTTTTTTTTTTTTCAGAGAGACTTTAGAAAAAAAAAATACAAAAAAAATGATTTTTTCAGGAATAATTTTGAAACCAAATAAAATAAAATGATTTTTTCAGGGAGAATTTAGAAAACAAATAAAACAAAAAATAGGCTTTCTAGGGCCCACTGAGTGAGAGATGACGCACACAGGAGTCAGGAGTGGCACACAAGCCCAGAGGCCAATATTTATCTCCCACTGATTGATTTAGTGATTTTTTCAGGTAGATTTTGGAACCCAAATCAAGCAAAAAAATAAATAGGCTTTCTATGGCCCACAATTGGAGAGAGAGAGAGAGATGGCACACCCAGGAGTCAAGACTGGCACACAAGCAGAAAGGGCAATATTAATCTCCCACTGATTTGATTTTTTTTTTTTTTCAGGGAGACTTTAGAAAAAAAAAATACAAAAAAATGAATTTTTCAGGAAGAATTTAGAAACCAAATAAAATGAAATGATTGTTTCAGGGAGAATTTAGAAAACAAATAAAAAAAAAATAGGCTTTCTATGGCCCACTGAGTGAGAGAGGATGCACACAGGAGTCAGGAGTGGCACACAAGCCCAGAGGCCAATATTTATCTCCCACTGATTGATTTAGTGATTTTTTCAGGTAGATTTTGGAACCCAAATCAAGCAAAAAAATTCATAGGCTTTCTATGGCCCACAATTGGAGAGAGAGAGATGGCACACCCAGGAGTCAAGACTGGCACACAAGCAGAAAGGGCAATATTAATCTCCCACTGATTTTTTTTTTTTTTTTCAGGGAGACTTTAGAAAAAAAAATACAAAAAAATGAATTTTTCAGGAAGAATTTAGAAACAAAATAAAATAAAATGATTGTTTCAGGGAGAATTTAGAAAACAAATAAAAAAAAAATAGGCTTTGTAGGGCCCACTGAGTGAGAGAGGACGCACACAGGAGTCAGGAGTGGCACACAAGCCCAGAGGCCAATATTTATCTCCCACTGATTGATTTAGTGATTTTTTCAGGTAGATTTTGGAACCCAAATCAAGCAAAAAAATTAATAGGCTTTCTATGGCCCACAATTGGAGAGAGAGAGATGGCACACCCAGGAGTCAAGACTGGCACACAAGCAGAAAGGGCAATATTAATCTCCCACTGATTTGATTTTTTTTTTTTTTCAGGGAGACTTTAGAAAAAAAAAATAAAAAAAAATGAATTTTTCAGGAAGAATTTAGAAACAAAATAAAATAAAATGATTGTTTCAGGGAGAATTTAGAAAACAAATAAAAAAAAAATAGGCTTTGTAGGGCCCACTGAGTGAGAGAGGACGCACACAGGAGTCAGGAGTGGCACACAAGCCCAGAGGCCAATATTTATCTCCCACTGATTGATTTAGTGATTTTTTCAGGTAGATTTCGGAACCCAAATCAACCAAAAAAATAAATAGGCTTTCTATGGCCCACTATTTGTGAGAGAGATGGCACGCTCAGGACTGGCACACAAGCCCAGAGGCCAATATTAATCTCCCACTTTTTTTTTTTTTTTCCAGGGAAAATTTATAAACCCAATAAAAAAAATAATAAATAGGCTTTCTATGGCCCACTATCTGAGAGAGAGAGATGGCACGCTTAGGACTGGCACACAAGCCCAAAGGCCAATATTAATCTCCCACTGATTGATTTATTGCTTTTTTCAGGTAGAATTTAGAACCCAAATCAAGCAAAAAAATTAATAGGCTTTCTATGGCCCACTGAGTGAGAGATGGCACACACAGGAGTCAGGAGTGGCACACAAGCCCTGAGGACAATATTTTTCTCCCACTGATTGATGTTGTGATTTTTTAAGGTAGATTTTGGAACCCAAATCAAGCAAAAAAATAAATAGGCTTTCTATGGCCCACTGAGTGAGAGATGGCACACACAGGAGTAAGGAGTGGCACACAAGCCCTGAGGCCAATATTTTTCTCCCACTGATTGATGTAGTGATTTTTTCAGGTAGATTTTAGAACCCAAATCAAGCAAAAAAATAAATAGGCTTTCTATGGCCCACTGAGTGAGAGATGACACAGACAGGGATGGCACTCTAGCAGAAATGCCAATCTTAATCTCCCACAAAAAAAAAAAAAAAAAAAAACAGGGAGTGTCCTTCAATTACTATCTCCCTGCAGTAATCTCAGCCAGGTATGGCAGGCAGCAATAAAGAGTGGACTGATGCACAAATTAAATAAAAAGTGTGGACAAACAAACAAGATAGCTGTGCAGAAAGGAAGGAACAAGAGGATTTGTGCTTTGAAAAAAGCAGTTGGTTTGCACAGCGGCGTACACACAGCAATGCAGCTATCAGGGAGCCTTCTAGGGCAGCCCAATGAGCTACAGCGCTGAGGAAAAAAAAAAAAATGTAGCTTCCACTGTCCCTGCACACCGAAGGTGGTGTTGGGCAGTGGAAATCGCTACAGCACAAGCGGTTTGGTGGTTAATGGACCCTGCCTAACGCTATCCCTGCTTCTGACGAAGCGGCAGCAACCTCTCCCTAAGCTCAGATCAGCAGCAGTAACATGGCGGTCGGCGGGAACGCCCCTTTATAGCCCCTGTGACGCCGCGGACAGCAAGCCAATCACTGCAATGCCCTTCTCTAAGATGGTGGGGACCAGGACCTATGTCATCACGCTGCCCACACTCTGCGTTTACCTTCATTGGCTGAGAAATGGCGCTTTTCGCGTCATTGAAACGCGACTTTGGCGCGAAAGTCGCGTACCGCATGGCCGACCCCGCACAGGGGTCGGATCGGGTTTCATGAAACCCGACTTTGCCAAAAGTCGGCGACTTTTGAAAATGAACGACCCGTTTCGCTCAACCCTAATTGCGACTAACACCCTTCTGCATGCCTCATCGTGCCATCCTCCACACATTATTAAGGCCATTCCTACGGGTCAGTTTTTACGGTTGAGGCGCATCTGCTCGAGCGAGCATGATTTCATCAGCCGGGCAGGTGAACTTACGTCTCGGTTCCTGGCAAGGGGATACAGCAGGCGTGCTCTAAAAAAGGCCTACCATCGGGCTAAACATGCTGACCGTGACAGTCTTCTTTACAGAAGCAATTCTGGAAATTCTAGTGGTAGTAACCAAATCAGATTTATAACATCCTACCACTCTCAGCATGCCGATATACGAATGGCGATGAAGAGGGCCTGGCCAATATTGCAGGCTGACCCTATTATTAAGAAATTTCTCCCTAAATATCCGCTAATGACATTTCGGCGTGCGAGAAATCTAAGGGATCAGCTTACCCATAGCCATTATGTTGGGCAGACTATGCCTACGTTCCTCGACGGCGCTGCCGCACGGAGTGGTTGTGCTCCATGTGGTAAATGTGTTGCGTGTCCTAATATTGAGCGTTGTTCATTGTTCTCTAACTCTGACGGTAGCAAGAATTTCATCATAAAAAAACGTATAACATGTACATCTAGATACGTGATTTACTATGCTACTTGCCCGTGTGGCCTCATATATGTTGGTTTGACCACAAGCCAATTAAAAGTCAGAGTTAGAGAACATGTCCTTGGTATTCAGGCGGCAACCACATGTCTTGATGCTACCACCCTTAAAACACTACCAAGACATT